>NC_042622.1:206199587-206800678 GCF_901001135.1 Rhinatrema bivittatum | reverse complement strand
CGTAGCAACTCAGTAATTTCCGTCTCCAAAGCAGTTTGGAGTGCCTGCACGCTAGTTGAGCGTGCTTTCCAAGACTACTTTAATTTTTCTCTTTTCTTATAATTCTAGATTCTACTTTCTGCAAAAATATTGAGCCCCGCGCTCCTGCGGTGATACCCGAAGGTCACTCCCCCAGTTGAGCTGCCCGGGGTGTTTCCCGTGATTCCCCCGGAGGTTAAGTCCTCGGTCCGGCCGAAGCGCGGCAGGGACAAGGCCCCCGGGCGAGGTTCGGGTGAGGCTTACGAGGCGCCTCGGTCCCGGCGTGGACGAGGCAGCGGGTGCATATCCTCAAACGCGGCGGTGTAGGTACTTGCCCCCCCCCCACAGCCAGAGACCGCCGGGTTCCAGCCGGGAAGCGCCGTAGATCAGGTAAGGCGTACATCTCTTCTTTCCGGTCTCCGAGGAACAGAGGATCGGCGGCGTGGCACGCCGTGGAGGACACCATTTTGGGGCCTTGTTCAGGTATTGAGCGCCCGTAATAGGCGCGGCTCTATTCCTCCTTGGGCGTATATTGCCTTATTTCTACTGAGCGTGTATCACTAACAGCTTGTTGTATGCATATTGGCTGCCACTGAGCGTGTATTGCTGACCGCCTATTGCTGAGAGCCTATTGAATGCCATTGAGCGTGTATTGCTAACCGCATATTGCTGAGAGCCTATTGACTGCCATTGAGCGTGTATTGCTAACCGCTTATTGCTGAGAGCCTATTGAATGCCATTGAGCATATATTGCTAACTGCTTATTGCTGAGAGCCTATTGAATGCCATTGAGCGTGTATTGCTAACCGCTTACTGCTGAGAGCCTATTGAATGCCATCGAGCGTGTATTGCTAACCGCATATTGCTGAAAGCCTATTGAAAGCCATAGTGCGTGTATTACTAACTGCATATTGCTGAGTGCATATCGCATACAATTGGGCTGTTTTCTTGGCCGCCTATTGCTAAGAACATACTGCGCATATTGCTGCTGCTTCTTATTATCCTGAGCGCCTGTTGGGTTGAGCGCCTATTGCTGCCGCATATTATTATTGTTCTGCGCCTGTTGTATTAAGCGCCTATTGCTGCCGCATATTATTATTGTTCTGCGCCTGTTCTATTAAGCGCCTATTGAAACATAGAAACATAGAAATGACGGCAGAAGAAGACCAAACGGCCCATCTAGTCTGCCCAGCAAGCTACGCACTTTATCCATTTTTTTCCCCTTTTTTTTCTCTCCCACCTGTTACTATTGGCTTCCAGTACCCTCCAGCCCTAATTCCCCTCCACCCCACCACCAATTTAGAGAGCAGCGCCATATCTGCATCCAAGTGAACGTCCAGCTCAATTAGGGGTAGCAACCGCTGTAACAAGCAGGCCACACCCTTACCCCATACTCTTACCCACCCCTTTTTTTATTTTTTTGAGATAGCAGCCCTCCATCCTTCCGCTCTGTGAAGGTGGAACATCAACTACTGGCCACTGGCATCCCGCTCCGTGAATGCCTCTGTGGCTACTGCCGCTCCGTGCAGTGTTTGAATGCCTCTGTGGCTACTGCCGCTCCGTGCAGTGTTTGAATGCCTCCTCTTTATTCACGCCCTCTAAACTTGATGGATCCACAGTGTTTATCCCATGCCCTTTTGAAGTCGTTCACAGTTTTAGACTTCACCACTTCCTCCGGAAGGGCATTCCAGGCCCATCTAGTCTGCCCAGCAAGCTACGCACTTTATCCATTTTTTTCCCCTTTTTTTCTCTCCCACCTGTTACTATTGGCTTCCAGTACCCTCCAGCCCTAATTCCCCTCCACCCCACCACCAATTTAGAGAGCAGCGCCATATCTGCATCCAAGTGAACGTCCAGCTCAATTAGGGGTAGCAACCGCTGTAACAAGCAGGCCACACCCTTACCCCATACTCTTACCCACCCCTGTTTTTATTTTCTTATTTTTTGAGATAGCAGCCCTCCATCCTTCCGCTCTGTGAAGGTGGAACACCAACTACTGGCCACTGGCATCCCGCTCCGTGAATGCCTCTGTGGCTACTGCCGCTCCGTGCAGTGTTTGAATGCCTCTGTGGCTACTGCCGCTCCGTGCAGTGTTTGAATGCCTCCTCTTTATTCACGCCCTCTAGACTTGATGGATCCACAGTTTTTATCCCACACCCCTTTGAAGTCGTTCACAGTTTTAGACTTCACCACTTCCTCCGGAAGGGCATTCCAGGCATCCACCACCCTTTCCGTGAAGAAATACTTCCTGACATTGGTTCTTAGTCTTCCTCCCTGGAGCCTCAGCTCCTGACCTCTGGTTCTGCTGATTTTTTTCCGACGGAAAAGGTTTGTCGTTGTCTTTGATTCATTAAAGTTTTTCAAGTATCTGAAAGTCTGAATCATATCACCCCTGCTCCTCCTTTCCTCCAGGGAGTACATATTTAGATTGTTCAATCTCTCCTCGTATGTCATCCGATGAAGACCCTCCACCTTCCTGGTCGCCCTTCTCTGTACCGCTTCCATCTTGTCCTTGTCTCTTTGTAGATACGGTCTCCAGAACTGAACACAGTACTCCAGGTGAGGCCTCACCAAGGACCTGTACAAGGGGATAATCACTTCCCTTTTGTTACTCGATATTCCTCTCTCTATGCAGCCCTGCATTCTTCTGGCTTTTGCTATCGCCTTGTCACATTGTTTCACAGACTTCATATCATTAGACACTATCACCCCAAGGTCTCTCTCCTGCTCCGTGCACATCAGCCCTTCTCCCCCCAGCGAATATAGTTCATTCGGATTTCCACTCCCCATATGCATGACTCTGCACTTCTTGGCATTGAATCTCAGCTGCCATATCTTCGACCACTCTTCCAGCTTCCTTAAATCCCGTCTCATTCTCTCCACTCCTTCCGGCGTGTCCACTCTGCAGATCTTAGTGTCATCCACAAAAAGACAAACCTTACCTTCTATCCCGTCCGCAATGTCGCTCACAAATATATTGAACAGGACCGGTCCCAACACCGATCCTTGCGGTACACCACTTAAAACCTCCCTCTCTTCAGAGAGAGCTCCATTTACCATCACACATTGTCTTCTGTCCGTCAACCAGTTTGCAATCCAGGTCACCACCTCGGCACTCACTCCTAAGCTTCTCATTTTATTCACCAGTCTCCTGTGCGGGACCGTATCAAAAGCTTTGCTGAAATCCAAGTAGATGACATCGAGCGTTCTTCCTTGATCCAATTCCTTGGTTACCCAGTCAAAAAAGTCAATCAGATTTGTCTGACAGGATCTTCCCCTGGTGAATCCATGCTGCCTCTGGTCCAGCAATTCTCCCGACTGTAGATAGTTCACTATTCTCTCTTACTTTTCCCACCACCGAAGTGAGGCTAACCAGTCTGTAGTTACCAGCCTCCTCTTTGTTCCCACTCTTGTGAAGCGGAACCACCACAGCTCTTCTCCAATCACTCGGCACCACTCCCGTTTCTAGGGATCTATTGAACAGGTCACACAGCGGACCCACCAGCACATCTCTGAGCTCCCTCAGTATCCTGGGATGAACCTCATCAGGTCCCATGGCTTTGTCTACTTTCAGTTTCCCCAGCTCTTCCCATACATTTTCTACTGTAAATGGAGTTACATCTACTCCACTCCCCTCCAGTATCTTGTTAATTAGGGACAGTCCTTCTCCAGGGTCCTCCTTCGTGAACACAGAACAGAAGTATTCGTTTAATATTTCTGCCATTTCTTCGTCTCTCTCCACACATTGATCCTTTCCACCTTTCAATTTCACTATACCACTTTGAACTTTTCACTGATGTATCTGAAAAATGTTTTGTCACCTCTCTTTACCTCCTTGGCAATCCTCTCTTCTGCTTGACTTTTTGCTCTCTGATTAATTTCTTCGTCTCCCTCAGTTCTACCAGATATTCTTCTTTGTGCTCCTCTCTTTGGGATCTTTTGTATTTCTTGAACGCTGTTCTTTTAGCCTTTATTTTGTCAGCCACCTCTTTTGAGAACAAGATAGGTTTCATTTTTCTTTTGCTTTTCTTAACTTTTCTAACATATAGATTAGTTGACTTGGCAATTGCTCCTTTTAGATTGGTCCACTGTTGATCCACATCTCTCACATTCTCCCAGCCTTTTAGTTCTTCCTCCAGGTACTTCCCCATTTCATCAAAGTTTGTGTTTTTGAACTGCAGAACTCGGGTTTTTGTGCTTCTTTTCCGTATCTTTTTTGTGATATTAAACCATACCATTTGGTGATCACTGGTGCTGAGGTGGGCGCCCACTTGGACATCAGAGATGTTATCTCCATTAGTGAGCACTAAGTCAAGTATTGCTCCTTCTCTCGTGGGTTCCATAACCATTTGTTTGAACAAAGCTACTTGCAGGGCATCCACTATTTCTCTACTATTATTAGATTCTGCAGATGGGATTCTCCAGTCTACATCTGGCATATTAAAGTCTCCAACGATCACCACTTCTCCCTTCTTTCCTATCCTGTGGATGTCTTCAACCAGATCTCTATCCAGCTCTTCCTTTTGGTTTGGAGGCCTGTAAACCACTCCAATAAAAATGGATGTCCCATCTTTTTTTAGGTTGGCCCATAGTGCTTCTTCATTGCCCCATCTTCCTTGCAGCTCCGATGCTTGGATATTGTTTCTGACATAAAGAGCCACTCCTCCCCCTTTCCTGTCCTCTCTGTCTTTCCTTAACAAGTTATAGCCCGGTATTGCTGTATCCCAGTCATGAGTTTCCGTAAACCACGTTTCCGTGACAGCAATAACGTCCAAGTCCGCCTCCACCATTAGGGCTTGCAGATCTGGGATTTTATTGCCCAAACTACGAGCATTTGTGCTCATAGCTTTCCAGCTTTCTTCATTCAGGTTTCTGCTGTTTCTGGACTCCTTTTGTGACCTCTTTAGTTGAGTTTTGTTATCCACTTTTCCCTTTGCCTTTGTGTAAGGGAAAGGATTAGTGCCTCTGATGGTAGAGTCATCCATCACAGTGAGCTTATTCCTTTGGTTTCTGATCTGGAATTTCTGTGTGCATTGGGTTTTTTCTCTCTTTTCAGATAACATTTCAATCTTTTCCTCAAGAACTTCTTCAGTATTTAATACAGAGAAGGCATTTTGTACTTGTTGCACTTGATACAGTGTGTGTCTCTGCATCACAGGTCTGATTCTACCAGAGCCCACTATAATTCTGTATTTTGAGTTCCTTAATGCTCTATGTGAGTGAGAGGGTAATCTTGTGGGCTGCACAGCTGTCAAGAATGGGTGTCTGTGGGTCACAGGTCTTATCCTGCCTGAGCCCACTGTAAACCCCTTTGGTTTTGACTTTTGGTTTTTATGTGGTAATGTGGGATTAACTCCTGAATTATATAAAGTGGGTGAAACTTTCTTTATTGCTTCCAATTCAGCATTATCTTCAGCCAGCTCTTTTTTCAAGGAAGACAGTTCTGAGCATTTAGGGCAAGCCCTAAGTTTCCAGATGACTTCCCTGACAATAAATGCTCCACAATGGTTACATTGGATAGTCCTCATTTTGATAAATTTATATGATGGATAACACCTAAGGAACAACTAAATTACCAATTTATCCTGTTGCCAATTGTATTTAGATAGACTATATTAGAACAACCAACCTAGGGGTGGGTGGGTAGAGGGGTAGGGTGAGAGGGAAGCAGACAGAATAGCAAAATTAAAGCTTTGTAAAAAGGCTTAATTTAAAGAAATCTTAGCTTTGCCAAGTAAGTTGGACTGTAGTCTCTCCTCTCTCTTTCAAAGCAGACTGACTAGAGCTGGCCTGATCACCTACTATGATGCACAAGTCACCTGTTAAGTGCCTGCCGCATATTATTATTATTGTTCTGCGCCTGTTGTATTAAGCGCATATTGCTGCCGCATATTATTATTATTGCGCGCCTGTTGTATTAAGCATTCAGCGCATATTTTTCGATGGATCAGAACGCAGCAGCGTCTTCAGCGGCGGCGCCGCCTGCCTCAGGCATTAAAGCCCTTGGCCTCTGCTCTGCATGCCAGCTTAGAGCCTCGCGCAGTGAAGAGCCAGACTCCCTATGTGCCCAATGTGAGGAGGCCGTGGGACCCTCAGGCCAAGACCGGTCTCAGCCACGATTTGTTGACAGTTCCCCGGGGGCTACCCCGGAGTTAGGGGGCAGTCTCAACCAATCAGGAATCCCGGGGGACCTTGTACCCCGGCGATTAGAGGCGGCTTCAATTTCCTGGGTGGATCTCTTTAAGGGGATTCATGCCTTCGTACAGATGCAAACGGCTTCCTGTCCAGGCCCTGCGGTTCCTGTTGTTCCTGTAGTTCCTGCGGTGGCTGCGACTGCAGCGGCGGCTGCTGCGGTGGCGGCTCCTGCGGATCCTGTTCCTGGACCCTCACGCCCTTATCGTGAGCCGGACCTCCCGCCGCTGGACAGTCCGGATCAATCAGACCAGGAGGTCTCATAGGACGAGTCCGAACTCCCGGACGAGGGGGACCTTCCCCCAGGGACTGAGCCATATAGAACCATGAGTCGGTTCTTCCCTAGAGAGGATCTCTCCGACCTGGTGTCTCAGTGTCTGGCGGAGTTGGATATTACAGGTCCCAGCGCTTCGGTCCCCTCTGCGCAGAACCCACTGCTGGAAGGTCTTCGTCCTACAGCCCACCATTTTCCATTCTTACAAGCGGCACAACAACTGATTGATTTAGAATGGGCGGCACCAGCGGCTTCCTTCAAAGGGGGTCGGGCTCTGACGAGCATGTACCCATTGGCACCGGCTATCCAGGACCTGCTGGCGTACCCTCAGGTGGACGCCTTGATTAGCGCTGTGGTTAAGCGCACTACTATTCCAGTTGAAGGGGGGACGGCCCTCAGGGAGCCTCATGACCGGCGACTGGACGCCATTCTGAAACAGACCTTTGAGGTGGCAGCTCTATCTTTGTGGATCGCAACCTGCTGCACGGTGGTGACGCGTGCCTGTTTGTCACAGGTTAGAAACAACGCTCCAGCGGCAGACATGGAGTCTGCTCTCTCGTTCCTCACGGATGCTGCATCTGACCTGGTCCGGACAACAGCTAAGGGGATTTCCTCCTCCGTAGCTGTCAGAAGGCAGCTCTGGATCCGGAGATGGTCAGCTGATGCACCTTCTAAGACAATCCTCACCAGATTGCCCTTCAAGGGCTCCTTCCTATTTGGCAGCGACCTTGATAAACTGGCCAGTACATGGGGTGCCTCTCCAGTGCCCAGACTGCCGGAAGATCGATTCAGAAGGGGCCAGCGCGCCTTTCCAAGGCCCTCCAGGGGCAGGAGTTCACAGCGCTTTGTTCCTTACAGGGGTCGCTACCAGGCACCACATCCTCAGGCCAGGAATCAGTCCTTTCGGACCAAGCAGCGCAAGAGGGGAGCAGGCCCGGGCTCGGGTCCCAGCCACGCCTCACAATGAGAATCCGCCGATTCATCTGGGGGGAGGAGCCATAGGGGGCAGGTTAACCCTCTTCTACCCCAGATGGGTCGAGATCACATCGGACCAGTGGGTCCTCGCCGTTATCCGGGAGGGATATTATCTGGACTTTCATCATCTCCCTCCGGACAAGTTTGTGGAATCTTCATGTCCCAGACACAAGAAGGCAGCATTGGAAGCTACCCCTGGCGAGGCTCCTGTCCTTGAAAGCCATCATCCCAGTACCTGCCTGGGAAGTGAATTCTGGATACTATTCCATTTATTTCATGGTACCCAAGAAAGGGGGAACCTTTCAGCCTGTGCTGGACCTCAAGTCAGTCAATCGCTACTTAAGGCTACTTAAGGCGGCAGTACAGCCAGGAGAATTCCTCACGGCGTTAGACCTGTCAGAGGCATACCTGCATATCCAGATCCATCCGGATCATCAGCGCTACCTACGCTTCAAGGTTCTAGGCCGCCACTTCCAGTTTCGGGCTCTGCCCTTCGGGTTGGCCACGTCACCACGGACATTCACCAAGGTGGTCGTAGTGGTAGCAGCGGCACTCAGGCGGGAAGGAATTCTGGTCCATCCCTACTTAGACGACTGGCTGATCAGGGCGAAATCTCGAGAGGAGAGCCTTCGGACAACCGACAGAGTGATCGCCCTTCTGGAAAGCTTGGGCTGGGTAATCAACCTCAGCAAGAGCTGCCTACAGCCTTCCCAGTCTCTGGAATACCTGGGAGTACAGTTCGACACCCGGGCGGACACAGTCAGTCTCACTACCAAGAGAAAGTTGAAACTTCAGCAGCATATCCAGTATTTGATGGGAGCCAGTCGGCCCATAGCCTGGGATTATCTGCAGGTTCTTGGTCTCATGGCATCCACCCTGGAAGTGGTGCCTTGGGCGCGGGCCCATATGAGACCTCTACAACACTCCCTGCTCTCTCGCTGGAGCCCCCGTCTACGGAACTATTCCACGCGCCTGCATCTGCCAGCCAGAGTGCGGACCCAGTTGCGGTGGTGGTTGCAATCCCACCACATGAGCAGGGGGTCGAAGATGTCATCACCCACGTGGACCTTGCTCACCACAGATGCCAGCCTGAGCGGCTGGGGAGCACACTGCGAAGAACTCACCGCACAAGAGTCAGCGTGGAACATCAACCGTCTAGAGGCCCGGGCAGTCCAATTGGCATGCCTTCAATTTGCTCCCAGACTGAAGAACAGAGGAGTCAGAGTGATGTCAGACAATGCCACCACGGTGGCATACATCAACCGTCAGGGCGGAACCAGAAGCCGACAAGTATCTCTGGAAATCGCCCCACTGATGGCCTGGGCAGAGGCGAATCTTCAGGACATCTCCGCCGTCCACATTGCCGGGAAGGACAATACCACAGCAGACTTCCTCAGCAGAGAAAGCCTAAATCCGGGAGAGTGGCAGCTGTCACCCACAGCCTTCCAGATGATTGTGGATCACTGGGGGATTCCGGACATGGATTTACTGGCGGACAAGTCCAATGCTCAAGTACCCAGATACTTCAGCCACAAGCGCGACCCGTTCTCACACGGAATCGATGCCCTGGTCCAGCCGTGGCCTCCAGGGACTCTGCTATACGCCTTTCCTCCATGGCCTCTGCTGGGCGCCATCCTCCACAAGATTCAGAAACACCGGGGCCTAGTTCTTCTAGTGGCACCAGACTGGCCAAGAAGACCCTGGTACGCAGACATGAGAAGACTACTGGCAGGGGAGCCCCTTCCCCTGCCTCCTCTCCGGGACCTTCTACGTCAAGGTCCCATCCTCCACGAGGATCCAGCTCAATTCTCTCTTACAGTCTGGCCATTGAGAGGGCTAGACTGAAGAAAAGAGGTTACTCGGAGCCCGTGATAAATACACTCCTCCGAGCTCGCAAGTTTTCCACATCCCTCACCTACGTTCGCATCTGGAGAGTATTCGAAGCATGGTGCGACACTCACTGCGCCAATCCACATGCGACCACAATCCCTATTGTGTTGGATTTCCTGCAGGATGGACTTCAGAAGGGTCTCTCCCTCAGCTCCATCAAGGTTCAGGTGGCTGCGCTGTCTTGCTATGGTCCCAGGAGGGAGGGCAAGACCATCGCCAAGCACCCGGATGTTTCTCGCTTCCTGCAAGGAGTCAAGCATATTCGTCCGCCACTGAAGTGGCCTGTGCCTTTGTGGAACCTCAACCTTGTTTTGGATTTCCTCGCAGGATACCCCTTCGGGGCCTGTCTCTCCGTTCTCTAACCTTGAAGATGGTGTTCTTGTTAGCTGTATGTTCAGCCCGCCGCATCTCAGAGCTACAAGCACTATCCTGCCGTGATCTGTTTCTCCGAATCACTCCGGAGGCTATCCATCTTCGAACGGTCCCCTCCTTTCTACCGAAAGTGGTTTCCCAGTTTCATCTTAACCAAACCATATCCTTGCCTACCACGGCGGGTTTGCAGAAATCTGAAGAAGGGCGTTTATTGCGCCATCTCGACATTGGCAGATTGCTGCCCAGATATCTGGAAGTGACACAACAACTACGAAGGACGGACCATCTGTTCGTCCTGCACAGCGGGAAGAAGCAAGGGGAAGCGGCCTCGCGGCCCACCATCGCCCACTGGATTAAAGAAGTTATCAGAGCAGCTTACGTAGAAGCCGGGAAGTCTCCGCCTCTACAAGTCAAGGCTCATTCTACCAGAGCACAAGCGACATCCTGGGCTGAATCAAGGATGCTGGCGCCTACAGAAATCTGTAAAGCGGCGACGTGGTCCTCCCTCCATACCTTCTCCAGATTCTACCGGCTGGATGTCCAGGCCAGGGAGGACTCAGCATTTGCGAGGGCGGTACTACATGGTCCTCAGGCAGCCTCCCGCCCAGGCTGGGAGTAAAGCTTTTGTACATCCCATTTGTTCTGAGTCCATCTGGCTACATGCCAGGAAATGTTGAGATTACTACCTGATAATCTCCTTTTCCTTAGTGTAGACAGATGGACTCAGCATCCCGCCCAGCTGCCTGTGTACATGGGTTTCACCGATCCAAGGTAAGCCATGTCTTCTGTTCCATAAGAGCGTACACTCTACCTGGTGTCAACGCCTTCCGGTTGGGAATGCTGGCGGTCTCCAGCTACTATCAATCGGTCAGGGGAATCCTGGTTTCACTTTTCTCTGAGCGTCAGTACACACATCCATAATAGCTTTTGCAAGGAAGATTACTGAATTGCTACGCTTCCTGTGGGGATATATATACCCCCGTGCTGACGTCAGATCCGTCTCCAACTGCTAGCACGTGGATACTATCCCATTTGTTCTGAGTCCATCTGTCTACACTAAGGAAAAGGAGATTATCAGGTAGTAATCTCAAATTTCGAAACAGCTGATGAGTGGAATATCCAATAATTAAAAACTCATATAAAAAATTTCCAGATACCAACAAAATATTTCAAAATAGCAGACACAAAGACCCAGTAATGAAAAATAAGGATACAAAAAATTTTTTGCTCTGCATACCTGGGAACGTTTGATATCCAGGTGTCCCGAGATTGTTCTGAATTAGCAGGAGGAGGGGTGGTTTGCTTGGAACTTTCTCCTCTCTCAGTCACATACCAGCGCTCTCTCTCACACTGGCTCTCAATTTCACACCTATACACACATGCTCTCAGTCACTCACATATACACATGCTTTTTCTCTCTCACTTATATAGGCTCTTAATTACACATTTACACACATGCTGTCTATCTTTTCATGCTTACACACACACACAGACTTTCAATCACATAAATACATGCTGTCTTTTTCTCTCACACACAGACTCTCATTCACATGCTTACAAACATGTCCTCTCTTTCTCTCATTTACACACAGGCTCTCAATCACATACTCACATGCTCCATCACCTAAACCAGCTCTCAATCACACACAGACACACATGCTCTCTCTTACTTATACACACAGGCTCTTAATCATACATACACATGATCTCTCTCACACACAAAGGATTTCAATCATACACACATACTCTTTCACACAAACAGGTTTTCAATCACAAACTTACACATACAGGTTCCCAATCGTAAACTGACATTCATGCTCTCTCACAGGCAGGCTCTCAATCACAGACATACTCTCTTTCACATATACAGGCTCTCAATCATTCACATACATGCAATCTCTCACTCACACACACAGGATCTCAAACACACATGCTTGCTCGCTCATTCACTCTCTCTTTCCCCCACCCCCACCCCAGGAACTCGCGGCAGCAGCAGCCTCTTCCCAACGCTAACCTTCATTTTCAGCCCTCGCGGAGGAGGAGTCCCATCGGTTGAAGCTCTTCTTTATTTTCCTCCGAGCCGCGCTGCACAGTCTTCTTTTCGTCGGACCGACGCTGACCACACTAGCATGGTCTCTTCTTCCCGCGCACGCACCCGATGCTCACCACTTCCTCTTCCGGACCGCGAGGGGGGCGGGAAGAAGAGAGCACGCCGGTGCCGCCGACTCCAGCTATTCTGCCGCTTCCTCTTCTGGGCCGTGCGGGGGGCGGAAAGAAGAGAGCATGCCGGTGCCGCCGACTCCAGCTATTCTGCAGCGTTCCGCCCGGGCTGACAGCATTTTAAGCCCGGGCGGAGGAGGACCGGGGAGCAGCTGGGTCAGCGGGGGACTGGAAAGTGTGGTGACACACTGATTTAGATTTGTCTGCGAGCCAGATGCAGCCATCAAAAGAGCCATATCTGGCTCGCGAGCCATGGGTTCCCGACCCCTGTCCTAGAGCAGTGGTTCTCGTGTGGCATCCTGCTTAATACAATCTATGGCAGAAATAAAAAAAAAAAGAAAAACATATTACTTTTATTAAGAATGACACAAGGGAAAAATAAGAGTACTCTCTCTGAACATAAATTATAAAAATAGTAAATCTTCCATACCAGAAGAGCACCAACTTCCGGCACTCAACTAGCCACCTTACCTAAGAAAAAGCAACACTGAAAATAATAGCATCAGGCCTTAAACCTCAGTACTTCTATTATGAAAATGGAGCAAGCCAGGCTGCTATAGAGCCCTACTTAGAAACTATATGCAATAGAATACATCACCTCAGTAACATGTGCAGACCTTCACCTAACAAAGAATATAGAGACCATAAAGCATAAATGTGTGTTGCAGCAAATTGAAATTGCAACAAGTCTTAAAAGATACGTGCAGGAGATCACGTGATGTGCTGAGCCGTGAGGACGTGCGGATCTCAGGCTCTCAGGCCCCCCACCCATCGCGGCACATCGTAGCGCGCCAATTGCTTTTCTTTCTTCTTTTGAGCCTTACCCGGTCTCACTTGCATGTCCTCCATCCGCACCTGGTGCAAGAACTCGCCGGCGATGACCACCAAAGGAGGGAGGAGAGACAAAGACAAACCGCGGGCTCCCGAAGCTAAAATGGCGGACAACGGAGCGGGTGAGTCGGCCCAGGACCCCCCGGCCCTCACTCTCCTGGACATTAAGGCCGCGATTAAAGAGGCGCTCGATGAAAAATGGTCTCTGCTACACACGGAGCTGGGGGAGGTCCGGGATTCTATTGCGGCCCTGCAGCCCCGCCTTGATCATCTGGAGGCACGGGTGTCGGGGGTGGAAGATGGCGCCGGGGCCGTGTCGAGCAACGTGGTGAATCACGGGAAGCTAATCACGGCGCTTACACAAAAGGTGGAGGACTTAGAGAACCGTGCTCGTCGGGACAATTTGAGGTTCCTGGGCTTCGCTGAGGATATTGCGGACACGGCACTTTGCCCCTTGCTTGAGGCCTGGTTACCGGAGGTTCTAGAGCTGCCTGCGCTCAGTGGGAAACTGGTGGTAGAGAGAGCCCACCGGCTAGGCTCCCGCCCTGCGACTTCGGGCCGGCCACGCTTAATTATTGCTAAAATCTTAAACTCAGCCCATAAGGCTGAGATTTGGCGGGCATCCCGTAATAAATCATCGCTCTTATATCAGGGCAAACCTATCCGGATTTTCCAGGACTTCTCCTCTACAGTCTCTGAGGCCCGGCGGCGTTTCTCGCCTCTCTGCACTACTCTTCATAATCGAGGGGTAAAGTTTTCCCTACTGTACCCGGCTCGCCTTCGGCTGTGGCACAACAATGCTGCTCACACCTTTGACTCTCCGGATCAAGCTCAGCAATTTGTTGACAAGCTGCCTTGAAGAAGACACGGAGAAAGCCATATGCTATCCAACTACACCATGGAGTGGTGCTGCATCTACTGTTCACAACTGAGGAGGTTTTTTTTTCTCATTGACTCTTTGCTGTACCAGGCCTGGTCTGCAGACTGTTTGTGCATTTTTTAAGGTCGGACTGCGGGCTGTGGTCTTACAGGCCTACAGAGTACTAATCCTTGGCTGTGGCCCTGTGAGTGGGCGTCCAGTTGACGCATAGTTAGCTTTTACTGTATGTTGCATCCCATTGAGAGTTGTTCCTGTTAATTTCTAATTGGGGGGACCTGTACACATCTCTACGGATCTCTAGCCTTCTTCATGAAGGCATGGGTGGTGGGAAAGTGGGGACAGGGTATTTGGGCACCACAGGTGTCGGGGGGGGGGGGGAAGGGTAGGGGGGGTGAAGGGAGGAGGGGGGCGGGGAGGGGTGGTCGGGGGGTGGGGGGGTTTGGAAGGGGAGGGCCGGGGGCGATCAAGTACAACAGTGGGGGTTGTGTGTAATGGAGGTGACTGCATTTTGTGTATGGAGCGCTCGATTGCTATACGGGGGGGCCTCGGCTGGGAGGGCCTTTTTCGTTCTAATTCTATCCCACCTTGTGGCTTCTCTCCCTGTAGGTGTTCACAATGAGTAAATCCACAAAGTTGCTCTCTTGGAATGTGTGCGGTCTTCACTCGCCCATCAAGCGCACGAAAGTGCTCTCCTTGCTTAAAAAACATTCCGCTGACGTGGCTTTCTTACAAGAGACCCACTTAACGGATGACGAGCATGCAAAGCTTCGTAGGACCTGGGTGGGGGAGGTACGATATGCCTCGGCCTCCTCCAAATCAGCGGGAGTGGCTATTCTTTTTCATAAACAGCTCCCCATTACCATTAGCACGGAAATTAAGGACCCCCTGGGGCGTTATATCATTTTGGTTGCAGATCTGTATAATTGCAGGGTGGTATTTTGTAATGTCTATGCGCCTAATACCTACGATCCCCGTTTTTATAGGGGTCTGTTTGCGCACCTATTACCCTATCTATCAGACATCTTAATTGTTGGAGGGGACTTTAATACAGTCCGAGATCCTCAGGTGGATACATCCCGGAGCCGGGGCTGGGATTCGAATGCCGGGAGGGGTCCCACTCTGTTGGAGACTCAATTACAGCTCCTGGATGTTTGGAGGACCTTGCACCCGATGGAACGTGATTTTACCCATCTCTCGAGGGCGCATGGTTCCTTTGCTAGGCTTGACTATTTCCTTATGAGTACGCACGCTTTTCATCGTCTACAGGCGGCGGGCATTGAGAGCATAGTAGTCTCCGACCATGCCCCGGTGTGGATGGAGGTGCAGTTTCAGTCCCACGCCACGTCGCAACGACATTGGCGCTACCCATATTACCTTGCCAGGGATGAGAAGTTCAAGGACTTTCTCCTACTTAAGTGGAAAGATTATGTGGCCAATAACCATGTTCACGAAACTCAACCCATTTTATTTTGGAATACCGCTAAAGCGGTTTTACGCGGCGAAATCATATCTTATACTGCCCAGCGGCGTAGGGTCCTGGACCGCCGCATTTTGGACCTGAGTGTACGGGCACGACGGGCCAGGGTTACTTGGATCCGTTCCCATTCGACCGCAGACAAGGCTATATATTTGTCTAGCCAACACGCTCTCAATGCTCTGCTACATCAACGTGCGAAGAAAAGTTACCTATATTATCAATACAAATTATATCAATACAGTAATAAGGCAGGAAAACTGATGTCTAATCTCATAAAATCCGCCAGGCGCAGCCGCTATATTCCGGCACTCTGCACCTCCTCTGGAGGGGTGGTTCGGGATACCCCCACTATTTTAAAGTGTTTTCGGGATTTTTACTCCTCGCTGTACTCCTCTGAGGGAGGGGACCCGGGTGACTGTCAGAGGTTTTGTGAGGGCCTGTCCTTACCACAGCTGACCCTTGAGCAGAAGGAGAGGCTTAACGCTCCTATTTCTCAGACGGAGGTTTCCGCGGCCATCCACAGTTCTAAGTCTTTCAAGGCCCCGGGCCCCGATGGGTTCTCAGCGGAATTTTTCAAGTTTTTAAGGGAGTCTGTGTCCCAGCCTTTAGCCCTGGCCTTTACAGAGTTGGTGGGTCGGGGTTTTTTTCCCGCCCATGATAACTTGGCTCATATTATCCTGATACCCAAGCCTGGGGGGGACCCCTTACAGACAGCATCGTATCGCCCCATATCCTTGTTAAATTATGACCACAAATTACTGGCTAAGATTTTGGCCGAGAGATTGGCTACATGCATGTCTTCCTTAGTTGGGGAACATCAGGCGGGCTTTGTACGCCAAAGATATGCCTTGTCTAACATCCGTAAGATCCTTGCGGCTATGACTCTGAGCCAACGACTGTCCTGCCCATACCTTGCTATCAGCTTTGATGCTGAAAAAGCATTTGACAGGGTGGAATGGAGGTATTTGTTTTATGTTTTGCAGCACATGGGTTTTGAGGGCTTCTTTTTGCAGGCTATTCAGCTTTTATACACAGCCCCTCGAGCACGCATCGTGGCTAATGGCTCGCAATCGGAGGAGTTTGGGGTTGAGCGGGGGACCAGGCAGGGATGCCCGCTTTCTCCTCTTCTCTTCCTGCTGCAATTGGAGCCCCTGCTCCATAAGATAGCTGCCACCCGGGAGGTACAGGGTCTTTATATGGAGTCTGGGATTTTTAAGTATGTGGCCTTTGCAGACGATTTACTTATTTTCCTTACCCATCCCCGCACTTCCCTGCCGCCACTCTTACAACTGTTGGGGACCTTCGGGACCTTTTCCGGGTTTCGGCTTAATGCGGCCAAATCCTTTGCATTGGCCTATCCCCCCACCTTGAGAGACACTTGGGGGGCTGGGTTTCCGCTTCAATGGGCTGGAGACACTATTCGGTATCTGGGGGTGTACCTTCCCTCGAACCCAGACTTAGTTTACCAAGCTAATGTGCCTCGCCTCCTTCGTCTTACCCAAACTACGCTTACCGCGTGGAGGTCTCTTCCCCTTTCATTAACGGGACGAGTTGCCTTGTTTAAAATGGTACTGCTCCCCAAGTGGCTTTACTTACTGCAGAACTTGCCGCTCCTTTTACATAAACGAGATATTGCCCGTATAGAGGGAGTCCTGAACCGTTTTCTGTGGAGGGGTGGCCGGGCTAGGCTTCCCCTCCGGTGGCTACAAAACGACTGGGGGGGTGGTGGGCTGGGGGTGCCTGACCTCGCTCACTATAACCTTGCCTGTAACATGCGGCTTCTGCGCAATTGGTTGCAGGGCTCCTCCCATTATACTCCCCTGTCCTTGGATCGGACCATGCTATATCCACTGACCCCTGCTTATGTGTTGCAGGCCAGAGCGTGTTGTCTCCCTTCTGATATAAAGCATTTGGCGATCGCACGGCCGATCCGACAATCTTGGAGCCGTCTTACTCGGCTTTTGCAGATTCCCAACATTTGTGCTTATTTCATGCCCTTTAGGGGCAATGTTGAGTTTCAGCCGGGTTCCCAGTCTACCATGTTCCGGATGTGGGAGGCCAGGGGGGTGACCTATTTGGGCCACTTATGGACACCAGAAGGGGCGTTAATGCAGTTTCAGGAGTTTCAAGGTCTTTATGACTTGGGCACCTCCCATGTGTTTCCCTTTTTACAAGCTCATCACTATCTTAAGTCCTTACCTCCGGCTACCAGGGACTTAGCCACTTATAAGTCTCTCGATGATATATTCCATTTTGGGGCGACAGCTACACCCTCCTTGTCCCGCTACTATAGGGCCCTTCAGAAGCGGGCTCAGGTAGATGTCTGCTCTACCCTGGTTGCTCGCTGGCATGCTGATGGAGTGTTTCAACTAACTGGTTTTATTTTACGTGTTTGTTTTCGGCGCATAGCCAGGATCTCTACCAACATGTATTTTAGGGAGATGCAATACAAGTTTTTAACCCGGGCTTATATATCTCCCCAGAGAGCCCATCAACTGACCGTGGCTGCCACACCGTTTTGTGTCCGTTGTCACGGAGTGGTGGGCAATTTGTCTCATGGTTTTTGGACGTGCCCCGGGATCCGAGAGTTCTGGCGCCGGATTGCGGACTATTTAGCAGATCTGATAGATGTGGCATTGCCTATATCCCCCTTGTGGTTTTTATTTGGTTGCGTCTCGCCTATTAGGGTTAAAGATCCTGGCTATCGCATGTTGATACAAAAGGCGAGCTTGGTGGGAAAGAAGACAATTTTACTGACGTGGCGATCTCCGGCAGCTCCCTCTTTTTGGACGTGGAGAAATCAACTGCATGCTCTGATGACCATGGAGGGTTTGGAGGCCCGTGGCTCCCCTGGCCGTCGACGTCGCTTTGCCAGTGTTTGGGGTCCATATCTTCAACGATTGTCACCCCGAGCCAGGAGCATGGTACTGAATGACTGATCAATCCCCTGTTATGGACTATACAATTGTGGCCTCCTTATACGACTTTCCATTACTATTATTGTTACTGTATTGCCCTCGGGGGGAGGGGGGTGGGAGTTCTGGACAGGGGGGGGGAAACGGTTTGTATTATGTTGGGTTTTGTTTGCGGAGGGAGATCTGAGTCTACTCTCTCCTGTATAGTATTGTTTTCTTTATAAAACCCAATAAAAACGTTTAAACATAAAAGATACGTGCAACATTGTTAAGACAAAGAATTATGAGAATTGTCTTGTCTTTTTGAACATACCAACTTGGGGCTGCAACACACAAGTTTATATGGACATTTATTTCCAAGAATTTATGATGTGAGCTAGTAAGCAAGTGAAGAATACTTTCTTGTTGAAACATATATAGAGAAATTGATCAGAGGTTATTATACCGTTTTGCGCTAGAAGCAAGTAAGCAGAATTAAGTTTTGCTATTAAAATAGATACAGCGCAGATCAGCTTAACTTCATTGGAAGCAGTGCTCTGACATCATATGAACAGTTTCACCAAACATGAGAATTTGATATCAACTCAGAATGAATTTTAAGAAAAAGTGAAACTATTTTTATAAAAATTAAAAAAAGAGAGACACATAGAAATCTGTGATTGAACCTACTGGTTAAAAACCTGTGCAAAATTCACTAGGTTTACCAGTTCTGAGGTTTCTGTCTCTATACTAAATATTTTTCCATATTCATGACCATTAATTTAATAAAGATTGGTTTTTAAATAATATTATTGTCTGTATAACCTGTGACTATTTCACAGTTAGTACATTTTTGATATCATATTGGAAACTAGCTGGTCCCATTCTTTTGTCATCATATACCTGAATAACCTTCCCAAACTTAAACACTCACCTGCTGCTTATGAGAAGGCACATGCCTGAAAAGAGTTTGGGGCTGCAGAGCAGGAGTGTGCCTGAAAGATCAGTTGTATGCTTTTATTACTGGGAGAGTTTCTAGCATGCTTTCCAACTTGCAAGAAACAGATCTTAATTTGTCAATATAGGCTATGAAAAATATGAAAGCAAAATCAAAGTTTGTATATTTGGCAAACATAAACCAACATGGGAAGCGTTTGACCAATCTCTTATCCTAGCTCACCTGTTAAGAATCTTGTCCTTACTACACAAAAACTTACTCTATGCAGTTTACACAAAAGGACAATGCAATGACATGCACAGACTGCACAGGATTACTTTCTTGTGCAATAAAATAAGTTTTACTTAGCGCTTATTGACTTGTGGATGCTGGTAGCCAAACTGAGATTATCTACAGCAGCTCATTGTTTTTCTTCTACTTCATTCCCTCTCACCTGCACTAGTTGATCTGCTTGGGTAACAAGGTTTCATTCAGAAGGGGGAGTCCTCCTGGAGCTCAAATATGTCACTTCTGTGACATGACCAAATTCCATTGGCCCCATCAGACAGGGGTCTAAAACCAGTGTCTCCTGGGCCTCAGTGAGCAATGCTACAGCTGAGCCATGAAACCAACCTGGCATCTCAGATTTTTAATGTAAATTGCCTTTATTAAAAATGTGAGAAAAATATTGGAATTTTTCCGTTCATTTTAATATACTCACTGTATTAAGGGGGTTTGTGGGTGGGATGGGGTTCTGATACCTTATTTGCATCTCGTAGGCACTGTTTAATTCTGCCCTGTGTGTGTCTTGCCTCTGAATTATAAATAAAAAGTTTAAAAAAAAAAATCTGAGCTAGCAGTGAGAATGGAAATGTCGGTCATAGCTAGCATGGGGATTTCTCACAAGCAATAGAATCCTAGGAAATATATAGTATAATCTTGGATGATAAGGCCCTGGATTAGCATACCATCAGAATTAATTGAGGTAACTTTTGTTAATGATGATTAAAAATACATTTGACATATTCTAACCTGCAAGGAAATTAACAGTTAAAGAACTTAATGAATACTTGGAGGTTTAAAATAATAATAGCTGTTTAAATACTACATATGTTTAAAAAATGTTTTAAACGTTTGGGAAAATTTGTAAATTTCAACAATTGTTTACCCCTATTTATTTTACTGTTCCCTACTTGAACATTACTACAGGCCGAATGCTGAGTTGTTTAAAATGTGAGAGAATGTTCTTTGCTAGACATAACATTTCTTTACAAAATGAGAGGTACTGACATGATTTGCTGACTTTTTTTTCATATATGTTTATAATGAGGATAGATATAGCTATTATGGATATTCATTCAAGTTTGATTTCCACTCTCATTGTAGACTTGGAAATGTGGTTCTTGTATCCTGAGGTCCTGGGACTTGCAGGTTGTACTTCTGTGAACTGGCAAGCAGAAGTGGGCAGCCCTGCGAGAGCGGCAGTTGGGAGCCCCGTTGGCTCAGTGTTATGTAATGATTTCCTCCCTGATTCAGCTGAACCTATTACAAGACACCAGTAGACACCAAAATTTCTGTTTTAAACCTCAAACTTTGAGTATTGAGAAAATCAGGAAAATGACTTAAAAAAAAAAAAAAAGCCAGAGTAAATATGCTAATAACCTGAAGGGCTTAAAAAATGTGAGGTTTCTAGTGTATCCTCTGCAGAGGTTACCCACAGTGACTCACTAGCTATAATTCTCAATTCCATCTTAAAAGGCTATCCTGACAAACATATATATCTACTGGAGGACATCTAGAACTAGACTGAAAACTACTCCCCCAGGAGGAATCGGGCCTATCCTTGAGCTAATCTTCAATTACCTCGAAGAATCTTTCCTATCTCAGAATACAGATGCAAGCAGCCCCCAGAATAAATCACTCCTATACTAAATTAGCTTAGCTGTAAGATTTCAAGTGGGAATATGGCCTAGAGGGGGAGTCTCATATCCCAAAGCTCAAAAATTAGTGACACAGTGTAGATGCCTAGAATAACCTACTTGCAGAGGTAGTTGAAATCTATATTTATGAGTATGTGAGATAGTTATAAAGGTCAGTGCTAACACAGGGTTCAGAGATTGGATAAAAGACAAGACATGTTAAGGGTGCTAGGTGCTGATTTAAGGGAATTTGTTGTTGGTTCAGACCAACAACACCTGAGTTGGGTAAGGAGCTCTATCGTGCAGGCAGTCAAACTTGAAAGCTGGAAGATGTCTTTAGCTAAAGCAATGCAGCCTGGAAAAACTGGACAGATCAGGTAGGCCAATTTGATCCATCTGCTATGGCAATGGGAATCTCTCGTGTCCTAGGGCTCAGATACAGTGACTCTTGAAGCATTTTTCCTTTCTTTAAGAGTGAAGAGGGTCATGCAGCTTACATCATTATTACTCCAATAAAAGGTATTGCAACCCACAATGATTTCAGTTTTCGCCAGGACCTTTATGGCTATTTGAACTCTGCACATCAAAAATAAAGTGCAGCCAATGATTTTATTGAAAATCATTTGCGAATGTGATCACCCTATCTGTGGATACAGTGGAAGAAGGCAAAGAAGTACAGTTTAGATAATGTAAGTGTCATAAAAACTGGCAATCTGTAAATAGCACTTTTATGGTGATTTACATTTATTATGTAGGGCATGATATTAGTTAAGATGATCAATGCATTAGGATAACACAGTGCAACTCTTTGCTAAGGAAACTGTAAGGAATTTTGTGGAAAAAGGCCCTGAAAAGCTGTAGTGGAAAGTGAATTGATTTTAGTGTTATAGGGTAAAGAATTCAATGCGTAGAAGGAAACTTTCACTCGGTTTACAGCAATGGAAGACCAATGGCAATATTCCTGCAATACAAAGATGTGTGCAGGGTCTTTTCTGGGTAGGTTACCATATAGCAATCACACTTTTCTACACATATGTGTAACCTCGCTCAAAATCACCAGCATTAGCTCATTTACCTTTTATCATGCTAAAAAAAAGCAGGTACAGCAGATAAACTTGCTCCCTTAATTGCAGGAGTTTCCAGGCTCTCTCATTGCATCCAAAAAAAACCATTTTAATCCAGTGCATGTGAGAATGTGTCCAAGCATGATGGAAGAATGATGCTGGTAAGGCTATGTGCTAGTGCCAGGACTGGGTTCTGGAACTGATTCTATGAGTCAGAGAATGGGTAACAGTGAGACTTCTTTATTAAGTATGACAGTTGTTAGTTGTCTTACTGGCTAACCAGACTTTTCTACAAATAGCTTCTTGCATGAGAAGGGGACTGGCTGTTTTAAAAGAAGGAACTGTTAAGCAGGATGCTCACATATTTAGAAAGTAATTCCGTTACATAGTTGACATAAGCATATCACAATCTAACATTTAGGGTCAGATGCACTACGAGTTTTCTCCCATTTTGTGACTATGTGGAAAATAATTATTGCACATAGCCCTGGGACAGTTATCTATATGATGAGGATCCTGAAAAAGCATCATGCCTTGAAAAGCTTTAATTAATTATGTTCTGTAAGTTAAACAGTTCTTATCTGGTCTTAAGGCAATCAATTATTGATCAAATATTTATTTATTTTATTTGAATGTTTTTACATACTGAAGTTTGGTGTCATCCTTCACTCTGGTTTACAATTGTAACAACGATTTACATTAAAACATCAGGGAAACTAATTAACATTGGTTAACAATGGAAGCATTAGAAATGTTAGTAACATTGAATGACATTAGAAACATTGAGTGACATTGATAAACAATGGGTAGCATTGCGTAGCCATTTGGGTTGATTGATGAATAAATATCTACAGTATTAATTAGTATCTACAGTATTAATTACAGTATTAAGTATCTACAGTATCAATTCTAATCTCAAGAAATCTGAATACTTAGTACCACTGACCTTCAGACACACATACAGCTTCATTGCCAAAGTGGCTAAGGTTGCCTTATTTGGAACTAACACCTTAGATTAACCATTTTTTTGCATAAAGAAGCCATTCCTCTTAAGCTTCAATCTCTTCTAATTCCAATGGGTGACACACTCCCTCCCCCCCCCCCTTCCTAGTTCTATGCTGAGGTGAAAAGGTTCCTTACCAGTTACTATTAAGGCCCTCAGACATAACCATATGAGGTGAGCAGAATTCCCCATCTATTTTTTCCATGGAGAACAGCTTCACCTGCACAACTTTCCCTCGTACTACAAAGCCTTGTGTCCAGTAGGCCCATTAGCTCAGCAGCAATGCCATGCACTGCTCTCCAGAGAGAAATGGGTTCCATTCCCGGCTCAGGTTTTCTGGTCCTTGGGTCTCCTCCTTCTCTCTCTCTGTCTCACACACACACAATTGCTGTTTGTTTCTTTACCTTTGTTTCCTATAGAAAAACAGTTCAGTACAGTTGTAATCTCAGGGAGGTCAGAACACATTGTGATATCAACAAGCTGCTTGGCCCTCCCTTAGTGCCTATATGTCCCTGATTATATAGTTTGAAACAGAGCAACGTATGTACATCATCTTTCACTAAAGAAGAAAAGCAGAGACTTTAGTCTCAGGGAATTCAGAGAACGCTGTAATGTCAACAAGGGTTTTTAAAGCTATCCTGCCATGGGTTCACAGTGAGTATTTGAAAGCTGCCCTGCTATTGGCCAGTAGTCATAATAATATAGTAAATGATGACAAGATGTAGATCAAAATGGCCCATCCAGTTGAGATTCATCCTTTCTAGATAGTTATGCATGTAAAATTCCAAAATGAAGCCTAATATCAGTAATCCCCCCCCCCCCTTTGGGTCAAGCCTCCTTTCACATCTGTCCCAAGTATGGCCATGTCCATTATGGGCAATATACTGTTGGTGTCCATGCTTTCTTTGAGCTTGATGGAGTCATAAACAACCTGCTGTTTTTTGGGTTGCAAATGCCAATCTGTGCAGGTTAGCCCATTACCAAAATACTTCATTTCCATCCACTTGTCACTGTGGATTCCTTGTGCTCATGCCTCACTTTTTTTTTTAACTCCGCTACCTTTTTTGTCTCCATCTTCTCGTGGTTGTAGCCATATGAGAACTTCTGTAGCAAAGAAGGAAAGCTGGCACCTTGAAATATTCACGCATCCTTAGCAGGTCCTATGCTATGGAACTCCATGCCCGTCGAGATCCGCTTACAAAGAGACATCAAAATCCGCTTACAAAGAGGCATCAAAACCTTCAGAAAACATTTAAAAACATGGTTATTTAAACAGGCATACAACAAAGAGAAAGGAGAGTAGAACACTGGGAAAAAGAAAAGCGATTGGCAGCACACCCTAACACACTACCCAAATCCAACACGGGTACATATTCTATTTTAATCTTTAATCTCAAATTTCTAGAATAAGATGACATAGATTCTCTTTTATTCCCGCTCAAAATAAACGGACATAACATAACACATCCAATTATGAGTTTTTATAACTACTTTGTTACCGTAAAGTCTTGGCACATGTATAGTGATAGAATTCATTATCTGTTCCAATATTAATATTTGTGCCTTATTGTAAACTGTTATGATGGTACCTAACTTAGTGACGGTATAGAAAAGTTTTTAAATAAATACATCTTATTTTAAAGAAAGATCAGGAAAGTTAAAAACAGAATTTAAGTGGTCTTTTAGAAAATGCTGGATAGATATTAGTATCTACTGCCTCTATTCAACTCATCTATAACTAGCAGGGCCAGCACTTCTATTAGGCAGTCACATCGAGTGCTAACCTGTTGGGGGACCACAAAATCACCAGTGCGGCCAAAGAAGAGAATAGAGAGATCCAGCAGGGACAAGGTGGAGACCTTCCTGTCAGTGACCAAAGAAAAGAAGGGAGAGGCCCTGCAAGAGCACTAGCAGTGGTCGAAGAAAAGAGAAGGAGGCCCAGCCTGTGTGAGAGGGAAGGTATAAAAGAGAAAGAGTGTGTGTATATATGAGAGAGGGGAAAGTTTGTGTGCTCCCACTCCCATTGCCCACTAAACCACGACACTCTGAGTCACTGGAAATCAAATGTTTCAAGATATGGAGAAAAGGGGATTTTTTTTAATCCTTAATTTTAATTATTGGTAGTTATTTTATGTGTCTGTTTTTAAATATTTTATTGGTGTTTGGGAAATTTTGAAAAACAATGATTTGAGTTTTTAATTAATAAATGCTCTATTTGTCAGCAGTTTGGAAATATGCATTCTTTTTATTAGTATTGTTTTAGTATTATGATTGTTTTATATTTCTTATGTTATTTGATGTTTTGTTTCATGATTTATGAGGCATCCTGGCTTATTCTGTTTTTCTAATAGGAGGTGGTATTGATGTTAGCAAATATTATACTAGGCTTTCAATGTTGACTTTTCATAGGTAGGGTTGTTACTGTTTATGTGTTGGCAGTTAGTGCTGTTTGGATATGGGAGGTTTACTATATTGCAATTGTAATTCACGTTATTCATGGCTTTCTGAAGACCTAGCCCACATCCAAAATGCATTGCAGTAGGTCTAAAACCATATGGATTCCAAATCTCTTTATTGCTTTTTTTTTTTTAAGGATTTTCTGGTTGGCACCATAGCAGTGCATGTAAATATAATACACATGTTGTGATATTTTTACCTCAGAAGGCTTTGAATGTTCTTTTTTTTTTCATGTAAAATCTATTATAAATACATAATTTTTAATTGTGAGTGGAGAGTGCCATGAAAGAGAGAGGGTGAGGAGGACTAATACCCTTGCACTGGCCCTGATAATTAGTCAAAGGCTAATTGGACTGCTTTTCTTTCATAACATTCATCGCTTCCTTTCTGTTTACAATCGAGTACCTGCACCTTGCCCTGAATCATCCCTTTTGTTACTTCTCCTTGGTCTCCTCATCTCTCACCTCACCTCCCACCAGAATGAAATGGCAATAATCATCTTTATGGCAAATATGTCTACCCAATCCCTCTCCCCCAATAACATTCTTCCATTCACTTTGTCCTCTTCTGCATCAAATTCAGGCTTTCAAAGTCTTGCATGTACAGTATCTGGCCTTCTGTTTGCAGCACAATATCGACTTTTTCTCAGCCCTCACTTTTTTTTTTTTTTTTATATTTATCATTTTCAATACACACCATCATAACAATATAAGTGTAATCACAAAAACAAATCGTGACCATAGAGAAAATTTAGCTAACATATCATACTAGTCAGAATTATCTTGTTTTCCATAGCACAAGAAATTCAATCAGCTCAATACTTTTCACTTATATATTCAAAGTAATATAGTGATATCACAATTAAAGATGAGAAAGGCATTTAGGTTAATACAGGGAGTCTAATCCATGAAAAAAAGAAAAAAAAAGAAAGCAATAACATAGATTATTCCTGCATTATTCTCTAGTTTTTAATTAGATAATGGGGATGAAGTGACTAATTTCCTTTGCTCAATAAAACTTTTCAAATGTTCTGAAATGAGAAAAACAAATGTCTCCTGATTCTTTTTTAACAAACATCTGCATGGGAACCTTAGTGTAAATGAATACCCTAAGGATACAACCTCTTGGCGGAGAGCTAAAAACTCTTTTCTCCGCATTTGGGTCGTTAAAGCAAGATCTGGGAAAATCTTAACATTTTTATCATATAGTGTGACTGGGTACTTAGAGAAATATTTCTTCATAACCTTATTCAGGTCTAAGTAATTTATAAACGTAACTATTAGAGTTCCCCTATCAATCACTTGATTAGAATTTTCTAGAAACTCTGTAAGATTTCCCTGGAAAGGTAAATCAGGTGTATTTAAATTAGAAATTCTTTTTGGCAGGAAGTAACAAACATTTATATTAGGTAAATCATTTTCCAAATAACCCAACACTTCTTTAAGAAATTTGAAGAAAGTTCCCAAAGGTACTTCCCCCACAATTCTAGGAAAATTTAGGAGACGCAAATTTAAACGTTTTGAATTGTTCTCAAAGTTTTCTATTCGCCTTGCTAGTAGAGCTCTATCTTTCACCACCGCGGCATGGAACTCTGTGTTCTTTTTCTCTGTCTCTTCCAAGGCTTTGATCCTCTCCTCCGATTTCTTGATAGATTTGTTAAGTAAATGAATTTCCTGTTGACTTTTCCCACTATTTCTATCCATTTTTCTCTCAAGTCTCTTAATATTTGTCGACATTTCAGCCATTAAATCCCACATTAGTTCTAATGTGACCACGGCAGGTCGGGTTGCAATGTCCAGGGACTCACCACCATCAGACGGGTCTATTCCCCCGGTCGCACCGTCGATCCGATCCAGATCCAACTCCTCCTCCTCTGGCTCCAGTCTCAGTGCCGCCGCGGTTAGATTCTCCTCCACGTCTGCTCGGGTCAAAGACTCTGACCCGGTAGGAGTTACCTCCTCTGTAGCGCTTCCTGGGCATTGTTCTCCCGCCCTCTGCGCCGGAGGTGGTCTTCGGTCTGGGCTCAGTGACGCCTCCTCTACTTGGTTGGACTGTCCTCTCAAAACGCCCGGCTGGCTAGGATCCTTGGCTCCCGGGTATAATGCAGGGGAGAGCATAAACCGCGTGATCTCTTGCTGTATCGGAGATTGAAGGGGTAGTGAGGGAAAAATCCTCACCTTCCCCTTTCGCTTCGGTGGCATAATCTCGCAGAAAATCAGAAAAACGAACAGCTTAAAAGAGACCAGCGTCCACGCCTCCGTCTATGCCGCCATCTTGCCTCATCTTTCCGCCTTGCAACGATTTTTTCTCAGCCCTCACTTTTAATAATACTCCATGCCACACCATGCTCCTTGGCTACCTTTAACCACCTTAGTTTCCTTTCTAGCTTTAGAACTTTCTTCTCCTTGAAGTACACTGAGACCCCTTCTGACATATTACACCCAAATTATCCAGGAACATTTAGAGAGGTTATATTCAAGCCATTAAACAATGTCGTTGGTTCTCAGCACTATGAAAGCAGAATCTGCCATAAGGTGTATGCAGTTCTGAGACTAAAATGTGCAGTTCTATGGATGGTTTATAATTTAAAATATGCCCACATAGTAAATGAAAGCAGATGAAGATCAAAAGGATCCATCCCATCTGCCCAGCAAGGTGTTTAGGGTTGTGAATGCCGCTTTGTGCAGATCTCCCCCAGTCACTTCTGTTTAGGGATGTATCTGGGGCTCTGCGGGGGCTATCCCAGTGCTTCATTATCATTGTTTTGCTACTATGGATCCTCTGCGTTTATCTCACTCCTTTTTGAAGTCCATTTTTGCCTCCATCACCTCCACCACCCTTTCCATGAAAACATATTTCATAATGTTGTTTGGGTCTATCCCCCCTCCCCCTATGCTTCATGTCATGGTCCCTAGTTCTTACAGCTTCCTTTCCATTGGGAAATGTTTGCTGCTTATGCATTATTAATACATTTAAATGTCTATGATATCCCCGCTGTCTCTCCTCTCCTCCCAAGTATGCATATTTAAGTCCAATGTTCCCTCTAATTTTTGAAAGACTACATGCAAACAAATTTTCTTTTGTGCAACTTTTTTAAGCTGAGTAAAAATTTGTGCGTTACGAGCCAGTATGTTGTAAATATGAGGATTTCTTGTCCACACTGTTTTTCTGTGCACACAAGGTTTATGACCTGTGTGCATGCACACATGAACAGCTTGGAGAGAACAGCATTTAAGTCCTCAAGTATCATTTCATATGGCTTTTTGTGCAGACCCCATAACATTTTGGTTGCCTTTCTCTGGAAAGTCTCTATCCTTTCTAAGATATGGCCTCCAGAACTGAATGCAGTATTCTAAGTAAGGATTCTCCAACGACCTGCAACGGGGTATTATAGCCTTTTTTTTCTGATGGTTATGTCTCTTTGCAGCCCTCTGGCTCTAGGCAACAACTTATTACACTGTTTTGCCACCTTGTTATCATCAGGCACTGTCATTCCGAGGTCCTTTTCCTGGTCGATGCATGTCAGCCTCCTACCTACCACCATGTACAACTCTTTTGGATTTCTGCACCTCAAAATGCATGAATCTGCATCTTTTAGTTTTTACATTTAATCTTAACTGCCAAGCATTTAACCGCTCCTCAAGCTTTCATAGATCATTTCTCATTCTGTCAATTCCCTCAGGGTGTCCATTCTGTTGCAGATCCTAGTGTCGTTTGCAAAAAGACAAACCTTTCCTTCTAACCCCTATGCAATATTGCTCACAAAGATATTGATCAGATCTGGCCCTACGACTGATCCCTGAGGCACTCCACTAATTACCTTTCTCTCCTTAGAATGAATTCTATTTACCACTGTCCTCTGTCACCTATTACTCAACCAATTTGTAATCCAGTTCACCGCCTTGGGACTCCCTCCCAGGCTGCTTCTAGGAGGGGCAGTATCAAAAGCTTTATTGAAATCCAAGTAAACCACATCCCACGCAAGACCTTGATTTAATTTTCTACTCACCCAATCAAAAAAATCAGTCAGGTTTGTTTAACCCTGCAATCCACTAGATAGTTCATTCTCCTTTCCTTTAGCAGTCTCCATTAATTTTCCCACCATGAAGGTACCTAGCCTATAGTTTCCAGCCTTCTCTCTACTACCGCTTTTGTAAAGAGGGACTATATGAGGTCTTGAATGAGTGGATGTGAGTCGGTTATTTACACTTTTGAATAATAGAAGGACTAGGGGGGACATTATTTTTCATTCAATGCACAATAAAGCTCTGGAATTTGTTGCCAGAGGATGTGGTTAGTGCAGTTAGTGTAGCCGGGTTCAAAAAAGGTTTGGTTAAGTTCTTGGAGGAGAAGTCCATTAACGGCTATTAATCAAGTTTACTTAGGGAATAGCCACTGCTATTAATTGCATCAGTAGCATGGGATCTTCTTAGTGTTTGGGTACTTGCCAGGTTCTTGTGGCCTGGTTTGGCCTCTGTTGGAAACTGGATGCTGGGCTTGATAGACCCTTGGTCTGACCCAGCATGGCAATTTCTTATGTTCTTATGTTCTTAGATCTATTGAACAGGTCCTTCAATGGAGCCACCAGAACATTTCTGAGCTTTCTTAGGATGTTTCTCATCCAGCCCCATGGCCTTGTCCGTTCTCAGTTTTGCTAGTTCCGTACAATCTCTTCTGTAAATGGTGTGGCATCTACCCTTCCCAACCACCAGCAGTCCTCCTTCAAGGTCATCTTCAGCGAACTCCGAACAGAAATGTTTGTTTAACATTTCTTCTTGTTCATTGTCCATGCCGTTGCTCCTTATCACCGTCCAGTCTTTCAAGTCCACCTCTGGCCTTCCTACTTTTTCTGGCATATCTAAAAATAAGATCTTGTCACCTCATTTTACCTCTTTAGCAATGTTTCCATGCTTGCGTTTGCTGTCCTGATTTCTTTGCTCACCTCTTTGGTCACTTCTCATAGAAGGAAATGTTACTTTTGCTGATTAGATATTGAAAACTGCTTTTCTAGTTAAGCTAGTAACATATAAAAGAAATAAACCTAGGTTTATTGATTTTTAAATGCTATCCCTGTTTTGCATGGGCAAGTTATTAACCATAATAGAAGTAAATTCCTGGGAATAGCAGACTGCCTTCAAATGTACATGTTCATTCATCTGAATTTTGGGGTATTCCCACCAAATATGAAAAAAGGTTCCAATTCCTCCACACTCTCGCCAGCAAGCCTCACATTCCAATAAATCAAAATTTTTTTTTAGCCTTTGGGGAGTGTAATACCAGTGGTACAAAATTTTGTAACTGGACTCCTGGCTGAGGACACAAATGGAGTTATTTTTTTTGCTAATCGAGAAAAAATGTACCCCCATTGTTCATCTGAGATGTTTTTTCCCATTTAGATTTGATCCTCTGCAGGGCATCACTCTTTCCAGATAACAATAATTTATAGATCTTTATTTATTTTATTTGCAATTTTTGTATACCGACATTCGTTAGGAAAACATCACATCGGTTTCCATGTAACATAAAGTGGCCAACTGGGCTTTACAATGAAACTGAATAGGCGAACTGGGTGGAGGGGAAGAGGGGGGAAAAATAAAGGTAATACTGTACAAATTGAAAAGTGAAATAAAATGGTTAGATATACGCAATGAAAACATTATATACAGGTGAATTATTTACAAAAATAATTAGGGAAGGGAGTTAGGAGGTGGGGAAGAGAGGTAGTATGCTTGGTGGGCGAGGGGAGGGGGGGGGATCGGTGGTGTGCTTGTGGGGCAGGGGATTTGGTGGGGGGAGAGGAGTGACAGGAGTGAAATAAGACCTCGGCCCTGATACAGGGCACTGGCCGATTGCTCAAATGCGGTCAATTTTCAACCACAGATTTTTTATTGTTGGGCATATCAAAAAGCCTTTTTTTTTTTTTTTTTTGTAAATACTGGAAAATAGAAAGAGCATCCTCTCCCCCAGAACCCTACAATTGATGTAAAGTCTTAATCTCCCCTTTATCAAAAATTTGGCCTACCATGTTAAATTCTAAGTTATTCCATTTAGAGAAATGCATTAAGTTAAAGTGATCAGGGAAATCTGGATTATCCCAGAAGGGTGATAGAGATGAAGAAAACACTAGTAGTCTCTAAAATTATATACCAAGAAGTTAAAATAGATCCAATGAAAGGGTGGAACCCTCATGTTCGTGCTGAAGCTTTGTTGGCTATCCAAGGAGACAATGACCTCCAACCCTGTGCTCTAGCCCAAGCTATTTCTATTGATACCCATTGTTTATCTAATGGATTCAAAGGCCATAACAAAATATTTTTTAACTGTATTGCTCTTTGATAAAATTTAAAACCTGGCAAATTAACACCCCCCCCCCCCCCCCTTGATTCTTTGGAACAAACAATATATTATGAGATACTGTTGACCTCGTTTCTTCGCTATACTTGAATAATAATAACCAATGCATAATTTTACATTGTTTTTATTTTCTTTTTCAAGCATTTCAGTGCGTGCAGTATTCACTGTCAGGTTTTCTGGATAAAGAAAGTTTCTTCCTTAGGTAATCTACTTCAAATGAAGTTGAAGTGCATCCTGTGGATACCACATGTAAGTCCATTACATTTCAGTTCTTCATTGTCTCTTTTAAATTTGTCTTGAGCTTAATGCATTTTCCTGGGACAGGAAGACATCCTCTTCTTAAAGCAAAAAGCCCATGTTTTTTCCATTTCATTCTTGGGATCTCAGGACCTTCACTGCCGTGGCTGGGCTAAGTGAGTTGGGAGCAGATATAAAATAGGGGAAAACTCCCTGGGTGCTTGTGATTGAAGGGTCATGGTGTGGTATCCCAACAGAGGTAAAGTTTTGATTGAGCTTGGAAGCCCAAAAGAGTAGGAGGAAATGACCGGGATTATGGGATCACTCATTCCAGTATTTAACCACCTTTATAGTTAAAAAGTACCTCCTAATATCTAACTTAATATCAGCCCATTACTTATCCATTTTCTCTGGGGAAAGGGCAAGAACAAGCAACCAGCCCCCCCTTTTTGCATTTGGATATTGCTACCAGGTTACTCATTGTTCTTCTCTAATAGCTAATCTACCCAGTGCCTTCACATTATCCTCCTAGATCAGATTATCTAGACCTCTTATCATTTTGGTATTTTCCTCCAAACCTTTTTTCAAGATCTCAACTTCCTTGTCCAAATATGGGTTCCAAGACCGGATGCAGTGCTCCACTGATGGCCTAAGCCAGGGGTGGCCAACTCCCATCCTTGAGAGTCACAAACGGGTCTGGTTTTCAGGATATCCAGAATATATGCATGCATGCACTGCCCCCATGGAATGCAAATACATCTCATGCATATTCATTGTGCACATCCTGAAAACCAGGCCTGTTTGTGGCTCTCGAGGACCAGAGTTGGCCGCCCCGGCCTAAGCAGAGTAGAAGTATTGCTTCACTTGTTTTACATGTTGATTTCCTGTTCAGACATCCCTGTACAGCTTTTTTTTTTTTTATTATCAGTACTATATTGTTGATTCATATTCAGTTTGTGGTCTGCTATAACCACCAGATCCTTTTTCGCAGTACTGCTGCCTAGCCATCTATTTCCTATGTTTTATTTATATGTTGGACTTTTCCTTGCTAAGTGTAATGCATTGCTTGGCGTTGTTGAATTTCCTCCTATTTATTTCAGCTTTCTCCATTTTATTGAGATCATTTTAAACTCCTATCCTGCCCTCCAATGGACTTGCATATCATCCACAGATGATATAAATCTTGTCTTTGTGCCATCATCCAAACTCTTATCAGCCTTTTCCTTGTCCAGTGTTCTCTGCTCCTGTGCCAGGCATCCTCCGTGACTCCGCCAGCATTGTCCTGCCATCACCTGCAGGCCATCCTAGAACTTTGAAGCTTTGGGGAACTCTGATGGCTTTCATCCTGCCTCCATTTCATTTCTTTTTAAATGCTTTGCAGCTGCTGTTAAAAAGGGCTTCCAAATGTTGATTTACCTACAGTGTGCCACTGATGGCTGCATTGTTTAAATCAGTATGTGTAAATTACAGTATCTTTCCTCAGCCTCTGCAGGAAATGTTTGAATTAACCACAGACATAATTGAGCTGTAAACAAATTTATTTAAACTGGATTTTAAAAAAAGTTCCGTTTCTGTATCTTAAAGTGAGAGAGACCCTAGTTCTGCAAGTGTTTGTGCAGGTGGGGAAGGGGGAGGAGTGATGAGGTTTTACAGGGGGAAGGGTCTCAAGGAGGCAAAAGGAAAAGAGGGAAGTGGGTGTGAGTGGTACCACTGGTCCAACCCAGCGCAGGAGTGACAACCGACTCCCACCAAAATCCTATAAAGGTCCAAGTCCCCAGTACAGTTCAGTAAGGTAGTCGAGGATGGCAGGTAAGGCTGTCTTATTGCTGAGGACTGTGGGCTGGGAAGGGAGGAAGCTGCTAAATGAGACCATGAAGAGAAAAAGTGAGAGCCTGATGAGGTCACGAGTCTCACTGAAACAGGAATGGTGAGGTCGATATTCAGAGGGCATGGCAGGCTAAGCTTTTGGAGTTAGCTAGGCAAAACCCAAGATCTGAATATTTTCTCACCCCTCCACCTAACCTGCTCAAAATGCACCTGGGTGAAGAAAGGCAGTGCTGGGGGCTGTTAACTGGGGCATGATTTCACTGGGTGCTGCCTGGACAAAGCTAGCTGTGTAAGTCTGCTCAGATAAATACATGTCCTAAGGTTATCCGCATGACGTTATCTGGGTATATTTGGCAGAACACTTACCCGGGTAAGTTCTGCTGAATATCCAGTTAACGTTACCTGGATATCTTTCCCGCTCACTGGCTTGCTCAGTGAGACTGCCTCAGATGGGGAGGAGTGAGGCAAACTGAAGGAAAGGGTGAAACTGTCACGGAGTTAAGATTGTGATGGGTGTAGTGAAGCCGAGTATGAGACAGGCTATGATGGTGACGTGAAACTGTCTTGGGATGTGATGCAGTGAGATGAAAGGCCCAACTGAGATTTAAAGGTGTGAGACTAACAGTGAAGGAGGGCCTCACACCAAATGTAATGCAGGATTATTCTAAAGGTGTTTGACTGCGATGTGAAGTTTTTTTTATGAAAATGCAAGAGATTCTGCATGTGGTTTACCAATGAGAATGTTCTGTTGAACGTTAGTGCTGTGGCTTCAGAAGTGCATAATGTTAGACTGATGGGCGATGCAGGAGGTCTCCTGTTGTTCCAGGCGATGTGACACAGACTGCATGAGGCAGGAATTTATGCTATAGATTATGTGATATAAAGTACAAGGGATTAATGTGGTGAATAGGTTGTGTGATGCACGATATTTTTATATGTAATCAACTAACACTCAAATCCCAAAAACCACAACCCTACTGCCCGACAATTTGCTAGGATGATGTTTATCTAACCTTGTTTCACGATGCTGTAAACTGTTCTGATGGCGAAACCGAATGACAGTATACAAAACACGTTAAATACATAAATAAATATAGGGTCTATTGTTATGCAATGGGTTGTGTGATATAGAGCTATTGTGATGTTATATGTTTGTGATGTAGGGGATATTATGGTATAAATTTTGATATGGGATATAGGGTTGTTATGATAGGTTATACAATGCAGGAGTTGTGCTATAGGTTGTGTGATACAGGAATTACTGATATGCTAGAGGTGTGCAGGAAGGAGTTCATGTGATGCTATAGGTTGTGTGATGTAGGAGTCCTTGTGATGCTATAGGTTGTGTGATGTAGGAGTCCTTGTGCTGCTATAGGTTGTGTGATGTAGGAGTCCTTGTGATGCTATAGGTTGTGTGATGTATATTGCAGGAGCTCTTGTGTTATAGCTTGAGGAACAGAGGATTTATTGTGATGCTATGAGTTGTGGGATGTGTGATGGAAGAGCTCTTGTGATGCTATACGTTGTGTGATGTATAATGCAGGAGCTCTTTATTATAGATTGTGGAATGCAGGAGTTATTGTGATGCAATAGGTGTGTGATATAGGCTGTGTGATGCAGAAGTTATTGTTATGCCACAGGTTGTATGATGTGTGGTACAGGCCCCTTGAGATGCTGTAGGTTAATATGCAGGAGTTATGCCATAGATTATCTGATGTGTGATACAGGGCTCTTGTGATGTTATAGATTGTGAGTTGCAGGAGTTGTGTGATGCAAGGCTTTGGTGATGCTATAAGTTGTGTGTTGCATGATGCAGGGGTTCTTATGATATTGTAGGTTATGTGATACAGGAATTATCGCGCTATATTTTATGTGATATGTGATGCAGGAGTTACTGTTATGCAATAGGTCGTGTGCTGTGTGATGCAGAGCTCTTGTGTCGTGATGCCATTATGTATGTTCACTTGTTCCTCGCTGAGATTTGTGGCTCAGCAGAATATTATGCATTTTGTAAATAAATAAATGTATTTTTATGCTATAGTTCGTGATGTGTGATGCAGGGGGTCTTGTGAAGGTATGCAAAGATACTTTTTTATGTTAGGATAACCAGGCATGGAACATGCTGGCTAGTTACACTGCTTATGCATTTTCATTGGACTTTTTATTTTAAAGAGAAGTGGATAATTCATGAGCAGATGTGGTGGTAGTGAGTGAGCATCTTGCTGCAGACCAGATAAAGGATCAGTCTAATGATCATAAGTATGTTTTCATTCTAAACATTCAAACTTTTTTTTTTTCCAGCGTGTTTAGCCCATACTGAGGGGATTTAGGTTCTGGAGTAAGCCAAATCTGAAAATGCCCCAGTGTGTTTTATTGTGACGCACAAATTCTGTCCATGTGGAAAATAGGGGGCAGGACATAAACTTTGACTCAGCTGCAGTATTACTGCCTGTAAGATTCACTAATCTGGATTCCTGGATGTCGAGGTCACAGACCTATTACTGAGTTTATCCACAAGTTATCTGGATAAATGAAGATATGCCCTGCTTAACGCTGCCTTTCTTGTTTTATGCGTTCCTCTTTATGCAGGGATGAGGACCGCTCCATCTCTCTTTGGGCTTCTGGTGATACTTGGCCAGCTGCAGACATCTGGATCTTCCTTTTATGGTACCATGTTCCTTTCTTGCCCCTCTTCTGAGTCCTGTCCTCCTTCAGGATAGTTTTGTTAGAGTGCACTTCTGTGTCCTTGGGGTGACTTTGCTTGCCGTCCCTCACCCTGTTTCTGTTGTCCTCCCTGGAATAGATGGCGTGGAGGAGTTGGAAACCCCCTTTATTCTGAACTGTGCTAAGGAAGCCAAGCACCTTGTGGATGTGGCCTATAAGCACACCAGGGAGAGGTGAGTGCAGACTCGAGGAGCGGAGCGCTCTGCATCTCAGTCAAACTGCACAGAGTATGGACGGTGCTCAATCCTGTCTCTCTTGCTCACTCCTTGACCGCACCTTCCTGTGCTCTGCACCTTGTCTGCTGCCTTTCTGCTTTCTTCTTCTCTCCTCCTTCTTTCATGAAGTAATACAATTGGGTAAGCTGAAGCCAAATCAAAAGTCTATGTTCAGCCGTCTTCGTCTGTGTCTCCAACAGCTCACTAGCAGCGCCAGGGGAAGGTGAAATGAAGCGCATTTTATTACAGTCAAATTTGTCTCTTTTTCAGAGAATTAGCTGTATATAGCTCTCAAAGTAGCATCTCTCTGAAGTAGTACCGAGAATCATCATTGTTGCATGTCTTTTTGTCCTTCAGGAGCTCATCTCCATTCCCTTAAGCATGTACAGAGATGTGTCCAAGAAAAGCACACACGGAGGCTTCAGCTGCAGCATAACCACTCTCTAGCTAAAATTGCCTTTACACTGGGTGCTTCCATGTTTTGTTAGATTTTTTTTAAGCAAATAGTTTCTCCTTAAGGACCTCGCGTGCATTTGTACAATTTTATCATGTCTTCTCCATCTCCTTTTTGTTAATTAGCCTTTCCTTATGGGGCAGACTTTCCATCCCTTCCATTAATTTACACGTCCTGCTTGAAAAGGTCCAGTTTGTTCATCTCCTTGAAAAGTGAGAGCCCAGAAATGCTCGACCACTTATGTACTGGGAACAGAACCTCTTAACCCTTGATTCAGCCATGCATTTAATATCATCGGCCAGCGCATGCCCAACCCTCATGGCTGCTGCCTGCCTTTGAGTATTCACAGAAAGGACAACGCATCTGATAGCTTTCATTATACCTGACAGGCGCTAACTTGTTTCTTTGAAGTTTAAAGGCAAAACTGAAGCAGGACACCGTGAGCCCCTCGGATATGATGTCATTCTTTAAGCAGCCCGTGGCTAAAAGCAGGAGCATCATACGGATGGCCGATTACATGGAGACCACCCTGCAGGTGCTGAAGGAAAAGGTGCAGCACATCTACAAGAGGCCCTTCAATGTGACAGGTAAGAGGGAGACACTGACTGAAAGGGAGAGAGAGATGGGCGAGAGTAAAAATATTAAACTGAGGAAAGAGAGACCCCTCAATGTCACAGGGGCGCAGAACGCTGTGAGAGAGGAAGAGAAGACCGATGATAGACAAGAGGATGGGAGAAAAAGAAGAGGCAAAAGGGAATGAGCGGTATAAGGCACAGGCTCATGGAAGGTGAGCAGGAGAACGAGACACAGAGATTGCACGTGAGGGTTAAGGCTTTGCATCAGGAAGGGGCAGACTGGATTGGCCTTGCAATCTTTATTTTCTGATTTTCTGTGAAGAGAGACAGGAAGAGTAAAAGACAAGCAGACTCCAAGAAGAAAGGGCTTCTTACTTTGCTATTAATGTAGTCTCAAAGTTTAGTTTAAAGATGTCATTAGTTTATCAGATTCAACTACAGGTAGGCCAAATAATTGCGATTATTGATTGTCGAGTTTCAGGATGAGAATCAATGACTGCAATTATCTCTTTCTCTTGGAAAGTCAGTCAGTAGAAAATGGTCATGTCAGAGGATGCTAGGGTCAATATGAATGAACATAAGAAATTGCCATACTGGGTCAGACCAAAAGTCCATCAAGCCCAGCATCCTGTTTCCAACAGTGGCCAAACCAGGCCACAAGAACCTGGCAATTATCCAAACACTAAGAAGATCCCATGCTACTGATGCAATTAATAGCAGTGGCTATTCCCTAAGTAAACTTGATTAATAGCCGTTAATGGACTTCTCCTCCAAGAACTTATTCAAACCTTTTTTGAACCCAGCTACACTAACTGCACTAACCACATCCTCTGGCAACAAATTCCAGAGTTTAATTGTGCATTGAGTGAAAGAATTTTCTCTGATTAGTTTTAAATGTGCCCCATGCTAACTTCATGGAGTGCCCCCTAGTCCTTCTATTATCCAAGAGTAAATAACTGATTCACATCTACCTGTTCTAGACCTCTCATGATTTTAAAGACCTCTATCATATCCTCCTCGGCCGTCTCTTCTCCAAGCTGAACAGCCCTAACCTCTTCAGCCTTTCCTCATAGGGAAGCTGTTCCATTCCCTTTATCTATACCTTCTCTATACCTTCTTCAGTGCAACTTACTCCTGGGGAAATTTGGGGACAAAAACTTAAAATTCTGCAAACTTTATATTGGTCAAAATAACACAATTTACATGACAGTCTTTAAGTAATTATATTTTAAATTAATACAGAAAAAAGTTATTACTTAGAGATGCAGAATTTCTCTAGAAATTCACTGTAAGAGTGTCCCTTCCACTCACTCTCCCTATTCCCCTGGCCACTTTGCCCCCTCAGGCCCCAACTCCTCCACCTGCCAGTATCTCTCCCCTCCACCTCTAGGCTCAACCCCGTCCACTCTATTGCCAGTCCCAGAGTTTCACCATTCTCAGTACTGCCCCTCACACAGGCTCCCTCTATCACTCCCTCTCTCACATACATGCTTCCTCTCTCTAGAACACATATATACACACACCCTCGTAAAGGCTCCCTCACTCTCACACACACACGCATCCCTTCATACAGGGTCCCTCTTTCTTGCATACATACCCACACAAGCTCTCTTTCTCTCTGACATACATCCTCACACAGGCTCCCTCTGTCCATCCCCTCTCACACACACATGCTCCCTCTCTCTAATATACATACACACACCCTCATACAGGCTCCCCTCACTCTCACACACACACATCCCTTCATACAGGGTCCCTCTCTCTTGCATACACACCCACACAAGCTCTCTTTCTCTCTCGCACATACATTCTCACACAGGCTCCCTCTGTCCCTCCCTCTCTCACACACATGCTCCCTCTCTCTAATATACATATACACACCCTCATACAGGCTACCCTCACTCTCTCGCGCACACATTCCTTCATACAGGATCCCTCTCTCTTGCATACACACCCACATAAGCTCCCTTTCTCTCACACACACATCCTCACACCGGCTACCTATGTCTCTCTCTCACACACCCCTTCACACAGGCTTTATCTCACACATACACAGGCTAGCACCCTCACATACAGACAATCCCTTTTTCATACACACAGGCTCCCAATCTCTCACACACATACACACTCTTTCACAATCTCCTCATATAGGTTCCCTCTCTCTGGCACCCACACTCAAGCATTCCCCCCCCCCCCCCACTCTCTCACCTCCCATGCTCTTTCTCTCCCCTCCCCTCCCCCTCCCTCGCCCTCTGTTTTATTCACCATTCCCTTCTTAATAATTCTTAACATTGTTTGCCTCAGCACACTGAGCTGATGATTTCAAAGTATTATCCACTATGATGCCTAGATCCTTTTCCTGGGTGCTAGCTCCTAATATGGAACCTAACATCGTGTAACTACAGCAAGGGTTATTTTTCCCTATATGCATCACTTTGCACTTGTCCACATTAAATTTCATCTGCCATTTGGATGTCCAATCTTCCAGTCTCGCAAGGTCCTCCTGCAATTTAGACAATGAGCATATCAAAGATTGCCATTGTCATTGGAGAAAAGGTGTGTGAAGGATTACCAAGGTTAGCATGAATGGGTGTGAGAAATACTGTCAGGGTCAGTGGCAAACAAGCGTGCCAAAGATCACCAGGGTCAGTGAAGAATGGCAACTGCCAAGGTCACTGGGAAGTCCCATGTCATGTGAGAAGAGTCCTTCACCTTGCCTTTACATTTCCCTATGTTATGGAGACAGAAAGAGACTGCCAAAAGGTAAACCAAATTTTCATGTGCTGTAGCTCACTCAGCAGCCATCTTGAATCTCCTTCTAGGATGCTTAAGAATTGCCATTGAAAGCCTCTGCAGTGTCTATTGACTCCTGCGGATTTTCATGGCTTCAAGCCTCAAGCTTCCATGAAGATTTCATTTATTTTTCATTTCATTTATTAAAATTTATTAATCGCTTAACAAAATTGTGACCTAGGCGATTTACAGAAGAACGTCCATAAAATAATATCACAAACAAACACTAAAAATACCACATACAACAGCATTGGTCTCTAGTACCCCACAGAAACTGCCAGCATTAAGAAATTCAGACCTTGCATCAAGAGCATTGAAGGAGGATGTTTTTTAGGGAAAGCCTAAATTTCTTCAGATTTGCTGAAAGGGTCATTAATGTTCCATGCTGAGGAGACCAAGGTGTAATTATTTTTGGAATCAAGATATTTAGGGCCACCATTCTACCCTTTCCACTGCCACCTTGAATATAATCTGCTTTGAAGTGTTACGAAAGGTGGAATATAAATAAGTAAATAAATATGTATGTGTGTGTGTGTGTGTGTGTATATATATATATATATATATGTGTGTGTGTGTGTGTCTGTCTGGATTGTTTGGGATTGCAAAAAGTTAGATTACAGCTATTGGCAGTCCCTCCAAACTGCCTGCCCAGAAGGGCAGTCAGGCTCTTAACACATCTGGACCTGCTCGGGTTGGAAATCTCACATTCTTGCAAGACAGAGCATTTTGTTATTCAATTTATATTCTGTTTTTTCGAGCATTTCAAAGTGGATTACATTCAGGTACTGTAGGTATTTCCCTATCCCCAGAGGGCATACAGTCAAATAGGTGGATTTACTAAACTGTGAGAAGGAGACAAGGTCAGGTCGGCCCCATCAGGGGACTTTCAGCTCATTTTTAAGGTTCTAGGGTGCAGAGGCGTGGGGGGCTTTCTGACCCCCAATTACTTTTTTTATTTACTGAACACCCATGATTATTTTTATACCTTTGGGGGATTGGGGGGCACCATACCCCAATGACTTGAATTTATTATTGGGGTAAGGGGTTATCCTGAACCCTAACGATTTTTATTGTAACCTTTGGGGGGAGGCAGTAATTGCACATGAAGTGGACACTTTTTTTTTTATGTTTGAGGAGTTGGGTCAGGCCTAACCCCTACTCAACCTTTATTTTTGGCACGGCTCATTTTTTTTTGGGGGGGGGGGGGTTCCAGGCCCTTTAAATGTAATACGGGAGCCTTGGGACCCACGTTAGAATGTCAGGGCTCTAACATTATATCTAACTAATTTTGAAAAGGTGATGGTGTTTTATCGCAGCTGATCACTTTCTCGGTCGACCACAATAAAATATTGGCATCAAATTATCTAGTAAAGAGCTGCTTTACATGCATTTGCATTATTCATGCATGTAGATCACATGCAAAGTAGCTTGTAATAGGGGAGGGATGTGGGCGGAGCCATGCAAAATATCACGTATATTGCATGATATGCTCTGTTTAACGCGCATATGAGCACTACCCGGAGCTTGATGCATCACTCAGTGAATTTGTACTTGAGGCAACAGAGGGTGAAACGACTTGCCCAAGGTCATCTGAAGTAGCATTCGGGGTGCTCTTTGTGCTTCCATCCTTGCATTTGATCAGCAATTCTAGGGTCTGTTCTTCTATCTTTTCCTGTACAGTAACAAGCTTTGGAACAACTTGCCAGGGAGATTGCGCTAAATAACTGATTTAGGGCAGTTTTGTTGCAGAATTCATTCATATTTGTTTCCTGCAGTGGAGGAGTAAGTGTCAGGGTAGGACAGATGGTATTATTGGAGGAAGCTGTGTTACTGTTTGTGTGTGTTTTTATTGTGAATGTTGTATTTTAACAATAGGTATAATAAATAAGAGGGAATTTATTTTTCAGATGCATTTCTCACCTTATATTCATAGCACTCCAGGTGAGTTACAGTAAACAGAAAAACAAAACAAAACATAAAACATCACATAAAAACACAACCTACAACGACTTTATGAAATCAAGAGCAAACAGTTTAACAATTCCTTATCCTCTAAATCTAAAAACGTAAGTCTGGTGTAATTTATACTTCCCTTAACCACTAATCACCCTAGAGGTATGAAATAGCAGCTTGCTCAGACCTGCCCCAATCTTTCCAAACCCAGCTCTCCTCCCTAGACCAGTATCCAACTTAAACATCCCTCAGCCTTTACCACCGATTGTCTCGAATCCCTGGGTGCTGTTCTCACCCTGCTTCCTACTCTCTCATTTCATCATTCTCTTCCTCCGACACCGATCTCTCAAAATGAAATGCTGAAAGCTGACACGTTGACATCGTAGACACTAGATTCTGGGGCAAAACGAGTGAAAGAGTCTTTCAGAGCTGCTGTGGGGCCTTTGTGGAAAGTAGGAAGAAAAACTTAATGTCATCTTCTTTCTTCCTGGGGGAGTTCAATAAGCAGTAAGTTTCATGTAAACATTTAGCTGTTGGTTCTGGACAGGATAAGGTTAAATATAGATTGATTGGTGTTGGTACCTCACAGTTAAGTGGATGGCCGATATCTCTTTACCCTCTATAGTAACACTGAAATGGTTTTCCTACAGATTTACTGACCCCAGTGCAGTTGGAATCTGTTTCTAAATTCACTGGATGTGCATATCATAACCAGCCACCACCTCTGTGCACGGATAGTCCATACAGGACCATCACCGGACAATGTAACAACAGGTACTATTAAGGGGCTCAGTGGAGAATACAACTCCCGGTGAAAAGGGGGTCATAATGCCTCCCTCGGAGGTCAATATGATTTTTGTGAAGCTGGGATACTAAAAGCTGAATCTCAGTCAATCCCTCTGGAATAGTACAAACCTCGAGGAAGATTCCTCTAAATAGTTACAGTGTTTCATCTTAATGTGTACATTTAAATTCAAAAGTGAGTGACAGATATCGCATGAAATCAGGTGATACCAACGTTTACTGTCCGATGTGCATTGGCCCTGTGCGCTGCTTGTTAATGGTAAATATGTGATGGGATTATTAGACAGTGCTTGATCTCGTTGATGACAGAGGTGAAATGGAAATCCAGCAAGCAGACAAAGTGCAGACAGACTATTAAAAAGGTTCACATTTCTGCAAACAGTTAATAATAGCCTTTGGAAATGGCAATGCATTTCTTGGCGCTGGCTGCAGATTTCCCTGACAATCATAGATAAAGTAGCGTGTGCGGTTGCCAGTTTAGTCCATTTGAATGCTCAGAAGTAAAAGTCATACCTTTTTTATTGGACTAATGTAATGCATTTTAGGGGTAATTCTGTAATAACGCACGTACATTTAGTGACAAATATGAGCAATTTCCAAAGCAAATGAGCACACAAGATTGCTTTGAAAATTATTCCACCCAAACTACCGGTACGCAGTCACACCCGATATTACGCGTGCAGATATTTGGGGGGGATTTTTCCGCGCTTACTTCTGAAAACTGAAAGGTTTATACTTAAGTGCAGACCCCCCTCCCCCATTCATAGCCTCCACGTGCACATTTAGCCACGTGTCTGCTGGGCAGTCCCGGGGAAGCACTGTGTTACCTGCGGAAATGCCGGGGGAAATGGCCCTCTTGACTGGCTTTCGGGCGTTGCGCCCCCTTCAGCAGTCCAGACAGAATGAGCAGCTGAAAGCAAAGGGAGGTGCCCTGACTCTCAGGCCGATACAGTACAGTGCGCTCCACTGGAGCGCACTGTTAACCCGCGATAGGACGCGTGTTTTTGACGCGCTAGCGTTACCTCTTATTCAGTAAGGGGTCGAAAACGCGCGTCCAACCCCCCCCCCCCCCAAACCTAATAGCGCCCGCAACATGCAAATGCATGTTGCGGGCGCTATTAGTTATTCCCGCGCGATTCAGAAAGGAAAATGTGCAGCCAAGCCGCACATTTCACTTTCAGAAATTAGCGCCTACCGAAAGGTAGGCGCTAATTTCTCCAAGCCCCGGGAAAGTGCACAGAAAAGCAGTAAAGACTGCTTTTCTGTGCACCCTCCGACTTAATATCATAGCGATATTAAGTCGGAGGTCCCGAAAGTTACAAAAAGTTTAAAAAAATAAATAAATAATTTTGAAGTCTGCCCGCAGCTCGTGGGTTGAAAACCGGACGCTCAATTTTGCCGGCGTCCGGTTTCCGAACCCATGGCTGTCAGCGGGTTTGAGAACAGACGCCGGCAAAATTGAGAGTCTGCTGTCAAACCCGCTGACAGCCGCCGCTCCTGACAAAAAAGAGGCGCTAGGGATGCGCTAGTGTCCCTAGCGCCTCTTTTTACCGCCGGCCCTAATTTGAATACTGAATTGTGCGCACAGGAGAGTGGCCTGTGCGCGTGCTGGGAGAGTGGGCATTTGCCCGCTCTCCCGCGGACTTTACTGTATCGGCCCGTAAGTGAGTGAATCGCAGATCAGCTGGTGACGGTCATACCGTAATCTGGGAATCACGTGGAGAGTCAGGCAACGTCTGCCTTTCTCTTCATACCTGCTCGTTTATTTGGAAAACCTGATGGAAGGGAGGGCAACTCCCAGAAGCTAATCATTAACTTGGTCCAATAAAAAGGTACCGCCTTGTGTATTTTTTTTTTTTTTGGTTGATTTTTATATTCGCACCTGGACATCTTAGAAATAAAGATCAGCAAAAATGTTTCAGGTGATGCCTTGCTATTAGACTGATCTCACACACGTGTGGTCAGCTTTTGAGCATGATCAGATCAGCTCAGATCTGTTACGGATGCCAAAAGTAAATCACAAACGTATTAGGCCAGTGCAAGTAAAAGATATCCCTCATATACCAGCACCTGCAAACCTTTTATTTCCATGCACTTTAGTGAACTGATATGGTGCCCACACCTGTGCAAATCTTGAAACCTTTACGAGCAGGTGAAATTATATAGTATTTGTTGGCAAGAGATAAATAGTTGGATTATTCTGCAGATACATGCATTAATTGTTATCGGGATATCTCTGATTGGATTATACTTGTGACTGTTAATGGCAGATATGTTATGGGCCTGATTTTCAAAGTCATTTACATGCATAAACCTCCCCTCCCCCTCCCGTGGTTAAGTGCGCGCGTAACCCAATTTCATGTATACTGCTGTGGGCGCTGGGGAGGGGGCGTTCGGCAGGATGAGCAGAAATTCACCCCTCGACAGAGCAGGCAATAACGTTTGCGCCACTTACTTTTTGCGTGTACCAGGGGCTCTTCACCTGGGAATTTTCAAAGCAAACATACGCACGTGTTTGCAGTGAAAATTTGAGGTAAAAGGTGTGCTGAGACGTTACCGCAGCGTGCACACTTATAAACTTACCCCTCGGGGGGGGGGGGGAGGCACTTTTCCGAGGGTGGAAAAAGGGTGGTGCCAGGGGCAGAGTTAGGGCAGGCTAGGTAAAGTGCTCCCCCGGGGAGTATCCCTTTGAAAATCGGTTTTCAGGCCCACAGGGAGGCTGAAAATTGGCCTCCCCAATAAGATTATACCTTGCTTATTGATTGTACATAGACAGGAGAATTGCATCTCCCCCATCGGTCACTCGCTTTGTCTTTTAGTCCCGGGTTTCCTAAATACTTGTGCTTGTTTAGCAATCCATGAGAATACATTTCTCGTTGAAATGTATTTTTCGATGTACTGCAGAATAATTGGGAGTCAATTTTAAACTAAGCGCGGAGCCTGCAAACTCATTTCCAAAAGGAAGCGCCCCCTCCGAGTTTGTATTTAAAACAGGGGCCAGCGGGGGATGGAGCTGCCTGGTCCACACGTGGTGGCGCCCGGTTTGGAGCAGGTGCACACGCGCTCAGTATCTGCGGGCATTTTACATATAATTTTACCCTCCCCGACTTAACACTGCTCCTTTTTTGCTGTGCGCACACTTTAACCCGCAGCGGGTGCCCTAGTTCGGGGGGGGGGAAGGGGCGGACAATTTTCAGCCTCCCATTTTACAAATGGCTGTTTGCCTGCAGAAAAAGCTTTGAAAATTGCCCTCAATATATGCAAGAAAGTACACCCTGCAGGCATATGAGAGAGACTTCTCATCAATCCAGTGAAATCAGTCTCAGATTCATTCATTATTACATTCCCCCAGAAATAAGGTTAGGGGGAGCATTCCTAATGTAAGTTAATATTAGAAAAATACTTAATACAAAAACATGAAAAAATAATAGCAAAGCAAGACAAATGCTGAATAAGAAAAAAAAGTAACTTTTCTTTGTTATCTCTGAGCTGAAACTAAAATATATTTCAACATAAATGTGTAAACTTGCTCTCCCCATACTCCATTTGCACCTGGCTCTGTTACACACGACACTAATAAAGCTCTCTCTAATGCTACAGGAAGAACCCTCTGCTAGGGAGCTCCAATCGGGCCTATGGCCGCTGGCTTCCGGCAGAATACGAGGATGGAACTTCCCTTCCCAAAGGCTGGAATGAGCAGAGACGTTATTCAGGATTTCGCCTCCCATTGGTACAGCATGCCTTCCTTTTTACTGCGGCTGCTTATTGTATGTTCAGTCTTTTTGTACGTAGTAAGTAAGTGTTCCAGGATGGAAGGGCTTGAATCTCTGTACGTGGAGTGCACAGGAAACATGTTGGCTGGATCTTCCAGGTTTCCCATACACGTCAGGCATTCCATAGATCTTTTTGACTGGTGGGCCTATGCTGGATTTAATTAATATTAATGTGATTCTCAAATGTACACATGGCCTTTCCAGAATGCTCAAGGCAGAAGTGCAACAGCATAAAAACATCAGCATCGGCTTAAAACAAAACCAAGGCAGGGTAGTTTTTAAAAGTCTGCATAAGTCAGCACATACACGCATAGGTAGGAGCATCTAAACTTATGCTTCAGTATCTCAACGTATGTTTCAGTATACATGCAGGAAAATGCACACTTTCTCTAACCATTATATAAAAGTACACGTCGATATTTTGTGTTTAATAATTGCAACGTGCGCATAATAACCCTGGGCTATCTGCGGAGGTCAGGTGTTTTATACAGAATGCGTGCACGCCACTTATGAAGATACTTGTGTGCGAACTTGGAATCATCAGGTCACCAGCACCACCACTGCTTTATCCAGACCCTCCAGCACTAACCCTTCGCCATTTTAACCCAGACCTCCCAACCAAGAACTGCAGACAACAAAGCACGTGCAATTTCACATCCGCAGCTTAATTAGCAAGTGTAAATGTGCAGGGACAAGTTCAGCAGTGTATGTGCGCATTCTGCTTATAAAATAGGATCTTGCCGCTTGTGCGAGATCTTCAAAACCCACCACAGAACGCCCCTTTTCTTCTGTCCACTTTTACATGTGACACTGCTAGAACACGCATATTTTGGGCTCTTGATAATACCATTAATACTATTTACACGCACACATGTACTTAATGCATGTAACTTCCAATTTTATGCGTGTAAATGTTTTGAAAATTTAGAAAGTAACTGCAAAACTTCCTTATAAAACCCAAGCAAAATATTTAAGACAAAATAAAACAAAGCATATAAAACTTACAACAAATTCAAGTATAAAATATCCATGAAACTACTCGAGGTGCAAAGACTAGCTGAAGCAGGCAAGTCTTAAGTGTCTGAAATACAAATAGCCTACTTCCAACTTTGCTTCTCTAGGAAAAGTATTCCATCACTAATGGGGCAGGGGGTTGTGCCTTAAGAGGAGTGGCCTGATGGTTAGAACAGTGGGCTAAACCAGGGTTCAAGCCCTGCTTTTTCCACTCCTTGTGACCTTGGGAAAGTCACTTTATCTCCTCTTGCCTTAGAAGTCCATATTTAATAAGCTGGTGATACGTTATCCAGAGAAGTTCATCTGGATGTTCATGGAACTTAGCTGAGTAAGTGTCCTGCTGAATATCCGGGTACAGTTATCCGGATAACGTTAGACCTGCTATTTGTGCAGACCCGACTTGTCCACATACATTTAGTTGCATAGCACTCGATCTAGTGCTATCCTGGTTACTATATCAGCCGGCCTTTTGCCCACCTTCCATCCCACCCCCCCTTTTTGTCCAGCTAACTTTCAGTAAGCCAGGTGGTGGAAGGAGGCAGAAAGGCCCAGAGGAAGGAGGCCTGGCCTTAGAGAAGAGAGAGGGAAGTGAATGCTGGGGACGGGTACTGGGCAGATAAGAGGTAGAGAGAGAGAGTGTGCTGAGGGTGAATTGGCAAGAGCGTGCTGGGCAGGTGGTGGGAGGAGAGAGCATGTATGCTACATCGTGGGGGGTGGAGAGAGAGGGTGGAGAGTGGGTGGCAGGGTAGAGAAAGCGAGAAGGTGCTGTGGGGGTGGGAAGAGAGAGAAGGTGCTGAGCAGTTGGCAGAGTGGGGGGGGGAGAGACAGTGCTGGGCAGATGAGGGTGGAGTAGTGAGAAAGAGGGCAAAAAGGTTGGGGTGATGAGAGAGAACAACACTATGGGGAGAGAGAAGAGATGCTGGACCAGACGAGAGGGAATAAAGAGGGGGATGCTGGGCAGAGAGATTTGGGGGGGGGGGTGCTGTGCCAGAGGCAATACCATCAAAGAAGTGAGCATTGTGCCAATAGGTAAGAGTCTGGGGGAGGGGGCAAGATCAGGAGTTCACCTATGGCGCCTAAAACCCTTACACGGGCCCCTGAAATCACTGTTAACATATGGAATACAGTCGGCATGTAATAAAACATAGCAAGAAATATATTACTGGTAGATATGCCATATAATAGAGAAATCTAAATCTGAAAAAAAAACCCCCAAATAATAAAATACTAAACCAACTACGAAAGACTGTTAAAAACCTTGAAACTTACCCCGCCTGGTTTCCTCCCCAGAGACAGCCAGTGATGAAACAGACTTTGCTTCAAAACATAACATTTATTAAGTAACTTAGAGATCTATAAGAGCTGGCAGGATTTGTTTATTTCATGCATGCATACAAAGTTAAGATAGCGGAAACTATAAGGAAAGTCAAGAGGTTGTGTTTCCTTATGGGAGTAGAGGAGCTAAGTATCACAGAATTTAACTGTTCACCCAGCCAATCTACTCTTCGTCGTAAATTTGTCTTTTAAGCACTGGAACAAGGCTTATACGTCCCTCCCCTTTGCTCATCTCTACATTTGCTGGTAATTTTCCTTCATGTGCCCCTCAGATGTTACATATCATGCTTATTCAGTAGTTCATTGTTCTTGTAGGTTCTCAGGCACTTGGACACTTCTTTATCTCACATTCATTTTGCAGACTCATTCTTTTCCACACTATTGCACAGCTTCTGCTTTTCTGTCTCTGGGCTGGCCATGACCTTGTATTTCAATTACTAGTCAACATGGGGCAGTTTTTCTTAAAACAGCAATTAACAACTAACTTAAATTCCTCAAGACCCAGTTTTCCATGGACAGGGACTGTCGTTTATTTTTCCTGGGGATCTTAATGTTATATTTAAAAAAAAAAAAAAATCAATGGAAAAATATCTTTTCCTGTGGGTTATTACAAAGTAATTTTTCTTACTTATTTTGTTTTTGTTATAACCTTGAAATTCCCAGGCCAAATAAAATAAAAAACAGAAAACTAAGGTTCCGGTCCATGGAGTAGCTGGAACTTACATGTCTATTTTCAACCCAGTTCGGTGTGCAATTTACCAGTCTTTATTTTATTTAGTTATTAACGTGGATTTGATATTCCAGCTTTTTGTTGATTGCCACAAAGCAGATTGCAATAAAATGAAGTTTTCTTCTGCACAGGCTCGAGACGTGTCGAACCAGATAGCTCGTTTCACCACCAGCGTCACATTGGATCAACAGAGAGCACTCATTTTTATGCAGTGGGGTCAGTGGACAGACCACGATCTAGATCTCGCCCCGGAGACTCCAGCAAGAACAACTTTCCTCAGGGGTTTGGACTGTGACCACAGCTGTGTCAAGGCACCTCCCTGCTTCCCACTCAAGGTATGGCACAGGGAGAGAAGAAGGGATAGACAGGCCTGGGTTTGTCAATGGCACACTAGGCCTGTGCCTAGGGCGGCAAAGATCTGGGGAGGCAGCAGGCTGAAGATTTGCTGCCTCTCAGCTGTGCTGAATCACATTCAGCAGAAAACAGCTCTCCGCTTCCTACTCCAGTTCCTCCCCTCCCAGACAGTGTTCAGGGAGCAGGAGAGGGGGTGAGCCTGCAGCAGACAGAGCAGAGAGGGATCATTCTGGGGAGATTAGGATGGGCAGAGCCGAGATAATTGGAGGGTGGGAAGAGAGGCTGGGGGATGAGGAGGAGGAGGATCGGCTGCTATGTACATCTCTGGGTGAGAGAGAGAGGGGAACGAGGGCAGGGGGCAGTGTTCATGTGTGTGAGAGAGAAGGGATTGGTGCCAAGGGTATGTGTATGTCATATTGAGTTGGGTGCAAGGAGGAGCAGGACCGGAGCGTGGTAAAGACAGCTCCCTCCTCTCTTCCCATTCACTGCAATTCCAATCCTCCCTCCCTTGATCTTGGATTCCATCCCCCAAATCCTGGAACCCCCCTTCCTACCTCTTCCTTCTCCCCAGATCCTGGAAGCCACTCCCAAACTCTTCCTAGTCCTTCCTCCTCTTCCTCAATCCAAGAAGTTGCCTCTCTCTCCCTCTTCTTCCTTAGTCCTTGTTCTTTCCCACACTCCTCCTCCTTTCTCCTCTCCCCACCTCCGAGGCCTCCTCCCTGTACTGATACTTGAGATTACTTTTCTTCACCAATAAAAATAAAATAAATTCTAAGTTATACTAATACATATATTATAAAACATTTATGTTTATAATGGAATATAAAAGATACAAATGTTTTTGTTTCAGAATTTTTAGTTTTTCCCAGAATCTACCCCCACTCTGCCAAGGTAACTGGGGGACTGTGTCTTAAAGACCTTCTGCTCCCTATTGTACAACCTTGGGGGGGGGGGGGGGGGGTGGTAGAAGGACAGGGGATAATAGCACTAACCATGCTTAAGGGCGCCAAAATTCCTAAATCCATCTCTGGGGATAAAGATGTTTGGATGGCAATGGTTAACAAAAAGCAACACGGACACTCACGTGTTTCAGTCTTTAGGACTGGTATGGCATTTACCTTATGATGAGATCCTGATTTCCTAAGTGTATTAAAATACTACATTCAACCCTCTGTGATTCCATCGATGATTGCTTGAGAGTCTTGTAGAATCAGACTGATGCTGGCCCGTTTCCAAATAAGATACTCCAAACATAAAAAGTGTCAATCCAGGCCAGACCCATTATCCATTGAGCCCATCATTCTGTCTCTGATATTGGCCAGTTCGGGTCACTTGAAAGTATCCAGCAGATCCAAACAGGGAGAGCCATTTTCTCCCATTCGTGTCTGTATGGCTAATAATGGTGAGATACCAGTTTCGGAGATGGTTTTCAAGGGTGATGAGTCAGATGAACTGAACCAAATTACTGTAAACCTAGAAGATGTGTTAGGCCAGATTGACAAACTAAAGAGTAGCAAATCACCTGGACCAGATGGTATGCACCCCAGGATTCTGAAGGAACTCAAAAATGAAACTTCAGATCTATTAGTTACAAATTGTAACCTATCATTAAAATCATCCATTGTACCTGAAAACTGGAGACTGGTCAATGTAACCCCAATATTTAAAAAGGGCTCCAAGGGTGATCCGGGAAACTATAGACTGGTGAGCCTGACTTCAGTGCTGGGAAAAATAGTGGAAACTATTCTAAAGATCAAAATCTCAGAGCATATAGAAAGACATGATTTAATGGAACACAATGGTCAAATATCCACATACATGTGAGGGTAAATTAAACAGGTATTATCGTTACATCACATATATCAAACAGTATACCCATGTTACGTTTTACACAAACACTTTATTATTAATTAATTTTTTAAAAATTAGACATAAACATGGTTTATATAACCTGTACAATACATCTCAACCATTCATTCACACATATATACCAACAATATCAACATTAACTAACATAACATATTACACAAGTTAAAATACAAACACAATTATCAAATATCCCAATATTGCACTGAAAATTGAAGCTGCTCTGCTTTGTTTCCCCTATGTATTATCCCACTATCTATCACATATTTGAAAATGTAATTATTAACAGGATATTTCTCTCTTTACTATATTTAATTACTCGTTGAAGATATTACTCTACATGTTGTACACTTCTGACATTATTTTCTCGCTTGATGTATCCATAAACTCCCAAACCGATGATGTCCCGACAAGAAGCTCTTGTTTCATCCGTAGATTTCGTCAGGGGTTGCAATTTTCCAATATCCTCTTATGTAGGGAAACTCCATCTACACTTTTTAAAAAAAAAAATACAAAAAACTTCACAGTCTCAATCAATAAACTCATTAAACTTCAATAACAAATATTTTCTTAATTCATCACCAAAATCATTTCCACTGTATAGAAATATCACATAAACATCTATTCAATAATCCTTTTAAACCAACAATCTTTGTCATTTCATCAAAAGAACAAACATGAAATGATGAAATGACATAAAAATTTTTGGTTTAAAAGTACAGGAAACAGAGTAGGATTAAATGGTCAATTTTCTCAGTGGAAAAGGGTAAACAGTGGAGTGCCTCAGGGATCTGTACTTGGACCGGTGCTTTTCAATATATTTATAAATGATCTGGAAAGGAATACGACGAGTGAGGTAATCAAATTTGCAGATGATACAAAATTATTCAGAGTAGTTAAATCACAAGCGGTTTGTGATAAATTGTAAGAGGATCTTGCGAGACTGGAAGATTGGGCATCCAAATGTCAGATGAAATTTAATATGCCTGCACCGGTGCCCTCGATGCCTTCATTGGTGCCTCCAGTACTTCCCTCAGTGCCTTCAGAGCCTAGACCGGGACCTTCAGGAATTAGGAATGTGAATCGGGCTTTGGACGATTGGAAATATCGGACGATATTTTCAAAATCATCAGAAATCGGGGGCTCCCCCAAAACGATAGGAAAACCCCACGATATTGATCATGGGGGTTCTCTTATCATTTTGGGGGAGGGCGTGAAAACGGAACACAAAAATAACCCCTAAATCCACCCCGACCCTTTAAAACTAATCCCTTAGCTTCCCCCTCCCTCCCGACCACCCCAAAAACTTTTTACAGGTACCTGGTGGTCCAGTGGGGGTCCCTGGAGCGATCTCCCGCTCCCGGGCCTTCAGCTGCCACAAATCAAAATGGCGCCGATGGTCCTTTGCCCTTACCATGTGACAGGGTATCCATGCCATTGGCCGGACCCTGTCACATGGTAGGAGCACTGGATGGCCGGCAGCATCTTGTGCTCCTACCATGTGACAGGGGCTGACCAATGGCACCGGTAGCCCCTGTGACATAGTAAGGGCAAAGGCTATCGGCGCCATTTTGAATACTGGCAGCCGACGGTCCGAATGCAGGAGGTTGCTCCCGGACCCCCGCTGGACTTTTGGCAAGTCTTGTGGGGGTCAGGAGGGTCCCCCAAGACTTGCCAAAAGCCCCTGGTGGTCCAGCAGGGGTCCGGGAGCGATCTCCTGCACTCGGGCCATCGGCTGCCAGTAATCAAAATGACGCCAATAGCCTTTGCCCTTACTGTGTCTAAGGGGCTACCGGTGCCATTGGTCAGCCCCTGTCACATGGTAGGAGCACAAGATGGCGTGGGCCATCCAGTGTTCCTACCATGTGACGGGGTCCGGCCAATGGCATGGATACCCTGTCCCATGGTAAGGGCAAAGGGCCATCGGCGCCATTTTGATTAGTGGCAGCTGACGGCCCAGGAGCAGGAGATCGCTCCAGGGACCCCCACTGGACCACCAGGTACCTGTAAAAAGTTTTTGGGGGGTCGGGAGTGTGGGGGAAGCTAAGGTATTAGTTTTAAAGGGTCGGGGTGGGTTTTTTGTTTATCAGCTTGGGCGCAGCCGATAAACAAAACCGCGATCGGGCCCAATGAAAAAAAAACCCACATGTGAATCGGAACCAGAATCCGAACCGATTCCGGTTCTGATTCACATCTCTATCAGGAATACCATCGTCCCATCCTTCTCAGGTTCCTAGAGGGGCAGGTGCTGATCCCTATGACACCTGGACTGACGATTCTTCTCAAGACACCGATGACTTTCCATCGCCACCTTCTCCTACTGGAAGCAGGAAGCGTTCTCCTCCAGATGACCTATCCTTCATAAATTTTGTGAAGGAAATGTCTGAATTGGTTCCCTTCCAATTGCAGACTGAACAAGATGACAGGCATCAAATGATGGAGCTGTTACAATTCCTGGATGCTCCCTAGGAAATAACCTCCATCCCTATTCACCAGGTTCTTTTGGATCTCCTCAAAAAGAACTGGGAACACCCTGGTTTTGTTGCTCCAGTTAACAGAAAAGCTGATACCACTTATTTAGTCCAGTCAGACCCAGGATTCCAGAAACCTCAGTTGGATCACCAGTCTGTGGTTGTAGAATCTGCCCAAAAAAGGGCAAAAAGATCAAAACCCCACTCTTCCTTTCCCCAGGTAAGGAACAGAAATTCCTGGATGCCATTGGCCGGCGTGTCTTCCAGGGATCAATGCTCATCTCTCGGATCGCCTCTTACCAGCTGTGTATGACCCAGTACAACAGGGTCTTATTCAAGCAGATACAGGACTTTGCAGAGTCCCTGCCTCAGCAATTCCAGGAACAGCTTCAAATCCTGGTATACAAGGGTTTCAAGGCAGGGAAGCATAAAATAAGATCCTCTTATGATATCTTCGACACCGCTTCCAGGGTGTCTGCAACTGCTATTTTGGTAAGAAGATGGGCCTGGCTTAAGTCTTCTGACTTGTGCCCTGAGGTACAAGACAGATTATCTGATCTGCCCTGCATAGGAGACAATCTGTTTGGCGAACAGATTCAGCGGACGGTGGTGGAACTCAAGGAGCATCATGAGACCCTTCGCCAGTTCTCTCTGATGCCCTCTGAGTATTCCTCCAAACAGCCATTCAGGAAGGATACTAAAAAGTTATTCTTCCGTCCAAAGAAATCCTATCCACCTCAGTCTAGAGGTCATTCTACGAGGCCTTTCCAAAAGGCCCAGTCTCGTCAACCTCGTAAACAAAAGCCACAAGCAGTTCCTCAGCCGGGCCCTGCTTCCGGCTTTTGACTCCTGCATAGAGAGCAGCAGCCAGCTTCCACTGCCTCAGATACCAGTGGGAGGTCGATTGTGCCATTTCAACAGGTGGCACACAATCACCTCAGACCAGTGGGTCCTTGCTATAATCTCTCAAGGTTATCACCTGAACTTTCTCTCCATCCCACCGGACTCCCCACCTCAGCTGACATGGGGAACATTTGACCACTCACCACTCCTGGAACAGGAGGTTTCCTTCCTCCTCCAGTCCAGAGCAATAGAACCAGTGCCCTACTCCCAACAAGGCCTAGGATTCTATTCCCAGTACTTTGTAATCCCCAAAAAATCAGGCGGTGTTCATCCAATTCTGGACCTACGTGCTCTCAACATGTACCTCTACCGAGAAAAGTTCAAGATGGTAACCTTGGGTTCCCTCCTTCCTCTTTTCCAAAGAGGAGACTGGCTCTGCTCTCTAGACCTCCAGGATGTGTACACACACATTGCGATATCTCCATCTCATTGCAGATTCCTGAGATTTCTGGTAGGCCCCAAGCACTATCAGTACCAAGTGCTACCATTTGGCCTGGCATCTGCACCACGAGTTTTCACCAAGTGCCTCGTAGTAGTAGCAGCCTTCCTCAGGTCTCAAAGTGTTCACGTCTACCCCTATCTAGACGATTGGTTGATCAGGGCTCCCACTCAGCAAGCTGCTCTGTCGTCCCTACATCTTACCTTACACACTCTGATTTCGCTAGGATTTCTTGTCAACTACGAGAAATCCTGCTTAGTCCCATCTCAAAATTTGTCCTTCATAGGGGCAGACTTGGACACCTTTCAAGCAAAGGCATTTCTGCCTTGACAGCGAGCTCTCACTCTCATTTCTCTCGCATACCAGCTTCAGTCTCAGCACCGCTCGACTGCACGCCACTTCCTCATCCTGCTGGGACACATGACGTCCTCAGTACAGGTTACTCCAGTGGCCCGCTTGGCCATGAGAGTCATGCAGTGGATTCTAAGGTCACAATGGACTCAGCCCATCCAACCTCTATCGACCATTGTCCACATCACCAATCCACTTCATCAGTCTCTAGCCTGGTGGAAAAATCAGATCAATCTCCTCCAAGGCCTAGCCTTCCAGGCTCCAGATCCTCGGCTGGGGAGCTCATGTCGCCAGTTTGCAGACACAAGGAGCTTGGTCTCCAGAGGAAGCCAAACACCAGATCAATTTCCTGGAGTGCGAGCAATCAGAATTGTTCTCAGGGTGTTTCAGGATCGCCTTTCCAACCAGGTCATCCTGATTCAGACAGACAACCAGGTGGCCATGTGGTACATCAACAAACAGGGAGGGACAGGCTCCTACCTACTGTGTCAGGAAGCTGCACAGATATGGGCAGAGGCCCTCTCCCACTCGATGTACCTCAAGGCCACCTACTTGCTGGGAGTGGACAATGTGTTAGCAGACAAGGTGAGTCGCACCTTTCAGCCGCACGTGTGGTCTCTCAACCCCACAGTAGCGGACTCAATATTCCAAAGTTGGGAATATCCTCACATAGACCTCTTTGCGTCACCGCAAAATCGCAAAGTAGAGAACCTTTGCTCTCTCACTTGCAGCCAACACTCACAGTCAAGAGACGTGTTCTTCCTCTCTTGGGCAACCGGTCTCCTATATGCATTCCCTCCACTTCCATCTGAGAAGTTACGTCAGGACAAGGGAAACATGATCCTGATAGCACCTCACTGGCCATGCCAAGTGTGGTTCCTGATCCTTCAGGACCTCTCCATTCACAGGCACATTCCCTTGGGAAAGAACCCACTTCTGATCAGTCAGAATGACGGGTACCTACGTCACCCCAATCTTCAGGCCTTGTCCCTGACGGCCTGGATGTTGAAAGGTTAATTCTTCAGCCACTTAACCTTTCAGAGCCAGTTTCCTGTGTCCTGATTGCTTCGCAGAAGCCTTCCACGAGAAAATCTTATCTTTACAAATGGAACAGGTTTAAGTCATGGTGTTCTGCTCAATCCCTTGATCCTTTTACTTGTTCCACCACGAAGTTTCTGGACTATCTCTGGCACTTGTCAGAATCAGGCCTAAAAACTTCCTCCATCAGAATGCATGTCAGAGCGGTGGCCGCCTTCCATAAAGGTGTCGGGGATGTTCCTATTTTAGTACAACCCTGGTAACATGATTTCTGAAGGGCTTGCTTCACCTCAAGCCTCCACTGCGTCCTCCGGCCCCTTCTTGGGACCTCAATCTGGTTTTGGGACGGCTCATGAAACCACCATTCGAGCCTCTCCAATCCTGTGATCTTCGCTATCTCACATGGAAAGTGATTTTTCTTTTGGCAATAACATCTTCTCGCAGAGTTAGTGAGTTACAGGCCCTAGTTACCTATCCGCCTTACACTAAACGTCTGCACTATCGGGCAGTACTCCGCACTCACCCTAAGTTCTTGCCTAAGGTAGTATTGGAGTTTCATCTTAATCAATCCATTATACTACCTACCTTCTTTCCCAGGCCCCATTCCAATCCAGGAGGACAGGCTCTGCATACCCTTGACTGTAAACGGGCTCTCACATTCTATCTAGACCGTACAGCTGCCCACAGGAAAAGCACTCAATTGTTTGTCTCTTTCCATTCCATCAAATTGGGGGTCGGTACTTTCCGCACCTGCATTTAGAGAGGAGTTGGACCGCATGGTTCAACAGGCAGTGATAAATGCCCTTCAGGGCCTCCATAAGCAACCGAAGCCGGCCCCCATACTGGCATCGGAAGCAGCGCCCTCTATGCTGGCACCCCTGCTGGAAAGTTTGGAAGTGCTTCTCGGTGCCTTACCAATGCAGCCATTACCAGGAGCCCCCCCCCCCCCGTGCCCTTCCACCACCGGTGCCTCCCCTCATCTTGATCCTGATTCCAGGATCCTCAGAGGAGAAGGAGGTGGCACCATGCCAGTCTCCATGGGTGGTACCACCAATGCCAGATCCTGTTCCTGGGCCCTCGGGCCTCCCAGTGCCCCGGTGTCCATTGCAGGTCCTGGTGCCCTCGATGCCAGCGCAACCACTTTCTGTTCCACTTCACCGTCCATCGGTGCCTGCGCCCCGTACTTTGGTTTCTAGCCTCCCTCCTTGACCCAAACAATTCAGTGGTGAGGAGGAAGCCTCTTACGACTCATGGGAAGACTCCTCTTCCGACCACTCCTCGGAGGCCTTTCTCTTTCCATTCCATCAAATTGGGCAGCCTGTGGGCAAGCAGACTTTCTCCTCCTGGTTAGCGGACTGTATTTCCTTTTGCTATCAGCAGGCAGGCATTCTGCTTCAAGACATTCTGTCGGAACCTTCTCCCCTGGACGAGAGACGGTGCTCGCCTCCCAAAGACTTATCCTTTGTGAGCTTTGTGCGGGCAATGGCGGAAACTATTCCCTTCCAGCTTTTGACTGAAGAAGACACTCTCCATAAGATGTCTTCCAATTCGCAGATATCCCTATGGAGGTGATGGCCGTCCCTGTACATAAGGTCTTTTTAGACCTCTTCTACCGACTCTGGGAACACCTGGGTTCTGTGGCTCCAGTCAACAGAAAGACTGACACTACCTATTTAGTGCAATAGGCTTGGGCTTCCAAAAGAGCCAGTTGCCTCACCAATCAGTAGTAGTGGAATCCGCCCAGAAGAAAGCCAAGAGGACTTGTCCACACTCCTCTGCACGCCTGGGGAAGGACCACAGGGCCTTAGACATTCTATGTCGAAGGGTTTTCCAAGGGTCCATGCTTATTGCTCGTATAGCAGCTGACCAGTTGTACATGAACCAGTACAACCATAACCTCTGGAAACAGGTCCTGGAATTTGCCGAGAGCCTACCACAACAATTTCAGGAGGGCCTAGAATCCATCCTCCAAAAAGGATTGGAAGCCGGGAAACAGGAAGTAAGAGCGGCCTATGACGTCTTTGAGACAGCATCAAAGGTCTCAGCGGCAGGCGTTACTACCAGATACTGGGCCTGGCTGAAAGCGTCCGACCTTCACCCGGAGGTTCAAGACAAACTGGCCGACCTCCCCTGTACAGGAGAAAACCTGTTTGGTGACAAAGTCCAGGATGCAGTGGCCCAACTCAGGGACCATCATGAGACCCTACGTCAGTTGTCTACCACCATCTCTGACCCCTCTTCGGCGAAACACAGGGTGCCACGTAGGGATTTCAGAAAGCAGTTTTACAGGCAATGGGAGATACTATCCTCCAGCCTCCCGTGCTCGTTCAGCTCAGACTACCCAAAGAGGCCACCCTCGCCAACAAAGAGCACCTAGGGCTCAGTCAACCTCCCAGCCAAGCCCTGCAACTGGCTTTTGACTGGCACAAAGAGAGCAGAAACCTAACCCCTTCACCCACACCGTCCAACCCACCTGTGGGGGGTCGTCTCTGCCTCTTCATGAACTGGTCTCCAATCACCACTGACCAATGGGTATTGTCCATCGTAGCACTGGGTTACCGCCTGAACCTTCTCAGTGTTCCTCCAGACTCCCCACCCTCTCTGGCATGGAGCCTCGAACACGCAATGATCCAATGACCCTCGAGTTAGAACTCTTGGCCCTGCTACGGTCCAGAGCCATGGAATCTGTTCCCCAGGCTCAGCATGGACGGGGGTTCTACTCCCGGTATTTTCTCATTCCAAAGAGAACAGGTGGCCTCCGTCCCATCCTTGACCTCCGGGTCTTAAACAAGTTCCTCCGCAGAGAGCGGTTCAAAATGCTATCCTTGGATACCCTACTTCCACTTCTGCATCAAGGGGACTGGCTCTGCTCTCTGGACCTACAGGACGCCTACTCGCACATTGCCATCTTTCTGCCTCATCGCTAAGTATCTGTGCTTCGTAGTAAGCCACCGGCACTTCCAGTACAGGGTTCTCCCCTTTGGGCTAGCCTCCGCACCCCAGGTCTTCACAAAGTGCCTGGCAGGGGTGGGGAGCACATTTGCGCCGGAACGGGGGTGCATGTGTTCCCATATCTGGATGATTGGCTCATCAAGAGTTCTTCGAAAGAAGGAGCCCTTCAGATCCTGCACATGACGTTGAGACTCCTCCAGTCACTGGGGTTCTTCGCAAACTACCCAAAATCCTAGCTGACTCCATCCCAGTGACTCAACTTCATCAGGGCGGATCTGGACACCATGGTACCCAAGGCATTACTTCCCAGTGAACGCATAGCCACCCTGGCGGGGCTGGCCAGGTCCATCCATTGCCAGCAGACTGCCTCAGCCCACCTGCTCCTGAAGTTGCTGGGTCACATGGCATCATCGGTGCACGCCAACCCAATGACCCGCCTGGCCATGAGGGTCACGCAATGGACCCTGCGGTCCCAGTGGCACCAAGCCTCTCAAGAACTCTCCACACTGGTCCGGATAACCAAACCAAACCACTCCAGCTCTCCCTCACCTGGGAGCAGGAATCCAACCTCAGCAAGGGTCTTCCTTTTCAGCCCCCTGCTGCTCAGGTGATCCTGATCACAGATGCCTCCAACCTAGGCTGGGGGCCCATGTCAATGGCCTCCACACGCAAGGGGTGTGGTCGAAGCCCGAGGCAAGATGCCAGATAAACTTCCTGAAACTCCAAGCGATGCAGTATGCACTCTATGCATTCCAGGACTGTCTGTCCAACAGGGTCATCTTGATCCAAACAGACAACTAAGTGGCCATGTGGTAGGTGAACAAACAGGGGGCACAGGCTCTTATCTTCTCTGCCAAGAGGTGGCACAGATTTGGGCCTGGGCCCTGTCATGTTTCATGCTCCTGCGGGCCATCTACCTGGGAGGGACCAAGAATGTGGTGGCAGACCGCCTCAGTTGGACATTCCACCCCCACAAGTGGTCCCTAAACTCCTCGGTGGCAGACAGGATCTTCCGCCGGTGGGGGTCAACTAGACATGGATCTCTTCGCATCCTCTCAGAACCATAAGGTGGATTGCTTCTGCTCCCTACCAAGGAAGAACAGAGATCAGCCGTGGATGCCTTCACCCACTCCTGAATGCAGGTCTCCTGTATGCATACCCTCCAATTCCACTCATAAGTAAGACTCTCATGAAGCTACAAAAGGACCAAGGCTTCATGATCCTCATAGCCCCGTATTGGCCGCATCAGGTCTGGTTTCCGATTCTCTGCGATCTGTCTGTTCAGGAGCCGATTCGCCTGGGCACCTCACCCGACCTCATCACGCAAGATCTGGGAAGGCTACGCCACCCGAACCTCCAGTCGTTGGCTGTCATGGCCTGGATGTTGAAAGGCTAGTACTGCAGTCCCTTAACCTTTTGGACAATGTCTCGCAAGTCCTCATAGCTTTGCGTAAGCCTTCCACGCAGAAGTCCTAGCAAGCAAAGTGGAGGAGATTCTCATCCTGGTGCGCGGAGGAGGGTCTTTACCCTTTCACTTGCCCCTCACCTAGGCTTTTGGACTACCTCTGGCGCCTCTCGGAGTCTAGACTTCAGACTACCTCAATCTGAGTACATCTGAGAGCCATCAGCGCCTACCACTGCGGAGTGGGCGACACTCCAGTCTCGGTGCAGCGTTTAGTGGGGCGCTTCATGAGAGGCTTACTTCAACTGAAGCCTCTACTACGTTCTCCTGTTATGGCCTGGGACCTCAACATAGTGCTGACGTGGCTCATGCGGCCTCCGTTTGAACCCCTAGGCTCCTACGAGTTCAAGTACCTCACCTGGAAGGCCATCTTCCTAGTGGCGGTTACTTCTGTGCGCAGAATCAGTGAGCTGCAGGTCCTATGACCTATTCGCCTTACATGAGATTCTTCCACAACAGGGTGGTACTGTGCCCTCACCCTAAATTCCTGCCTAAGGTGGTGACTGACTTTCACCTGAATCAGTCCATCGTGTTGCCCACCTTTTTCCCCGAGGCCACACTCTCATCCAGGTGAGCGGGCTCTGCGTACCTTGGACTGCAAACGTGCTCTCGCCTTTTATTTAGAGTGCACCGCAGCCCACAGGCAGTCCACCTGACTCTTTATCTCCTTTGACAAAAATAGACTTGGAGTTGAGATGGGCAAGCAGACCCTGTCCAATTGGTTGGCGGACTATCACTTTCTGCTACCGGCAAGCAAGCCTTCCGTTCGGGGGGCCGAGTGATAGCGCACTCAGGGCCATGGCAGTGTCAGTGGTACACTTCCGGGCAGTCCCTATTGCCAAAATCTGTAAGGCCGCGACATGGATTCCCTCCACACCTTCGCAGCCCATTACTGTCTGGACAAGGACGGTCTACAGGACAGCGTCTTTGGCCAGTCTGTCCTCCGTAACCTGTTTCCAGTGTGTGAACCCAACTCTCCCTACCTAAGGCCCAGTATAAGGTTCAGACTGCCCCCATAGTTGCCACAGCACCCCTATTGTTGTGCCTGTTGCACGTTATTCGGTGCCTGTTGGCCCAGTGTGTTCCAGAGGCAGCTTGCAGCTTGGTATTCATCCTGCTTGGCCTGGGAGAAAGCAGAGTTGCTTACCTGTAACAAGTGTTCTCCCAGGACAGCAGGATATTAGTCCTCAAGAAACGGGCCCACCACCCCGCAGAGTTGGGTTCGCCTGTGTTTTATTTTATTTTTCGCTCATATTTTTTCTGCTTTGAAATGAGACTGAAGGGGGGGACCCTGTGTGACCACGGGGTTGGTGGCATGCTGGGCATGCTCAGTGTGCCAGTCAAAGTTCTAGAAACTTTGACAAAAGTGTTCTGTGACAGGGCTCCATCTGATGATGTCACCCACTGTGAGGACTAACATCCTGCTGTCCTGGGAGAACACCTGTTACAGGTAAGCAACTCTGCTTTCTGTCTTGTCAGGATTGGAAGTATTTATTTTTTGACCTAGAGCCAGTTTAGGGCTTTTTTTTTTTAGATTTGCACAAAGCAAAACCATTGCAGCCTGCTGGTGTAGATTTAGATGACCCCTGTGTTGATTAGAATTCAAGTTAACTTGGCACATAGACCTCGTTTATGCTATATTATTATTTTTTGTTAAAAATACATCCCAGAGTGTGATGACCTGCGAGACCTCTCTTTATTTTTTCTGTCTTCCTACTTAGTACGCCACCATCTTGGACAGAAAAGCATACAAGATCCACTCTTAGTCCCCCTCCAGCATCCCACCTTCCTAATAGCTAATCTACAATATAAATGGGCTCTGACCGACAGCCCGCAAATGCACAGTAGAGAGCAGCTCTACTGCGCATGCACGGAACAGAGAGCTCTGCCCGACATGCGTGGGCGAGAGAGCACACTGGTCAGAGCACGTTGGTCACAGCGGTGGATGCAGCGTTTTGTGGGCTCCGGGTGATGTGGAGTCGGGCTGAGGCGGACAATGTGCGTGTAGCAAAGCGGCGGGGAAGAGTAGCGGCGGCAGTATCCAAGCGTTGGGCAGGCCAGCAACGAGCCCAGTGATGAGGCACACGAGAGAGAGAGACCCCCCGGAGATCTCCTATCTCTTTGTCTGTGCCGTCCTGTGAGAGCGGGGCCAAGCTTAACGGGACCCCAAGAATGAGGGACCTGAGCTGCTGCTGCCGCTGGTGCGACAACAACGGGAGAGGGAAGGGGTTGTGGATGAGGTGACAGAGGAAGGAAAGGGAAGATGAGAGGGGATGGATGGAAAACGGAAGAGGATATGAGTGCGTAAGTGGTAAGGGTAAGACGTTCTGGAGAATATAAAAAGAGGGAGTGGAGGAGGGCTGAGGGAGAGGGAAGGGGTTGTGGATGAGGTGAGAGGGGAAGGAAAGGGAAGATGAGGGGATGGCAGGAAAAGGGAAGAGGATAGGCTCTAACCGACGGCCCACAAATGCGCAGTGGAGAGCTCTGATTGACGTACCATGCATCTCTCTCCATGGAGATGAGAACCACACGAGCGGACAAGGAGTATGGTGGGGAGGGAGTTGGGACAGGAGGAACATCGAGAGCTCTGACAGCTGTGCCGTGCCACAGGGGAAGGAGTGAGTCACATAGCATAGTGACTGAGAGGGGACAGGAGGGGGAGAGAGTGAGGAGTGACTGAGGAGGGAAGGGGAGGGAGTGAGAATAAGGGGGGAGGTGAGAGTGAGGGAAGGGGGGTTTCAGTGAGAGGAGAGGGAGGCAGTGGGAGAAAGAGGGTGAGTAAGACTGAGGGAAGGGAGTTTGAGTGGGGAGGGGGAGGGAAGGGAGGTGAGTGGAGGAAAGGGGGTGAGTGACCGAGGTGAATGAGCAAGGGGAAGGGGGAGTGAGGGAGAAGAAGTGTAGAAGAGTGCCATTTCTGAAAACCGAACTGAAAAAATATTTTATCCCAGGACAAGCAGGATGCTAGTCCTCACGTATGGGTGACATCATCAATGGAGCCCTATCAAGGAAAACTTTGTCAAAGTCTCTAGAAACTTTTGACTGGCATCCTGAGCCCACTGAGCATGCCCAGCATGCCATGATATTCTCAGCCACAGGGGTCTCCCTTCAATCTTCATTTTTCCGTGCTGTTTTCAGCATCGCGGAGCAGGAGCCCTGTGTGAAATTCTTCACACAATTTCTGACCAAAAACGCAGATTAAAACTTCATTTTTTTCTCTCCCACATCGGGGTCTCTCTTTACCACCGGCCGATGAGTAGAATATCCCTTCTGACTCTTCTCGAGTTTTCAAAACTTTGAGTCACACATCCATCGATAGCTGTCGTCGTGATCATGGCTACAGGTTTTAAACATGCCCAAATATAATCGAACGATGTCGATTACTGATCCACACCTTGAGTGTGTTCTTTGTTTGGGTCAGTGCCATGATGTTTCATCCTGCCCAAAATGTGCAGAAATGGCCGCTAAATATCGGAAAGCACGGCAATAAAAAATGGAACATTTGTTCCACATCCAACTGTTACCTTCCACATTGACATCCACTCAGTTGTCTCCAGCCGGAGCTTCAAAAAGGATAATACTTAAAAAAAAAAAAAAAAAAAAAAATGTCATCTGGAGGGTTCAGGGGACCGGTCGTCACCGACCCCATCTGCAGCATCTATAAAGTCGGCATCAGGCCTTGAAAAAGCCACGGAGCACCAATCTAAACGTCGGCATCGGCAGCGACATTCTTTGATTCCGGAATCTCTACTATCCCCGGAGAAGTCGACAGCCAAGCGGCCTCGCCTACAAGAGACACAGAGGCCTTCGACACTGAGGGGTTCACCATCTATCGAGGTGCCGGGCATCGAGCCTCCACAGGGCCCTGTGGTAGGACCGATGACGCCCCCACTGCCACCATGTATAGCTGCTCTGCCTGCATCAGCTATTACAGAGGAACTGAGCGGGTTCATCCGCCAGGCGGTGCGTGAAGCACTTCAGGAACATCGACGCCGATGCCCTCGCCGAAGCTGACACCATTGTCAATGCCGGTGCCTGCACCGATGCCGGGGCCATCCCCGAGGATAAGACAAGCACCGATGCTGGGACCAGCACCGATGCCGATCCCGATGGCATTCCCGATGAAAGTACTCATGCCTGGGGCTCAGGGCAACCGGAATTCTCAATATTTCAAATGCTAATGGTTAGACTCGACGCCCTCGTCGGTGCCATCCCACCGCGACCTCTCCCTACTAAGCCTGTAGGACTAGGAGACATTCCTGGACAAGGCCCTCTTGATGACCCTCAACTAGGACCTTCAGGACTCTTCAGACCAGTGGTTCCATCACTTCCACTGGGGTCTTCTCCTACTTCTCCTTCCAAACAGGTTCCATACGACTCATGGGAGGAGAAAAATACAGATTCCTCATCTGAAAGCTTCATGTCTGAGCCATTTCCTCCTGAAGGAAGAAAAAAGTCTCCACCAGAAGACTTGTCCACTACTTTCATCAAAGATATGACAAACACAATCCCTTTCAAATTAGTGTCTGAGGAAGATACAAGGCAGCATACTTTGGAAGTCCTACAATTTGTGGATCCATCCAAAGAAGTCCTGGCCATTCCTATCCACGAAGTACTCCTGGAATTACAACACAGGCTTTGAGAACATCCATGTTCCGTTCCGCCAATTAACAAAAGAGTGGACACTACATATCTTGTGCAACATGTTCCTGGTTACCAAAAGTCACAGTTACCACATCAATTTGAAGTAGTTGAGTCAGCTCAGAAAATATCCAAATGAGTACGACCTCATTCCTCTGCTCCACCAGGGAAGGATCATCGATTCCTGGACTCTAGGGAGAAAGGTATTCCAAGGAGCTATGCTTAACTCCAGGATAGCGTCTTACCAACTCTATATGACGCAATACCAGAGGAATCTATGGAAGCAAATGCAGAAACTCACTGATTCTCTACCTCAACAGTACCAGGATACAGCTCAAAGAATAATTCATAAAGGACTAGAAGCTGGAAAGCATGAAGTCCATGCAGCTTACGACAGCTTCGAAACATCCTCAAGAGTAGCTGCTTCAGGAATCAGTGCACGCCGCTGGGCCTGGCTAAAAGCCTCTGACCTCAGACCTGAGGTACAGGATAAGCTGGTGGACTTGCTCTGCGTGGGCGACAACCTGTTTGGGTCAAAGGTCCAGGACGCAGTGGCCCAACTAAAAGAACACACAGAGACATTGCGCCAACTATCGGCAGTCCCGCAAGACTCTTCCTCATCAGCGTCCCGCTGTCCACCAAGAAAAGAAGCCAGAAAACCATTCTATAGGCCGAGAAGGTATTATCCACCGGCATCCAGGGGTAGATCTTCTTGCCCACAACAAAGATCTCAGCCCAGACAGCCTAGAACTGCTAGGCCTCAACCGCCACCACAAACAGGACCGGCTGCAGGTTTTTGAGGTGGGCACCAGAGAGCAAAAGCCATCTCCACAATCCCAACCCAAACTTGCCAGTAGGAGGTCGAGTTTCCTTCTTCTACAATCATTGGTTCCAATTAACAACAGACCAATGGGTACTCACAATAATATCACGAGGTTACCAAGTCAATTTCCTATCGATTCCAAGAGATTCTCCTCCAAAACCTTTTTTACTAAACGAAAATCACATCATTCATCTGCAAGCAGAATTATCCACCCTTCTGAGAGCCAGAGCCATAGAACCGTGCCCCGGACTCAGCAGGGCAGAGGATTCTACTCCCGTTATTTCCTCATTCCAAAGAAAACAGGAGGCCTACGTCCTATCCTAGATCTCAACAAATTTCTAAGGAAAGAAAAGTTCAGGATGGTTTCTCTAGGCACCATGCTTCCCCTTCTTCAAACAGGAGATTGGCTTTGTTCTCTGGATCTACAAGACGCTTATGCTCACATTCCAATATTCCCTCCTCATCGCAAGTATCTGCGTTTCCTGGTGGGTCAACAGCATTTCCAATACAGGGTATTACCATTCGGACTTGCCTCAGCACCCAGAGTGTTCACGAAATACCTAGCAGTAGTAGCAGCACACTTACACAAGGAAAGTGTACACGTTTTCCCCACCTAGACGACTGGCTCATCAGAAGTCAATCTCAACAAGGAGCTCTGGCTTCTCTCAGATGAACAATCACTCTGCTGCACTCGATGGGGTTTCTCATCAATTACCAAAAATCCCATCTCATCCCATCTCACCTGCTTCAATTCATCGGAGCATTGAACACCATCCTTTCCAGAGCTTTCCTACCAGAGGATCGGGCAGAAACACTCTCCTTATTAGCAAACTCGCTACACTCGCAGAAACAAGCGACAGCTCATCAGTTTCTCACTTTACTAGGTCACATGGCCTCCACAGTTCATGTCACTCCTATGGCCAGATTAGCCATGAGAATAACCCAATAGACATTAAGGTCACAATGGATACAAGCCATTCAACCACTGTCGTCTCCAATTCAAGTAACCCACCAGCTACGTTCATCTCTCCTTTGGTGGGCAAACAGAGACAACTTGCGCATGGGCCTACCCTTTCAACAACCAGTCCCACAGATAACTTTAACTACAGATGCATCCACCTTAGGTTGGGGAGCTCACATAGACAATCTCCAAACCCAGGGTACTTACCCAGGGTACTTGGACAAAACTTGAAGCAACATTTCAAATCAATTTCCTGGAACTTCGAGCTATACGTTATGCTCTGCATGCGTTCAAGGACTGCCTTTCACACAAGACTGTTCTAATTCAAATGGACAATGCAGTAGCCATGTGGTACCTGAACAAACAGGGAGGTACGGGCTCGTATCTCCTTTGTCAAGAAGCAGCACAGATTTGGGACTGGGCCCTGACACATTCCATGTTTCTCTGGGCCACTTATCTAGTGCGCATCCACAACATAGTTGCAGATCGCCTCAGTCATCAATTCCAGCCTCACGAATGGTCCCTGGATCCCTTAGTAGCGACCAGGATTTTTCAACGTTGGGGACAACCAATAATAGACCTCTTTGCATCACACCTGAATCACAAAGTGGACAAGTTCTGCTCTCTGCACAAACAGAAACACCAGCCAGCCAAGGACGCCTTTGCTTGCCCTTGGAACTCAGGTCTTCTATACGCGTATCCTCCGGTACTGCTAATAACCAAAACTCTAATGAAGCTACAACAGGACAAGGGGTCCATGATACTCATAGCCCCACATTGGCCTCGAAAAATGTGGTTTCCCATACTTCTCGACCTCTCGATCGCAGAGCCAGTTCTCCTGGGTGTGGCTCCCACTCTCATAACTCAAGATCAGGGCAGGTTGCGCCATCCCAACCTTCAATCCCTATCTCTGACAGCATGGATGTTGAAAGCTTGATCTTACAACCACTCAATCTTTCAACTAATGTCTCTCAAGTGCTTATAGCTTCACGTAAACCTTCCATGCGAAAGAACTATTCTTCGAAATGGAAAAAATTTACTTTGTGGTGCACACAAAAGGACATTGACCCTTTCTCCTGTCCCATATCTTCTTTGCTAGACTACTTATGTCATCTTTCAGACTGGTCTCCAGACCTCATCTGTACGAGTACATTTAAGTGCAATCTCGGCTTACCATAACAAGATGGGAGATGCACCAATATCCATACAACCTCTTGTCAGTAGATTTATGAGAGGTTTAACTCACCCTAAACCACCAATATGGCCACCAGTCACAGAATGGGACCTTAATCTGGTGTTAACAAGGCTCATGCATTCTTTTTTTGAGCCCATGAATTCCTGTGATGATAAATTTCTCACATGGAAGACTATCTTCCTCATAGCCATTACATCGGCTAGAAGAGTTAGTGAGTTACAAGCACTTGTCAAGTACTCACCCTATACAAAATTCCTACATGACAGAGTGGTTCTCTGTACACATCCAAAATTCCTCCCCAAGGTAGTTACGAAATTCCACTTGAACCAATCCATAGTTTTGCCCACATTCTTCCCAAGGCCTCACTCTCACCAAGGTGAAAGGACTTTACATACCTTGGACTGTAAACGTGCATTAGCATACTACTTAGACCGCACTGCAGTCCACAGGAAATCCACTCAACTCTGTTTCTTTTGATCCAAACAAACCGGGAAATCCAGTGGGCAAACAACTCTCTCCAACTGGCTAGCAGATTGTATAGAATTCTGTTATGAAAAAGCAGGCCTTCCTCTCCAAGGGCGAGTAAAGGCGCATTCAGTAAGAGCAATGTCAACCTCAGTAGCACAATATCATTCAGTGCCAATTCTTGACATATGTAAAGTAGCAACATGGAGTTCTCTTCACACCTTTGCAGCTCATTACTGTTTGGACAAAGAAGGACGACAAGATTCAGCCTATGGACAAACATAAAGAACTTGTTTCCAGTATAATCTCAACTCCTTCTACATCCAACCTGCTGTGATTTTCGGCTGATTCATTTTTACCAACAATACTTCAGTATTGCTTCACTACAAAATGACTCAGCCTCTAGCTTGCTAATCACCCATATGTGAGGACTAGCATCCTGCTTGTCCTGGGATAAAGCAAAATTGCTTACCTTGTAATAGGTGTTATCCCAGGATAGCAGGATGTAGTCCTAACGAAACCCACCCGCCACCCCGCGGAGATGGGTCCGATACGTTTTATTATTTTATTTTTGCTAAAGCTTATTGCTACATACGAGACTGAAGGGAGACCCCTGTGGCTGAGAATATTATGGCATGCTGGGCATGCTCAGTGGGCTCAGGATGCCAGTCAGAAGTTTCTAGAAACTTTGACAGAGAGTTTTCCATGATAGGGCTCCATTGATGATGTCACCCATATGTGAGGACTACATCCTGCTGTCCTGGGATAACACCTATTACAAGATAAGCAATTTTGCTTTTTAATGTAGCCCGTTGTTACGGGCTTAACGGCTTGTCACAAAATAAATGACAAGGTAGTGTGAAGGGTCCCTGCTCGTTGTGTGCTCCACAGGGAATAGGGATCCCGGGATTTGAACCTACAGAGCTAAAGGAACAACTCCCAAAAGCTTGACTGATACAAGGGAAGGGCTCGCCTGGGTTGTATTTGGCCATCTTATCAGTCTGCTAAGGATCTGCCTTTAAAATATACCAAATTCTTCTTTTTTTCCATCCCATTTTTTTTTTGGGTGCAGATTCCCCGCAATGACCCCAGGATTAGAAACCAGAACGACTGTATCCCCATGTTCCGCTCGGCTCCTGCCTGCACCGTTGGGCCGGTCCGTGAGCAGATCAACGTGCTGACCGCATTCATGGATTCCAGTCAGGTGTATGGCAGTGATGACCGCCTGGCTTCCATACTTAGAAACAACTCCAATCAGCTTGGCTTGTTGGCTGTGAACACCAGGTTTACTGATCGAGGGCTGGCCTTTCTGCCTTTTGACACAATGCCTGAAGACTTCTGTGAGCTGACTAACAGGAGTTCTGGGATCCCCTGTTTCCTGAGTGGTGAGTCTGACTCTGAACGGCACAAACTCCATCTTAGAATTATTGGGAAATGTTTAGAGAGGAAGATGGCAAAGGAGGAGAGGGGGGGGGGGAGTATTAGGGAAGGGAATAGGCAGAGGATGAGGATGAGATCCGGGTGGGAAAGAGAGGTGGACATTTGTCAATAAGACCATTCATGTTTTATATTTTATAATTCAGATACCATGAATTCAGATTTATAAGTGGAATGTTAGCATTATTTTGGAATGGCCAGGCTTCATAATAGTAAAGTCCCAATCAATTATTTTTATAGGACAGTTGTTTCCTTAATTTCTTTATAAAGCAAACAAAAAAAAAAAACACAACAAATTCCAGTTCATCAGACCCATACAGAAACTTGATGTGCATGTAGGTGATGATGATGATGGTTTAAACAATCATTTTATTTATCATGCTCATTCTTCTAGTGACCATGCAAGGTGCAAATTAATTCTATTATGCATATGGCCCCATATATGTCCAGTTTTTTACATATCTCTGAGAAGGATACCTCACTTCAGTATAGTAATAGACTATTCCAAGGCCTTATCACTTGTACTGCTAATTTTCTTTTTAACCTTGATTTGTTACAATATGTGACTCCTGATCCTTTCAGTTCCATATATTTTAAGCAGTCCCTCAAATAAATTTGGCTTTGATTCTCTCAAATACTTACGCAGCGTTGTCCTACTTTCTCTACATCATTATTCTGCCGAGTTAGATTAAATGCATCATTCCCCTATGAACTTTGTTGCTTCTCTTTGAGGTCCCTCAGTCTCATCCATCCTCTACAGCTCTATGGTGCTGGTGATACCGCCTCCTTTTCACTCTCACTATTCTCTCTTTGCATGCATGTGAGAGCCCTTGATGTCTTGCCAACCTTGGCTTGATATGCAACAATGGTTACCTGACCCCTTGCCTTCCCACTGATCCAGTGTTTCTGTGGAGATAGGTGCTGATGTCCTAGTGTCAGGAGATTAGTATGAAAATCTGTGTGGATGATCATGTTGACCTGTGTGGGTGGTAGAGAAAACATTTCTGATATCATTGGTGATGCACTAACATTGCAAAATGGTGGCTTCTATATTTGCTGTGGCATCTATAACTCTGAATTTTCTGTGCTTTTCCATGTTTCCATTATTCATAACATCTCTTTAGCAAAACTGTTTCTCTTAAATGTGAAGGACTAATCCTTATGTCCCAATGCATGAGCCGTGCTCACATGTTCTGCAGCTTTTCCTTTTGGATTGGACTGGTAGTGGTCTGTGCTTTTGGGAGATTTGTGAGGAAAGACGACACTCAGGAGCATAGACGTAGAGACTGTTCTCCCTTCCTCTTCTGGCACCTAGAGAAGCTGTACTCATCCGAGGAGGAGGATTTACACAGATCACAGGGAATGTGAACCAAGCAACCAATGTGACGTTGCTGAATATTCCCCATCATTTACTGTAAATTCCCTTCAATGCTAAGGGATGTCAGGTTGTTGTTTTTTGTTTTTTTTTTATCAAAATCCAAGCCTCTCTCTAGTGCCAAAGCTTTTCAGAAGAGACAAAATGAATTAAATACTTCAGCACACATAGAAATGAAAATAAGGTGGACCAGCCTGAGAGAGCTATGACATGCTATATGTTTATTTATTTGATTAATATTCTGCTTTTCAGCACCTCAAAGTGGACTGTATTAAGTTACTGGGCTCATAGTCTGGGAGATTCATCAAGCCGTGGTAGAGCTGTAAGGCACGTTAATCAGCGTATAGCACATGTCACCCTATCGCGGTAATATCAAGCAGTCTCTGCAATAATTTACATAACTTTGGCCAGATTCCCTCCCCTCTTTCAATGAGCTGCTTTGCATAGCATTTGCATGCATGAATTTTGCAAATCCATACAAAGCAGCTCATGCATAGGTAATCCTATGAAAATAAAATAGCACAGCTGACTTAGAAATTTGTCAGCCGTGTTATTTTATCTACATCTTTCCCTAAAATCGCTAAAATCTATCACAGGAGCATCGAGACCCTAATGCGGGTTCTAATGCTTCCACGGTAGAATTAAAGGGCCCAGCTGTGAAAGCAAATAAATTGCTGCAGGCGTCCTTAGAACTGCCTAGTAGGCAACCTTGACACCCCCTCCCCATGCTGGGGCCACCAATCAAGGCGGCCATGGCAAAGCAAATGTTAACATGTGTGGTAAAGGTCGCGTGACGATGACCCTCCCCGTGCTGACCCCCTTCAAATCAAAGAAATTATGTTCCAAGGTCAGGCCTTCCCACCCCCCTTTCCATAGTAGAAAGATGGCACCCCATCCTCTCTCCCCAATCCCTTTGGTAATTTAAGAGGTTCAGTAGTGGAACAGACACACACACCCCTGCCTACCTCCTCTCACACCCCAATCCCTCCAAAAATGTAAAGGTGAAAGCTGCAGGGGCACCAACCAGGCCTTCCCCCTGTCATGGTTGGGCCCTTTAATGCAATGGCGGCCCCATGCATTGTGTGCCACCCTTGCACTTTAAAGGACCATACTGTGTTGTTTTTGCCTCGTGGACTTTTACCGAGAGATAGGCAATGCCGTGATGCAACCTATGAAAATGTTTCAGGGGAGGGGGACCCACTATTGCGGGTTCCCCTCAGCAAGAGGATATCACAGCCATGGATGTTTGTCTTGATTAGATTGTAAGCTCTACTGAGCAGGCACTGCTTCATATATGTTTTTGTACAGCTCTGCATACACTGAGTGGCTCTATAGAAGTGATAAGTAGTAGTAGTAATAGGGAACTGTGGCCTGTGCCACACAGAGAGATGACTGCCACAGCAATGATCAGGAAGGGGTTAATAGTGGGAAGGAAAATTCTGGGTAAATGCAAATAAAAGCTTCTGGTACAGCAGCCCTTGTGGAAGCCCCAACGTGCAGCATTTAGTTTGCAGAGCTGACCACCTGAAAAACAAAAAAGTATCCTCTTATGTTGTTAAAAAAAAAAACCCCTACTAATTTTGATTTGTGAAGGTGATCCACGAACGAGCGAACAACCAGGACTCACAGCTTTACACACGCTGTTTATGCGAGAACACAACCGTCTAGCCGCTGAACTGAAAAGGTTAAATCCACAGTGGGATGGAGAAACCATTTATCAAGAGGCCAGGAAAATCGTAGGAGGCATGGCTCAGGTACTGTGAACAACATTAAACTTCTATCACAGACATAAAAATGTGATCAGGATCCTTGCACCATCTGCCAGACATACATTTCATCTCTGAAAGACTTGTGCTCTGGGGGGGACCAGCAGAGTGCACGTAAGATTCAAGCTGTTTAGGTGGGAGGGAGGTAGCTCATGCCAGTTCTGGGGTTTCCGAGAGGAGATTATATGCACTCACCCTCCAGCTATATGAGGTGCTTCTTACGTGCTAATGCTGGGAGTCTCAGCTTGGGACAGCAGGAACTCAAACTCCAGTTAAGAGCATAAGAAGTGCCATGCTGGGACAGGCCAAAGGTTCATCGAACATAGCATTCTGGCGCTGCCAGCTGCCAGTCTGGATCATTAGAAAAGTACCTGGTAGATCCCAAAGACTAGATCCAATTCCTTGTGGCTTTCCCGGAGTTCACCTGGCTAATAATTGTCTATGGACTTTTCCTCCAGGAGCTTGTCCAAACCCCGCTGTGCTATAGATGCCTTGACCACATCCTCCGGCAACAAATTCCACAGCTTAATTTGGGTATTGAGTGAGAAAAATACTTTCACAATTTGTTTGCACCTGCTAGTTCCATGATTTCTCCCCTAATTCTAGCACTACTCGAAAGGATAAATAGCAGTCCCCTGTTTACCTGTTCCACCCCACTCATGTTTTTATAAACCTCTATCATATTCCATCCCAGTCGTCTTCTCCAATCTGAAGAGCCCTAACCTGTTTCGCTTTTCTTCATAAGGAAGCCGATCCATCCCCTTTATCATTTTGTTGCCCTTCTCTGTACCTTTTCTAGTTCCACACTATATTTCTTGAGATGGGGTTGACCAGACCTGAGTCACACCAGAGATCTATTCACAGTAGGAGATGTACAAGGAAAAAACTTTTGCTTTGGATTTTTTTCTTTTTCATTTTGTTTGCTGTTTATTTTGGTTCAGTTTGTTAAATAAAATGAAATAAATAGCAAAGCAAGACAAAAACAAAAGAAATGGAAAAGAAGACTCTCCCCCATTCCACTAAGCCATGCACTTTAACTCTCGACTTATTTGTTATTTAAACATTTATATCCTGCTCAATCATGAATTCTTGGCGGCTAACAAAAAAACATTCATAAAATATAAAACAGACATCAAAATCAAACAATCAGCATTAAAAAAAAAAATATTTCATAGATAAACACACATAGGGCAGACCACGTGACATGAGCTTAAGCAAATGGCAAAAATGGAAATATTGAAGAAGCTGAGCTACGGTTGAGTTTGAAATAATAATGGAACAACTTCTGGCCTTTTGTATGTGGGCATCAAAATATATTCTTTTTCACCACTTGCTGCCAGTTGATTCACGTAATTTGGAATCGGCTATTGCCACATAATCCTTGTCAGGAGAATATAATTTTTCCCTTTTGAAATGTGGATACCCTGCTCTGAACCATGCACCTCCTGAGTAATTGTTGACTTCCCCCATGATCTGGTTTAAACGCTGCTCTATCTTGATAATTGTTAGCACCACCAGCCAAGCTCCATCTTGGTTAAGGTAGAGCCCATCCTACCAGAATACATGTGGCGTTCACTACAAAACACTGAATAGCCCCCATCCCACGGCTGGACTGCTGAAAATTTCCAAGCAATTATCCCCAAATTATTTTGGGTTTCTATCTAAAATTCATCAAAGAATTCTAATACCCTTCGAGACAGGAAAAGAAAAATTATGCACAGGTGAGAATCCCACCATAAGGTTTAAGGGAGTATATAAAAGAGAAAAAGGAAGTGAGGATAAAAAAAAACCAAAAACCCTGAGATTAACAGTTTCTATCAAGTCACAACAGAATACATTGATCAAAGAAGAGAAAAAGTTATAATAATAAGTTAATTAAAAACCAGCAAGAGAAATTCAAGATATGATCAGAATACAAAGACTGCAGGGCTTTATCCAGTTCCTCTCCAGTGGGCTGTGTATGCTCTGGACTTCAGTTGCTTTAGATAAAGTTCTTCTTAATACAATGGCCTGAAACTGCGGATGTGCATTCGTTTGAAGCGAATGTGCAATATGAACCGAAAAAGTCCTTTTTTTTTTTTTTTTTCTTGTTTCAAATTAAAAGAATCCCTAATGTTTCTGAAAACAAAATTGGGTTTTTTTTTATTTCAGCAAATGTGAGAAATGTAAAAATATATATATTCTTTCTATGGCTCCCTGCAACCCCCTTATCCATTCCTTTGCGCTTTAAGGTTGAAAGGGCAGAAGCAATCCTCAGTTGCTCCTGCCCCGCTGGGTCAGATTTAAAAATGGCACTGCCATCAGGGCTGAATGGTGCCAAATTGTTTTATGACCACAAAGCAATTTGGTGCTGGCCGGCCCTAAGACATCACCATTTTATAATCAGAGACAGTGGGACAGAAGCAATCGATGGGATTGCCCCCCAGCCTGGGGGGGCTGCTTCTTTTTTGGTTTTTTGTTAATTGCGTGTTGATCTTGGTCTGGCAAAAGAACCGAAATAAACGTAAACAGGTAAAATTTAAAAGCCCGACGTGCGTATCAATTAGGGGATGTGCAAATACATCGGGCACGCCGAGCTGATTTTAAAAGCCGCCCAGATAACGTGCATATCTCCTGCTGCTCACACAAATGAAAGGTTTTCCAAAAGGAGCGGGATATGGTTTAGGCAGGGCATGAACGTTCTGTGATTTTAACCTGAAATTTGCGCATAAACACTTAAGCGCACTGGCACACGCCAAGGTCCTCCTGCCACACAAGTTTACTTTTGCTATGGATGACATGTAAGCGATAAAGCAATCTATGCAGATAAGGCCTAATGGGAGGAAGGAAGGCTATTAGACTAGGGGGTTTTGGCAGACCTATCCTTTCACTGAGCGAACTGGGAACAAACTGGTTTTAGTGGTAATGGTAGCACCATGTGTCCCTTTTAAAGTGCGCCCACTTAAAATTTGAACGCAAGTATGCCATAAACTGGGCGCGGGCCGAACGCGCATCCCTTTGAAAGTTGCTGTCAGAATGAAGCAAATGCCACCTCAAAAGAGAAAATCAGCATTTTTTCCCCACACATCCATACCTGTTACCTAATGTGAAGAGGAATTCCTGCTAAGAGAGGACCAGGTAGAAATTAAGGTTCAAGTTCCAAGTAGCAGCTTCTGTCAAGCCACAACAGAATAAAATGAACAAAAAAGAGAAAAAATATATAATAAGAAGAATAAGAAGAAAAATCTAGAGAAAAAAACCAGCAAGAGAAATTCAAAAGATAAAAACTGCAGGGCTGCATCCAGTTCTCCTCCAAGAGAGAATGGAGTTTCGTCGCCCTCCTGGTTTGGGGTTCCTCTTACAATGCCAGCTCTGGGGGTCTCAGCATGAGACAACATGAGCTCAAACTCCACTTCTGGCCATCCCAAGAGTAGAAAGCATGCAAGTACCCTCCAACTCTCAAGAACCAAGAAAAGGGAGATAGCAAATACTCAGTCCCCAGCACTAGGTACCCCCTAGATATCTGATATTCTTTTATTTTATTTAAAAGTATTTATTACCCACCAGGGTCTACAAAGAAACACACACACAATTAAAACCAACAATACAATAAAAGCAAAAACAATAGCTGTCTACAATAGATGGTAAACAGACATCCTACCAATTTACAGGTTTCGGTATGGAGGTGCATAAAAAGAGGTGTCACGTCAGTTAACCAGCACGTCGGGAAATGCTTGCTGAAAGATGTCTTTAGCTGTTGTGTCCTACATTATTTGAAGTCAAAGGGTCCTCACTGACCCTGGAAGCATTGTGGGGTCAAACTGAAATGTATATATGATGGGTAGAGTGAGGAATTTGAATAATGTGAACTTTCAGCGGATTTTGTTTGTGTTAGCTTTGGAGGAGTTTTGTAACAGCAGCACTACAAATGGAATCTCTTTGCTTAATGATGGCCTACCAGATTGTTGAAATCAGCTCCTGAGGCTCTGCACGTTTTCTTCTTCTTTTTTTTTTCCCCTTAGAAAATCACATACAAAGATTACCTGCCTCTGCTGCTGGGATCCCAGGCAATGTCCCAGTTCCTCCCTAGGTACAGAGGATATAATGAGTCGGTGGATTCCACCGTCTCCAACGTATTTTCGCTGGCATACCGCTTTGCTCACACCTCCATCCAGCCCTTCATCTTCCGTCTGGATGACCGCTTTCAGCAACAAAACGGAGAGTCTCCAGTGCCCCTGCACCAGACCTTCTTCAACAGCTGGAGAGTCGTGAGGGAAGGTGGGAACTGTCTGTGTGATCCCTGATTGTATGCTTGCTCTCAGTGTGGCCTTTAAAGGTTTACAGCAGGGGTTGGTCAGGGTTGGGACTGGAACCCAACGTCCCTGCAATCGTGTAGTCGTGCTTTTCATTCATCCCAATCTCTCTCTCTAGGTTCTCTCCTGATTTCTCTCTCGCCTTCTTTTGTGCAGCTCCAGAACGCAAAGTATAGTGGAGTTTGTATTTCAGGACTTCATCCTTAAGGGGGGGAGAAAGAGAAGACGTGATATGCTTTAGCTAAAAATCAGGGACAAAAAAAACAGAAAGAAGCGAGATCAGCCTACTGAAACAGATAAATAACCTTGGGAGATACTGGCTTATCTTCCTATAATGAGTGATTTGAAGTCTGATGTTAGGCGGCAGGATAGAACTCGCTGGGCTGCCTGGTGACTGCTTTTTGAACCTTTGATGGCTGAAGAACCAGGCAGCCATGGAGCCCTTCCCTCCCCGTGCACAAGGGTCCCTATTCAAGAAAGTTTTATCCGTCGGTACAGGACTGACAAAAAGTCCTTTCTTTCCACTTTACTTGATGCGTTTTATTTCATCGGTTTTTGAGAAAAAAAATTGACAGGTCACAAATGATTGCAGAATGTCAACTTAGCACTCTGAGATGCACCAGAAGATACAGGGAATACATTTAGAAAGACCATTCCAGAACTGATCAGCAAAGAACAAAGCTTGGGAATCAGAAGTACCAGGCTGGGGTCAGGCCAAAGTCCAGCGAGCCCAGCAATCCTGTCTGACAGTGGCCACTCTTCGACCAGGAGCAGATTCAGGCCCATAGAAAGCCCACCCAGCTTTTTATGTCTCTTGACCCCCATCAGACCTGGAGAGTACAGTGACCGAGCATACTATTTTTTTTTTTATTTGAAAGATTTTATTTGTTCAGTACATCAAAGCATAGCTAAATGTCAACACAGGGGCATCAGTATAAAAACTGACATTTTCAGTCACTACTCATAACCTGTAGCCTAGGCAAAGACTTCAATCAATACAACAAGTACACATATGAATAGTTTCTAACTGCTAATCTCAGGGACCAATTTTCAAAGGCTTTAGGCTCCTAAATGGGCTTTTTTGAAAATTTGCTAGGGCTGAGTGCTTAAATGTAGACTCCTGATTTCATTAGGGCCCTAAATAGTGAGTGGCTGCAGGGGCAGGGATCGGGTGGGGAGACCAAGTTAGGAGCTTAGCATTGACTTTCAGAACTAGATACCCAAATCTAGCCAAATGAATTGCGGGGCCATGTGTAGGAGAAGTTCCAGCCTGATTTAGGAGTCTAAATTAGGAACTCAACCTTTTTTTTTTTTTAATATCAGCTCCTTCCTTTATAATAATTTTTCGGGATGTGCTTTAATTTAAAACAAATGCAAAAAAATTCAGCACATCAGGCTATTTTCAGTTTGTCCAAATGGAACAAACCAAAATGGGCCTCCTATGAAAACAGCCAAAAATCTTCCTGTATTTTCTTACTCCTTGTTTAAAAATAATAATAATTAAAAAAAAAAAAAAAACGGGTCTCCTGTGGCCCTTTAGCACTTTCGCCATGCCACAATTTAACCGAGGGCCCGAATAGGCTTCCCTGGGCTCCTCTACCCCCACTCAGGCACAAAAGTCATCTGGTCTAGGCCTACCCCACCTGGACCTCCCGGGGCCACTCCCTTTAAAATCTGCTAGGGCCAAGGAGCTCTCACCCTGCCCCCCCTGATCTTCTTTTGGTGATCCTGGTACAATCCCGAGGGGCAGGAATGAAGACTCCTGCTCTTGCCCCCCAGTTCCCAGAACTTTAAGAATGGCACTGGTTGAACCAGAAGCAGGCGTGAAGCGACATCATTTTGACGCCATCCTCCAAGCAAACAGCGCAGTTTTTAAAGTTGCAAGAGCCAGGACACAAGCAAATGGCTTTGTGCCTGCCCTTAAGGAATTTACCAGGAGCACTGGAAGAGGGGGGTAAGCAGAGGACGAGATGGAAGCTCCCTGGTCCCGGCAGATTTCAACGGGGAAGTGGGGAAGAGTCCCAGGCTGGATTTCTTTTGTGGCAGAAATGGGGTTTGGAGAGGGCCAGAGCTGGGCAGACCTGGGCCCCGAGTTAAATTGCGGTAGGGATGGGGGAAAGTGCTTGAGGGCTTATGGGACGCCCATTTTATTTTTTTAATGATTTGAATAATTTTTTTTTTTTTTTTTGGGTAAAGGTTCGATTTAACGTTTTTGTTTTGCTTTTTTTTTCATTTGGCAAACGGGGAAAAAAACCCCCCATTAAACAAATCAAAAATCCCCCTGCCCCACACCCGAAACAGAATAAATGGGCCAAACTGAAAATGTTGGGTCGGCACGTCCCTAATTTTTCTTTATTTTGTTTTGATAAGGCGATATCGAGAATTTAAGCTCTTAGAAATGCCATTTCAAATTGGATTGCATATGGCATCCTCCTTATGCTAAGCCCAAGCAAGTCTGACCATAGAGGGAGGTGGTAGGGCCACGGTGTCAACAATTGCTCAACTAAGATCTTCCTCTCTTGCAAAGATTAGCAGACTTCAGTCCACATGGTCACGTGCCATTGCTGCCTGAGTTCGGATTGCTGTTCAAGTCCTCTTTAAGGGGAAAAACCCAATTTCCTCCCTCCTTTGGCCCATTTTATAATTCCCACCCCCTTTTTTTTTTTTTTTTTAATAAATGCATAAATACTGCCTGATTTTTAACCGGGGTTTCTGCATGTAAAGCGGCATTTGAAAATCAGCTTGGGATCTATGCGCCTAAAACATGGGTTTGCACATAATTTTACGTGCACAAAGGTTGATTTGACAAGCCCTGCACGTGCCAAAAGTGGGAGCTAAGTGCCCAGGTTGGGCTGGCATGCGTCAAGCGGGTTTTATAGGCCGCCCACGGACGTGCCTATCTCCCTCTGCGTGCACAAGCGGAAGGTGTCTAAAAAGGGGGCGGAGTGTAGGCATGGTCTGGGCGGGGCATGTCCCAACCTGGCGCGTGCCAGGGTCCCCCTGCCGCTTTAAATTTACTTCTGCTACGGAGGGCGTGTAAGTAGTAAAATAAAAAATGTAGGCCAGGGGGCGGGGTTTTAAGGGTCTGGGCTAACAGGGGAAGGGTGGCTATAAAATGAAGGGGTTTGCAAGTCCTATCCTTAAACTGGGCCCCACGGGGAATGAACTGGGAAAACTAAGTACGGCATCGGCTGACATCCCTTATAACATTTCCCCGACTTACATGGTAGATGCAGGGTTTGCGCGCACATGCGTTCATTGAAAATGCACGCATAATCGCGTGTATGTTATGAAATGGCCGAATCTTTTGGCGTGAGCCAGCTCGCACGTGTACATGTGAACCTCCGCAGCGGTTTAAAAGTTACCGTCCTAGGAATTAGGCACTCGGGGGGGGGGGGGGGGGAGGACATAGAGTAGGAAAAAATGTGTGCACGTATTTTTGATCTTCAAACGTGTGCGTGTAAATCCACGTACGCCAAGTTCTGTCTGCTTCCGAGCAGGCGTAACTTTGTACGTGTACGCCTTGCCGGGTTCTGCGCATAGCTGCAAGTTTTCAAAGCAGATTCATGCACATGTGTCCACTTTGAAAATTCAGGCTGAAAGGCTACGAGTTGAAAAAGTACCTACAGATTTTCGCCTTACACGAGCCATTGAAAATGACCCTCCCTTAAAATTACAAAATGGAGTAGGCTTTTGCTAACAAAAAAAAAAATATTTGTAGCCTGTTGGCCATATTTGCTGCTGTGTTCCCTCTTTTGTTCAAGACAACCCATAGCTAGGGAGCTCCATGTATGTGACTACAGTGAATTGCTTGTCTCCCGAGAAAAAGTTGCTTACCTGTAACAGGTGTTCTCCAAAAACACAAGTTCACCTTTCACAGAAACCTTCCTTTCTCCCTTGGTGGAGGCATTCTTCCTCCTATCACAAGTCGAAGCTATTATAGAACTGAGAGAAGCTGTGGGGCACAGCAGCACGGGGACTACTGCACCTGGACAGTGAAAGGTGGTTATATCCAGAAAATTCTGGAAGAATCCATCCACTGATGCTGAGCACAGTCACATGACCCACACAAGTGACTAGTGAACTGCTGCCTTCAGAGAACATCTGTTATAGGTAAGCAAGGATCTCGTGTAACGTGTAAGTGGTACCTGGTGGTAGATGCACTGTTGTTGAGTGATCTTCTGTAAATGCATATGTTTTGGGCATTATTCAGGACTTGGGTCTCCTGTGGTGTAAAGTCTGGCACATCACTTACTTAAACTCTGCCTTACTATGCAGGTGGCATTGATCCACTGCTCCGGGGCCTGATGGCAAATCGGGCGAAAATGAACAGACAGAACCAGATTATAACTGATGAATTGCGGGAACGACTCTTTGTACTCTTCAAGAGGATTGGGCTGGATTTAGCAGCAATTAACATGCAACGCGGGAGAGAGCATGGTCTTCCAGGTAAGCATCCTGTCTCACTTCCCGGAAAACTCAATGGGAGGTTCCATCTTGCAGCCTGTTTTCCCTGCAGCCTCACTCACAAACTGCTTGCTCATTCAAGACTACAGCTCGGTCTCATGGACCCCTAGAAAAGGGCCCAAATGTATTTGTCTAACAAGAAGAGAGAGCATGCAGAGGCATGGCTTCGGGAACGCTTTCCAACACAGATTTGTATGCGAGCATTAGAAGTACATAGGGGTTGTAAGTGGGAGGGGGTGTTTGACGGGTACGTGGATGTGTTTGTAGTTGTGGGGGGTGTTTAGTTGTGGTGATGTGAAGGAGAGGGCTATGTATGTGTTATGTGCATGTGGTTGTTTAGGGATTTGTTTTGGTGGGGGCTGTGTAGGGAGTTGTGTGTGTGGGGGGGGGGGGGGGGGGATTGAGTTGATAGCAAGCCTCTGTGCGTCCTTTGCGAAAGAAACTCTCTCTTGACCCAATGGAATTTGCAAGCTATCATCCTATCTCTTCTCCTGCCTTTCCTTGAGAAAGTTTATAGAGGTGCATGCTATTTTGGACCAATTTGTTTAGTTTCTGCAAATGACTAAATAATGACTCTGTTTGCCTTCATGTTTTGACACTTTCAGACAAGGATTTGATTGTGGCCAGAGGCATGTGTGTGTTCTCCTAGATATGTTGGCAGCTTTAATTTACCGCTTACGTGAGGGTGATATTTCTGGGGTATTTGTAAAATGACTAACGTCTTATCTAACTGACCGCCAAGAACAAATCTATAGACTATCCTCTGCCCAATTTCAGCTGCTGTCCCACAGGGCTCAGCATTCTCTGCAGCTTTAGTTAACATCTACATGGCCCCATTATGCAGCTTATCAGGGTTAGGTGTGGGATACAGAGTATATGCAGGCGACAAACCGACTTTTATCCCTATTAGAGCCACAGGGAATGCCACCTTTAAGATGGTGTTTATTTGCCTCTGGTGCTTTCACAGTAAGCTGTCTCTAAATAAGGAGAAGACTGAAGTAATGATTCTGGAAAGTGTCATCAAAATATCGATCCTCTGAGTTTAACTTTAAGGGACAGAAGCATAGAATAGTTTCCCAAACCAAAAGGCTTGGAGTTGCTCAGGAGCCAGGTTTCCCAAACCCAAACACACACTTGCCTCTGGCCACAATCAAATCCTCCTCTGAAAGTGTCAAACCGAAAGGCTTGGAGTTGCTCTGGACCCAGGTTTAACAAACTAAGGCAGTGGCCAGGGCTACTTTTTTAAACTTCAAATTTTACATCACCATCATTAGAAAGTGCTGAGTTTTGCATGGTGTTACATGTCTTAGTATTTTTACTATTTTCTGGCCTTGATTATTGCAACTCTTTGTACATCGGTGTGCTTGGCAGAGTCCTAAAAGGCCGTACAAAATGCAGCCGCCTGAATTGTTAGGTATTGGATTGCATGACCTTATTACACCTGTTTTGGATGGCCTACATTGGGTGCCAGAAGAACTGAGAATTAAATATAAAACCGCAGTGATCATTCAAAAGTTGTTAAATGCAATCATCTCCCCGTGGGTGCGTTTGATGCTTTGCATTTATTCTCCATGGTGGGCACTTTGATCATTGCAGTCTGGTTGTTTGGCTATCCACTCTCTTTGGGCAGCGCATCTTACTGAGATAAGAAATAGTGCCAGTTCTGTTCCCTGGAATAGTCTTACCTGAGCAATTACAACTAACACCATGTACTTAATTATTTAGGGAGCAACCAAAACCAAATCTGTTTCAGCAGACTTTTCCAATGAGTACTTAAATTAGGCAGGCTTCTTATTTCGAAAATTTAAAGTGGTTTTGGTATTGTACTGGCAGCCAGGGCAGTGAAATCAGCGAGGGTGTGATGTGATCGAATTTCTTAGTTCCTAACAAAAGTCTTGCTGCGGCATTTTTAAGAGGCATGCGGGCAATCCGAGAAATAAGGAGGTTTGAGAAGATTGTTTGTAATACAGTTCGGAAGTCTTCGAAAGTTAATAAAGGTTTCCACCGATGTAATATCTGCAACTTGGCGTAACCTGAAGTAATTAATTTGTTAATGTTCTTTTTCATTGTAAGATTCTCATCAAGCTGGATACCTAAACCCCGCACTTGGTCTGAGGGAGTAATTTTAAAATTACCCAGGTCTAGTGCCGGTGGGTTAGTTGTCGGAGAGTTTCTCCTTAACCAAATGATTTCAGTCTTTTTGGGGTTTCGTGTTAGTTTTAGTTGTGATAATTCCTGCTGTATTGCTTTCATATAGGTTGACATTTTCGATTCAGTATTTTCAGAATGGAATGTAAAGCTGTATGTCGTCAGCATACACGAAGAATGCAATTCTTAAATCCATCAGTAATTTGCATAGAGGGAGCAAATAACTATTGAAAAGTCCTGCTGAGAGTGCTGAGCCTTGGGGACACCTGTATTGATCTGGAAGGTGTCAGATATGTGATGTACCCAGTTTGACTTGGAATGTTCTATTTGATAGAAAGGTAGAGAACCATCTGAGAACTCTACCTTTGATTCCAATGTTGCTCAGCTGATGGCTCAACAGGGTATAGTCCACAGTGTCAAAGGCGGCTTTTAGGTCAATTAGTACAAGAAAATAAGATTCATCTGCATCAAACCCTCATAAGACAGAGTCTGTTAATGAGCGGCGTAGTGTCTCAGTTGAACTATGTTTCCTAAATCCAAATAGATTTGAAAAGAGAATGTCTTGGTCTTCTAGATGATTTTCAAGTTGGGATAATACTGCTTTTTCAAGTACTTTTGATAGAAAAGAGAGATTGGATGATAGTTGCCCCAATCGTCGATTCTTCCAGTTTTATGTTTAGGAATCGGCTATATGACAGCTTGTTTTAACCATGTGGTACGATTCCTTCTGTGAGGGAATGATTAATTAAGGTTGCGATTATTGGAGTGATAACACAGAGTACTTGTTTCAAGAAACTGGCTGGGATTGGGTCATGTGGATGAGTGGCAGGCTTAATCTTAGCGATGATTTGGCTGATTTCAAGATTAGTACTTAACCAGGCCATTTGAACCTTCGATGCTATTGAGGGTGAACAGATAGGGAATTGAGTTTTTAATCTTTACATGCACAGAGCCCCAGGCTATTTTAGTACAGCTATTTATGTATGTAAATGGCTTTGAAATTCTAGCCCACTGTGGTTATATCTTTCTAGCTATATGTCATATTTCCTAAGTCAGGATACAGTACAAGACAGAGCAATAATCTTATCAGGTATGACACTATTATAGTACAGCTAAGCTGGTTTCGTGAGCTGGCCCATTCTGTTATCAACATTTACTTATCCTCTGAAGAGGAATGGGAATGCAGTCTCTAGAAATTGAAGAGCATAGACTGTGGGATGGACATTTTCTACTGTGCAGAGATGAATGAGAAATGAAAGGGGTGTAACATGGGTCCTGTTCTCTTCCACCCCTCACTCAGGGTACAATGCCTGGAGAAAGTTCTGTGGCCTCTCGCAACCACGCAACCGGAATGAACTTGGTAATGTCCTACAGAATAACGACCTGGCCAGAAAATTCCTTAACCTTTATGGGTCGCCAAACAATATTGACATTTGGATGGGAGGCGTGGCCGAACCATTTGGACCTGATGGAAGACTTGGACCTCTCCTCTCCTGCCTCATTGGGACTCAGTTTCGGAATACCAGAGACGGGGACAGGTAATATCAGACACAATATACCTAGAGCAGAAAAAGCGTAATAAATAAGTCCGGATGTTACGGGAGCACCCCCCCCAAAAGAGAAAATAATTGCATCAAAAAGTGTGTTTCATGACTCCATGACCTGGATGTGCACATTATCCGTGTTTTGTACTCTGTTGGTAGGTGCCTGTCTGTGTCTGTGTGGGAGGGGGGAGCATTCAGTGGGGAAGTCATGGCTAAGGGTGAGGGTCAGAAGGCTTATAGAGAGTGTGTAAAAGTGGAGGAGGAGGGTGGGGTATATGAATGTGGTGGTGTATGTTGTTGGGTTGGAGTGTGTGTGTGGGGGGGGGGTGTTGTGTTTGCACTTTTCCCCCTTGCATTCTCTGACTCCCCCTTTCCCTCTCCTCCTCACCTGTCTGGGAATGATGTATGTGTTGTGGGGATGGAGTGTAAGTGCTATGGATGTTGGTGGGGGATGTGTAAGTGATATCAACATGTGAGTGGAGAGGGGTGTGTGTGTGTGGGTGCGCGCGCGCGCAGAGGCGGATTGCAGGAGAATATTGGCCCGGGGGATTTTTTTTAAAACTGTCCCATGGGGTCTCTGACGTCTTCATGCACTTCCCCTGTAGCACATGTGTCAACAGCTTCCAAAAGCACACTGTCAACCCTGAAACCCAGCAGAATTGAGCTAAAATAGCTACAAAATAAACTTAATCTTTCCTAAATAGCTAAGACGTTGAACACATTTTAGAGACCATGGGTGATCTTTCTCATTTTACGTAAAAAACGACCTTCAGTGTTCTAAGGTGAAAATATCACTTGAAAACGTGTATTATGTACATGCACTGCTGTGGTATCAACCGGAAAACTCTGCAAAAAAAGACACCTGAAGTAATATGGTATTGGAACTATTGTAAAGCATGTCGGCTCTCAGAAAGTTTTACGTAAATTTAATTACTACATAGTAAATCTCCCATACGAAAACAGCACTAACCTGCAAGCACTCAAACAGTAACAACCCTACCTATGAAAAGGCAAAACTGCAAATATTACGCCTGGTCCTAAAACACCAACACACCTGATATTAGGAAAACTGAACAAGCCAAGCTGAAACTACATGCTAGCAAAATACCTCACCTCAGTCACACATGCAGAACACAGACAGGCCCTCACCAAATACAGAATAAAGAAAAAAGTATAACTAGAAATATAGAAACAAAAGCTGAATTGGAATCTCTAACAAGACAGACTTCGTATGCAGTGCAACAATGGAAAAACAGAAACATTTCCATCCATTCCTCATTAAACATCAAACATTAAAATCAAGATATATAAACCATCAATCAAAATAGTAAAACCATACTCATAAAAAATACATATTTCAAAACTGTTGTTAAAAAGAATACCCAATAATTTTTTTTAATTATTCCCAAATACCATTAAAAGCAGAAAATAAACCAAATAAATAAAAATATTTTAATACAGAAGACATCAAATAACATTCAATTATTAAAACTAATAAGGATTTAAAAAAATCCCTTGCTCTCTATATCTGGGAACCTTTGATTTCTAGTCACCCTGAGATTGTCATGGACTAGTTAGGGGGAGGGAGTGGTACAACTTTCTCCTCTCTCACATATTCTCCAACACACACACACACACACTCTCTCACACTCACACACTCTATCACTCACTCACACACATTCACACACACTCACACTCCTGGGGGAATTCTGCGCACAAAAAATTAAAATTAGTCAGAATAATACAATTTACATGTCAGTCTTTAAGTAATTACATTTTAAATTAATACATAAAAAAAGTTATTACTTAGAGATGCAGAAATTTAAATATTTTGAGCAGAATTTCCCTAGAAATTCACTGTAACAGTGTCCCTTCCACTCTCTTCCCCCTAACTCCCCTGACCACTTTGCCCTCTCAGGCCCCAACTCCTCCACCTGCCAGTATCTCTCCCCTCCACCTTAGGCTCAACCCCTTCCACTCCCAGAGTTTGACCCCATTCTCAGTACTGCCCCTCACACAGGCTCCCTCTGTCCCTCCTCTCTCACACACATGCTCCCTCTCTCTAGTACACATACACACACCCTCATACAGGCTCCCTCACTCTCGCACACACACACACACACACACACATCCCCTCATACAGAGCCCTCTTTCTTGCATACATACCCACACAAGCTCCCTTTCACTATCACACATACATCCTCACACAGGCTACCTATGTCTCTTTCTCATGCACCCCTTTACACAGGCTCTCTCACACATACACAATCCCTTCACACAGGCTAGCACTTTCACACACAATTAGTTTTTCATTTACACCAGCTCCCAATCTCTCACACACTCCTTCACAACCTCCTCATATAGGCTCCCTCTCTCTCTGGCAACCCACACTCTAGCACGTCCCCCCTGCTCTCTCACCTCCCCTGCTCTCTCTCAAACCCTCCTGCTCACCCCCTCCCTTCTCTTGCTCTCTCTCACACCCCTCCCCCTCTTCTCTTTCTCTCACACTCCCTCCCCCTCCCCTCTCTCACACCCCCTTCCCCTTCCTCTCACACACTCATTCTCACTGGGGCCTTCATCTTCACCGCGAGCAGAGCAAGTCACGCAGCATGTGAGGGCCTTCAACTTCGCTGCAAACAGCGCGTGTCCTGTTCGTGGCATGCCTGGATCTCCTCTGCCATTTTCTGCATGGAATTTGGCAATTCTGCATAGGGGGGAATTCTGCGCTCTGCAGTGGCACAGAATTTCCCCAGGACTAACACACACACACACACTTACTTGCTTAGTCACGTATATGTTCTCTCTCTTGTATGCTCTCTCACATACATATGCTCTTCTCATGTTCTCTCTCACACACACATGCACATACACATTCTGTCTCATGCATACACACACTCTTTCTCGCTCTCTCCAGAACATACAAACAGAGGCTTCTTCGGGCCTGACAATTTCTTTCTCACACACATGCACTCTTACATGCTATTTGCTCACACATATGCTCTCACACATACATACATGCTCCATCTCACACACACATGCTCTCTCTCTCTCACACTCACACTCACACACAAACTCTTGCTCTCTCTCTCTCCCCAGAACATACCAAAAGCAGAAGCCTGCTCCTTGGGCCTGTGCAACATCTCTCACACACACATATACATGCTGTCTTACATTCTATTTACTCACACACATACTCACTCTCTCTCTCCAAGGCACATACAGGGTTCAGGTAGCATCAGCCTTCTTTCTTCCGCCGTGTGGCCCCACTGACACAACAGCCTCCTTGCCGCACAGCTTATGAATGCAAAAGCATCTTTCAGCCATGCAGTCCTATAGGTGCAAGTCTCCTAAGTGGCACAGCTCCCAGCCACAGCCTCTTTTCCACCATGCGGCCCAGCTGATAGGGCTGCTTCTCTTCAGCCATGCGGCCTTGTAGACAGCAGCCTTCTATTTTCTGTCTCACAGCCCAGCTGACAGGGGCCTCTTCGCTTCAGCCGCATTGGGGGATGCACTCTTTCTCCCTTGCAATCTCCACAGACTCTCCCTCACCCCCTATGTCCCTGTGTGTGTTGGGATGAGAGGGGGGGGTATTTAAGGAGCTGATGTGAGTGCCTATCGAGGGAGGGTGCCTGCACACTCTCCCCCTCACAGTCTTCACTTTGCCCCTCCCTACTCTCCCCCATGTATGTGAGGGGGTGGGCATGGTAGGGGGAGGAGGAGGAGAAAGGGCTCAGTGTATATGCTATAGAGTTGGTATGAGTGATCTGGGGTAAGTGGGTGTGTGTGTATTTGGGAGTGATTAGGAGTATATGTGTGGATGATCTCTGGGAGTGTTGGGGAGTGACTGGGGTAGAGGTGTGTGGGGGAAGAGGTGTTATGAGTGTGAGGGTGAGTGTTGGGGAGTGCTTGGGGGGAGTTGGGGTGCAATGAGTGTAGGGAGTAGCTGGGGTGTATTGTGTGGGTGTCTGGAGTTGGCTGGCGTGTGGTGTGGGGGGGCAGTGTCAGGAGTATTGGAGTAATGTTGGAATGTGTGTGCATGGACGGTGTTGGGGAGTGAATGAGGTGGGTGTTGTGCATGGGAGTGTCAGGGAGTAACTGGAAGTAGAGGGGTATGTGTGGATATGAGGGTGTTGGGGAATGACTGGGAATAGGGGATGTGAATGGGAGGTGTTGTCAGGGAGAGGTTGTGGAGGTGTGACTGGGGGTGTGTGCATTTCTCCCTTGCGCACTCCACTTTCTCCATTGTTCTCCTCCTCCTGTGTGTGTGCATGTGGCTGAGGAGGAATGGGTTTGGGTGAGTGGCCTGTGTCAGCAGAGGGAGTAAAACTGTATTGGATGAGTTAGGTGGGGGAGAACACTCTTCTCTCCCCCCCTACCCTCTCACTCTTGGGGGTATAGAGAACGGAGTGTGTAAGGGGGTAGGTGGGAGTTAGTGTGAGTATGTGTGTGGGCAGGGGTGAGGAGCCTGGGGGTGCATGTTTGGGTCCAGGGGAAATTCTTTACACTTTCCCTTCCCCTCACTGCTCTCCCCCTTCAGCCCCCTCCCCACGCCCCCATTTGTTCCTTTCTCCCTGATCTCCTCTCCCCATCACTCCCTCTCTTTTTCCCATTCCCCCCAGCCCCCCCCCTACTCTCCCACTAGTCCACTACCCAGCCTCCTCATTCTCCCACATCTCTTCCATCCCTACTCCTCCTCCTCCAGCCCTTCCCTCTCCAACATCTACTCTGGTTCTCCTCTCTTCTTCCCCCATATTGTTCCCTCTCACCTCTGGCTCCAAGGTCATCTTCCATTTCTGCCGCCAGTGCCCCTCTTTGTTTATCATTTTTTGCTGGTGGAGCCCTGGGATACCCCACCAGTGTCTTTCCTGGCTGGTGCTGCTGTTCTGCTTTCTCTTGTACTGGTGGGGCCCAAGAATCCTTGTCAGCTGTTCTATTGACAGTACCTACATGGTTTGTTTGTTTGGTTTTTTTTTTTTTGCTTTTTATGCTGGTGAGGCCTGAGAAACCCCACCAGCCTTTCTGTTATTTGCGCTGCCGCTGTACTCGCTGGTGGCTGGCCCTGCGATTTGGATGTTTATGCTCCTACCTAGCTGCCGCCTCCTACTCCAGACAGCAGGATGTTAGACCTCACAGATGGTTGACATCATCAAATGGAACCCGGCTTGGAAAAATTTGTCAAAGTTTCTAGAACTTTGACTGGCTCACTGAGCATGCCCACCGTGCCACTATCCGTGCTTCCACTCAGGGTCCCTCTTCAGTCTTGTAATATAGAATTCACGAGCGAAAAAAATAAAATAAAACGAAATGGAGAACCCAACTCTGTGGGGTGGTGGGCGGGTTTCCTGAGGACTAACATCCTGCTGTCCTAGGAGAACACTCTGCTTTCTTCTAGGACAAGCAGGATGGTACTCCTCACAGATGGGTGAATATCAAGCTACAGGCGCCCCTGGAACGAGTGACCAACCGCACCGAACCAGGTACCAATGGGCACAAAACTAACAGCGATGCTGTTGGCAAGATAGGGAGAAGCCTGAATCCGAACCATGGGCCACAGGCAGGGAGAGTTGCGTTTAAGCCTGGAACAGGTTGCAAAGGACAGATTGGCTGAAGCTACTGTCTTGTTGACCATCTTTGTCCATGCAGTAGTAGACAGCGAACGTGTATAGAGAACTCCACATCGTAACCCTGCAAATTTCAGCGATGGGGACTGCCCGCAGATGGGCCACTGCCATCGCGCTCTCAGAGTGAACCTTAACACAGTCTCCAAGTTGAAGGCCCGCTTAAGCAGAAGGCGATAGAATCTGCCAGCCAATTGGACAGAGTTTGCTTGCCCAGCACAACTCTCAATCTATTCTTGTCGGAAGATATGAAGAGCTTAATTGGCTGTCTGTGGCCTGCAGTGCACTCTAAATAGAAAGTGAAAGCCCTCACAGTCCAACATGTGTAGAGCCCATTCGCTGTGGTGAGAATGGGGTCTCGGGAAAAAGGTGATAGACTCACAGAGATGAAAATCAATCACTACCTTAGGCAGGAACTTGGGATGCGTGCAGAGGACCACCCTATCATGAGAGAATTTTGTATAGGGCGGATATGTCACCAAGGCTTGAAGCTCACTAACCCTACAAGTCAAAGTGACTGCCACCAGGAAAAGGACATTCCAGGTGAGGAACTTCAGATCGCAGGAGTGCATAGGCTCAAAAGGATCTTGCATGAGCTGTGCCAACACCACATTGAGGTCTTAGGACACAACAGGAGGCCGAAGGGGGGGCTTCAATTGAGGCAGGCCCCACACAAACCGTTCCACTATGGGCTGCACCAAGATGGGCGTACCAGCAACACTGGGATGGTAAGCACTAATGTCACTCAGGTGGACCCTGACCGAGGTGGTTTTCAACCCAGACTTGGAGAGGTGCCACAAATAGTCCAGTAACTTCAGAGTAGGACAGGCAAAGGGATCAAAGCCTAGCCCCTCACACCAGACCGAGAACCTCCTCCACTTTAGCTGGTAACATTTTCTAGTGGAAGGCTTCCTAGAAGCTACTAACACTTGAGACACGTCATTAGGGAGGTCCAGGGGCTAGAGGACTAGGTGCTCAACATCCAGGCCATCAATGCTAACGCTTGGAGGTTTGGATGGCATAGTCTGCCTCGATCCTGCGTTATCAGATCGGGTGAGATCCCCAGACAGATGGGCTCTCTGACTGACAGGTCCTGAAAGAGCGGAAACCAGATCTGTCTTGGCCAATATGGGGCCACGAGAATCATGGTCCCCTCGTCCTGCTGGAGCTTTAAGAGAGTCTTCATGACCAGAGGAAGAGGAGGATATGTGTACAGGAGACCTGTGCCCCAATGTTAGGCAAAGGCATCCAAGGCTGGAAGGCCTTCTGTCCTGAACAGGGAGCAGAATTTGCTCAGCTTGCAGTTATAGGGGGAGTCAAATATATCCACATCCAGAGTTCCCCATAGGCAGAAAATCCATTCCTCCACTGCTGGATCGTGACCATTCGTGTGGCTGAAACGCACGACTCAGACAGTCCACCAGCACATTCTCTGTACCGGCTAGGTACATAGCTCGCAGGAGAATACCCTACAACAAAGCCCAGGACCAAATCTGCACAGCCTGACAGAGGAGGAACGACCCAGTGCCTCCCTGCTTGTTGATGTACCACATTGCTACCTGATTGTCTCAAAACACCCAAAGTGCATAATGGATGACATGAAGTTCCAGGAAGTTGATCTTACATAGAGACTCCTGGGTCGTCCACCGACCCTGCATGTGGAGGTCGTACACATGCACCTCCCAACTGGATGGGGAGGTGTCTGTGGTAAGCACCACTTGAGGTGGGACACCCTGAAAAGGAACACTCTGTTCCAGGTTGGCTAGACTCTCCCACCAGGACAGGGAGACCTGGGAGGGGTGGTGTGGTGGAGACACACACTTTGAGGTCCTGGGACCCCTGCTGCCACTGTGACCACAAGTTCCATTGCGTCCTGTGCATGCACAAGCGGGCCAACAGGGTGACATGCACAGATGCAGCCATGTGACCCAAGAGACGAAGCAGCAGATGAGCAGAAACCTGTGGGCGGCTGCGGACCACACTTGCCAGTGATGATAGGGCAAACGCCCGATCATGGGGTAGGAACGCCTTGGCCTGAGCCATGTCCAGCCTGGCTCCTATGAAGTCCAGGCAAGCCAATGGGCAGAGGTAGGATTTGGGGTAATTGATGACGAACCCCAAAGATTGCAGTCTCTGGATGGAAAGACGTAACAAATGAAGCACTCCCTGTCAGGTGGTGCTTTCGATCAGCCAGTCATCCAAGTAAGGGAACATGTACACCCCTTGATGCCTGAGGTGCGCCCCCACCGCTCCTAGGCACATGGTGAAGACCTAAGGGTCTGATGCAAGGCCGAATGGTAATACCCGATACTGGAAGTGGTCCTTTCCCACCACAAAGCGATGGTTCTTCCTGTGACTCGGGAAGATCGCTATGTGGACATAGGCATCTTTCAGGTCGAAGGAGCAGAGCCAATCTCCTATTCTTTTGAGCAGAATCAGGGTGCCCAACAAGACCATCTTAAACATTTCTTTTTGAAGGAACTTGTTCAAGGCTTTCAGATCAAGAATGGGGCTGAGGCCCCAAGTTCTGTTTGGTATCAGGAAATACCAAGAGTAGAACCCTCGGCTCTGCTGGTGGTGGGGAATGGGTTCTACCGCTCTTGCCATTATCAGGGTGGAGAGCTCTGTCAGAAGTATTTCCTGAGGAGCGGATGAAAACCACCATGGACATGGGGGAAAGTCCGCAGAGACGCCCCTGAAATTGGTGGTACCCTCGGCGAACAATGGAAAGCACTCACTGGTCTGACGTAATTAGGAGCCAGCTGGGGGCGAAACAACTCAGCCTACCCCTGACCGGAGGGCAGGATGCCAAGGGTATGACAAACTGACTCACGCTCCCTCGCTCCTATACAAAACCCTGTAGCAGGGCTCTGCTGGGGGGCCGGCTGAGGTCTGAGGGTCCACTGTTGGTGGGAACGACCCCTAGAACCAGCGCGAGGTGAACAAGTGTGCGAGGCCTGAGGATAATATTTCCTTTGGCGATAGGATTTCCTCGAGCCTTGTCATGATGACTTCCTGACCAAGGATGATGGGTCGGAAACGCTAGCCGACAGTTGCTGAAGGGTCTCATGGTGATCCTTCAATTGGGCCACTGCGTTCTGACCTTATCCCCAAAGAGATTCTCTCCCGTACAGGGCAGGTCTGCCAGCTTTTCCTGGACTTCCGGGCAGAGGTCTGAAGCACGAAACCAGGCCATTCTGCGGGTGCCGATGCCCGCTGCAGCCACTCTTACCGCTGTTTCAAAAACATTGTAGGTGAACCTCACCTTGTGTTTCCCTGCCTCCAGGCCCTGCTGTACCACTGCTGAGAGCACCTCCTGCTGCTGTTGTGGCAGGCATTCCGACAGCTCCTGGACCTGCTTCCACAGGTTGCAACTGTACTGGGTCATATATAATTGGTAGGAAGTGATTTGGGTGATGAGCATAGCGCCTTAACAGACCTTCCTACCCAGGGCATCCAGCGCCCTATGATCCTCGCAGAGGCATGGGTGCGGGAGCACTTGGTTTTTTTGAGAGCAGACTCCACTACCATGGATCAGTGTGGGAGATAGCATCTCTCAAACCCCAATGCTTGTTGGGCTAGATAGATGGCATCCGCCTTCCTATTGATGGGAGGAACAGAAACTGGATGTTCCCAGATCCTGAGGGGAAGTTCCTTAAAAATTTTGTGGACTGGGTCAGCCACTATCTCCTTTGGGGTGTCAATAAACTGGAGGACTTCCAGCATCTTATCTCGAGTGACCTCTTCTGTGAGGAGCTGAAAAGGGATGGCTTCAGCCTTGGCATGACAAAGCCCACGAATGAGAGATCCTCTGGGGGAGATCGATGCCTCTCATCTGGTGGCGAAGGTTATGAAAGAACTTCACCGGAGTCTTCAGAAGAGGACTCTGTGGTATCATTACCCCAGGGGTCATATGGGGCAACTTCTTTGCTAAGGTCCCCTGGGGGCTGGCGTGGATGACCCCTGTCCAAGCTCCTTGGTTTTGTCACTGAGGACCCCAAGGGCACCGATGGCACCGAGATCCCCGATGGCCCAGGAACATGATCGGGAAACTCCGGTGGCGGGACAGGAGAACCTGAAGATGCTGATGGTCACAGTAAATTTTCCTCCTCGAAGGACCCAGTAATGGGAATCATTCCTGAGGAGAGCATTGATGGCTGCTGAGGAACCGATGGTCGTCCAAGCACTGGTTGCATTGGAAGGACACCTAACAGGACATCCAGATGCTCTAGCAGGGGCGGCGCAGGTTCCAGCGCCGGCATAGGGAGTGGTGCCAGAGGCGGCTCGATACCCTGCAGGGCTTGGAGCACTGCCATCTGAACCCTGCAGTCCAACTCCTCCTGAAAGTCTGGTGAAGTTAGGACGGACAGTGGAGGGAGGAGGAAGAGGTGTTACCAGAGCCTCCAAGGAGGCTTAGGTGCCCAACACTGACATTGGTGGGGAACGCCTGGGACTCTCGGGTCTGATAGAGGATGACGCCTCCTTTCCACAGGGTCGCTTCGGTGGTGGCATGGCTGCTGCCAATGCCACCACCGACTCCGGAGCCGTGCACTGATGGCGACCAGTGAAGTTGCTTTCAGGCCTTCCCGCGATGCTCGGCCCAGTCTTTCCTCGGTGCCAAGGGAGCTGAAGAGCCCAATGTCCTGAAGTGTGATGACACCGGAGATAGGCTATCACCGGCTCCTCTCTCTTGAGACAGGCTCGCCGAGGGTGTGGAAATGGACAGCGAATCCAATGGCTCCCCTTGGCCTCTGGGTGTCGATGCCGGAGTGGCTGGAGATTTATTTTGGGCCCAAAAAGTTTCTCCATCTTATCCAGTTGGGCACGATAGCCCTTGGGGGTCATCTGGTTGCACAATTGACACCTGTGGACGTTGTGCAATGCCCCTAGGCAGCGGATACAAACCTCATGTGGATCAGTAATCAAACATGGTCCACGGGCACTGGGGGCACCATCGAAAACGGGGTGACACCATGAAAAACAGCCGGCGAGCAGTCGATGGCCAGCAGCCATCGGGGAGTGACACACTGGGAAAAGACCGCAAGAAAGGGAAAAGAGAGACCTACCACGCCGCTGAACAGGAAACCGACCAGAGAAAAGGGACCTGACGCTGACAAGCCGAAAACTGGGTAGAAAAGTTAAAAAAAAACCCAAAACACTAAGACCAGTAGCTCTATCACCACGACGCAGTTACTTCACGGGAAAAAAAAAAGACTGAAAAGGGGACCCCACGTGGACGCGCACATAGTGGCTTGCTGGGCATGCTCAGTGTGTCAGTCAAAGTTCTAGAAACTTTGACAGACATTTTCCGTGCTGGGCTCCATCTGATGATGTCACCGATCTGTGAGGCCTACCATCCTGCTTGTCCTGGGAGAAAAGGTTCTCATGGATTCTACTGCTCCCTGCAAAGTAAAATTACCCTCACAACATGCAGCTGCTAATAATTCTAATTTACCCTACAGTACAAAGAACGAGGCGGCACCAGTGTCCACCTAATGTCTGTCTTACATTGTTTTTCAGATTTTATTTTGAGAATAATGGCGTGTTTACAAGGAATCAGGTCCAGGCCCTGGAGAGGGTGACCCTGTCCCACATTATCTGCAAAAATACTCGCATTACTCAGGTGCCACGCAACGTTTTCCTGGGGAACACCTTCCCCGGGGACTTTGTGGACTGCAACCAGATCCCTGCGCTTGACCTGTCCGCGTGGAGGAACAGGACCGAGAGCTCCGGTAGGTCCCTCTAGGAAACAGTTCTACAAGAGGAGGGTGGGAGCAATGCAGACAGCAGCTGAGACCAGAGGCTCTCTCAGATAGGCCATTCTCCTCAGAGGAGCCTAGTCAATCCCGTACATGAATGAAATTTCTTATTAAAGGAGCAATAGTTGCCCATTAAAACTACAGGAAGGGAGGTTTAAAGCGACAGTAACAGCAAAACAATTTTTAGATAACTCCATAGGCAAATAAAATATAAAGCACAGATTTTTTTTTCCCCTCTGATTTTTGTAGTTAATTCCTGGGTAGATATTCATGTTTAAAGCTTCTAAAAGCTCCTCTGGTTTGCAGGAAGGTCCTCATGTAAATGTTCCTCATGAGTTTGAAAATGCCTGCATTTCAATTTCGGGTGTGTTGGAGCAAACCCAAAGGAAAATGCATTTCAAGTTCAGTTGAGGGAAGGTTAAATGAGAATCCTGCTGTAGCCACCTCAACTTTTGGGAGACTAAATGAAATCAGGCATTAAAATGGCTACAGCACTGCTAAGAGTGAAATTGGAAAGAGACTATTAAAGACAGACGTCGTGTCTATGTACTGAAACCCCTTTCAGTTCGAGAAAGTCTGAACATTTAGAATGAAAAAGAAAAACCTAGGAGTAAGACTGAAGAGAGAGCAGAAAGGCCAAGGAAAAAGTCCAATGACTATCCTGCCACTGAAAGCTCAGACCGAGGACACTTTTTTTTTTTTTATTAGTCCGAGGACACTTTTAATTTATGCTAAGTCAGCTGAGATAGCGCTGGTGGGTTTAGAGCGAGCACTTTCTTGGTGATAGTATCATTCCTGAACTGTGAAATAGTCGTCCCCCCGGAAGTGAGGCAGGAATTCAACTTCTCGGCCTTTAGGGGAAAAAAGGTCAAGGCGTTTCTATTCACAACGGTCAGCTGAGTATCGGCTGTTGCAAAAGAGATTGAAATGTCGGGCACTGGGATGCATCGGGAAGTAGTGAGATACCAATGGCTTGGTTGGGAAGTGTTTTTAATTGTTCTTAACGTTTTCTGTCCTCGGTTGTGCTTTATATACGGCGTTCAGGCGCATATTTGTAAACCTCTCTGGGCATTCCATTAAGGGAGCGGGAGATGAGAAATACATTTTAAAGCCAGGCTGGATGAATTTGCATTTCCTGGCGCACACAAAGTCCTTGAAGATTAAGATGGTAATTTTCAGTAACCCATGAAGGGCTAAAATCTGCAGGTAAAAAGCACCCCCAGACTTTAGCCCGAATATGCAAAGTGGGCTTTACGTGCACAAGTGCGCTGTGAAGATTTGCAGATTGTGCCGGGTATGTGCAAAAGTCACACATTTACCAAGCATACTTTTAAAAATCGAAACTGATATGTGAAAAATCCCAGTTCTGCCTCCCCCCACCAGCCCGGAACGCCTGTTTGCTAACCAGGTGAAGGTGAGCGCTCCCGATCTGGCAGGAATGCTGGACCTGGCCCAGGGCTCCATGAGGCTCTATCACCTCCCTGCCTGGCCTTAGAGATTTTGAGGGTGGGGAGGGGGAGTCAGGAGTTCCTCCTGGAATGGAAGGTCACCCAGAGGTCTGGCGTTCAGCTTAAATATCTGGGTGGGCTTAGGCGGCTATGGCCAGCGGCATTTTTAAATTTGATTTTGGGGAGGAAGGTTTGGTTAGGGAATTAGACGCTGCGCCCAACAATTATTTGATTATTTTGGGGGTAGGGGATCAGACCTGCTTTACCGGTGGGTTTCATTTTTTTGCACTTAACCAGCAATATTCAGAATGTAGCCAGTTAGGTTTTAATTTATCTAAGTAACAGTTATGCAGATAATGTTAGCCAAGTAAATCCAGCAGAAGACTTCTGCTGAATATGCGGCTAAAGTTATCCTGCTGACTTTACCCAGATATCTTTGCCACTCACCGGCCTACTGAATATGGATCTCTCTGTGTTTAGTTTTGTGTAGACAATGTTTAGAATGTACCCTATGAGCTGTCATGTGCTACAGTGTCCTGCTAACATCCTAGAAACGCAGGCCAAAGTGATTACATTTCCAGAGCATTCTGATTGGAATTTTCTATTTCGATCTACAGGAGACAGCACCGACTTTCTGTAACACCCAAGCAGACCGAGGGCAGATGACACCTCATTGTAATGTTTCGCAATCAGCATAACACCTCCCTGGAACATCAATGTGCAGGGTCATCCAGGGTTCCCTCTCTCTAACACCAGGAGCCAGAACTACCTTCCTACAACATCCAGGGACCATTACGTTCCCCCTGTAACACCTGAAAGTCATCATCCCCTCCCTGTAAAGCGCAAGAGCTGACACCCTCTCTTTGTAAAACCCAGCAACATCATTAACTGACATCCCTCCCCATAACACCCAGAAACCAGAGTCCCCTCTCTGTAACACCCAGGAGCTCGCAAACCATTCCTTGCATTCCCTTCTAGTAACACCCAGGAGACAGCACCCCTCCTCGGTAACATCTAGGACCTGACAACCTTTCCATACAACATTCAAAAATCAGCACCCCCTCTTTGTAATACTTAGAGACCATCATTCTGGAAACTAAGAGCCAGGAGCTCACCCTCTCCGCTCTTTAGTACCGACATATAGTTACACTGGAGAAGGTACAGAGAAGGGTGAACAAAATGATAAAGGGGATGGAACGGCTTCCCTATGAGGTTAGGGCTGTTCAGTTTGGAGAAGAGACTGCTGAGGGGGGATATGATAGAGGTGTTTAAAATCATGACAGGTCTAGAACGGGTAAATGTGAAACAGTTATGTACTCTTTTGGATAATAGGACTAGGGGGCACTCCATGAAGTTAGAAAATAGCACATTTAAAATAAAACAGAAAAATTCTTTCACTCAATGCACAATTAAGCTCTGGAATTTGTTGCCAGAGGATGTGGTTAGGGCAGTTAGTGTAGCTGGGTTTAAAAAAGGTTTTGGATAAGTTCCTAGAGGATAATTCCATTAACTGATCTTAATCAAGTTGACTTAAGAAATAGCCACTGCCTTTACTGGTATTGGCAGCATGGGATCTACTTAATGTTAAGGGTACTTGCCAGGTAATTGTAACTTTGATTGGCTACTGTTGGAAACAGGATCCTGGCCCAGTTGCCATACTGGGTCTGACCCAGTATGGTAACTTCTTAAGTTCTTAAACCTGCACATCCCTCTCTAATATCTAGGAAACAACAACCCTTCTCAAAATTGTTTATATAGTATTAATTAAATATTTTTTACATTTATAGTAGTTAATTTTAGTTTTGAAAAAAAGGTACATGTGAAGAATAAATGACCTCTCGTTTTTGGGAGAACACCAGGAGCTGATAATGCTTGTGCCCTGCTGGTGTGAAGCCTGTGCATCCTGCTGGAGTCTGAGAGTCAGGTTTACAGGGCCGGGGACAGGAGCGTGGGGTATACCTTCCCGGCCAGCTGCATACTGGAATGGAAAATGCACGATGCCTTCTAACACTGCATCCAACCTGACCCTGAAGGAAAGGGGACCTCTGACTACAAGAAAACAGAAGGCAGGTTGTTTTGGGTTTTTTTTTTTAATTATGAATTAACAGGATTCCTTGCAGGTTATGGTACTCTGGATTGGAGCATACAAAGCTGAAAAGCTCTTATTGGGTATCGTGACAATCTTCATATTGGTCCAGTTAAAGGTGTCCCCAACCTGCGGAGAATCCAGTTTACCACTAGAACTTAAAGCAGGGAATGGATGGAGAGGCTGTGGGGATTCCTGGTAGAGTCGCTAGCTGCTGAGTTTGTTCTCCCCTCTTTACAGTGAGTCTGCTGGTGACAGTAAAGGCCCTTTCACTCTCTATTTGTGTAGCTGCTCCTCGATGGTAAGGTTTTATTATTGAATAAACACTGAGCTTCAGAATCAGGTTAACAGAGGCTGCAAAGCACAAATGGGGAATAATTTAAGAATCCCACTGTGTAGCACTCTGAGCTATGCTCGCTTTTACAGTAAGCTTTATTATCACTCTCAGCTGAACGAGTTAAGACATTTGAAGGTAAAAAAATAAAAAAAGTCTGGTGCTGCTAATTCATTTCAAAGTGAAAGCTAGAATAGCTCAGCTGCTACACCCTAGAAGTCTTAAATTATTCCCTATATAGGGCCATCAAGATCTGTTTTTTCCAAGAAACTGTAATGACACCTGCCTTTGGGGCAAAACTGGGCCTTACTCAACGTCTTCCTTCTATGACCCAGCGCTACCTGGTTAACCCTGGCTTCCTGCTGCTCTTCTCAAATAGCTAAAATGGAAAGGACCAGCCAGATTTTATCCTAGGGGTGGCCAGTCGGATTATCCAAAAAAGGACAATCACTCCAAAAGAAGGCGGGGGGGGGGGGGGAGGCAGGACAAAAATTTGCATTGCATTTGCATATGTAATTAGCATAAATTAATTTGAATATGCAAATGTTTGCATAGATGCAACATTACAAATTACTATAATTTAAATAGAAATACAATGTGCTATTTTCTCAAAACTGACAGTTCTTTCCCATCTCCCTCCCTCCCCCATCTCTTGCTCTAGCTCCCTGGCTCTAAGTCCCCCGTTCTCTCTCTCCCTGGGTAGAAAAATTTGGATTTTTAACAATTTCTAAGGAGTGCATAATGCTGTTTGCAACATATTTAGAATAAAGAGTCAATAATTCCCTGCCCCGAAGAGCTTAACATCTATGTGGGTTCTCTAACACATCCTTTGCTACAGCTCCCTACCCCCACAACCTTCTTACTAAAATTGGAAGTACACTGCCCCTACTCCCTCTCCGTCTAGCGCATCCCCCCTTCCCCCAAACCCCTCCTCTTGCCAGCATCAGTTCTCTCTCCCCCACCCATCCAGCAGCAGACCCTTTCCCCAACCAGCAGCAGGTCCCCCTTCCCCTTGGCCATCAGCAGGTACAAGATTTCCTTCCCTGCGCCCCATTCCCCCACCTTCAGTCCCTGCCCAGCAGCAGATCTCCCTCACTTCTACCCAGCACCAGGTCCCCAAGCCCCCCCCCCCCCCCCTGCGGTATTTGCCTTTGTGGAGTGTGGACTATTGACTTGTCTGCCTTATAGTGTTGCTGGCAGATGCAGCCCAAGCTTCCTGCACTCTTCGTAGCACTCATCCGAGCACATCTGTGCCGTGAGGGCCGCCGGCCTCTGCACTGCCCTCTGCTGCGACTGAATCAGGGGGCGGATGCAATAAAGTGCACGCAGAGCACACAGATTTTGCCTTCAGCTGTACGCAAATGCTACTCCCGATTCAGCAAGGAGTCTTCTGCACAAAAAAACATGCGTGCAAAACTGCGTCCTGCTGAGCGCCCTCAGATGGAAATCCCATGCAAATGAAGGCATTGCTTAGTACCCCCCAGTACAGAGGGCTGCTCTGGCTTATCTTTAGTTTCCTTGGTGCTGGAAATGTTACTCCTGGTCAGAGGTGGAATAAACTTTCCGGCTCTAGTGTCTGTCTATGGACAGAAGTCAGAGTTTAGACACTGGGACTTGTAATTGGGATTTCTGTGCAGAAAGTAGGTTTTCTATGCATAAAAAAAAAGCTTTCCACGCTGAAGCATTTTTGTGCGCACACACATCATATTTTCAGGCGATGCAATATCCGGGCAGGAAGAACAGGCGCTCATAATGGAGCTTTCCTCACGCGTGCCCATCCACCACTTCTGGGCACCTGATGAAGTAGGCAAATGAGCTGCTGCAATAAAGAGGAGGCGCTGGGAGAAACTGTGTGCGTCCCTAGCACCTCCTCGGCATCGGACGTTCAGGAGAAGTGGCTGTGTGAGGGTTAGGAAAAACGGACGATCGTAAATTGAGAATCCGTTTTCCTAACATGGCCACCGTTAAGATATATATTAATTTTTTTTTTACGTTGCTGCATTCTGCGGTTCCTCCGACTATTGTAATGTTTTAATGTAAACCGAGGTGATGTATCTAACGAATGTCGGTATAGTAACAACTTTAAATAAATAAATGAATTAATTTTGCCGTGATCTTAAGTCAGAGGAACTACAGAAAAGCAATATTTTCTGCTTTATATGGTTTAACTTTTGGGGCTCCTCAAAACTTAACGCCAGCTCTGGGACTGGTGTTCATTTTTGAGGGTTAAAATGTGCGCATCAGGCGCATGGTTATTTTTTGCATGGGGCCTCAACAGCATGGCATTTACATGTAATGAGCGCTATTAACTACGCCCTGATCCCATTATTGCATCAGGGGTTATGGACGCGCATCCAACCGCGGGTTAACCTGTGCGCTAGCCTGCGCTCATAGTGTTGCATTGGCCTGTGTACGTGCACAAATCATGGTCTGTGTGCATAAATCTTTTTTTGCCCATAAATCCCATATGAGAGGTTCCTTGCTCTCTTCAAGTTAAATTGTGTGGTCAGCCTGTGGTGAGGTGCAGGTTAACTCTGGTTTTGTGTACATTTTCCAGTGTGTGCATTTTAACTTCTGCTGCATTAGCCTACCATTAGCTTACCTACATCAGGCCTTTAAAAATGTATAACCTGTGCATTAAGAAATTGCGTTCTAAGTTTTGGCGCACAGTTTTAACACACCCGTTATTACATCAAACCCCCCCCCCCCCCCCCCAAAAAAAAGAGGCACAACACAGGCTGCAAACATGCCACGTCACACACTTCCTGCCACGGGGGAAGACCAGACCCGTGTGCACGCCTGCGCTGTTCAGCTTTGATGTGTCTGCCCTGGCTACAATCATGCCAAAACCTGAAGAGGGTGTTTTGGGGGGTTTTTTTGCCAGGCGAGTGGGGCAGAGGCGCCAGACTCCTGGACAGGGCCACAAAAATGACTGACCTGCAGAAAGCTGTAAGACCTGGCCACCCTCGTCCATCTATTTATTGAATTACATTGCCGTGCCCATGTGATCATTATCAGCCAAGCAAATAGCTTAAAGGCGCCAGCCAGCACTGGGCACAGCAATGTGCAGGGGCTGCATTCAGGCAACCACCAGCAGTAGCTTGAGCTTGGAGATCAGACTCAGCCCATCTGCTTTCAGAATTTTTTTTTTTTCTTAAATATAATTATTAAAATGATGATAATGATGTCACAACTGTGTGATGACAGCAGTATCTGCATGGGTGTGATGTCTGCCATATCCTGCTAAACTAGATGCTTAAAACAGAAGCGTGAGACTCCAGAAGCAATAAAAGGTGAAGTAATTGTGGAATTAGTCTGTTACAGAATGAGTCTGTAACACTTTCTTACGTTTGCATACGTCATGTTGCCTTTTCTTAAGATGCCCCCTATTAAAGAATATCTAGGTCCATATTCAAAAATATTGAGCCAGCTAACTCAGAAGCTATCCAGCTAAATTAATATTTGGACACACATCAGCTAAATTCTAGCTGGCCAAGTTAGGGGCGTAACTGGGAGGAGTTGAGTTAGCTGGCTAAGTTAAACGACTAATTCCAATATTCAAAGTTAGCGGGATGATTTAGACAGCCAAGTCTGGTCAGGCCAAACAGTTCTCCTAAAGTTAGGCGGGGCTATAGTTAAAATAGCTGACCATAATCAATAGTGCAGCTGAACTACAGAATCCACCTCTAAAGCTAGCCAGATAAGTTTATCCTGCTCCCTCTGCTACCTGGAGTGTCTGAATATGGACCTCCTCATGCCTCATCTCATAGAATGGGTGTAAATTATACAACCTCATACAACAGAGAGAATATGAGCATGCCACCTCATATTACAGAATGCGCACATATTATGCTGCCACGTGTTACAGAGTGAGCTTATTAAGCTGCTGTATATCACCAATGTATTTACTCTGCTGCTTTATGTTATAGAATTAGCATATTGTGCTGCTTTGTTATAAAATGAGCATTTTACACTGCTATATATTACAGAACGAGTAGATCATGTCACATAAAAGAGAAAAATAAAAGCAATCCTTCTCATCTTAATAAAACATAAGAGAAAATCCTGTTTTGTAGCATGCTCTTGAATGCCTGTACTTTTCTTACACTGTCGAAATCAAATGCATTACAAGTTAGGACATAGATTAAAGAGCTGCACATCCAGATTCAATTTTGGCCTATCTTCTGCTCAATGTACGGCCATAAGCTAATCACTTGGCGATATCCCTCTTAGGGGAAGCACATCATCTTGTTCAGCACAGGGCAGGCTGGTGCCATTATATAAATGTTACCCTCCACTTCCAATTCCTCACAGGACCAGGACACAAGCCCGCAAGCTGCTGAGCTATATTGAAACAGTGGCGCTGCTTTAGGTACCTACAGTTTCTAAGCGTAGTCTGCTTCGAAGTGTCACGAAAGGCAGAATATAAATAAATAAAACATTGTGACACTCCAATATTTGTCCACACCAAAAAATTGTTCCACAATCAATAAAGTTTACTGGTGAATAACCTGCTGACCAGCACCAAGCTGGCAGACAGTGTACTTCTCACTGGGCATAGCCATATGACACAGTCATGCAGTCACTTGCACAAAGCAAGATCAGGCTGGGCCCTCTTTTGACTGTGAGCACCCCAGGGATCAGTCCTTGGGCTCCCGTTTGTACCTAAATCTCCTTGACTCCAGCTGTGGCTCGCTGTCACTGCTGAGTTTCTGAGAACGACCACAGTCTGAATAAGTTGATTATTCCTTCTGTCCTAAACCTCTCCTCTCTCCTTCCTCTGGTTAAAAAACTAACTTGAAAAGTTGCCCCTGGGGGCAGACCTGCACTTTCACACACTGGATCCTCCCTGGTTCCTTTGTGTCCTTGTCAGATTATACACAACCCCTGGAAAAAGCAAATCCCAGCGGAGCTGGATGTTTTACACTCCTCCCTTCCAGAATTGCACCTGGATCCCTCTTCATGGGCTTTTCCAGCACTTGCTCCATGATGAACCCAGCGACTCGATCCTGGAACCGCTGAATCCTCATGTGAAAGAATCCAAAAACCTTCTGAGCCTCTGGTTTATTGCTCAAACGTCTGAGCCCCTATCCGTTGGGGTAGGTCTTTAATACACTACTCTACTAAGCTTCCTCTGGTCATATCTGCCCCTCTGCTGCGGGAACCTTTGGGTCCCATATATAGAAATTACACACGTCTAACTTATTCTGTCTGCCTGCCTTTAGACACTTCCTCTGCTTTTTCAGTCAGTGACTGCCCAAAGTAACATTCACCTTGATTGCCACTTTGAGCAGTGAAGGTGGAAATCCCTGCTGCTCTAAAGTAAAAGTGTAATTCAGTCCCACTTACTCTCAGGGTTGGATGCTTACAGCTTACTAGTGCTTGGGCTGAGGTTACTTTCATTAGGTCTTGAGAGCCATCCACTTGCAGCTTTTCCACGACAAATCTCTGCTTACAGTGCGTTCCTGCAGATTGTAAGGTAAGAACCCCGCCTACAGCAAGTTTCTGTCAGGGGAAAGCTGTACTTGATCGTGGCCTCTGTTGGCGCTTACATGGCCCTAAGACTTCATTCATCTCCCTCTGGCATTGCCCCCCTCCATTTTTAACCACCTCTGCTCTAATCCAACCATAGCAGCACCCATCCTCTGCCACTGGCTTCCCAAACGGAGAAAGGTATTAGTGAGATGCACCAGAGGTCTGGATGGGGACCTGTGTGCATTGGCATTTTTATAAATGATCTGGAGAAAGGAAGAAGTGAATTAAATAAAAATGCAGATGGTTTCTACTTATGACTAAACCTCTGAGGTGCCATATTTGATATTAAAAGTTGTGGCTGTGTTCCAGCCTAGTCTTACCTTCTCTTTTGTTTGTGTTTTATTGGCTTACAACCACGTTAAGTCTATTTCACACAATTAATTTCCAAGAATAGATTTTTTATTTTTTTTTATGTCTGGAAAAATGTTTGAACCTCAAGGTTGTATATTTTCCCTGACAACCCGTGAACTGATTTTTCTGAAATTTGGTAGACGAGGAGAGATTGGGAACATAACCCATTCTGCCAAATTTCAGAGAGAAAGATGGGAAAAACAGGAAGTGAGTGCAAATTAAGGTCAATTTTTGAGCTTGGTTTCTGGATTAATGCCCGTTTACCTGGGTAAATTAGATGTTTTAAAATGCCCCCCCCCCCATCTCAATGTGGGTAAAACGTACATCCATTAAACTCCCTGCATTATGCAGAGGTGTTACTGGGGTGAGGGGAGGTCATGCATGGCGTCGTCTTCCATGGAGGAAGAAGCAGGGGAAAATCTCTGCAGGTTCCTTTTACCCAGAGCAATTATCAGTGAAGCTCAGGGTCATCCTGATTGGCCTTCATACTTTGTCTATTCCCAGCACCTCCCTTATCCCATGTTTCCCTTTGAAAATTGGTGCAAGGCCCCCATGTAAAATACCTGCAAATTTTGCATCGGGTGCAGGCAGTTTTGAAAATTATTACCATTATGGTTTTAATATGAAAGCAACAGAACTAGGCTATTGGCAGGACTTCCCTTCCCCCCGACCAACTACAATGACCAACCCTGGGAAAATAATGACCTCAACCACCCAGATGCTGTATGGTACCCCTGTAGTACATCTGCTTGCACTTTCACCCTGATTTTGCTTGTCTCCATTGCCTCTGTAGTCTCTCACCTTTTTGGGTTTTAATGGTTTCCTCCTGCTCCTTTGAGTTTCCAGCTCGGTCAGAACCAGCCTCTCTCTGACTACAGCAGTAGGAGATTTCATTCAAAATTAGCTGGGGATTTGTCTCCTATTTTATCTCCCCCTCCTGCCTCATTTATAACAACCATCCTCAGCTGAGGGCTCCCTCCAGAACCCTGCAATCATGGGCTGAAAGTCCGGCCTCTAGGTGTCGCCATTGCATAATGACCGGACCTCCCTCTCTGCAGCGGGGGCTGCCAGTGCTGCCTCCAGCATCCCCAGCCCCGGCAGAAGACACAACCTGAGAATCAAACTCCGGCCCTCTGCTGACCTAAGCCTTTTACAGATTGAGAAGCAGTCCAGCTGTTATTTTACCAAACAAAAAGAAACAGACCTGCTGCTGTGTGGAAACAGGAAGCGAGTAGCCCGGAAAGCTATTTTATTTGCCATTAAAGGTTGCATCATTGAGAGAGCAATAGCGAGAGAGAGAGAGAGACGCTACTTAATTTACAGAATGAAAGTAAAAAAACACGTGAAATAATTAATTTGTGTCAGTCATTGGCAAGTTTAAGAAGAGATTAAAACGATTGTTACTGCAGTGTTTGACCTTTACTTTTGTCTGGCTCTTCTAGTCCTCTCTCCCTGTTTGATGCTGTCCATTGCCTGTTCCAGCTATGGCAGCACCTACAGCTTGCACAGCCCTTCCTCTACATGGCTCCTATCTTTAAAAAAAAGACCGGCGTCGAGAGATAATGTATTGATGTACGAGCTTTTGAGGACGGTGGCCACTTTGCCATATGCATGAACTGAGGTAGAGGAGATGGGTAAAATATAAATAGAACAAAGAGAAGGCATTGGATCAGGCAGGACCTGGTGTGGAGAGAGCATTAATAGCATTATAGTACAGTAAGTGGGAAGAGACAGCAGGATCTGATAACAGTTTCATGAAGCCTTGGTCCCTCTTCAGAGCTAGAGTGACTGTTAATTAGTTTGAATCGGTCCATTTGCCACTTCTTTTCTGGGGGGCAGGATAACCAGGGCCACATGCCTTTCACCTCCTTATTGCATTATAATTGACTTCTTGGTAGAGTTGGGATGCAGGATTTCTGATTGGCTAATGGCAAGGTCCATTTTTTACACTGGAACGGTTCCTCTGAAATAAACACAAAACTCAACTTGCATTTTTATGGAAAAAAAAATAATTCAGTTATATTTTTATTTTCCTTTGTGAAGTCCACTAATGCTGAAGTTGGCTGCTATCTTCCCAAGGGGCAACAAAACAGAATTAGAAGCCAAATGTCCGATCTGGATTCTTTATTAGACAGAGACAAAAATCTTTAGACAAGCCCAGCTCAGGTCAAGTTTCGCCCTCTTACAATGGGGCTGCATCAGGGGCTCAGCTTTATCATTTTAGAATTTCTGAGTGTCCGGGTTGAAAATTCTAATTGTGCATCAAATGGTCTCTGGCAGATAATATTATCCTGTGCCGCAGTATTATTAGAAAAAACCTCTGTCTTTTCACGATCGAAAAAAGACAGGTTGATGCTGCTACGAGATTAAATATCTTCAGCGCACCAAATCCATTGGAGAACGTTGTTTTTTTCTGCGGCACAGGATAATATTATCTGCCAGAGACCATTTGATGCACAATTAGAATTTTCAACCCGGACACTCAGAAATTCTAAAATGATAAAGCTGAGCCCCTGATGCAGCCCCATTGTAAGAGGGCGAAACTCGGCCTGAGTTGGGCTTGTCTAAAGATTTTTGTCTCTGTCTAATAAAGAATCCAGATCAGACATTTGGCTTCTAATTCTGTTTTGTCGCCTCCACAGCTTTGTTAGATAGCATGGACTGATGAAACAGCAAGGAAGGCTATCTTCCCTGGGCAGAAACTGCTAATAAATGTAAAGGGAGAATACTTTCACTATCCTAGCAACAATCTCAGCAGTAGAAAAGGGAAGTGCTGCAGGGTTAGGTTAAATCAGTTCTCGTATGGATTACATCTTCCATTTCAGGGAAGGGGATAGTGGGTGTGTTTCTTGCCCCAGCAGCATCTGAAAGAAGGGATATTTCTAGTCACACAAACATCTGGCGGAAGGAATATTCCCCACAATAAGAACATTTTGGTGTTTTGGAGAGGAATAGTTCCCTTCACGCAAACATCAGGTGGATGTATAAGCCCCCCCCATTGTGAGATTATCAGCAGAAGGTGGCTGCGATCTTGGCTTCAGCAGGTGCTCAGTCTTTGTATACGGTGATCCTTGCAGGATGCCAGTGATCAGGACCCTCAATGACCCGTCGCAAGTAGTTGGATGTTGTCAGGAGGAGGTGACCCACACCCTGCATCATAGAGGACAGGAGTCGCAGAATTTCTCTGTGGAAAAGATACCACTGTGAGTGACGGAGGAAGCCCCAAGAGAGCCCCTGGGTGAGCACAGAAACAAGATCTGTCGTTGCTTGCAATGCCAGTCCCTCCCCTCAGGTGGTGCTGTTGGCAATGGTCTGCAAGCAGTGACTAAAGGGGAGCTGCAAGCTCTGGTGTAGAGTGATGTTGATGGCATAGGAGACCGAAGAAATGTTAATTGGGGGCTACCCAGATGGACTGGTGTAGGGGTACTGACGGGGGGTGAGCTGAAGGGTACGGTGGAGGGGTACCTGATACCTGGGAGTTATTGGGAAGCCCCTTTTGCTTTGGGTAAAAGGAGTTCCTTCCTCCCCCACCCCCTCCTCTGTGACACAGCAGCAGTACTGGGGGGAAAAAAGGTTTTAACCAATGGGACTGTCAGGTATAAAAATGTAACGCATGATGATATCTCTTTCTTGTTTACTTTGTATTTAATTTCTGAGGAAATATCACTGTTTATCAATTTTGAAAGCTGACCCTGGCTCCTTTAATTATTTTCACTATTATAAACCTCAGAAAGGCAGGGCTCTGCTATATTAGACCTCTGCAGCATCCTCTGATATTTCTCTTCTTCTGCCTATACACTCCTTCCCTTTTCTGGAACTTTCCAGCTAAATAGCGTGAAGAAGCAATTGCCTGTGAGCAAGTCTTGCGTCACAGGAGTAACCATAAGACGGGGTGAGACTTGAGGCCAGTGCTCTACAACTTTATCTTCACTTGGGGAAGTTTGGAAGTTAAGGATAAGGTCTTCCATGTATTTTATAAAGCTTGGCTCTGTTGAAGAAGGCTTTGGATCAGTTCCTGGAGAATAAAGGATTAGTGGGCATGATGATCTGCATCGATTTCAAATGCTGATCCATGGAAATGCCATTTTTCAGGCTATGGTGACCATAATTCTGTACATCCAACCCCATGCCCTCATTCATGGGATGCAGAAATGGGACAAGGATGGTGTGGGTTTCCCATAAAGCTGTTGCAGTAACCATGAAGATTACTGTGGATTATCCTCAATTTCACTGGATAACAGAGCTTTGCTGAAGCTACAACTGGTCTAGAAAGTCAGTGGTGGATACATATTGCTAACAAAAAAAACAAAAGTACAAATGAACACACAAGCATTGTAGAAGCAAGAGCTTATAGCTATTCCATGTTCTTGCCCTCAACACTCAATGGATGGAAGAATTCAAATTTATTTTAATATACCACAAGACTAGACTTTCAAAGAAGAAGAATGAGAAGCCTTCAAAAGTGCAACCAAAAGCCTTTTTAATAGTGTTTCATTTTGCTTTCTCCTAGATCGCCACTAGATGGTGGTCAGAGACAGCTGAAGAAGGTTGAACCTTATTTTTACAATCTCTGCTGTGTATGTTACTGTGAGTAGAGGCTGACTTAGAACAGAAGGAAACTCACCTGAGGAATTTCTTGGGCCCCAGACACCTGAAGTCGCAGCTCATAGAATATAATCCATAGAAGGTAGCCTTGATATTAAGACTTCCAAAAAGGTCCCGAGGGTTCAGTTTGTAGATGTCAAATGTGATTCGTGCAATATCCTTGCTATTTCTGGGTTTATCTGAATTCAGAGAATAGGACAGCACTCGACTCTAGGACAGATAGAAGAAGCTTATTTAAGGAACAGGACAGCACATGGCTCTGTATTAAATACAGAGAGACTGTTCAGAGAATGGAATAGCACAATGTTCGGAGCAGATAGAAACATAGAAATGACGGCAGAAGAAGACCAAATGGCCCATCTAGTCTGCCCAGCAAGCTTCACACATATTTTCTCTCATACTTATCTGTTTCTCTTAGCTCTTGGTTCTATTTCCCTTCCACCCCCACCTTTAATGTAGAGAGCAGTGATGGAGCTGCATCCAAGTGAAATATCTAGCTTGATTTGTTAGGGGTAGTAGCCGCCGCAATAAGCAAGCTGCACCCATGCTTATTTGTTTTACCCAGACTATGTTATTAGCCCTTATTGGTTGTTTTTCTTCTCCCCTGCCGTTGAAGCAGGGAGCTATGCTGGATATGCGTGACGTATAAGTCTTCTCCCATGCTGTTGAAGCAGAGAGCCATGCTGGATGTGCATCGAAAGTGAAGTATCAGGCACATTTGGTTTGGGGTAGTAACCGCCGTAACAAGCCAGCTACTCCCCGCTTTGTGAGTGCGAACCCTCTTTTCTTCTCCCCTGCCGTTGAAGCAGAGAGCTCTGCTGGATGTGTGAAGTATCAGTTTTTCTTCTCCCCTGCCGTTGAATCAGAGAACTTTGCTGTATATGCATTGAAAGTGAAGTATCAGGCTTATTTGATTTGGGGTAGTAACCGCGGTAACAACCCAGCTACTCCCCTCTTTGTGAGTGTGAATCCTTTTTTCCACATTTCCTCTTGCTGTTGAAGCTTAGAGCGATGTTGGAGTCACCGTAAGCCTGTGTATGTTTATTTAATAAGGGTATTGACTCCAGGCAGTAGCCATCATTCTGGCGAGTCACCCACTCTTCATTGGCAGCCTCTTGACTGAAGGAAGGTGCACGTTAGTAGGCCTAGATTTAGGCATAGGCAATTGCCTAGGGTGCCAAATTTTTGAAGGTGCCAAAGCACCAAATACCTAGGCCAAATGGGAATGCAACGTGCCAAGGAGAGCCTGCTCCAGCAATCTATATCAAACAGGTGCTGTTAAGGCACTTTGGGAGGTGGTGGAGGAAGGGACTTCTCCTACTTTCCAATTACCAGCATCTCCCACCCCCCTACTCTCCAACCCTGCCTATGGGTGCAAACCTCTTAAACCTGGCCCTGCACATAAGCTAACGCTCACACCTCCAGGCACACACCTTCTAGCCAGGCTTGCAATCACTAATTAAACCTCCTGAAGTATCCAGACCTTTACTGAGCTCCATTTCTGCCCTTTCTCCAGAATCATGAATGCTGTGTTGTCATCAATCATCTCAAAGAAATCCTCATTGTCCACCAGGGTTCCATCTTCTTCCAAAACCAGAGAAATTATCCCTGTGATCAGCATAGCATCCATAGCCTAAAATGATAAACAGAGAAGCACAGAGACTTTCCTGGAATTCTGCTACCATAGGTTGCAGATTAATATTCTGAATTGCTTTGCCAATACTTGAGGACTTGTCATGCCAGTAAAGCGAGTTGATTCTACCAATGAGAGAAAGAGAGAGATAGCAAGGCAGTAAGATGGTAAACAGGCCTGCTCAAGAGCTGTAGCTAGGACGGTACTGGAATACTATAGTACCTGAATGTAATCTGCTTTGAAATGCTGAAAAAAGGGTGAAAAGCAGAATATAAAAAAGTCAAATAATTGTATTTATTTATTTAAACTCTTTTCTATACCGTCGTTAAGCTAGAAGCCGTCACAACGGTTAACAATAAGGCACTTAAAAATAAAGCTTAATAATAATAATAAACTTGAGATGCCCCAGTCTTATGGTAAATTTCACCTCTGTTTTATGCAGCCTGATTTTCAAAGCCATTTCAGTGCAAAACATGTGGTTTTATGCCCACAAATGTCTGTTACAAACCAGCTAGGGGCTTGGAGTACATAACAGTACACACGTAACCTGGTTTTGCATGTACTTTTATGTGCACCGGGGACAGGCATTCTGGCAGGCAGAGCAGGGACTGTGCACCTGTGCAAGTTACAGAGCAGGAATACCTTTGTATGGGTGAGGGTGAGCGCATAGCATGGCCCTTATGTGCACATTTTCAAAGTGAAGTTAAGCGCCTATGTCCACTTTGAACGTCTGTGCATAAAAGGTAGGCGCAGACTCCTCGCCAGCCCACACAGTTATAAAATGACCCTCGTCATGCACTGCTTGTCAGATCATCTCCAGGGAGCAGCCAACCTTCCAGAAATGCTGCACACTCCATTCCTGCCTATTCTGCTCCCGCTCCTAACCCTTTATTTTGAAATAAGCATGTATGAAAAATGGTGAATGTCTCGTCTTCCCACTGAAGCGTACCCCCACCAATATCTAAAGCCTATTAAGAAAGAGATCGGGTAAGTTCCTGGAGACGCCCATTAAATGTGGGGAACTTTTAGGAGAGGAGCAGCGTGCCAATGCTGTGGTTAAAGAAACCATCTCTGCCCCTCCAGGCAATTCATCTCTTCTCATCATCCCAGCAAAACACCTCATCACCGCCTCCTCATACTTAAGCAATAAAGCTGTTCTTTGGGCTACCCATCTTCTTCCAATTCATCTAGTAGGATTTTGACTTTTCTTTTGGGAAGCCTTTTGATTTAACATAAGTAGAAGGGTGCTGCTATGGTTGATTGGGTATCTACAGTACAAGAGCTACTACTAAGCCAGTCCGCTCTGTGCCTATAGAAAAGCTTGGTCCGGTGCCAGAGAGACTAGTCATAATTGGTTTTCTCAACTTGTACTACAGTGGAATAGCGTTCCCGTGTGCGGTGTTAAGACAAGAAGGCAGCTATAGAAGTCAGTAATGCCTCCTACATGGGCAGGCAGAGTGTTCCAAAGCACACAAAACAATCTTTCTTGGGGCTTTTTATGCTCTGTGTATCTTTTGCTGCTGAAGGGGAGAGAGAGAAACCAAGTCAGCTGATACAGAGGTAGACAGGCCTGGACCAGAACAGCAACCCTACTCAACTGTCGGCAGAAGAAGTGTACTGGCAAAATGAAGAGCGGCAGAAGAACCATCTCTGAGAGCGGGCTGCCAGCTGACTCTTTATTTCAGGACAGCTCGACCCAGCCCTTGCTTTTACCCTTGCATGCATACATTTGGAGGTCTGATTTCCTTAAGAAAAGTAAGAATACAAGTCCATGTATGCAGTGAGGTAAAACCAGAACTGGAAAGCCTGTCCAGGAAAAAAATGGAGCCAGCTGGCAGTAAGGGTGTGCATCTTTTTTTTTTTTTTTGTTCATTTCATGTTGTTGATGAGGATGGGCTTCATTTCACCGGGGTTTTTTTCTTGTTTGTATTTTGTGTGCACACTATTGGCAGCAGATACTAAAACCCCAACCTGTGCCATTTGATTATTAAAAAAAGAAAAAAATCTCTCAAGCCATCCCCCACTCTTCTGGACCTTCTCCCATGCTGGGACCCTCCTGCAGGCTGCCCGTAGACCCCACGCTCCCTCCTGCAATGGTACAGATCCAAAGAGGGGCAGGAAGGATCCCCCAGTTGCTTCTGCCCTATTGCTGAAGTATTTAAAAATGGTACTAGCTGGCACCATGGCACCGGCCTCCGGTCAGCTAGCGCCATGTTTAAATAATGCAAATGCAATTAGGGATGCTCCTGCACACCTCTTTGGACTCTTATCATTGGGGAGGGGGGGATGGTGGGGGAAAGAGGGGCTTTATTTGTAGACTGGCGGTGCAGTATTTTTTATAGGGGGAGTACCCATCGTGAAACAAAACAAAAAGGTACACAAACTTTAGGCTTTGTTCTTTTGTTTTCAAAACAACATGAAATGACCACATATCCCTAGCTGGCAATCCTCCATACAATAAACCCAGGTAGGATCATCCAAAGTTATGTAATCGTACAGGGGTAGCCAAGTCCAGTCCTCGAGAGCCACAAATGGGCCTGATTTGCAGGATATCCACAATGAATATGCATGCACTGCTTCCACTGAATGCAAATGTATCTCATGCATATTCGTTGTGGATATCCTGCAAATCAGACTCATTTGTGGCTCTCGGGCACTGGAATTGGCCACCTCTTTAATAGTATAATCCCTGCATATAATTCCTCTTGTAATATAGTCAACACCCCCAGAAGATGCCTGACTCTAATCTAGACTAGGGAGCCTCAACCCACTCCATGGGCCACACTTAGCTAGCCAAGTTTTCAGGGTATCTTCAGTGAGTATGCATGAGATAACTTTACATATAATGCAGGGCTTCCCAAATCTGTCCTAGAGACACCACATCCAATCAGGTTTTCAGGATATCCACAATGAATATGCATGAGATAGATTTGCATATTTTGGAGTATATGCAAATGTATTGTGGATATCCTGAAAACCTATGTGTGTCCTAAGCACTGCATTGAGAATCCCTGCTCTAGTACAGTGGTCCTCAACCCTGTCCTGGGGGCCCACCAGCCAGTCAGGTTTTCAGGATATCCACAATGAATATGCATAAGAGAAAATTTGTATGTTATGGTGGCAGTGCATGCAGATTTTCTCTCATGCATATTCATTGTGGATATCCTGAAAATCCGACTGGCTGGTGGCCCCCAGGACAGGGTTGGGGGCCACTGCTCTAGTATACAGCTGTAAATAAATGGTGATGGGAACCCACAATCATACTCCCAGTGCTTTGCAAACCTACCTTAGCAATCAGCTCTCGCAGAGTTCCAGCAGTGACCCCTTTCCTGGTGCTTCGGTCATGGTTGCAAATCCTGAAAGGCTTTTGAGGTGGGGGTGAGGAAGACCAGACCCTCTTTGTAAGCTGTGAGCTAACTGAGGAGACAGACCTACAAGAAATCAGAAAGCACAGGAGTGATACCCCTGTGAGAAGGCAGGAGTCTATGACCAAGGAAAGCCCATTCAGCATCTTCCCCACAGAATACTGACAAAAGCAGCAAAGTCCCCCAACCTAATAATAACTTCCACATCATCAGTACTGGTTAAAAATGGTTTGTAATTCATTTAAAGGTATACATTAAATTGAATACCCCGATAAACTAGTATACGTAAAGGAGCTCATTTTATAACATCATGTGCATATTAGCCAGCAAATATGCACACAGGTCACACCATTTTTCAAAGCAGGTTTGCAAGCATAAGTCTACTTTGAAACTTGTCCCGGCAAAACTCCGTGAGCACAGTTTCACCTGCTATTTACATGTACTTTAGCTGAGAGAATATACACACGTTTTAAAATCAAGATGTATGCACTTAGGTCCCAGCCCTGCTTGGAGAACACTCCCCCCCTCCTCCCCCCCCCAAAAAAAACAACCCTCTCTCCTATGTGCATAAAAGTACACACACAGTGTGTACAGTATAATAATAAAATAAACCAGATTGCTTCTTACATGGACACTAGCCAAGAAGGAGACCTGGAGCTTTATCACATTGTTGGTTTCTGTGGAATTCATATCAGTAAGTGAACTGCAGGTTTTATGAAAGTTATTTGTGCATATGTGCTTAGGCACCAGAGTCCTGGATTTACAGAAATTACAGGATACATCAGTGAGAACATGTAGGGATGCACCAGTGAGATCACGGGCATAAAGCGTTGGTGAGAGGGCCATTGCTGAGATAAAGATAAATGGTTACGTTCCAGAGTTTTCCTAATCACCTAGCCTAGGCTTGCCAACTCACCCCACGTCTACCGAAAAGTTTGATTCTGTCCTGCTTTTGCCCCATTGCATGTATGGAGTTGTAGTTCTGATTGTCCCATTGACCTATTCAAGTTATTAGTCAACGTGGCTGAAGCTGCCAAAGGCAATCAGAACCTACAACTCCATGCACGCAATAGGGCAAAATAGGAATTGGATCAACCCGTACGACTGACCTGGGGTGAACTGGCAACCCTAATCTAATCGCTCTCTCTACATGATAATGTACAGGAAGAGTATGGAAGAATACACTAGTGAAAATGTGAAAGGTATAATTATGTAGTTAGACCAGGGGCTTCCAAAACTTATCCCCCCCCCCCCCCCCAGTCAGTTGGGTTTTCAGGATATCCACGATGAATATGCATGAGGTAAGTTTTCATGCACTATCTTCAATCTATGCAAATTTACCTCATGCATATTCATTGTGGATATCCTGAAAACCTGACTGGCTATGGGCATTGGTGCTTAACACAAACTACAGCACCCCCAGCAAAAACAAAAAAAACGGAACATAGGGGTTGTGCATATGACTGAGCAGCTTGTATGTAAATGTCCAGAGAGGAGCAGGTAACGTGCGCATGCGGAAGGCACATGCGGCCAAAACGAAAGCCAGGGAAGCACTCCTTAGTTAAGAATTCATATGTGGATGTAGTGAGTGTTTTTAATAATTGTCCGTGACATGGATTGACAGGAGAAAATTAAATTTTAGTCATATTAAGGACTCGGATTAAGCTTTCTATGTCTAAGAAAGAGAAAGAGGACCAGGTTGTTGCGTTCCTGCTCGCGGGCTGTGCCGCGAGCAGGCGCTTACCTTCGCGGCCCGGAGGCAGCTGATGTCTGCCCTGTCTTCCGCGGCCAGGAGGCCGCAGTCCTTGCTCCCACACGGTCTGGAGGCCGTCCTGGGGCGTCCCCATTCATGGCAGGAGCCGTAGACGTCCTTTTCATCTCGCAGCCCGGAGGCCGCTGGCGCCGGTGTTTCCTGGTGGCTGGAGCTGTCCTCGGTCTATCTTCTGCGGCAGGGAGCAGCCTCCAACGTCAGGGCCTGGTTCACGGTCCAGCTCCTGCTCCTGCACTCTTCAATGGCAGGGACACCGCTGTCCAAGGTCCTGCCCACTTCTCCTTACATGCGGGGTCGTGCCTCCTCTGTATATTTAAAGGGCCAGCGTGGGAGAGGTCTTCCTGTGATGTCATCTTCAGCCCTACAAAAGGGCTCTGCCTTCATTCTCTCCTTGCCATCTCAAGGAGCTAATCCTTCCTAGGACTTCTCTGCTTCCTGCTTGGCATTTCCTTTCTTTGTGGGATCCCTCATTGTTATGTTTCTGGTCTCTTCATTGGAAGTCCGTTGTCTTGTCCCGTTGTCCGCCAGATGTTCCTGTTGTCTCTCCTGTTCCAGATGTGTCCTGATGTTCCTGTCGTCATCCATGTTCCTATTGTTCCTGTCATCCAGATGTCTGCCATAGCTCCGCGCCGTCCCGTCCCTGCATGGTCCGCGACCAGCCTGGCTGGGTTGTGTAGGACACGCAGTGGTTCAGTGGTCCGCGACCACCCCGGCTGGGGTGTGCAAGGTGTTCGGTGGGATAACTTCATCAGCCGGGGCTGAGGCTCCTCCATGATTCTTTGTCAGTGTCCTTCCATGGTCCAGAGTCTGCTGATGTCCTTGCCTCGCTCTTCCTCGCTGCCCTTCAGTGAGTGTCCTGGAAGTCCAAAGAGGATGTCCCGAGCCTTTACCGTGGAGGCCTGATGTTTTAGCCTGTCCAGATGCCCTAGTCTTCTCTCGTCCTCGGATGTCCTGGTTCCGGATGTGTTCTCCGAGCGGGCCATCCTCAGTCCAACTTCGGAAGGACCTTCAGTTGCGTCTTCCACGCTAGGTCGGAAGTTTCGCCTTCCTTTGAATGACCTGTCAGGTGCGTCGATCATGCCGGGTTGCCGAAGCTCAGTCCAAGGTGGTGCCGCTTTGAGCCTTGCCTGGATACCTCCGCTCTGAGTTTTAAATCTCTTTGTCTGCTCCAAAGTCTTTGTCTACATCTGTATCCTGAGTCTCGTCTTTTCCAGAACCCTGAGTCTTCGTCTCCTCCAGCACCTCTGTCTCCAGTGTCCATGCTTGCCAGATGTCTTCATCCACCTCTGCCTCCTGTCCAGCCTGCCACCTCTGCCATTACCCACTGGCAGGTCCGAAAGGGCTTGGAGTGGTCGGAGGACTATTCAGAGACCAACCTTGCGTGGTTGGCCTCCCGGAGGCCGTGCAGGTCGGCGGGGGCTTGGGCTTCCGGTCTTCACCCAGAGGAGGACCCATCTCACCTGCCTTGGTGCTTCCTTGAAGCTCCTCTCCTGGTTCGCTGAGGTCCAAGGGTACACTTCTTCCCGGAATCGGGAGCACCCCCTAGCGCTCCCTCCTACGAATCCGCAACACAGGTGCTATCTCTTTTTTGCAGTAAATCTGTTGGGTAAGGTAAATTTACAAAACCTGTAGAAATATTAATTATTTTCTGTTTGAAGTGCACTGCAATTTGGTTACAGAGGTCATTACTAAGTGTTGGGTAGCTGGGAGACGGTGTTGATATTAATTTTTTCACAATAGCAGATAGAAAGGAGCTGTTACCATTGGCAGCTTGAATTTTTATACAATAAAAGTTTCTTTTTGCTAGAGTGACAACTTTTCTGTATTTTCTGAGGCAACAATGGAAATGATTTTTAAGATTAGAGGTTTTATGTTTCCTCCACATATGTTCAGCTTGTCGTAATTTGGTTTTTTGTGCTTTTATCTCAAGGGAATACCAAGGGGCAGTGTGTTTCAATTTATGGTGAGAATTAGAAATAGGGGCTAAGGTATCTAAGATTGTTGATATAATTTTGTTCCAAGTTTCTACTGTAGTGTTAGCAACATGTGAGATGGAGCTAGGAATATTGTCAGCGAGAAGTGATGTAAATTGATTCGGTATAATTGTTTTGCATTTGTGAGGCAGATGAGTCAGAACTTTTGATGTATTAGAGAAGTTGGTATTAAGATAAATTCGGAACTCAATAAGACTATGATCAGACCAGGGAATGGACGATACAAATAAATTAGTAATCGGCCAATTTTATAAACTCATCATTGTAGAATATTTGGTCTAAGGTGTGGCCAAATTTGAGTGGGAACAGTAATATAATAGTGCCATCCTAGGCCTGATAATGCATTGAAAAATGCAGAGGCTGTCACATGGTGATTTAGTTTATCAAAATGGATATTGAAGTCTCCTGCGATAACAGTTCTTGTAAGGTCTAGAGGGAGAGTGGATATGGTTTCAAGGAGAAGTGATGGATCATTATAAATTAGTCCAGGAGGAGAATAAACTAGCAAGATGTTCAGTATATTGGTTGCAATCAGAAGGATCTCAAACTGAAGTATCTGGGGAAGGGACACCTTACGTGGCAAAAGTGTACTTTTGCAGATGGCTAGAAGGCTGCCTCCACAACGGTTGGGTCTGGGTTCAGAGAATGGGAGGTACTCGGGGGGGGGGGGGGGGGGGGGGGGGACGGACATAGAGAATTGATGGGAAACAGTCTGATTTTTCATCAGTCAGAATGTCATGAATAATAGTAGTCTTTTTCCTAATAGCTTGAACATTGCAAAGTAGTAGAGTAAGTGAGGACAGGAAGAGAGAAGAGTCATTGATGAACTTGTTATGTTAATTAAGGAGGTTCAATGGTTTGTTTTTCTTTTTTTTGTGGTTTGCGTTTGTAATAATTCAATAGTAGATCACCGTATATGCCTCGTCCGGTTATTATGGGTATCTCCATAGTGATTATTATACAAAATATGAGATTGTAGTGTTGTAAATTAAATGAAAACGCAGTAAAGAGAGACCGATGAAAAGAGACAGATAAGCAAATTGTGTTGAAAAATTTGCTGAAATAGGAAACAAATTAATTGGCAATTTAGTGAAAATGAAAACAGATAAATTTGGCAGTTACTACGGATAGGCTTCTTTTCTATTCTTCTTAGTTATTGTTGCTCAAACATCGCAAGAAGGGGCACACAAAGGGGAAAGATACGCCAGTGAAGGCCCAGGAACATTATACCACTGACATGGAGAGAAACTCCAGTGAGGGCCATGAGCATTATATGGAAAGTGAGAGCCCAGGAATATTATACTAGTGCCGAAATAGAGAGATACTCCAGGGAGGACCCAGGAGCATTATACCAGTGATGACATGTTCACCAGTGAGGGGCCCAGGAGCATTATACCAGTGATGACATGAAGAGAAACTCCAGTGAGAGCCCAGGAGCATTAAACCAGAGATAATATGGAAAGATACGCTAGTGAAGGCCCAGGAACATTATACCAGTGATGACATGAAGAGATACTCCAGTGAGAGTCCAGGAGCATTATACGAGTGATAATATGGAAAGATACGCCAGTGAGGGCCCAGGAATATTATACTAGTGCCGAAATAGAGAGATACTCCAGTGAGGGCCCAGGAGCATTATACCAGTGACGACACTGTTACTCCAGTGAGGGCCCAGGAGCATTATACCAGTGACGACACTGTTACTCCAGTGAGGGCCCAGGAGCATTATACTAGTGACGACACTGTTACTCCAGTGAGGGCCCAGGAGCATTATACCAGTGACAACACTGTTACTCCAGTGAGGGCCCAGGAGCATTATACCAGTAATTAAACGGAGAGATACTCCAGTGAGGGCCCAGGAGCATTAGACCAGTGACGATATGAAGAGACATACCAGTGAGGGCCCAGGAGCATTATACCAGTGATGACACGGTTACTCCAGTGAGGGCCCAGGAGCATTATGCCAGTAATTAAATGGAGAGATACTCCAGTGAGGGCCCAGGAGCATTATGCCAGTAATTAAATGGAGAGATACACCAGTGAGGGCCCAGGAGCATTATACCAGTGGTGACATGGGGGGATACTCTAGCAAAGAAACATAGCAACATAGAAATGACGGCAGAAAAAGACCAATCGGCCTACCCAGTCTGCCCAGCAAGCTCCCACACTTATTTTCCCATACTTATCTGTTTCATCAAGCACCAAGTTCAGGGCCCTTGTTGATAACTGTTTGATTCATGTGTGGGTGTGGGAGGAATTCACCAGTGAAAGTGGACTGAAGATGCACCAGTAAGGATGTGGGGATGAAATAATCCTTCCAATCCATTTCTACCCTCACTATTTCTCTTTTCCTTTTTTATTTTCCATTCAGCCAGTCCCCTCTCTCTCTCTCTCTCTTTCCTTCTGTCCATCCCCATTTCCCCTAATTTTTAGCCAGCACCACATTCTTACTTTCCACTTATCATACTCTTGTTGCCTTCATCCACCTTTCCTGATCTTCTTGTATCCCACCTGCCCATCCCTCCCCCCTCCCGCTTCCATCCACCTGAACTCTTGTATTCCCTTCATGTGTCCTTCAGCTCTCTCAGCCACCTTCCCTTCACCGACCCCTCTTATTTTTCCCATCTTTCCTCTCTCTTTCCCTTCCACACCTCCTGCCCCCTCACGCTGTTCCAAATAAAGGAAAGTAGAACCAACCTGATGAGGGTTGCTGGGGAGAGGTGTGAGACGTACTCTTTGGCCTTTGAGTACTCCATGGGCTTTCCCAAGGCAGGGCCAGTAGCTTCTGCTCCGTGGAGAGATGCTCCTGCCACCTGGATCTTTGTGCTGTTTCGTCTAATATTGTGAGTCAGGTTCCAGGAGGTGTTTTGTGAGAGGTTTGACTGCAGCAGATTCTTCTTGTACTGTTAGACAGTGAGCCTGAATCTGAACTTTGTCCCTTACAACTCGCAAACAGAGGAGCAAACTCCAAGGACGCAGAAGGAGTCATGCTGTGCGGAGTCCAGGCCTCTTCCACTGCCAGTACAGCAAAAAGGAGACGTCTGCGCACCCTCCCAGTGGTTTCAGAGCAATGCTGGGGGGTTTCAGGAATTTTTCTTCGAGAGGGGATGATTTTGCTGAAAGCATAGCCACACCGAGGGAGGGTCATTTTGAAAGCCATTCATGCAGGTAGAACAGTAGAAACTTGCTCTGCTAAAACCGCTCGCACATCAGGAGGGACGTTCTGGGGGGTGGGTTGTAGGCGGAGTCTGCACCTTACACACTCACTTTATTATTTTTTTTTAACAAGCATGTGCACACATTTTGCTGGCAGAGCTCTCCCTGCATAGTGCGGCAGGTAATTTTGGTGCAGGGAGCGCTGGTGGGATCATTTTCAAGGCGCAAAAATTCGCTTTGAAAATCGGTACAGCCCCCAAAGTTATGCAGGCTGTTACAAAATGACTCCCCCCCCCCCCCCCCCCCCAATGGATTCTCTGGAGCTGAAAATATTAGTGAACCAAACTCTGAACCGATGGGATGAAATGGTCAGAGCCCCGGCATAGCACTGGAAATACAAAACTTTATCCAGAGCCTCTGCTACTGAGTGTGGCACCCAAGAAATTCGGAGCGTGCCCAATGGCTCTCTCAGCTAGATTTTAACCTTAGGATCCCCGAATACTGGCCTAGTTTTTGTTGTACAACCTGGAGAGTTAGTCCATATAAATTTGGAAGGTTTATTATAGAACAATATTTATTCATTCGTAAATTGTAAGTTCATAATACAGGAACACAGAAAATCTGCAGAAACATTTACAGGAAATTGCAGAAAAAAACAACCCATAGCCCGTTTTCTGCATAAACCTTTGCCATGCTGTCTTCGGACCTGAACTTATTTGCTAAGATTTGTTCAGTCACCTCTGCCAGCTAGTCTCCCCGAGGGCTCGGTGCACGCAAGGTGCACTAGTGTGCACCCCCTTGCGCGCGCCGACCGCTGATTTTATAACATGCACGCGGCTGCGCATGCATGTTATATAATCGGGTGTACATTTGTGCGTGCCAGGTTGCGCGCACAAACCAAGCAGAGACTTTGTGCTGGGGCCTGGGGTATTTCACACTGAGGAGTTATTAGTATTTTCTATCAGGCAATAAAAGCTTCCAACCTTTGGTCTGCATCATTAAACAAACCTGGGCAAAGGTGAGAGATGGATGGAGCCTAAGACTTCTGATATTCCGTCTTGTTTCATGTTTAATTTCAGGAACACGTCATTGTCACCTGCAACCTGGGCCACACCTCTGCAGAGTTGTTTCTGGGGTGCAAGGCTTTGCTACTGTAGAAGCTGATCCGGGAATTGAGACAAGAAACGGGGCAAAATGAGGGGCTGCCTCCTCCTAATCAAAACATAATCCCAGGGGGGTCCCACATAAAGCAAGTTTGCTTACCGTAAACGGTGTTTTCAGTAGATTGCAGGATGAATTAGCCATGCTCTCTAGGGACATCCCCTTGGCGACCTGACACGGGAACTCTCTCAATAGATACAGAGCAGAAATCATGAAAGCACTTGAACAGGTTAATGTAAATCGGTTATTTACTCTCTCAGATAAAAGAAGGACCAGGGGGCACTCCATGAAGTTAGCAAGTAGCTCATTTAAAACAAATCAAAGAAACATTTTTCACTCAGTGCATAGTTAAGTTCTGGAATTCATTGCCAGAGGATGTGGTTACAGCAGTTAGAGTAAGTAGGTTTAAAAAATGTTTGGATATGTTCCTAGAGGATAAATCCATAAACTGCTATTACAGTAATTCATAAGCAATAGTAGATTGCGATCTATCTAATGCTTGGGTACCTGCCAGGTACATGTGACTTGGATTGGCCACTGTTGGAAACAGGATACTGGGGCTTGATGGACCCTTGGTCTGACCCAGTATGGCATATCTTATGTTCTTATGTGCTCTGCACGCCTGTGCGACCATTCCTGCGTGAATTCCCAACTCTCCTCAATTAGTGCAAAGTATACATGTGCAGCGAATAGAGAAGAGATATCACATAGAAACAGAATGAGGAAAAGGCTGTGGGGATGCATGGCTAATTCATCCTGCTATCTATGGAAAACATCGTTTACAGTAAACAAACTTGCTTTTTTCCTGTTGATAAGCAGGCTGAATTAGCCATGATCTCTGGGAGTCCCCAGCTAATGATTTCTAGAGCACATCTTTAACCTAGAGTCCGTGTGGTGTCCCTCAACGTTGAAAGGAATGGTGTGCGAGAGAATCCACCTTGGATGGTAGACACTTATGTTTGTGTAGCGAAGCGCAGTATTGCTTCTCCCATCGCTGCGATCAACATAGTCTGCTGACGGAGGCAGTAGTGAGCTGTGAAGGTATGCAGAGATGACCAAGTAGCTGCCTTGCAGATGTCCAGAACTGGTACATCTTTGAGGTGAGCTATGGAGGTTGCTATGGCTCTGAGTTGATGCACTTTAACTCCATCTGGGAGTTGATCCTAGTGCAAAGAGTAACAGAAGTTAATAGACTGGAATAACCAATTTGCCAATGTGTGTTTTGAGACTGGCAAGCCTGGTGCATTCGGGCTGAATGAGACAAACAGCTGTGAAGTATGCTGTGGGGATTGAGTTCTCTGAACGTAATAAGCCAGAGCTCTCTTACAGTTCAAGGTATAAAGGATCTTTTTCCTTTCAGTGGCATGTGGTCTTGGGAAGAAAGTCGGTAAAGTGATTGTCTGGTTCAAGTGAAAGCCTGAGATTACCTTAGGGAGAAAAGCTGGGTTGGTTCACAGAATGACTATCATGGTAGAACTGCAAGTAAGGAGAATAGTGAACTAAAGCCCGCAGTTAGCTGATTCTCCCTGCTGACGTGATGACCACTAGGAACAAGATTTTCCACATCAGAAATTTCATTTAGATGGAATGCAGCTGTTCAAACGGTGGGTCATTGAGTTTCTCTAAAACCAAGTTAATGTCCCAAGAAACTGCTGGTTTAGTAATCGGGGGTCAGAATCTTATAGCCCCCTTCGTGAAGTGAGATACCAAGAGATGTGTTGAGATGGATTTTCCATGCATAGAGAGATGATACGCTGCAATGGCACTGAGGTGCACTCTAATAGATGATACTGCTAGTCCAGAAGAATACAACAGATGGCGATATTGAAGAATTTGCTCTGGAAAACTTGCAAATGGGTCTATTGATGACGTGGCACTCCTTCTGGAGTACCTGTACCATTTGCCCACGTAATTCCTTCTTGTAGATGGTTTACTAGCGTAAATGAGGATATCTTGAATGGCTGTCGGAAGAACCAGGTGACCTAAGGCCTGCCTTTCAATCTCCAAGCCATCAGATATAGTGAGGAGTAGGGGGGGTGAAGAAGCGTGCCTCACTCTTGTGACAGGTTTCTCTGGTTTCCCAAGTGAACTGGTGTCTGAACCACTAACTGCATAAGGTAGGCATACCACGGTTGTCTAGGCCACACTGGTACATTGAGGATGAGATCTGATTCATCTGCGATGCATTTCTGGATCACTCGTGGGTATGCGTAGAATAGGTTCCCCATCCAGGACAGCAGAAACACATCTTGGGTGACCCTGCACATGCTGGGGTAGAGGGAGCAAAACTGCGGTAGTTTTGTGTTGATTTCTGTTGCAAAGAAGTCCATGCAGAGTGTTCCCCACTTCCTGAATAGATTGTTAGCTACCTCTTGATTTAACGCCCACTCCTGGGGTGGAACATCCTGCTGAGCCTGTCAGCTTTCATGTTCCTTATTCCAGGCAGATATGTCGCTTGCAACAGAATGGAGTAGCCTAGGGCTCACTCCAGGCTTAGTACTGCCTCCTTGCAAAGAGTCCTGGAACTGAACCCTCCTTCCTTGTTTATATAAAACATGGCCACTTGGTTGTCCATGTAAACCATTATTCGTTTCCCTGCAAGGATACATACGAAGGTGTATATTGCGTTTCTTATAGCTCTTAGTTCTAGCAGATTTATCTGGAAGTATTTTTCCTCCAGTGATCACACACCCTGGGCTTTTAGGTGTAACACATGAGCTCCTCAACAGTGTATGGATGCATCAGTCATCAAAGTGTTCTGGTCTTCCAGGTTTCGAAGTAGTGTCCCATTTCTAGATCTCGGGGGGAAAGCCACCATTCTATGTCTGAGATCATAGAATGAGTCATGAGAATTCGCCAAGACATTTGGGTGGTTGTGCTGAGGCCACTGAGCCTTCAGCCCCCACTATAGGCACCTCATGTGAAAGTGGCTGTGCGGTACAATGTATAGAGCTGCTGCAATATGACCCAGCACTAAGAATTTGATGTGCTGAGTTTTTCAAGTGACTCCTCAATGCAAAAGCCAGTTCATGAAAGGTCTGGATCCGCTCTGCTGGGAGGAAAGCTCTGCAGAGTTTGATGTTTATCAACGCTCCAATAAACTGAGGACCTGAGTGGGGACTTGGTGCGATTTCTCATAGCTGATAATGAATCCCAGTTTCTCCAAGCAGGCTATGGTCTGCTGAAGGTGCAAGAGGAGTGTTTCGGGTTTTGAGGAGACTTGGAGCCAATTGTCCAGATAGGGGAATATCTTGATGCCCTTCCTGCGAAGTGGGGGCCACAGCCACAGCTGGGCATTTGTGAACACTCTGGGAGCCGAGGGCAGACCAAGCGGAAGTACTTTGTACTGGCAGTGCTTCGTGTTCACCTGAAAGCAAAGGTACCGCCACAAGGATGGATGCATGGAAATATGGGCATAGGCATCCTTGAAATCCAAAGAGCACATCCAATCATTGAGTTGTAGGAATGGTAGAATGGTTTTGAGAGATGTCATCTTTAATATCTCTTTCTGAATAAACTTGTTTAAGGCCCGAAGATCCAGAATGGATCAGAGGGTCCTCCTCCCCCCTCCTGAATGAGGAAGTATTGGGAGTATTCTGGTTTTCAGCATGGCAGCCTGGAACATTTTCCTCCCAAAATCATTATGGTATTTGCTGACTTTCCCTGGTGGTGTGTTAGTGTACAGCAGTGTCTTCTTCGTCTGTGAAACTACTCCACCAGCCTTGGGAAGAGGATGCCGGTCTTTCTTTTGTAGGGCTGAATTCGCTGGTCTCTTATCCCCAGACGGGGTCGTCTGTCTGCTCGTAGTCGATAGCACCGCCAGAAGGCTGGAGGAATCTGGTCCTCTATCCGTGCGTGACTGGACACATGGCCCCAGTTAGGATTTGTGCCGTTTCAGCAGGGGTTCCTGTAGCTAAGGTTTTTCCCGCTTACACTTGGAAACTTCCAACAGTACTGTAAACACACTGTCCCTAAATGAAGGAGAGTAAGATCTCCCTGAAATTCTGAGGACATTCACGTCGGAATCATCCTGCTTTTCAAGTTCTTCCAAAATGAAAACCACCTGCGGATCTGGATGCCACGGGGCTTGAGAACCACCCTCGGGCAGTCCTTCGTTCTTATATTTCGACAATATTGACGATGGACAGTCCAGTGCAGAGTGGTCATCCTTTTTCCTGTATTGGTCGTTTTGCATCGGATGCTTCTGTGCATCGTGTGTCGCAGCGCTTCGTGTGTTGAGCATCCCTGTGAGTCATGTGTCAGTCGGCATCGTGTTTAGCTTTTTAGACAGAACCGACTCCGGCGCCAGAGTGTTAGATTTAAACAAAGCACCATGGGCTTTTGGGGGTTTATCTTCCAAACCCTTCAAACTCAACTCTTCAACTGGGATTTCCACTCAGCTCCGCTTCAAAACCGGTTCCAACGCGTTGCACGTTTACCTGGTGCCGGTTTCTCTGGTCTCAGCGCTGGGGATGATGAGTCAGGGCGTACGAGTCCGACAAGTCATTCCTTAATTTAGCCATTTTTTCGGTCCACTGCCACTGGGCCTGTGGAGACATCCTGCCGCAGTCGCAGGCAGAAGAGAAAAAGATAGAAGAAGAAAGCGCGAGAGTCTTAGCTGCATCCGTGAGCTGCGCACAAAGAACAAAACTGAAGAGAGTTGGATAATCGTGCAGGAACAGAGGTTTAGCCAGCTACATTATTAAGCATTGATAGAAGGGACGAAGATTGACTTCAGAGCAAAGGAAACAGCTAAGTGTATCCATCCCAAAACCAAGTTGTCTAGCTAGACTAGGGAAAAATTGAGATATTGCCTACACTTACACAGGGAATCCTAGGAAATGAGACTGAGATAATCATACTTACCTATCCGAATTTAATATTACAAAGAAGAGAACACTTATAGTGTTACCGTATACAAAAGAGACAAAGAGAGAAAGTTACCTTCATATATAAGGAAAACAACCAAGAGAGAGGCACCAACACCAATACAAAAAAAAGGAAAGTAACAGTTTAATAATTACCACATCCAGGAGAATCATTACTCCCTACACCTGAAAAACAGAAAGTTAACACAGTCTCAAATTCTTTAAGAAAAAGTAGTAAAGAAACACACTTTGCAAGTGAGTAAAGTAGGTTTGGTTTTTTTTAAGAGAAAAGTGGCCAATTTATCTGATAACCAGTTCTTTGCCCCAAAAGAGTACTTATTTTCATTTTTTTTAATACATAGATATCTATTGAAATAAATAAGAAAATTGTTAAACATTGATTCTGATAGTGTTATTGCTATTGCTTACTTGTTTTTGAAACTTGTTAAAGTGTAATAAATAAAAGTTAATACTTTCAGTAATTTCCATATAACTGCATTCCATCTAAGTTATTTCCATAAAGATTCTGTCTTACCTCTCTACCCCTGGGAGACTGCCTGGGTGGGTTCTGTCCCATATTTCTTTGGAAGAAAATCCAACAGGAAGAAGAGCAGTCATATTTTTCCTCTCTCAATCAGTACTTTGATAACATCTGATAGTGACCCTCCTATTAACATCCAAAACCCTGTTTGAAATTTTCCACTCAGCCACCGAAGTGGGAGAGTCACTACTACAAAGTGTCCGATTGGTCAGACCGGTATCTGACCGACTTCCCCCGGAGGAATGGAAGAAAATGTAATGCCAAATAAACCGCTCTGGTCTCCAAGCGATTGATCGACCACCGAGACTCCACCTGGGACCATTGCCCTTGAACGGATTTCTGCAGACAACCGCTCCCCAGTCGGATAGGCTGGCATCCGTAGTGACCACTGTCCACTCGGGTGTTAAGGACACTCCGCGTGCTAAGTTGTCCGATAGGAGCCACCAATCGAGACTGGACCGTGCAGATTCCGTAAGAGGAAGAGGCAGATGGAATTGTTCTGAGACCGGATTCCACCGGGAGAGCAATACAGATTGCAAAGGCCGCATATGATCAAATGCCCACGGCACCAACTCCAGCATATAAGTCATTGAGCCTAGGCCCCTCAAGTAATCCCACACTCTGGGGGTGTGATTGGTCAATAGGTCTCGAACCTGCCCCTGCAGCTTGGCAATACGGTCCATGATAAGAAACACTCTCCCCTGTGTGTCGAACAGCGCGCCCAGAAATTCCAGGAACTGTGAGGGAACCAGCCGACTCTTGGCAAGGTTGATCACCCAACCGAGCGACCTCAGCAGCTGCAGCACCCTGTGGATCGCCGACTGACAAAGCACCTCTGATTTGGCTCGAATTAGCCAGTCGTCTAGGTACAGATGCACCAAAAATCCTTCTCTCTGAAGCTGCGCCGCGACCACCACCATTACCTTGGTGAAAGTCCGAGGCGCGGTTCCCAGTCTGAAAGGAAAGGCTCGAAACCGGTAATGATGTCCCAGGATGAAGAACTGCAGAAACTTCTGGTGTGCATCCCGGATGCCAATATGTAAGTAAGCCTCCGTTAAGTCCAGGGACGCCAGAAATTCTCCCTTTCACACAGAGGCAATGACTGACCTCAGAGTCTCCATGCGGAACCGAGGAACATGAAGGCATTTGTTGACTCTTTTCAAGTCCAGAATAGGCCGGAAAGTTCCCTCCTTCTTAGGGATCACAAAGTAAATGGAATAGCACCCTTTCCTCTGCTCTGCAGCCGGGACTGGCATAATGGCGCCCAGCTTAAGGAGGCACTGTAATGTTTTGTGTACTGCCTGTCGTTTTTTGGCATACCCGCATGGAGAGACCCGAAACCTGTCCCGAGGCCGCTGTCAAAATCTATAGCGTAACCTTGATTTATCACAGTAAGGACCCACTGATCCCTCGTCAACTTGGTCCATTCCTCGTAAAAGAGCGATAGCCTGCCCGCCACGACTGGAACTGAAGAATGGACCGGCCTCATCTCATTGAGAAGATTTGATTCCAGGGGCAGACTGGGCACTACCTGACCTACCGAAGGAGTGGCCTCAAAAGGACTGAGACCATGACTGCTGTTTGCTTGAAGTCTGTCGAAAGGAAAGACCTGAAACTCGTGACAGACAAAACCTCCAATTCCCCCAGAAGCAAGAGCGACTAGAAAAGGAGCCCCTTGACTTGGGTCTATCCTCCGGCAATCTGTGTATCTTATTCTCGCCCAGGGACTGAATCATGTCCTCCAGGTCCTTTCCAAACAGCAACTTACCATTAAAAGGTAACGAACCGAGCTGACCTTTTGACGAGACATTTGTCGCCCAATTCCGCAACCATAGAAGTCTGCGCGCAGACATGGCTGACACCATGGACCTAGCTGAAGTCCGCAACAAATCGTAAAGCACGTCCGCACTATACACTACTACTGCTTCTAGACGACTGGCCTGGAGTGCCTCTTCTTCTTCTTCATTGGCCTGGAGTTACTGTACCCAGCGACAGCCTGCACATAAGGAAAAGCTGCTGCACATGGCAGCTCAGACTCCCAGGGCCGAAACTTCAAATATCTTTTTGAGTTGAAGTTCCAACTTCCGGTCCTTTAGGGCCGTCGCTCCAGTCACCGGGATGGTGGTCTTCTTGGTGACCGCCAACAGCGCCGCATCCACCTTGGGAACTCAAAGTAGTTCTAAAATTTCTTGTGGTAGAGAATATAGCTTGTCCATAGCCTTACTCCCCTTCAATCCCAGGTCCGAGGTATCCCATTCTTTAAACAGTAAATCCGTAGCCAAGAAATGAAAAGGGAAAGAGACGGTGGGGCCCCTCAGGCCCAGTAAAACCGGATCCATAGCTCCCAGATTAGCATCCTCCAGCGGCACTTCCAGACCTAACTCTCCCAGAATCGCTGGGATAAGTGGTACTAGTTCCTCTTTTCTGAAGAGGCGGACCACCTTACGGTCATCTCCTTCGACTGACAGTACTGAGGCCCAACTCCTGCCGCTGGTCCGCATCTCCATCCACCCCCGTTGGAGGCTTGGCTTGCGTGTCCTGGTCCTCCGGTGCCAAGGAATCTGAGTTCAAAGTAGACACTGTGGCCCTTAATGGGCGCTTAGCCTTTCTAGTGCCCGAGCTCCTCTTGGACCTGGCCCTCTTCCTACCAACTTTGTGCAGCTCAAGACAATAACTTTGCCTCCAGTCTGCTTCTTACCAGCCTTCCTGGCCTTAAAAGCCTTATGCATAAGAACATAAGAAATTGCCATGCTGGGTCAGACCAAGGGTCCATCAAGCCCAGCATCCTGTTTCCAACAGAGGCCAAACCAGGCCACAAGAACCTGGCAATTACCCAGACACTAAGAAGATCCCATGCTACTGATACAATTAAAAGCAGTGGCTATTCCTAAGTAAACTTTATTAATAGCCGTTAATGGACTTCTCCTCCAGGAACTTATCCAAACCTTTTTTGAATCCAGCTACACTAACTGCACTAACCACATCCTCTGGCAACAAATTCCAGAGCTTTATTGTGCGTTGAGTGAAAAAGAATTTTCTCCGATTAGCAGAAACATAGAAACATAGAAATGACGGCAGAAGAAGACCAAATGGCCCATCCAGTCTGCCCAGCAAGCTTCCCTCATTTCTTCTCTCATACTTATCTGTTTCTCTTAGCTCTTGGTTCTAATTCCCTTCCACCCCCACCATTAATGTAGAGAGCGGTGATGGAGCTGCATCCAAGTGAAATATCTAGCTTGAGTAGTTAGAGGTAGTAGGGGTAGTAACCGCCGCAATAAGCAAGCTACACCCATGCTTATTTGTTTTTACCCAGATTATGTTATACAGCCCTTATTGGTTGTTTATCTTCTCCCCTGCCGTTGAAGCAGGGAGCTATGCTGGATATGCGTGAGGTATCAGTTTTTTTCTTCTCCCCTGCCGTTGAAGCAGAGAGCTATGCTGGATATGCATTGAAGAAATAGAATGAAATAGAATAGAAAAGAAATAGAATGAAATCCGACGAAAAGGAGGAAGAGGAATCCGCAGCCCCCTCAGGGCTACCCTCCGACTCCAGAAAGTCTGGGCCTGCTGGGCTGCCCCCCCCCCCCCCCCTGATCCTTCTGGGGTGAGTGAACCGGGTTCCCTGGTATCACACCCAGTGCTGCCCTATAGTGGTAATAGGGCCCTCGACCCCTACCAGCAGCTGCCTCCAATACTTAAGGGGGTGCTCCCCTCAGGACCTAGCTACCCCATAGGAGGCTGAAGGAATCCTCCTTGCTTCTATTCTTGGGTTTTTGTTTTTACTGCGAAGGAACTTTAATTAAAAAACAAACACCTTCTAACTAACTATCTATAACCTAATCTCTAACTGGACCAGACTGTAGGTTTTGCACCTCCACCATCTGCTGCAGACAGAGAAATACTGATAGACTGTAGGTGGCAAATTGGGGTTTAGGGCAAAGCCCACCAAACTTTCTCTGTCTCCATCTGCTGGAGGGGAGGCAAAACCCAGGAGTCTGGACTGATCAGAGTATGTACAGGGAATCCCAATTTATGACTGTTGCATTCTTGGAAAAAAAATAAGATAACATATTTTGAGATCTGCATGTATTGAAAAATTATGTGAAATGTCTCTTCTATTTTGAAGGTTGCAGATCCCGTGCTTAGGTTTTTTTTTAATATCATCCCCATAGTAACATAATAAATGACTGCAGAAAAAGAACTACCGTAATTATCCAGTTTGCCCAGTACAGAGCCTGCCACTTTGGGTAGATAAACATCCAACACCAATCCCTTTCTTTTCCTCTCCCATTCCTATGTAGTCTATCTGATCTTCCAATCCTTTTTCTGCCATTGCCCATCATATAAGTCCCAAACCTGTCAAGAATCTGTTAAAATACTGTCCTCCACGACCACGTCTACTGGTAAGACCATTTCAGGCCTCCTTAGCTTCCTTTTTTATTCCTATAAAACCAACACTTATCAAACGTGCAGGACCCCCCCTCCATGTGTTAGTACCTTGGCCTTCAAACGTGCTCTCAGAACCCCAAAAAGCTTCAGGGTCATAAAATAATATTGCAAACTAAGAAATACCGGTGAACCCTAGAAGAAGAACGCTTCACGCCAGCCGCAATATGGCCGCCGTGACTGGGAGGTGCCCTCCCTTAACTTCCGCCCCGCTCAAGGTTGACGGCTTTTGAAGCGTTTCCGTACGTGACCCGGAAGTGCTTTGCGTGCTCCCCCCTCGTAGATCGCTGCGAGGATGAACGCACCGCCGGCCTTCGAGTCCTTCCTGCTGTTCGAGGGCGAGAAAAAGTAAGAGAGCGGCGGGCCTACGGAGTCAGGAGGGTGGGGCGGGAGAGAGCCGGAGAGGATGGGGGCGCATCGCTTCCGCTTTATGAATGCGGACGGTGAAAGACTGGAGGGGGCTGGGCGATGCTAAGAGTGTGGGAGAGGGGAGGGTCGCCAAGTGGTTTAATTCTACTTTTTCGTATTTTGCAGGATTACGATTACAAAAGATACGAAGGTGCCAAATGCCTGCTTGTTTACAATAAATAAGGAAGACCATACTCTGGGGAATATCATCAAATCGTAAGGGAATTTTGGAGCTTTATTTTTTAGACTGACTTCAACAGTAGCAAGTGATATTGAGCAGTTCCATGTCTGTAACATTTATTTTATTCGGATTTAGCTCACATCTCTTCATTAGTAGCTTTAAAGCCAGTTAAATTCAGGTATGGTAGGTTTTTCCCTATCCCCAGTTCTCCATTCCCAGAAGGTTCACAAAATGATGGTCTCACTTTCTGCACGTCTTGCAGACTGTTACCTTAGTTTTACAATTTCTGTTCCCATGGATCGTTGGACCAGAGGAGAACAGTTCATGGTAATGGCTCATTAACATTCTCCTTTTAAATGACATAGGGACCATGTAGAGAAAAGTGATGCTTTAAAAAGCCACTGTCATTTTAGGGAAATATTGTGATAGCGTTCTGAGTTGTCTTTAGTATATCATTTTTTTTTCTTCTATTTAAAAGCAGAGAGCAATTACCAAAATATTGAAACAGAACTTTAAACAATCTGGGAGGCTTATTCAGGAAATCATACTTCCAATCTAGTATCTATTAGTAGGGACGTTCCAGAAGTCAGAATAGATGACTGCATGTTGTATGATAGCTGGAAGCTGGCATACTTGGAAAGGTACTTACAGATCTTGTCATATACTTTACTCAGGGTTTTGAATTCCAGGATGTCAGTTTAAATTTTCTGTGAAAATTTTCATCAGGGCTGGTTTTAAGTGCTGCTGTAATATAAACTAGCACTGTAATAGCAGATAGGAGGAGTTTCATAGAAGTTGTGGTTGCAAGAAAGTTGAGACATAATTCTTAGTAGTTGGAAAGTGAGGGTAAAGCCAAAGATGTGTTAAATAAGCAGTGTAAATGGGGCAGATTGGCAACTAGAGGTGCCTGGTGCCTTTTCATAAAATTTTACATTTATCTTTTTTGATAAATGGAAGTTGGATCTTACAGTAGATGATGTTTGTTTCACTCTGAGAATCTAGAAGATGTGGGGTTGTGAAAATCAGGAAGACTGTGGCTGGTTAATGAAACTTCTGTTTCAGCAAGAAAGGTGCAGTTCTGATTGGCAAAAGCAGATCCAAGCTATGGTGACACACAGGTAATTATCACAGGTGTAAACTAGTGTTAGCCAGTTATGCTATAAGGTTCTCCCTATCACTTTCTTTATTTTAACACTTTTTTTTTAATTTGAAGATTTTAATGTGAGGTAAGATAGAGAACAGACTTTGTTATTCAGGAATAAAAGGCAGTATATAATTTGAAAAATAGAATTTGAATAGAAATTGAACCTAAGCCATGGAAGGTACATGTATTTTAAAAAGAACACTTTACTTTGGAGTATGTATGTATTTGCTCCTGTAAACTGTTTTTATAAGAGAAATATCCTGTAGTAAGAGCTTGTCTGGGGTTATTTTCTTTCTTGTTAAGACAGTAGGGTCTTGCTATGTAAAAATGTCACTTATTTTTACATGTAAAACCATTGTGGTTTTCATTTTCAGACAGTTACTGAAGGACCCTCAAGTTTTGTTTGCAGGTTACAAAGTTCCTCATCCTTTAGAGCACAAAATAATCATTCGGCTTCAGACCACTCCTGACTATAGCCCTCAGGAAGCTTTCACCAATGCAATCACGGACTTGATCAGTGAGCTTTCCCTCCTGGAAGAGAGATTCAGGGTAAGTGCAACTTTGGTATCATGCAAGAAATAGTTAGCTTTTGACGCAACTGCAACATCTCTATCTGCTTCAAAGGAAAAGGAAAATTGGATTCAGAAGACAACCAGCGATGGGCCCTGTCTTTTACAATCTGTGGTACTGATGTGCAGACAGTAGGACGTCCAAAAGCAAAGCATGTTCAAGCAGCGTTGTCTGAATTATCAAGAAGGTTGCTCGCCCCGTAAAAATATTGTTCGTGGTAATTTTGTTATGGGTTTGACAGTTGCTTGTTTTTGATTGTAAATATTGTTACCCTTTACATAAGGCTTGGAGGTAATCTGCATAGAGCGGAGGTTACTACCATAAGAAACTCGTTGGGCGGACTGAATGGACCATTTTATTTCTTTCTGTCTTCATTATTATATTCTTTTATGGGCAGCAGTGGGGGTAATACATTCCTGTAGGAGAGGTAACATAGGGATGTAAGGAACGTGTGTGGTGATGTGTGAGTTTAAAGTAAAGGTCAGAGATTTTTTTTAGGGGAGGTAAAGGGAAGATGGTTTGCTGTGGTACTGAAAGCAGGCCACTTGGATAGAATGAAACAGTGATGTTTGGTGGGGACTAGAAAAGAGGGATGAGTAGAGTGTAGTTTGAAGAAAATAAGCCAGCAAAGAGAAATAAGGAGGCTTGGGGAGCTCACCAAAACAGGGCACATGCACGTAATAAAAAGGTGTGCAAAAATACACAAAAATAAATTTTTAGGACAAAAAGAATAAAAGAGCTAGGGCTAAGAGTGAAAGAGGAAGCAGAATAGCCAAAGAACAGACGAGGACTGTACCTATAATCATCACACCCAACAACCCAATGTTTCCCAACCTTCTGGAAGCACATCTAGCCAGTCGGGTTTTCACGATTGCCACAATGAATATGGATGAAATAGATTTGCACGTCCTGGGTGTCCAATGTATGCAAATCTATGTCATGCATATTCATTTTGGAAATCCTGAAAACACAACTGTTTTGCTGTGCCTCCAGGAGAGGGTTGGGAAACACTGATCTAATGCCCAAATCCAGTTTACCAAGGAGAGGACCAGCTGTATCTGTTCAGGACCCATGTAGCAGTTGTTCCATTTAAATAATGTCATCCTGTGAAACAAGCTTTGTGAATATTTCAATGGCAGCTTATTTATTTTAATTTTTTTTTCCACAGGTTGCTATTAAAGACAAACAGGAAGGGATTGAATGATGTGCGTGCTATGCGCTTGCCTGGACTGCAGAACCTTGTTTGACATTCAGTTGTCATTTCTGATTGCTTGCTCTATATGTGTCAGAATGCAGTTGGCCTAACTGCACTTTTTTTTTTTTGCCTGATCATTTCCTCCTGTTTTTTCTAGCTCAATTCGAGCCAGCATCTACTAAGATTACAGTGTCGTGAATCCTCATTTGCACCTACAACAGATTTTTCCCTATTTATTTAAAAATCCTTTCCCTTCTGTTCAACCCGGCCAGTTCAGCAAGCCCTCGGCCAGGGGCCATAGGCTTTGGTGCCACTGTTGTCCAGTGGCTCCCTTACAAGTGCTATGAATTCTGGCCAGAGTTGACCAAGGACCCGCAGGGCTTGGAAATTTGATTTAGACCTCCCACATGATGCAGACATTGAGCCAGTGCGCTGCTTCTTCATTTTAGGTGTTTTCTTTATTAAATGTCATTTGTTTGATGTGAGTTCCGTTTGTCATATTCCAGACGTGCAGTGACCAATATTGATGCTTGTTCTATGAACTCCCAGGATTCTGTTACCGAATTGTTTTCCTGTGATGCCTTCTGTTTTAATTCCCTTCGAAAGGGATTTTTTTTTTCAATTCTTTTCCAGCTTTACATGGTTTATATCTAGGAAGCTTTCCATCTTGTGTATGGTATTGTAAAATAAACATTGGTAAAATAATGTGCACTGGCGTTTGTTTTGGAATGTGTTTGATTGTAGGGTGCTAACCAACTTCTTGTTGGTTAGGTTGATGGAAGACTAGAGGTTCACCGAGACAATCCTTCCTCATATTCTCTGCCTGTGAATGATCCAGCGGAAGATGAAAAGAATGCATCGATGGCTAATTGTGGTTGGAGGCATTTCTGGATGGGGATTGTTTTGTGTCATGTATGTTGTGTGTGATGCACAGTGACATACGTCTGGATACACTGCTTTGCTTGGGCTCTTTTGGTCTGTAGAGATGATTTATAAATAATTACATATTACATTTCATGATAAAAAAAAAATTCATCTCAACTCTTCTCGCAAAATTGAAGCAACTAACAATTCTCTTAAGAAAGGACGGAAAAGGAAGACATATCTAGCAAAAGTATTGAAGTTTTTTGTGTGTGGGATGGGGCCTGACAGTTTCCTCCTGTCCCTCTGCACTTCTGGCTCAATCAGAGGTGGCTTCCACTGGGTCATGGCATTATGAGTCTTTGTTTGCTACTAAGTTTTTTACCCCATCCTTGCCTTGGGCCACAAACTATAGCTCCCTTTGAAACCCAGTTACTGTGGGCCATTACTCTGATCAATGGCTGAGATTCCCTGCCTGCAGGGTCAATGAACACTACCTCTGCAGTGTCCCTGGCTAGCCTGGAGAGCAAACGCTTGGCCAGGAATTAAAGTAATGTGGTAGATGAAGGCATATAAGACAAGTTGGCACATTCAGTCTGCCTACTTATTGTGGCCTACACCAGTAAGAATATATCCCAGCTGTAGAAACTTGACCACTTTTTGTCCTGCAGACTAGTCCATGCAGGTGCAATGCACCCCTCTGGCCAGCAGATGGAGGCAGAGACAAAAATTCAAGATCTGACTTCACTCGCTTTAAAAGACTCAGCTCCTCAGTATGCGTTTGCCGCAGCAGATTTGCAGACGTGGGGGAGAATGGTAGTATGGACTGGTCCTAGTAGAGGGGAGCTTGGCAGACGCCCCTCCTCGTTCAGCCCAGCAGAATCTCTGAGGCTCCATGACAAAATCCCCAAGCTTGAACCATCCACGGTTGCAACCTTGATCCTTACTGCCCTGGACAGCAAGTAGCGCTGGCACACCATGTAAACAGAATTTGGCATAATCAAAGTGCAGTTAAAAAAAAATCTTTTATAAGACTTCAAAGCAGCCTAGAAGAAAAATAAATAAAGCTTAAGGTTCATAATTCAAAGGCATTCCTGGGTATTTTCTTCAGACATTGGTCAAATGTCTATTCCTGGATCCCTTGAGGACAACAATGAGGCTCCTCCCCCCCCCCCCCCCTTCCCTTTTTGGGTTAGCAGGAGCTCTGGATACTTGGTGGGGCAAGGAGCAATAAGTCTCCCCGATAAAGGGAGGGAAAGTGGCCCCTCTTAAGCAAACAGCTTTGTAGTGGACTGAAAGGGAGCCCTGAGCCATCATGTGCTGTTTTTAGATCACATTCAGTTCCCCCCCCCCCCCCAGTCTTTTGTATGGGGAAGCCCTCAACCTTGCCTCTAAGTGGGAACAGATCTTTACTGTCCCTCTAAGAGTTGGTCCGTTGGCATAAACCATAGAGATTGAGAGGAAAGAGGGGTCAGAACCAGTGGAAACTGGATAGGAACCCTGATGGAGGTCCAGGTAGATGTCAAAGGCCAGCTGGCTAAAATTTCAAATATTTGGTTGCAAATTAGGGGTTCTAAGAATCAGGAACTAGTGCCTGACCTGAAATTGTTCTACGAAAACTTAGCCTGGGCACTACACGATTTCTACCGTCCACCTGGTCAAGATGAGACGGACAGTGAAATGCTAAGAGAAATTAGGGAAACTAACCAAATTGGTAGTGCGGTAAAAATGGGAGACTTCAAATGCTGATAAGAGGAAATGGCGGCAAGGTCTGAGAATAATTAATTTGGACCTTGAATAAAATGTGGGAAGTAATGTGGAACTAACAGACATCCTTCACTCGACCAAGCACCAACCGGAGAATATTTTACAACGTGAACTGTCCAGTGCAGTCCCTGAAGCAGCAGCCTGCGAAACGTGGACACGTCGGACTTACATTCCTAAACTCCGGATCTTGGACTCATGAAGCGCGACAGCACTACTAAAGGGAAGTACCTTTTCCACATTTTTATGAAAAAAACAAGAAACAATTAAAAGTAAAAATTGCAAAGATAAAAATAGAAAAAAACCAAAACATGGGTTATGGACCGATGATTAAAAGACCCATAGCGGTAAAAATTACAAGTTATATACTTGCAAAGCGCAGCTAGTATGATGGTCCAATATTTAAGATAAAATGATCCATAAATTTATGTTCATAAAAGTCACAAAACTTTATTGATACAACATGATTGTTTTAGGTATACTGTTTTCGTTGTATATTGGATTAAGTGATACAGATATATTGTAGATTTCAATTACCCCAATATTGACTGGGTAAATGTATCATCAGGACATGCTAGAGAGATAAAGTTCCTGGATGGAATAAATGATAGATTGCTCCAATTTATGGAGTTCCTGAACCAATTGCTCCAATTTATGGAGCAATTGGTTCAGGAACTGACGAGAGAGGGAGCAATTTTTTTTTTTTTTTGAAATTTGTATTTTATTGAATTAAAACTGAAGGACATACAAAGGTAGAGTATCACTCCACAGTGTAAACGACATAATGCACAGAAGGACATACATTGTACACTCTAGACAACGCAGAGTGGAAGTACATGATTGCTACACATGCGTCCCACCTCAGTAAACTGAGAGCCCGCTTAAGAGAATGCCACCTCCCGCGCATATGGGACCCAAGTCTACTCTCCAAAGCACAGCTATTGCTCAGTATGTCATAGTATATACATATATCAAAAACAACATAATGCTTGACATCAATGTGGTGGTGTGAAACTAACAGATGAATAAAAACTGCTTAAACTCTGTGTGGACCTTCGCTTTTATTGCGTCCACTGTACCCCGACCCTCCCTTACCCATCCCACCCTCCCCCCCCCCAAACCGGTTCATCCAAAATTCCTTTACCGACCTATCCCAAGGAGTAGATGTAGAGCCCATTAAGAGGACAATGAGGTGAAGAGAAATGTCATAGTTAGAAAAGAGATGTACCTCCTTAAGGACGCCAGTAGGGTGGATCTACCTCTCCACAATTGTGTTACTACCAGATATCAATCCTTAAGTTTCCCCCTAGAAAAGGGCCCCCAGATCTTCTGAAATTTAGGTAGCTGATCCTGCCTGATTGCAGTAAGATGACTCATAAGGTACACCCTATCCAGTCTGTGCAGAACATCACTCAGGGTTGGGGTGTCCGCCCGCTTCCACCAGAACGCAATTTCACACCTGGTCGCTAGTACGACCTGCGCCGTCAATGCTCGTTCCCCGGAGCTACCCTCCTCCGGGTCAGCCTGTAAAAGGCAAAGCTGGGGAGTTAAGTTGATCTTAAATTTCTGACTTTTCTTGTTTTGTTAAAAAAAATTTCTTTTTAGTTAAGTTATGTAGAGTGTTAGGGATTATAATTATACAATGTATTTATTTTCAATCTTTACTATTTTCTATTTATTTATTTTGTTTCTATTTTTCTTTAGTATTATTATTTTTATCTTTATAATTTGAAGTTGTGAACCGTTTTGGTCGGATACTCTCCGTGAAAATCGGTATATAAAATGTTTTAAATAAATAAATAAATATAGTCCTGAATACTCGTCCAGGTCTGTACCACCTTAGGGCAATCCCACCACATGTGAAAGAAAGTACCCTCTAGGCCACACAACCTCCAACAGCTGGCATTGGGGCGCAAGGACATTTTATGCATGCGTGCCGGTGTGAGGTACCATCTATAAAGAACTTTATAGCCATTTTCTTTCAGTGTCGCAGAGACTGAGCACCTAGAAATGCGCAGGTAGCAAGATTCCCAGGCCTTCCCGGTCATGGCTCCGCCCAGATCAGAGTCCCAGCGTGTGCGATATAAAGGCTTCCCTCCTTTTCCCTCATTCAGCAAAGCATATATCCTAGAGACATGTCGCCGAACCCGATCCGCGTTCCCACAGAGTGTCAGAAATAGCGGCTGTTCTTGAGCGAACAACCTAGTTAGCCTATAAGTAGAGAAGAAGTGAGATAATTGCAGGTAAGTGTAGTGGTCGGACGGTTCTAGGTGGTATTGGGCCAATAAGTCGGTGAATGGTATAAGTTTCCCTCCCTTCCAGAGTTGCCCCAAAGTGGTAAGGCCCTTACGCTGCCATCTGCTAATGAACGCTTCGTCCATCCCCGGGGGGAACATTGGGTTATGAAGAAAGGTATACAAATACGCCACGTGGTCTCCCACGAGCTGGTTTTTCCATAGCCGCCAGGTTTCCAGCACCACTTGTGAAAAAGTTGTTAGACTCCCCCCCGTCGGTCTAGGCGTTGCCCACACCCTAGTGGCCAAAGGAGGCGCTCGAGCTATCGCCTTCTCTATGGATATCCAGGGTTTGGACTGAGTCTGGCAATGCCAATTGACTATCACAGCCAGCAGGTTAGCCACGTAGTACCATAGTAAATTAGGGAAATTAAGGCCCCCATGCAACTTATCCTTATATAGCACCGATCTAGCCACCCTTGGGGGTCTCCTTTTCCAGACAAATCGGAATAGCTTCCGCTGCCACAGAGTCAATGCTTTGTAAGGTACCTTGGCAGGCAGAGTCTGGAACAGGTAGCAAAATTTGGGAAGTATCGTCATTTTGACAGCCGCAATGCGCCCTAGCCAGGACAAACTCAGTCTGTCCCATCTATCAAAACTGTGTTGAATGGAGGTAAGAAGAGGCGTATAGTTTTGCTCAAATAGTTGCCGTAAATCAGGGCAAATCTTAACCCCCAAGTACTTAATCCATTGTTTAGCCTTCTTAAAGGGTAATTGGGCCGCCAGCTGCGAATATGCTAACTCAGGCATGGAAACATTGAGCAACTCAGATTTGTCCTCGTTCATCTTGAACCCGGACACCCTCCCGAAGGATCTAATTGCTTGCGCTAACTCAAATAAGGAGGTGGCAGGGTTCGTGACTGTGAAAAGAAGATCATCCGCAAAAAGGGACAATTTATACTCAGACCCTCCCACGGGCAGACCCATGATGATCGGGGAGCGTCTGATAGTCTCTGCCAGTGGTTCCAGGGTCAAAGCAAAGAGCAGGGGTGACAAGGGGCATCCCTGCCTGGTACCCCTCCGGACCTCAAAAGGTGGGGAATACGCTCCATTGATCTTAATGCGGGCTTGTGGATGGTCATAAAGTTTAGATACCCAGGTCTGAAAATTAGCACCCAGCCCCATTTTTGACAAGACTTCGAAGAGATAGGGCCAGTGAACCCTATCAAACGCCTTTTCGGCATCGATGGAGAGAAGAGTAGCAGGAATATCATTATTTTGTACATGTTCAATCAGTTCAACAACGCGACGCACATTATCGGAAGCGAGCCTCCCAGGGATAAACCCGGACTGGTCCGGAGCCACTAGAATAGGAGCCACCTGTCCCAATCTCCGGGCTAGAATTTTAGCCAAAATCTTTAGGTCAACATTGATAAGTGATATCGGCCTATAGGAGCCGCACAGGGTGTGATCCCTCCCGGGTTTGGCCAGGATAGTAATGCCCGCAGTGTTAGCCTGTTGTGAAATATGGCCCGTGTCCCTGAGATCATTAAACATGTTTACAAGAGGGGTCACCAGTAGGGGGCCGAACACTTTATAAAACTTCCCGGAATACCCGTCCAGTCCAGGGGATTTGCCCTTTTTGAGCTCTTTAATAACCTGTAAAACTTCTATTTGTGTCACCTCCCTGTCTAGACGCTGTCTATCTGCCTCCGCTAATGCTGGTAGTGTAACACCCTCCAAATACTTGGAGATCTCTTGAGCAGTTATGGTCTGGTCGGAGTCATAGAGTTCTTGATAAAAGGCATTAAATCGCTTACCTATCTCCCCCTGTGAGTGGAGAAATTGCCCATCTATATTTCGAATTTTCGTAATTTGTGTGACTGCCTCCTTTTCTTTCAGTTTTCGTGCCAATTGTTTGCTCGCCCTATTGCCATATTCGAAATGTTGCTGACGCAGGAGATCTAATTGGTGGGCAATATTCCCCAGCTCTAAATCATGAAGGGCTCTACGTGCCTCTTTTAACTGTTGTGCAACAGAAGGCTCCATAGCCTTTTGTGGCGTAATTCTAAATGAGCAATGGACTCTAGCAACTGTAGTCGCTTCTTCGCACTATCCTTTTTTACAAACACTGCCCTGGAAATAAATAGACCCCGAAGGACCACTTTCAAACTCTCCCAGAGTGTACCGGGGCCTACCTCCCCATTATCATTCGTATCCAGGAAATCACGTATGGCTCCATTAATAGTTTCAACAAAAGCCTTATCATCAAGTAAATGCTCATTAAGACGCCAGAACCGAGTCCCCTGCTCCCCCCCGGGCTGCCTCAAAGTAACCCAAATTGGAGCATGATCCGACCAGGTGATATTGCCCACGTCTGTATCTAGGACATGGCTCACCAGTGATTTATCAATTAGGAAATAATCAATCCTTGAATAGGATTGGTGTGGATTAGAAAAGAAAGTGTAGTTCCTGGCTGTAGGGTTCAATAATCGCCAGATATCAGTTAGGCCCCTATCCTCAATCAAATGCTTAAAGGACTGCCTATCCTTGCGACGCCCCCCTGAACTAGAGCCCGTGTTGTCCAGATAGGGATTTCTGGTGATATTGAAATCCCCACCCACAATAACCTGACCCTCCGACCAGTCCGCCAATATCTTGGAAATCTTTCCATAGAAACCGGCCTGGTCACTTGTGGGCGCATAAACATTAACCAGTGTGTAAAGAGTATGGTGAATCTGCACTTTCAGCATGATATATCGGCCCTCCACGTCCCTTAAAATGGTTCCGACCTCTGGCGTGAGATGCTGAGAAAACAAAATGCCTGCCCCGCAATATTTACTCCCTTTAGATGCTGCCGCATGGAAAAAGAGGGGAAAATCCCTGGAGGTCAGCAATTTTTCATACCGTTTGGTCAAGTGGGTTTCCTGACAGAACACAATATCAGCATGTACACGTTTCATATCCTGTAGGAAGGTTTTCCTTTTCATGGGGGAATTCAGCCCTTTAGTGTTTATAGAGAGTAGTTTTAAACTATCCATCTACAAATGTGAGAAGTTGAGGACAGCTTTTCCACCCCGCTGCGAAGAAACAGCATGGCACACCTCCCAGTAGCAACCAGCGGAGTATGCGCCTCGCACCCCACCCCACTGTAGGTCCTACGGGACTAAGGATAAAGTAATACTGAACCGGTCTCCCTTCACCCATCCCTCCCCACCCTCCCCGTCCCCCAATGCACCCACTATCTGCGTGGGCTTCGACCTTGGAGAGTGATGACATCACCGAGCAAGTCCTATCCCACCCCCCGCCCTCCCCCGTGAACACATACAAGACAACGGTATCCAATCAACCTGTAAGACTGTAAAAACTTAACCGAACCGGGGTCCCGGCCTGTGTATGGCCGCAGTGACCCCAAGCCCCCTCGTGAGACTCCAGTCCAAAGTGAAGAATTGTTACCACAGAGTCCCTTCGCCTCAGCCTGGGCCTTTGGATGCATTAGAATCCTCTGAATTCCTGCGGAGCCGCTTCCCACCCTTAGGCACTCGTTGCCACTTTGGGCACTCTCTCATGTGGGGTGCCTCTGGAGCTCCTACTTTCAGCGGTCGCCGTGACTCTGACATGTAGCCCGCCGCTCTCAGGATCTCCTCAGCCTCCGACACCTGCTGCACTTTAGAGGTGATGCCATTGATAGAAAAACTCAGTCCAAAGGGAAACAGCCATCTATAGCGAAAGTTCTGATCACGCAATACCTGCACCACTGCCCGGAATTCTCTCCGTTTTTGAATTGTGGTAAATGCCAAGTCCTGGAAGATTTCAATCTTGTTCCCATGCCACTGCAGGGAGCCTTGCTTCCTGGCCGCAGTCATCACCTTTTCCTTCATGGTAAAGTTATGAAAACAAGCAATGATGTCCCGAGCCTGATTATTCCTGGGGGTCCCCAAGGATCTGTGAGCTCTGTCCAGTATGATAGAGGTCTCCTCAGCTGCAGCGGCTCCGCATGAAGCAAGGTCAGGCAAATATCTTGTATAACTTTCATACAATCTGTATTTTCATTAATCTCTGGGATGCCCCTAAACCGGAGGTTAGATCTTCTCAGCCTGTTTTCCATATCCTCCACTTGCCTTGCTAAGGTGTCTTGCGAGTCTCTCAGTTTCTGTTGTTCTTCACTGAGGGCCTGATTATGTGACTGCTGCTCCTCTAGTCCCTCCTCCACAGTTTCCACGCGGTGGTTCAACTCAGAGACCTCTGTTTTGAGCCCGGACATTATAGCCTCCATATCTTTTTTATATTGGGCCATGTCTGCTCGTATGGCCCCAAACCAAGCGGAGAAGTCAGCCCGGGATGGTGCCCCGCCGTCTCCCGACTCCGTGGGCCCCGATATTGCCTCCTCCTCCGGGTCAGTGAGCAAGGCCACTCCGTCCGCCATTTTGTCCGCGCTCTCCGAGTCGAGCTCCGCCACGGCTGCGGCGAAGGAAAAACGTTTGAGGTCCAATTTTTTTTTGTTAGCTGCCATAGCAGCACTAGCAGTTGCCGGTCCTCGGTTTTGGAGGGGAACCGAGGCGCAAGGACGCCGATGGTGCCTGATGATCGGGGCGGGAGGTGAGCCGCCGGGTTTAGCCGTCCGTCCTGCGCGGTGACGTCATCCGCTCTCAGAGGGAGCAATTTTAGATCTAATTCTCAGTGGAGCATAGGACTTGGTGAGAGAGGTAATGGTGGTGGGGCCGCTTGGCAATAGTGATCATAATATGATCAAATTTGATTTAATGACTGGAAGGGGGGCAGTAAGCAAATCCACGGCTCTCGTGCTAAACTTTCAAAAGGGATTTGATAAAATGAGAAGAATAGAAAAAAACTGAAAGGAGCAGCTACAAAAGTAAAAGGTGTGCAAAAGGCGTGTTCATTGTTAAAAAATACCATTCTAGAAGCAAGTCCAGCTGTATTCCACACATTAACAGGCCGATACAGTAAAAACTGCTTTTCTGTACACACTCTGACTTAATATCATGGCGATATTAAGTCGGAGGTCCCGAAAGTTAAAAAAGTAAAAAAAAAAAAAAAATTTTGAAATAGGCCCGCGGGTTGAAAACCGGACGCTCAATTTTGCCAGCGTCCGGTTTCCGAACGCGTGGCTGTCAGCGGGCTCGAGAACCGACGCCGGCAAAATTGAGCGTCGGCTGTCAAACCCGCTGACAGCCGTCGCTCCTGTCAAAAAAGAGGCACTAGGGACGCGCTGGTGTCTCTAGCGCCTCTTTTTACCGCCGGGCCTAATTTAAATACATTTATTTACTGTATCGCGCGCACAGGAGAGCCACCAAGCTTTGTAATCCGAACAGCTACCAAAACTAGTAAGGTCCAGCCATCTCTCTCCCTCATATTGCTGAATGGTATCAGGCTATCACCAACCTGCTGGCACTGATCCAGTTAGTTTCTGGGGAGTTGTAGCCTACGGATTCCTACTCAGCTACCCTGTGCCCTGCATTGCTATCAGCTCATACTTCCTTTATCTATGTCTTGTTTTCTCCTTATCAGCTCCTCCTTTGCCCTTAAGGGGTTGTTTGCAATATTGCAGTCTCTTAATCTTGTGTTTTTCTACCGTCCTCTCTGTTCCCAAGCATACTTGAATTTTGTTATGGTTTTGGTTGCTACTACATCTGCCAGGAGGTAAGTTTATTTGCTTATTTTGATTTGGTATTCTGCCTTATCAAATAAATTCAGTGGATTATAATAAACCATAAAAAGCTGCAAAGAAAGTATCACAGGTGATAATTCTAAACCAATAGATGAACACAAAGCACCATCCACCTCCGTCTTCCAAATACATTCCTTGCACCCCTCTCATTCAATTAATTGGCATCCTACCAGGGCCGGAGGAACCACTAGGCGAGCTAGGCGTGTGCCTAGGGCGTCGCGATCTAGGGGGCGCCGCGGCAGGCGGCAGAGTTTTGAAAGGACAAAAAGTGCCCTTTCAAAATTCTGCCAGCTCCCGCCTCACCGTGCCCCCCTCCCGATGCCCCCCTTGTGGTCCAGCGGAGGGCCCGGGAGTGGCACTGACCCTGGCTTAGTGCCAGCCGAGGCCCCTGGAGCAGCAGATCGCTCCCGGGCCCCCACCAGGTATTTTGTAAGTTTTCTTTTGGGGGGGGGGGGAGGAGTCGGGGCTGCGACCGGGGGCGGCACGACAGGGGGGGGGGGGCAGCACAAGGCTGAAGGTGCTTAGGGCGCCCAATCCCCTTGCACCGGCCCTGCATCCTACTCTTCTTATTCTCTCTCAGTCATATCTGTGCTCCACTGCTGCTCCACATTGTTGCAATTTGGCCCTCTCCAAAGAGCTTGGCCAGTGGCCTCCAGGAATGCCAGCCCAAATAGTCAGGTTTTTACCTTCCTGAACCTCAAACCTTGTGGCTCTAACTGGATATCTAAGGGGACTGTACAAAATATAAATCAAATGAATGAGCACATGCTTTTCTGGCAGTAGTCTCTCTCTTTACCTGTGAAGGTGCTGTGAGGAGCATAATGACTGCAAGGGTGATTAGTAAGGCAGTAACTCCTGAAGATAAAAGTAGTCACTTCTGGTGAAGACACTTAAAAATAATCTGTGGATTTGTGAATTTAATCCACCAGATAGCAGGCAACTAATGTAGTTTCTCCAGAACTGGCATAACATGCCAGTTCTGGAGAAACTCGTGCCGCCCGATATTCTCGTCATTGTGTTCTGGAGGAGCCACAAACATCTCATCAGCTCTAAGGGTAATCCCAGGTAAAGGGAGCAAATTAACAGAATTGCTGCTAAAACAGAGGACAGCATGGTTTCTGGGATCCAATGAATTTCACAATCCAAGTCAGCATGGTTTTACCAGAAGGTAGGTATTGTCAAATGAATTTCTTTCATGGGGTGACCAGAGAGTTGGATCAAGGCAGAGCACTAGATATAGTGTACTTGGATTTCAGCAAGGCCTTTGACACCGTTCCACATAGGAGCATAAATAAATTGAATGCCCTGTATGGGCCCTGAAGTGATTGATGTGTTAAGGGAGGAAGGAGAGAATCCATCAATCCAAGTTAGACTGTGAAGACTCGGGAAGGTGTATCGAAGTAAGGAGGAGGGAAAGGAGATGGGATGGTGGAGTGGAGGGGGAGAGGTAGCTGGAAAAAGGTGAGGACCTGGGATCGGAGAAGGGAGGAAGAGTTAATGTGTTGGATAGCGGGACCTGAGTAGGGGCTATGAGGAGAGGAGGAGGGGCCCTGGCACTGCTGTAACGCTGGGGCTGAGATCCTCGCAGTGCCCTGCTGTGACCCTGAACCTGAAATGTGGTGACACACTGACTAATTTTGAGATCGCGTGCCTCTTGCTTTTGGTGCCATGGCACCGACCCTGGGGAGGTGCTGTGATTTTGGGGTTGCACGTTGGGACACATTGTCTCCGGTGCTGCCCTGTTAAGATGAGCTCCTGTGATCCGTGGTTGGTTTTTTTGGGTTTTTTTTCCCCAATAATTGTGGAGTTGCGCTATCGCTGTTTGTATGTTTGTTTGTATGGTCTCGGAGAGAATACCGATCAAATGTGCGAGGTAGAGAAGTCTGGGGAATCTAAAGTGTATTCCAGAAGCTGCTGGGAGCTGCTGGTGCTGGCAACCCTCGCGCTCAGAGGTAGGTGCAGGGGACATTTGTTCCCCGGGCCTCAGCTGTTCCTTCCATAAATAGACAAGAGGGTCTGGGAATGGTATAAGAGAGTCCGCAGGGAAACAACATATAGAAGCTGCAATTGCTAGGGCATACTTACAGCTTTCCATTCGTGATAATAAATCTAGTAGAGAGAAAACAAAATTGTTTTTTGGTTTTTTTTTTCTGGTGTGCCAAATTTGCTAATCTGCTTTCTCCTGATATCAGGTCACAGCTTTTCTCCCCCTTCCCCTCCTAACATTAGCTGTAGTGGGCTGTGCCCCTCCCAAGGCCCTGGGTTATTTATAAAGTGCAGGAGCTGTGCTCCACATTCCAGTCGGAGCCGGACAGCTGCCAGCCGCCGAGCTGCCCCCAGCGAAGAGACACGGCCCAGGAACTCCACCGAGGTAAGTGGCTGAGGGACTGCTGGTCCCTAATAACGTTCGGGCCACCGAATGCCGAATCTGGTGGAGAAATGTCCAGGTTTCATGAAGCTTTGGGACTGAACAAGTAGGGCTGTGGTGAGACAGGTGATGGGGACGGGCCTGGAGCACCAGCGTTTGCTGCCAAATGTGGAGAGAAGCGTCTTAGCTGATTAGACAGAGGGGACCTGCCAGGCCTTGCCCTGCAGATAACGTGAGGATGGATAGTGAGGGGGCCGGCGTGCACACTGTCTCCCTCTTCCCAGATAATGTAGCCAGACTTTAAGACATTTTGGGCAGTGTGTGGGGAGGGTAAGGAACTTGCCATCCATCATTACTGCTATTTATTCAGAGTCCTAATAATTTTAATAGAGCAAAGCAAAATGAACCCCAGTTTTTAAACCAGAACGAACTGTCTGGACCTGGAAGCCCAGCTGGCAGCCCTGCACACATGGTCTGTGTGGCTTCCTCTCCTCCTTTCCTTCTTCACCCTCCTCCCGTCTGACTCTGCTCTTCCTCTCCTGCTTTTTGTCCACCTGCATCCCCGCTGCAGATTTGGCCTCTCCCCCACCCACCTCCTCTTGTTTCTGGGGCTTTTTTCTTTTCTTCACAACTGTCCTTTGTAGGGGGGGGGTCTCTTCTCTTCCCTCTCCCCATCTCAAATGTCTGCGTCTTTCCATGTTTTTCCTCCCCCGCGCCGGTTTTGAGTCTTAATCCCCCTTCCCTGTTTCTAGAACGTTCTTCTCTCCCACTCTGATTATTTTTGGGAGATGTGTCTTGCCCTCTTCTTGGCATTATTTGTTTGCATGGGGGGGGGATTTTGACTTTACATAGAAACCGAGAATATGACAGCAGATATACGCCCGGTCTGCCCATCCACGTCTCCTACTCAGCTGCCAAGCCACTGCCCCTTACAGATCTCCTCTGCTTGCCCCGACTCGACGTTATTAAAGCAAATAGAAATTGTAACAAAAGTAAACTTACTGCATGCTTCCAGCAGCCCCAGTCCTCTCTCCCCTCCTCCATCCGGGCGCTCAGGTCACGGCGTGCGCTCATGCGCCTTCGCTGCTTGAGCGCCCAAATTGGACATGCGTTCATCCACCTTCGCCGGCGGGGGCTGCTGGAAGCCGCTTTCGCCGCCGGCCACCCCCGGGAGGCAGAGGAGCCGCGGTGGGCGCCTCGGGAGGAGGGGAGAGAGGACTGGGGCTGCTGGAAGCGTGCAGTAAGTTTACTTTTGTTACAATTTCTATTTGCTTTAATAACATGTCGAGTCTATTTTTGCCCTGTGCCTTGCTTCAGGAGGGGGGGAGAGAGGACTGGCAATCCCCGATGCCCGAGCGTAGGAGAACCATCCACTACCTGTTACCTGTCATTTCAAATATCATTTGAAATGACCACAATTTGGATCCTCCCTCCATTGATCTCCAATTCTATCCCTCAGATCTTGGAACCTCCCTCCCTTCTTTCCTACCTACTTCTCCCCAGATCATTCCCCTCTCCTACTTCCTTCTCCCTTTCCTCAGTTCCAGGGCCCCCTTCCCTCCCTTCCTTCTCCCCATCCCAGATTCCCGGATCCTCCCCTCTTAACTTCCCTCCCGTTCCTGGATCTCCCCCATCTTCCATCCTCCTCATCCCGGGTCCTCTCTCACTCTCTCCCCCCCATCCCTAGTCACTTTACCTGTTCTTCGCCCCATTCCTGGTCCTCCTCCCTCTCCTCTCCCTATCAGTAGTTTTCAAACTCTCTCCTTCTCCTTTCCCCATTCCCAAGAATTCCTCCCGTCTACTAATACTTGAGATCTCTTCTCCTCACCCAATAAAATAAAAAATTAAACAGAGACAAGCAGGGTTGGCGAGCTATTTTAGTTTTAAGATGTAATATATAGATGGAAATATTTGCCAATATTTTCTAATTCTCACTGCATAAGCTACCCCTGATCTGCCATGGGGAACTGTGAAGCTGTACCTTAGACCTTCTACTCCCTGACCTTCCGAGGGAGGGGCTGGGTCAGCAAAAAAACTAAATCTGTCACTGATCCCCAAGCCATGGATTACAGATCACATATCCATACAATAGTAACCTGTGGAGAGATTTAATCCGGGATGTTTTTTTCTCAAGTTGCAGAATAATATTTGGGCCCGCTAGAGGAATACTCAGCTCTGTCCTGCCCAGAGATGTTTGCTCAAACCTCTCAAGTTTAGCAGAATTGAGGATAAATTGTATCGCCCAGAACAGAAACATCTTTTGCTTAGGGATGGTATTTTCAAAATGGCTTCCTCCATGTTTTTACTATGGTGCAGCTGTGTTGGAAGTTGGCCTTTCTCTCTCTCCTCCTCAGAAATCAGTGGAAAGGTGCGCAGCAGAATTCACAGATTTTGTAGAGTCTGACCGTGGCTGTGATGCAAACGCTTCCAATATAGCCCCTGGAACTGGACAGAGACCGTCAGCTCATTTCACACATGCCGCCTTTGTTTATGTCTCTGCTGAGTTGAGCTGGATTTGAACCGGTGACCTAGAGGTGAAAGGCTCAGTAATGCTGTGAGGATTAATTTCAGCCATACAGTTTTCATGTTTTGTGCCGAAAGAGTAAAATTATTATCTGAGCCAAGAAGGATAATTAAGAAGCCCCTGCTTTCTATACGGTGAAGCTGCTCCTGGCGTTAGAGCGATACCTGATATGCATACCTGGGTACTCTCCGGATTTTTCCCCAGAGACTCAGGAAATTTGCATCAATTGCCAGGTTTCAGGGGAAACATTAAAAAGCTCCAGCCACTCGCCTTCACTAAGCCCGCAGGCAGGGGAAGGGTAAACTTGGAGCACCCTCACTTCAGGCAGCATGTGGGGAGAAACCTTAGCTGTGATTCCAGTTCCCGGGACTCAGCTGAGGGAAGAGTAAAGGAGCAAACGTTTGTGATGGGAGGAAGGAGAGTGCCGAGGTCAGAGAGAGAGGGAGGAAGAGAGAGAATGCTGGGGTCATCTCTGGAGATGGGAAAAAGTGATGGTGGTGATGGAGAGAAAGGGTGGATTAGCAGGGAGGGGTGATGGACTGAAGATAAAAGAGGGGAGACTGAGGAGTCATCTTAGAAAATATTTCTTTACAAAAAAGGGGGGTGGATGCAAGGAACAGCCTTCCAGTGTTGGTGGTGGAGGCATGGAACAGTCTTCCAGTGTTGGTGGTGGAGGCATGGGACAGCCTTCCAATGTTGGTGGTGGATGCATGGAACAGCCTTCCAGTGTTGGTGGTGGAGGCATGGGACAGCCTTCCAGTGTTGGTGGTGGAGGCATGGGACAGCCTTCCAGTGTTGGTGGTGGAGGCATGGAACAGCCTTCCAGTGTTAGTGGTGGAGGCATGGGACAGCCTTCCAGTGTTGGTGGTAGATGCATGGGACAAGCACAGGGGATCTCTAAGGGAGTGGTAGAGATTGCAAGGCTGAGGAGCTGGTGTGGATACCCAACTAGACAGTCCATCACGTTTCTGTGATACGCATTATTCTTTCCTCTTACCTGCCCTCCCCGCCTCCTGCTAATCAGCAGCAGCCTCAGGGGGACCACAGCTCACAGGTTCCCAGGCAGGCTGACACTGATAGGAAATGATTTCGTTCTGCTGGCTGTATGGCCAGAGCTAGCTGCTGCTGTTTGTTTTTGCTTGCTTGGGTAAAACTGGAGATCAGGTGGGGCCTTCTGTAGTAATGCAACAGGAAAAGTAAAAATGGGCGGACACCATGGTCCTTGTGGCCCTTCTCGGCCGTCGTATTCTACATTGCTCTGCAATAGTAAATGCGGGAAGAGAAGGCCTCGCTCAATAATGCACCCCCTCCGCTATGCTGCAATGCCCAACGTCCTGCTGACATGAGATCTGGCCAGAATCCTCACACACGTCTCCTTTTTCCTTTCTCGAAGCCATGGAGGATCCAATGCAGCTGAAGGAGGAAGGGAACAAGTTCTTCCAAGCCAGCGACTTTGAGCGTGCCATCGAAAGTTACACCAAAGCGCTGAAGCTGATCAATGACAAGAGGATCCAGGCCGTGCTGTACAGAAACCGGGCCGCCTGCTACTTGAAAAAGGTGAGGGGCCAGAAGTGCGGGAGCACGCGGGATCTGTCGGAGGCGGGCATCTGGTAATGCAGCTGCCGTGATAATTAAAATCTACGAAGAGGGGAGGGGCAATAAAGCTTTTTACATAGTAAACGCATTTCCTGGGTAAAAATGCCATTTACAGTTTTGTGATTGGTGTTTGGGGATTGGGTTTCTTAATAAGGTGGGATGTGTGATTGGTTTTGACTGGGGGGTGACATGGACTTGGCAGCTCCGATGGCAGTGGTTGGGATTTGGAGTGGAGTGGAGTGGGTGGGTGGGGATTGGGTTATTTTTTAATGCTGTTTTATCTTTTTATAGTGGATTTTGTATTGGTGAATTTTTATGTTGCACACCTCTCTGGGCAGGCGGTAGTCTCATTGGGTGATATATAATCCTATATCCCCCCCGTTGCAAGTATAAAGGCGTGCACTGCTCACAGCGTGCTCGCGTTCAGCCGCACAATAAGGGGAGGGGACAGCTAGGGGGAGCGAAAGCAAACGCAGAGATTTCGGTTTTCAAACCTCTGGAACCGAGGAATATCACGCGCGGTAAAACGGGCGCTGGGATCGAGCACCCGCTTCCCTAACGCACGCACATCCACCTCTCCCGGGCGCACGGTGCTTTATTTTAACGAGCTGCCGCCGTAAAAAAAAAAAAAAAAATGACGCGCTGGGTAAAAATTGTGCGTCCCTAGCGCTCAAAAGCATCGGGCGCCCGGGAGCGGTGGCTGTGCGAGGGTTAGGGAAGCGGGAACTCAGTGCGAGCGTCCGTTTTATCTCGCAGCGGATAACTCACCTGCACAATATGCGCGCACGCCTGCAGCGTGTATACTCTGCGCCCAGAAATTGTTTTTATCTTTGTAATCGAGCCCTTACCGTTTTCCCCTTAATTCTAAGCGCCGCAAGCAGTAGAACACGGTATCACAGCGATGCTAAGCCGGAGGAGCCACAGAGAGCAGCACACTTTGTTTTTCCACGTGCTCTTGGCTCGTGGGTATGACTCAACGCCAGCTCCAGGACTGGCATTAAATTTGCCGCTTTAAAAAGGGTGCGCTGGTCGACAGGCGATTTCCTTGCATTTGGGGGTAACCGCCAATAACCTCATCCACATGGAGTTTAATGTGATTTGCGCTATTAGCTAGGCGCTTGTTTGGACGCGCTAATCCCCTTATTGCATCGGGCGTTAGCCCAGCGGGTCCAAACCACGCGCCCATCTGAGCATTGACCTGTGTTCTAGGCTGCGCGCACTTTATTGCATCGGCCCGTGTGTTTGTACTTTCTGGCATGAGCGACGCAACCCAGGCAAGGGCCCAGGATGCGGGCGCGTTTTTACCTGCACTCACTATGAGGAATTTCTCTTTGAGACTGCGCCTGCATTCCCCCCTTCCCGAGGAGTTTCAAAATTACCCTCTCAAATATGATTCAACACATCACATATTCCAGTCATAAACTTAAAGGGAGCCATTTTGAATAGCCCACCTTCTATCAAGTTATGCGCACACTTTCTACGCATTTAGGGCTGGATTTTCAAATGCCTACACGCGCCAGGCCTATTTTAAAAGGCCCGGCCAAGCGCGTAAAGACCCGGGACGCATGTAAAGGGGAGGGGCGGGGCTAGAGGCCCCCGCCACAGCGGCCGTTTGCCACCGTGCCGGGGGGGATCGCGCGCCGGCAGGGTGCCGGTGCGCGCAACCTGCACCTGTTCCAAGGCAGGCGCAACAGGTAAAACAAACATTTTGTGGGGGGGCTCTAGGTTAGGGCTGGGGGAGGTAGGTTAGGGGAAGGGAGATTAGTCTGGGGGTGGGAAGTTCCCTCCCAGTCCGCTCCGAAATTGGAGTGGACTGGGAGGGAACTGTGCAAGGCAGCGGGCATCAGCACACATAGGATGCACAAATGTGCAACCCCCTGCGTGTGCCGACCCCCGATTTTATAACATGCGTGCACCTGCGCGCGCATGCTATAAAATCAGGCCTCTTGAAATCTACCATTTAGGGCCGGAATTTAAAACACCCTCATGTGTGTAAGGTCCCGGGGTTGCTGAAAGAGGCAGTCTGGGGGGTGGGGCAGGGCGGGGCTAGAGTTGCCCGGCACTGCGGCTCTTTGCCGCTGTGCCAGGGGATTGCGTGCCAGCAGGGTGCCGGCGCGTGCAACTTGCGCCTGCTCAAAGCAGGCGCAAAAGGTAGGTTAAAGCTATGGGGGGGGGGGGGGTTAGGACAGGGATGGGGGGAGGGCAGGATAGAGGAAGGGGAAAGGAGGTCAGGCTAAGGGGTTGGGAAGTTCCCTTCCAGTCCACTCCTTAATTGGAACTGGGGAAGGCCCCGCTGCGTCACTGCATGTAATTGCAAAATTCCTCCCCTCCCCCCCCTTGTGCACGCCGACCCAGTGTGCGCATGTTGTATAATCACGAGTCCATGTGTGCGCGCGTTCTTTTAAAATCTACCCTTTACTGTGCAGCGGATTATGAACTGAAAAATGTGCTAAGGAGCCAGGAGAGCAGTCAGAGAAACTGAGACCTGGGAGGAGTGCCAAAGGCCCAGGATTGCTCCTGGAAATCCACAAAACCCGAGCTGTCTGGATCTCTTTACCATGTAATTCAGGGGAAGGCAAAAAAAAAAAAAAGAAACATTGCATCTATAGCCAGGTCTGCTGTACAATAGAGAAAATAAAATTCTCTCCTTGCCTCAAATCTGCCAATCAACTTAGGACCACCAGGCAATGACCCATGCATTCAACTTAGGACCACCGTGCTTTTATTACGAATTTTACTAAAAATGAATATGTTGCAATCATCACTTTTGCAAATATTTCTTTATCAAATGCAGTTCTTCCTTTATTTTAAACGTTCTTGCTTTTAAGGGGATAATTGTAATAGTTTCTAGTAGTACTGCAGTAGAGGGAACTAAGCTGCCCATGTCAGTGCAATAATCCATCACCATATATGTGTTATGTGCCACTTGAAACTGATTTTGGATCAGTCGGATTTTTGAGTCATAGTGCAAGCCTTTGTACTCCCTGTATTAGACCACTGCAGCTCTTTATGTATCGGGCTTCCAGATTCCTCCATTCTTGCAATCCTCTGCAGCCCTTGGGGCCACACCACTCCTGTCTTAAAAAGGCTTTGAATTCAAATTACTTTCAGTGATTTTATTTAAATCATAAAACAGGATGGCCTGGATTATCTCTCATCTCTTTTGAAACTTTATCAACCAACCCCTGCCTTAGGTCCTCAGGGGAAGTCTTTTTTTTTTTTTTAGATATCCCCTCTGTTAAAGAAAGCATGTCTGAAGAATACTCAGTGTAGAGCCTTTTTGTTGTCATTGGCCCTGCTCTTACTGAATTCATTACCGGACTCTCTACGAGTGCTTGATGACATAAAGATTTTTCGCAAACAGCCGAAGTCCCTGCTCTTTAAACAGCCTTTTTGTAATGTAAATTTGTGTTGTTTGATTACTCTGTTTTATTGTTTTACATTGTATTTTGTTTTACTTGTTTTAATTATTGTAATCCGCCTAGCAGTGGAACCCATTCTAAGTGGAATATAAATGTTTTTAAGTAAATAAATACAGAGATATGGTGATGTTGCTGCAGGAATGTAGAACCAAATATGGAACGATGATGTTGTAACTGTGGGAACTGCATGCCTGCAGGTGCATCAGAAGCCCAGATCTACAAAAAGATATAAAAGCAAAAGTAACTGTTGTTTGTTTTTTTTAATACACGGGGCCTGATTTTCAAAAGCACTTACATGTTTAAAAATGGGCTTTACCCATGTAAATGCACTTTACCTGTGTAAGTGGGCTTTTGAAAATTGCTACAATAGTAGTTACATTTATATATAGAAATCCTTTTGAAAATGACCCCCATTGTTTGTAAGAGGGCAATTTTCATAGCGTTTTACCCGTGTTAATCATCTGACATCATCCTCTCCCCGTGTGGAGCAATCTGCACACTTTTAACCACCCTGAGAAGAGAAGTTTCTGGAATAGGGGACAGAGGTATTTAGGTTGGGGAGGAAAGTTCCACCCGTAGAAGGGCATTTTCCAATCTTTGTGCAAACGTTTCCTGCAAAATTTTGTCCACTGAGAAAGCCCGGTGAAAGTGAGCGCAGCGCGTTTCACCATGAAAGTCCGCGCAGACTTCCGGTTCTGCTCTCGGGCTTCGGTGTTTTGAAAATTGGGGCACAACATGAGGATGGAGCGTACAAATGGACGTCGTGCCAAAACCGTGGCCCAAATGCCAGACTCGGATGAGGATCCATCATAGCCCTCCTCTGGGCAGATAATTTACAAACAAATCTGCGGCTGCTCACCATTAAATCGCCGGGTAAGCCCTTCCCTAGAATCTAACTTGCACCATCACACCCAGCATTTCCCCAGTCTTTCAGCAGAGAAGCCCTCGATAGAACGTGAATGTCTAAATAAGTGTCCGGCCCAAAGCCACCTGGACCCCACTGCAGGCTCAGAGTTCCTGCATCCTCTGGGGTCTGCAGATGTGAAGAGCTCTCAGCAGCTGTTAAGGATGATGCCCTAGGTTCTCAGTCAGTAATCTGAGATGTTTCTGGGCCTAGTAATTTCCACTTCTGTCCATGCATGTAAGGCTAAGATTGTACTGGTACCACAGGCCTGGTATGTAATGCGTCTCTTTCTTCATTTTACAGGAAAATTATATACAAGCAGTAACCGATGCTTCCAGAGGTACGTGAGACTCCTTTTTTCATATGTTTGGATCTCTTGTAAATGGAACCACTAACTTTTCCTTTAATTACAGAATCTCATATAATGCAAGAAGATATCTCATGCTAACACAGACATGGAGGTTATCTGAGAAGAGAACAGGAAAAGCTGGACACTATGGGGGCAATTTTTAAACTCCCACATTGCTGCAATCTGCAGATACTTTTACCCGCAGTCTTTCCGGGCTATGGGTTGTGGGCTTTCTTTTAACTATTTTTCTATTGGTTAGGCTGAATGGAAACTAAAGGCTGGATTTAAGCCATGAGAACATTTTCATACTTATAATTTGTGCTTGTTTGTTTTCTTTGTTCTTCTTTTTTTTTTTTTAACGGAGGAAGAGGAGGGGTGCTGCACCGTTTTTCCCTTGCATGAAATTTAAACCTTGGACAAAGCAGACACTGTTTCAAAATTATGGAAGCAAATCAATGCACGTTTCTTGCCGTCTTTCCTCACGCAAAGTTTTAAAGCGAACTTACGTTAAGTGAAATGTAGATTTCAAATAAAGAGTTGTTCCACAAGTTTCAAATGAAACATATTTTAACCCCAGGGCAGGCAACTGAGCAACCTCGACTTTGCCTTATTTGCAAAAATCTCCTTCCTCCAGCAGGCCCAGCCGCCCAGAATTATCTCTGGCATGTCCCTAGGCGCAGGAGTGGAGAGGTCTCCCTCTGGAGTTGTGGGAGCCCGGTAAGGGGATGGTTCTCTTACCAAGATGCGCCGCCTCCTCCTTCCCCTAGGTGACCCTCACTCATCTCAGAACCACCCACTTTAAGGGTTCATGGCCCCCCTTTGGACACAAGGCACCCCCAGGCAGGTGCCCACTCTGCGTAACAGGAAACCCCGTCCAGTCTCTTCCGTCCTCTGCTTGTGTTACCAGGGAGGACAGTTTTTCCTGGGGAAGACCGTCTGTCTGAAAATGACCCTCGCTCAATCTGGTTGAAAGTACGCACGGGGTTTCCACCGCACACAGACTTCTAGCTGGATGGAGGGGAAGCGTGAATAGGGCAGGGTTGGAAAGCAACATGTATAGGTTGGGTAATCCAATCTGTGCACACTTTTTTCCCCCAGTAAAAATCAGCCCGCAAAAAAATAAAAAGCAGGTGAAAAGGTCTGAGGGTCCCTCGTACTCGTGGAAAGGTAAAGTGCGCGTGTAGTTGACCTTCGAAAATGAACGGGTCACTGTTCCCCCAGACTCTGCTCTGAGGCTGCGCCGTTTGAAAACCTTCCCCCTTCCACACTATTGTTTCCCATCCCCCTGCCGATACTGCTAAGGAAAAAAGTAAGGACCTTCCTACGGCTTCCTCATTCGCTGTAGTATTGGTGAATGTCAGCTCTGCCTAACTAACAAATTGAAACTGCATATTCATGCCTTACTGAGGCCTTGGTAAGAAAGGGTAGCATGGAAAGTTGAACTTAGTGTCGTCCACCTGGGTATTTGTTTTTCGGTATGCCTCAGCTATCTAAACGTGGGGGATGAAGTTGCTTTTATTTATCAAGCACCTACTGATGTAGAGCTTGGCAAGCTTAGGCAATTGCATGGTGCAGGATTTCTAGGACTCAATGTGTACGGTACAACTTCATTTCACTTGGCTGTATTTTAGAGGTCTCCTTCCTTCTCTTCTGCTTCTCTTCGTGATATAAACTCTCTGAATTTATATCTGACCTTGGCCTAAGAGCTACCATCTTGGTATTAGTTGGGGACTTCAGTATTCATGCTGAAGGGCCACCTTCTGGGGCCGAGGAGGATTTTTTAAGCTGCTTGTCAAATGTTGGGTTTTCACAATCTGTACATTCTGCTACACACAATCTAGGGCATAATCCCAACTTGCAGACAGATTTTAAAAGCGTTGCTCGCGCAAAAACGCCCATATACGTGCGTACGCGGGCCACACGCAAGCAACTCGGATTTTAAGAAGCAGCGAAGTTTGTGCATGCTTACCCGTGCACACGTCTATATTGAGGGAGTGGAAAAGGTGCGGGGCACGGGCATCCCGGGGCTGGTCCAAGACTTATGCATGTAAGTTCGTATTTTAAAAAGGCTGACCATGGCGCACGTCGGCTTGATATCCGCGTAACTTTACTGCTGGTCTGATGAGCGGTAAGTCTGGAGATTTCAGGTTTCAGGGCTTTCAGCACAGCGAGAGGGTTCGGGGGGGCCTTGCAGGATAGAGAACCAGAGGGGTCTTGAAGACCTCGATATGAACTGGGCAAACTGGTGGATTCTGGTTTTTCCCTCACCCGAAGATGTTTTAAAATCCATCCTCATACGCACGTAAAAGCCGCTAAAGCCCTAGTGGAAATACGCACGGGACATCTACTCAAGCAGCCTCTTAAGGTTATGCGCGAGGGCGGTATTTTAAATGATATGGGCATACTTGCGCGCACGATTTAAAATTGCAATGTATCTCCGCTTCGCGCCGATGCTTGCGTTTATAGGTTCCCGCACTTTCCTTTTAAAATTATCCTGGTTGTGTTTAAATCAAGAGCACATCAAGTTGATTTAGAGATCCGTTATCCTGGACAGGCCATTATCTGGTTAGATTTACCATAGTTGGCCTTTTACCCATTTTAGAATATGGTGAGATCCATATTCAGACACAGTCCGGATAGCAAAGTTAGCCGAATAAACTTATCCGGCTAGCTTTGGAGGTATTTTCAATAGCACAGCTGCACTATTGAATATAGCTGGCTATCTTAAAGTTAGCCAGCTAACATAGGACGGCTATTTTGCTTGACCAGACAGCTGACTAAGTCATCCGGCAATAGTGATCAGAACATTATCAAATTTGACTAAATTACTGGAGGGAGTGCAGAAAAGAAATCTACTATGACACCATTTAACTTTCAAAAAGGTGACTATGATACAATGAGGAAAATGGTTAGGAAAAAACTTAAAGGAACACCTACAAAGGTTAAGAGTTTAGCTCAGGCATGGATGTTGTTTAAAAATACCATCTTGGAAGCCCAGAACAGATGTATTCCATGCATTAGAAAAGGTGGAAAGAAGGCTAAACGACTACCAGCATGGTTGAAAGGTGAATGAAGAAAACAGGAAATGGCATAAGCACTAGCAAATCAGATGCAAAGCATTGATAAGGAAGGCAAAGAAAGAATTTGAAAAGAAACTTGCCGTGGAAGCAAAATCTCATAATAAAACCTTTTTCAGGTACATTTGAGATAAAAAGCCTGTGAGGGAGTCAGTTGGACCATTAGATGATCAAGGGGTAAAAAGAACACTTAGGGATGACAAAGCCATAACAGAGAGACTAAATGAATTATTTGCTTCAGTATTCACTGAGGAAGATGTAAGGCAATATCCATGCCAGGATTGATATTCAAAGGTGATGAGTGGGAGGAACTGAAACAAATTTCAGTGAATCTTGAAGATGTACTAGGACAAATTGACAAACTAAAGAGTAGCAAATCACCTGAACCAGATGGTATTCATCCAAGCGTCTGAAAGAACTGAAAAATTAAATTGAGGACCTGCTATTGGAAATTTGTAAACTATCAATAACATCATCTATGGTACCTGAAAATTGGAGGGTTGCAAATGTAACATCAATTTTTAAAAAGGGATCAAGGTGTGATCCAGAAAATTACAGACCAGTGAGTCTGACGTCTGTGCCAGGCAAAATGGTAGAAACTATATTAAGAACAAAATTGCTGAACATATAGATAAGCATAGTTTAATTTAATTTAATTTATTTATTTTTATATACCGGTGTTCGATTTTACATATCACATTGGTTTATATTCCAACAAAAAATGCAGGAAATCAAGCTTTTCCTTTGTCAATACATTGAACAATAATAAACATAGAAATTGTTAACAAGGGAGATAAAAACAAGGGAATGGTTAACACTAAGGGTTGCATGAAGGGGTGCACAAAGGGGAGTGCCCCTTTGTCGTGCCTCTTCGGCATGCGACGGACGGCACGCAGTGCCTGCTGGCTTGTCGCCTTTCAACAGTCCGGCTCCGATTGCTATGACGTCGGGGGAGGGGGCAAAGCCAACATGGATTTAGCCAAGGGAAGTCTTGCCTCACAAATTTGCTACATATTTTTTAAGGGCGTAAATAAAAATGTAGATAAAGGTGAGCCAGTTGATACAGTATCTGGATTTCCAGAAAGAATTCGACAAAGTCCCTCATGAGAGGAAATTAGAAAGTCATGGGATAGGTAGCAGTGTGCTATTGTGGATTGCCAACTGGTTAAAAGATAGAAAACAGAGAGTAGGACTAAATGGTAAATTTTCCCAATGGAAAAACATGAATAGTGGAGTGCCCCAGGGATCTGTTCCGGGACCACTGCATTTTAATATATTTATAAATGACCTGGAAATGGGAACAACAAGTTAGGTGATCAAATTTGCTGATGACACAAAATTATTCAAAGTTGTCTAATCACAATAGGATTGTGAAAAATTGCGAAAGGACATTGCAAAACTGGAAGACTGGGCATACAAATGGAAAATGAGATTTAATGTAGAAAAGTGCAAAGTGATGCTCTTAGGGAAGAGTAACCCAAATTATAGCTACAAAATGCAAGGTTCCACATTTGGAGTCACTAATCAGGAAAAGGATCTAAGTGTCATAGTTGAAAATACGTTGAAATCTTCTGCTCAGTGTGCAGCAGCAGCCAAGAAAGCATATAGAATGCTAGGGGTTATTAGGAAAGGAATGGAAAATTAAAACAGAGAGTATCATAATGTCTCTGTATCGCTCTATGGAACTTTGAGTACTGGGTTCAGTTCTGGTCACCACATTTCAAGAAAGATATAACAGAATTAGAAAAGGTACAGAGAAGAGAGTGATTAAGATGATAAAGGGGATGGAACAATTCCCCTATGAAGAAAGGCTAAAGAGGTTAGGACTCTTCAACTTGGAGAAGAGATGGTTGAGGGGAGATATGATAGAGGTCTATAAAATAATGAGTGGAATGGAACAAATAAACATTAATCAATTGTTTACTCTTTTGAAAAGTACAAAGACCAGGGGATTCACAATGAAGTTACTAGATAATATATGTAAAACTAATAAGAGAAATTATTTTTTTATTCAATGCATAATTAAGCTCTGGAATTCATTGCCAGAGGATATGGTGAAAGCTAGTAGCATTGCTGGGTTTAAAAAAAGATGTGAACAAGTTCCTGGAGGAAAAGCTCAATAACAATTATTAAGGTAGAGTTGCAGAAATCCACTTCTTATTCTTGGGATAAGCAGCTTGGAACTAATTACCCTTGGGATCCTGCCAGATACTTGTGACCTGGCTTGGCTACTGTTGGAAACAGGATACTGGTCTTGATGGACCCTTGGTCTGACCCAGTATGGCAAGCCTTATTTTCTCATGTTCTTATGTTCTAATTCTGAATATCAGAGTTAGGTAGTTAATTTGGCCGGCTAACTCAACTCCTCCCAGTTACGCTCCCGGAACGCGACTAACTTGTCTGGCTAAATTTTAGCCCCCTAACTTACTAGCCAGATACTGTATGTGCCCAAATATTCGTCAGCAGGCTAAATTCTCAGTCAGCTGGCTAAATGCTTTTGAATATGGACCTCGGTTAGAGAAGGTGTAACAATCTGACAGTTGAAAGCATTATTCATGATTTACAGCTACCTCATGTGGAGCATCTAGCCCATAGACCAGTTAATTGATCAATGGAATACTGTGGTAATCGGGGCTTTTGATAAGGTGGCTCCTGAGTGGCCTATCCAGCTCACCCAGGGGCACTCCACCTCCTGGTGTCAGGAGGGACTCCGCTTGCTTAAACAGCAAGGTTGGCAGCTGGAGCAGAGGCGGGGGAGAACCTGTTCTTCTGAGAATCGAAAACGATGTGCTCAGCATATGAGAGTTTATAAGGGTAATAATTAGGGCAATTGGAATTAGTGGAGAATCAACCTAGCAACATTTTCCAAGTTATTCAGAGAATGACCTAGCCCAGCAGTAATAGACTAGCTATGAGCTCTTCCGGCTAACATTAATCATGATTTTTCTAACTTCTTGGAGATTGATAATATCCATCAGACATTTGTATCTGATTCTTTTGACGAAGCAATTGATAACAAAGGAATGAGTAGCTTCGATGTGTCCCCTGTTTCCTTCGGTGTCGCTTGGTTCAGATAGATCCTTTCTTTGTCCACCTGACCATGTAAGCAGCTTTCCCTCTCCTCATAACTAGCTCAGCTATCAGCAGCTTAATGTGTGTCAGCAGCCATCGGAGAAAGCCGCGGACACTGGCAGGAAGATGGAAAAGGTCAGAGAGGGTTTGGAGAATACGTTTTGAAGACGTGCTGCTTTCTTTCAGCGCTAGACGTCGATGCTTCGGATGTGAAGGCACTTTATCGGCGCTGCCAAGCACTGGAGAAGCTGGGAAAGCTGGACCAAGCTTTCAAGGACGTGCAGAGATGCGCTACCATTGAGCCCAGAAACCGAACCTTCCAGGAAACGTTGCGGCGACTGGGAATTAACATTCAGGAGAAGGTAGGAACTGCTGCAGCCTTTGCAGCCGTATTGGCTTCTTTACTCTGGCATAATTCCTGGCAGTGATCCAGGCATCTCAGATTTATTCTGTTTAGTTGCTAATGGCCAGGACCCGAGGCCCTAGGCACTGTGTGGTTGCCATTCAAAGGCTTTCTCTGGCTAACGTTTAGAGTTAGCTGGGCAAAAGCCAAGATTTCAATATTTCCTCCTGCTGATTGGATACATGTTGCGTACACAACTCACTGTGTGCACAAAATTAATCCACATAAAGAGCTGGCATATGACTAATGTTTACGGGTACTTAAGAACATAAGAAGTGCCATGCTGGGTCAGACCAAAGGTCCACTGAGCCCAACATCCAGTGGCCAATCTGGTTCATTGGGAAATACCAGGCAGATCCCAGAAAATAGATCCAATTCCTTGTTACTGACTCTCAGGGATAAGTGGCGAGTTTCCCCAAGACCACCTGCCTAATAATTATTTATGGATTCTCCCAAACCCTGCTATGCTAGATGCCTTGACCACAACCTCCAGCCACAAATTCCACAGCTTGATTGTGCGCTGAGTGAAAAAAATACTGTCTCCAGTTTGTTTTAAATCTGCTACCTGATGGTTTCATGGAGTGTCCCCTAGCTTTAGGACTAACTGAAAAGGGTAAATTATTGATTCCTTATTTACCTGTTTCACCCCACTCATGACTGTATCATCACATCCCCTCTATCGTCTCCTCTGCAAGCTGAAGAGCCCTAACCTCTTTAGCCTTTCTCCATAAGGGAGCCGTTCCATCCCCTTTATCATTTTGGGAACCCTTCTCGCTTCCTTTTCTAGCTCTGCTCTGTCTTTTAAACCATAGATCTATACAAAGTCATTATGAAATTCTCTGTTTTATTCTCCATTCCTTTCCTAATAATTCCTAACATTCTCTTTGCTTTCTTAAACCGCTGTGGCACCCTAAGCTGAGGATTTCAATGCACTGTTTACAGTGACTCCCAGATTCTTTTCTTGGGTGATGATTCCTAATTTGAAACCCAGCATTGTATACCTAAAGTTTGGATTATTTAAAATAGTAATAAAATAAATCAGATAAAATGTCATCTGCCGTGTAGCTGCCCGGTTCTCACAAGGTCCTTCTACAGTTCCTCACTGTTTGCGTTTGAGCTACTTTGAATATATTTGTGTCATCTGCAAATCTGTCGTTGCTCCCTTTCTACATCATTATTGATTACGGTAAGTTAAACAACCCAGGCCCTAGTTTTCAAAGATCGTTCTGGCACGTGCGTAGACACGTGTGCACATGAAAGAAGTGACACCTGCTCCCGAGCAGTAAATGCTTTCCTCGCTTAAACTGTGTCCCCTGGAACACCTAGCGTGAGTGTGGGGAGGAGGACAAGTGTAACCGAGTTACACACATACCTTTCCCCGCACAACCCCACGGATTTACACAAATAAACGGGGGTTTATGCACTTACATCCTTTTGAAAATTACCCCCCATAAGAAGTGGTGTTAGGGGGCATTCCCAGGGCAGGGCTAAACTTCAGTCGGTGCGTGCAGATGGTGAGCACCGTCCGACTAAAGTTACAAGTGGAAATCTGGTTGGGAAAAATACCCATCCTACAGTTATCCAGATAAAAATATGCGTGCAACTTTATCTGTGTGTATTCACCAGCAGATTTACCAGGCTATGTCCCTCTGAAAATCCGGATAAAGTTACATTCACAGTTTCACCCAGATAAATCATCTGCTCACTGACTTACTGTATATCTACCTCTCTATTATAATTTGTCCATCAGACACAGATTGTACTACTTCTTGGAGGCAGAGAATAGAAGCAGGAAAATCAGTACTAGCACTGGAAAGTTCCCTCACTTTCAGGCCGATACAGTACAGTGCGCTCCGGCGTTTTCGACACGCTATTTTTACTCCTTATACACGGGCCGATACAGTAAAATTCGCGGGAGAGCGGGCGCTCCGAGGCGAGCGCCCGCTCTCCCAACGCACACCCAGGCCACTCTCCTGGGCGCGCGATCGAGTATGCAAATGAGGGCCCGTGGAAAAAGGAGGCGCTAGGGACAGTAGCGCGTTCCTAGCGCCTCCTTTTTGACAGGAGCAGCGGCTGTCAGCGGGTTTGACAGCCAACGTTCAATTTTACTGGCATCGGTTCTCAAACCCGCTGACAGCCACGGGTTCGGAAAATGGACACTGGCATAATTGAGCGTCCGTCTTCCGACCCGCGGGCCGCTGGCTGATTTAAACATTTTTAAAAAAATTTTTTTGATTTTTTTTAAAAATTTTGGGGCCTCCGACTTACAGGCCAATACAGTACAGTGCGCGCCGGTGGAGCGCACTGTTAGCCTGCGTTTGGCCGTACGTTTTTGATGCACTATTTTTACGCCTTATACAGTAAGGGGTAATAGCGCATCGAAAATGCGCATCCAACCCCCCCAAAACTAATAGCGCCCGCCACATGCAAATGCATGTTGATGGCCCTATTAGTTATTCCCGCGCGATACAGAAAATAAAATGTGCAGCCAAGCCGCACATTTTACTTTCAGAAATTAACGCCTGCCCAAAGGCTGGCGTTAATTTCTGGCGGCACCGGGAAAATGTACAGAAAAGCAGAAAAAACTGCCTTTCTGTGCACCCTCCGACTTAATATCATAGCGATATTAAGTCGGAGGCCCCAAAATGTAAAAAAAAAAAAATTAAAAAAAATTTTTTTAAATCTGCCGGCGGCCCGCGGGTCGGAAGACGGATGCTCAATTATGCCGGCGTACATTTTCCAAACCTGTGGCTGTCAGCGGGTTTGAGAACCGACGCCGGTAAAATTGAACGTTGGCTGTCAAACCTGCTTACAGCTGCCGCTCCTGTCAAAAAGGAGGCGCTAGGGACGCGCTAGTGTCCCCTAGCGCCTCCTTTTACCGTGGGCCCTAATTTGCATACTCAATCGCGCATCCAGGAGAGTGGCCTGGGCGCGCATTGGGAGAACGGGCACTCACCTCGGGCGCTCACCTCACCTCGCCTGCTCTCCCGCGAATTTTACTGTATCGGCCTGTTTCTGCATTGTTTACAACCCAGCATTCTGCCTTGCTACAGAACAGGTACAGCACAGGCAGAAGCAGTGCAAGCTTCCATTACACACACTGCCCTTCCACAGAACAGGTACAGCACAGGCAGCAGCAGTGCACGCTTACCTTATATACACTGCCCTCTCACAGAACAGGTACAGCACAGGCAGCAGCAATGCAAGTTTCACATATACGCACACCACAGCACCACCACCACCACAGAACAGGTACAGCATGGAAAGCAGTAATGCAAAGTTTCCTTCACACACACATAACTTGTACATTTGTGCAGTAATATGCATATATTTATTGATTTAAGGAATAGTTTTACTACTCGTAACCAAAGTGATGTAGAATAAAAAAAAAAAACATAGATAATGAAATCATAAATAAATAAGTAAACAGTTAATAAAACAGAAAACTAATAATCATGTAAATCTTCATTTAAAAAAAATAGTAGCAACAATAGGAGGCACAGGTTTTCAGGATAAAATGCCATCAATACCCTTTAACTATGGTGACCTTGTCCCTTTGGCTCCAGGCCCTTGCTTTTCTGTAATTCAGATTCCCCTCACTAGTCAGCCCTGGGATGCACCGTGCTGCTGCTTTCTCAGGGGCAGTATGCAGACTGGGGCTTCCTTCTATGCATCTCTCTGCAGTGAATCGTAACCTTTATATTAATTAGAAATAAATAAATATGGTGTAAAATCCTCAGAGCAGGCCTGGGAATGCACCATTAGGTACTTCGGTTTACACACTTTACCACCAAAGGCATCCAGAACGTGTTACAATAAAATCAACATATTTAAGTGCAAGCATGAGGAGAAAGGCAGTCCTAGGGACATCGGGACCTGCTGTAGAATACAAACATAAGAACATAAGAAAATGCCATACTGGGTCAGACCAGGGGTCCATCAAGCCCAGGATCCTGTTTCCAACAGTGGCCAATCCACGTCACAAGTACCTGGCAAGATCCCAAACATTAGATAGATCACAAGCTACTATTGCTTATTAATTACCATCATAGCAGTTTATGGATTTATATTCTAGGAACTTACCCAAACATTTTTTAAACCCAGTAACATTAACTGCTGTAACCACATCCTCTGGCAGTGAATTCCACAACTTAACTATGTGCTGAGTGAAAAATAATTTTCTTTGATTTGCTTTAAATGAGCTACTTGCTAACTTCATGAAGTGCCCCCTGGTCCTTCTATTATCTGAGAGAGTAAATAACCGATTTACATTAACTTGTTCAAGTCCTCTCATGATTTTGTAGACTTCTATCATATCCCCGCCCCCCCCCTCAGTCGTCTCTTCTCCAACTGAACAGCCCTAACTTCTTTAGCCTTTCCTCATAGGGAAGCCATTCTATGCCCCTTATCATTTTGGTCACCTTTCTCTGCACTTTCTCCAGTGCAGTTATATCCTTTTTGAGAAGCGGTGACCAGAACTGCACACAGTATTCAAGGTGTGGTCTCACCATGGAGCGGATACAGAGGCATTATGACATCCTTTGTTTTATTTTCCATTCCCTTCTTAATAATTCTTAAAATTCTGTTTGCTTTTTTGACTGCCGCAGCACACTGGACCGACAATTTCAATGTATTATCCACTATGACGTCTAGATATCTTTCCTGGGTGGCAACTCCTAAGATAGAACTTAACATTATGTAACTACAGCAAGGGTTATTTTCCTCTATATGCAATAACTTGCACTTGTCCACGTTAAATTTCATCTGCCATTTGGAAGCCCAATCTTCCAGTCTCACAAGTTCCTCCTCCAATTCATCGTAATTCACTTGAGATTTAACTACTCTGCATAATTATTGTATCATCTGCAAATTTAATCATCTCACTCGTTGTACCCCTTTCCAGAACATTTATAAATATATTAAAAAGCACTGGTCCAAGTACAGAACCCTGAGGCACTCCACTGTTTACCTTTTTCCACTGTAAAAATTGACCATTAAATCATACTTTCTGTTTCCTCTCTTTTAACCAATTTACAATCCACAAAAGGATATCGCCACCTATTCCATGAGTTTTTAGTTTTCTTAGAAGCCTCTCATGTGGGACTTTGTCAAACGCTTTCTGAAAATCCAAATACACCACATCTACCGGTTCACCTTTGTCCACATGTTTATTCACCCCTTCAAAAGAAATATAGATTTGTGAGGCAAGACTTCCCTCGGTTAAATCCATGCTGGCTGTGTCCCATCAAACCATGTCTATCTAAATGTTCTGTGATTTTATTCTTTATAATAGTATCCACAATTTTTCCCAGCATTGAAGTAAGGCTCACCAGTCTATAGTTTCCTGGATCACCTCTGGATCCCTTTTTAAATATAAGGTTACATTGGTCATCTCATCTTCCAATCTTCAGGTACATTGGATGATTTTAATGATAAGTTACAAATTTTTACTAATAGGTCTGAAATTTCATTTTTTAGTTCCTTCAGAATCCTGGGGTATATACCATCCTGTCCAGATGATTTACTATTCTTCAGTTTGTCAATCAGGCCTACCACATCTTCCAGGTTCACCGTGGTTTTGTTCAGTTGATCAGAATCATCACCCATGAAAACCTTCTCCGGAACGTGTATCTCCCCAACATCCTCTTCAGTAAACACCGAAGCAAAGAAATTGTTTAATCTTTCCACGATAGCCTTATCATCTCAAAGTGCCCCTTTAACTCCTTGATCATCCAGTGGTCCAACTGACTCCCTTGCAGGCTTTCTGCTTTTAAACATTTTTTAAAGATTTTATTGTGAGTTTTTTCTTCTATGGCCAACTTCTTTTCAAATTCTCTCTTAGCCTGTCTTATCAATGTCTTACATTTAACTTGCCAATGCTTATGCTTTATCCTACTTTCTTCTGATGAATCCTTCTTCCAGTTTTTGAATGAAGATCTTTTGGCTGAAATAGCCTCTTTCATCTCACCTTTTAACCATTCCGGTAATCATTTTGCCTTCCTTCCACCTTTCTTAATGCATGGAATACATCTGGTCTGTGCTTCTAGGATGCTATTTTTTAACAATGTACACGCCTGTTGCAAACCTTTTACCTTTGTAGCTGGACCTTTCAGTTTTTTTCTAACTATTTTTCTCATTTTGCCAAAATTTCGCTTTTGAAAGTTTAGTGCTAGAGCCGTGGATTTACATACACAGTCTTCTATTTTATTAGAACAGTTAGAAATGTATACAGCACTTAATTGCATTTTATGATATTTTAACTATATTCTTATAATTTGATTTTTATTGTATTTTATACTGTAATTTCTTGTTATTGAATCTTAAATTTCATTTATTGTAAACCGATGTGATGTACCCCACGAACGTCAGTATATAAAACTAATAAATAAATAAATAAATACTGTCCCCCTTCCAGTCATTAATTCAAATTTGATCATATAATCATTATTGCCAAGTGGCCCCACCACTGTTACCTCTCTCACCAAATTCTGTCCTCCACTGAGAATTAGATCTAAAATTTCTCCCTCTCTTGTCGGCTTCTGAACCAATTGCTCCATAAAACTGTCTTTTATTCCATCCAGGAACTTTATCTCTCTAGCATGTCCAGATGTTACATTTACCCAGTCAATATTGGGGTAATTGAAGTCTCCCATTATTACTGCACTACCAATTTGGTTAGCTTCCCTAATTTCTCTTAGCATTTCACTGTCCGTCTCACCATCTTGGCCAGGTTGACAGTAGTATACTTCTGTCACTATTCTCTTCCCCAACACACAAGGGATTTCTATCCATAAAGATTCAACTGTACATTTAGTCTCATGCAGGATCTTTATCCTGTTGGACTCTATGCCATCCCGGACATAAAGCGCCTGTCATTGTGATATAATTTGTACCCCAGTATAACACTGTCCCATAAGTTATCCTCTTTCCACCATGTCTCTGAGATGCCAATTGTCTCTCATCATTCGCTGCTATACACTCTAATTCTCCCATCTTACTTCTTAGACTTCTGGCATTAGCATACAAACATTTCAAAGTGAGTTTTTTGTTTGTATTTAGATTCTGCTTTTCAGTTGACAGGGATACAGCGGAATCTTTTAGTTCAGGTGAGTTTTTAATTATAGGCACTTGGACTACTTTCTTATTATTTGACCCTCTCTGTTGGGATGCTCTAACTTTAATGCTTCATTAGTATTCTTTGAAGATACCTCCCTCCGAACCATGCACTGCTGAGCACTGTCGGCTTTCCCCTAGTTTAAAAGCTGCTCTATCTTTTTTTTAAAGGTTGGCACAAGCAGCTTGGTTCCACCCTAGTTAAGATGGAACTCATCCCTTCGGAAGAGACTCCCCCTTCCTCAAAAGGTTCCCCAGCTCTTTACAAAACTGAATCCCTCTTCCTTGCACCATCGTCTCATCCACGCATTGAGACTCTGGAGCTCTGCCTGCCTCTGGTGACCTGCATGTGGAACAGGGAGCATTTCAGAGGATGCTACCCTAGAGGTTCTGGATTTCAGCTTTCTACCTAAGAGCCTAAATTTGGCTTCCAAAACCTCCCTCCCACATTTTCTATGACGTTGGTGTCCATATGTATCATGACAGCTGGCTCCTCCCCAGCACTATCTAAAATCCTATCTAGGTGACGCGTGAGGTCCGCCATCTTCGCACCAGGTACACATAAGAAATTGCCATGCTGGGTCAGACCAAGGGTTCATCAAGCCCAGCATCCTTTTTCCAACAGAAGCCAAACCAGGCCACAAGAACCTGGCAAGTTCTCAAACACCAAGAAGATCCTATGCTATTGATGCCAGTAATAGCAGAGGCCATTCCCTAAGTAAACTTGATTAATAGCAGTTAATGAACTTTTCCTCCAAGAACTTATCCAAACCTTTTTTAAACCCAGCTACACTAACTGCACTAACCAAATCCTCTGGCAACAAATTCCAGAGCTTAATTGTGTGTTACCAGGCGATCCACATGCCCACCAGCCACCCAGCTGTCTACATTCCTAGTAATCGAATCACCAACTATGACGGCTATCCTAACACTTCCATCCTTGGCAGAAGCCCTGGGAGAGATATCCTCAGTGCGAGAGGATGATGCACCACCTGGAGAGCAGGTCCTTGCAACAGGATCATTTCCTGCTGCACCAGGTTGATGCTGTCCAATCATGAGACCTTTCTCCTCCAAGGCAGCACCAGGGATGATAGACTGGAGTTGGGACTTGGCTACTATGTCCCTGAAGTTCTCATCTATATATCTCTCTGTCTGCCTCAGTTCCTCCAGGTCTGCCACTCTAGCCTCCAGAGATTGGACTCGTTCTCTGAGAGACAGGAGCTCTTTGTATTGGATGCACACATACAACTTCTCACCGGCAGGTAAAAAATCATACACATGACACTCGATGCAAAAAATCTGGAGGCCCCCCTCTTGCTGCTGGACTGCTGCCTTCATCTTAAATTTGTTCAATTCCAAGTTAATTTTTAGGTTGCTCTGGGTGTAGGATTGCATACGATTAGGGTCCTTTAAATGTATTAGTGTATTCACTATATATCTGGTACTGTCCTACAAGGGAATAATCAAACTCTTGATAAGGTATGGGGAGATTCTGAGTTTAAGTTAAAAGGCTGATTTTTTTTTACATTTTTTTTTAAGTGTGAAAGTGACACCTGCCTATAAATTAAAGGATGAGCTAGGGGTGGGTGGGAGAAGAGTGGGACGGTTAGGAAATACAAACACACAAACTTCTGCTGGTTGCCTGACTTTCTGACTACCTATTTAAAACAAAACACACGAACACACTAAATAATACACTCCAATAGTTTACTTCTCCCCAATAATTTTAAATTTTAAAAATTTCTCCAAGCAGTACATACTGATTCTTTCCGGCCACCAGAAAGGTGATCCTCTCCTCTCAGTGACTTTTTGGCATATTCACAAGGAACACAATGCAGCCAAGCTCTGGAGAGGTTGTTGAGTGAGGCTTTTCATTAAATACCTGGGATGGGGGCTAGCCTGTTGGCCAGCACCATGTAGATGGGTTCAGTCCCAAGCCCAGGTGTAAACTTCTCTGTTTAGTCAGGGAAGGGTGAGGAGTCTCTGTCATCATGCAGTGACAGCATGGTGGCCAGATGTGGTTCTGAAAGAAGCCCTGGGGCATAACCCCTCCCCTCCCGTCCTCAGCCAAGGATTAAAAGTAAGTTGAGAGGGGATGTAAAATAGGGCACAAGGTCCCAAGATCCCACCTCTGGTTCCAGCTGAGCTGGACAGCTAAAGGAGCAGGAGGAAACTGCCAGGTCAAAGCGAAAATGAATACAGTGGTCCCTTGACTTACAAACTCAATTGGTTCCAGAGGGCTGGTTGTAACTCAAGTTGGTTGTAAGTCAAGACTATTTTTTCCATAGGAAATAATGGAAATACCCATAATGCGTTCCAAAGCTCCCAAAAGCACCCCTTACCTAACCATTTCTATAATAAAAAATGGTTGTATAATGTGCGTAATTACCAGAAACACCAATAATTTCCTAGTGTACTCACCAAAATGTTATAAAATGTGCCTAGCCTACCAAAAACAACAATTTCACCGCCTCCACCAGTTCCTTTGCAATATCTGCATATGGACTCTCTACCTGGGTAACATCAGGCTAGGTTGAGAGAACATTGCACAAATCTCATCTTTGGGTGAGTTTCCTCACTCCGAAGGTCATCAAATCTTCACAAGAGAGCACTGTTCTGTTCGTACGTCACACTCTGCATGTCAAAGTGGCCCCTAACCCCTACACTAATACCCACACCTCACCTCGAGTAACTAGGTGGGCCGATAAATTAAAGGTATAAATACCTACTTAGTATGAGGGCATCATGGCTAGTGCATCTCTCTCTTGTTTTTTTGAAAACCTCTCTTAATTCATTCTCTCTCCTGCTCTGCCCAGTTCCCGGGTTACCTTAGGGTGAGTCTCTCCTAACGATGCTCTCTCTCACACAGCTGCACGTGCAATTCTCCACAGACTCCAGGGTGCAGAAGATGTTCGATGTGTTGCTGGATCAGAACAGCGAGAAGGAAAAGAGAGAGAAGGTGAGAACCTGGCTCATGACCGAGGGTTAAGCAGCGTAGGAGAGAGGTCAGCGCAGGGCAAAGGGGGAGGGGAAGAACTCCTGGGCAGACTGTAGGAGGTAGGCAGATAATATTACTCGCTACATGAATCTTTGTTTCTTGGGACCAGTCTGAAATGTGCTTTGAAGTGCCTGAAAGGCAGAATATAAATTAAATAAATAGATACACGATTATTAGTTTAATTTATTGAAGGTGGATTTGTCCTGTGGCTGTGGGTCAACAGAGTTGCCAATTCACCTCAGGATGACCAAACAGCTCTGATTTTTGCCTGTTGCATGCATGGAGTTGTTGTTCTGACTGTGTAAGGAGAATCAAATCAGAACTACAACATCATGCATGCAACAGGGCAAAACCAGGGCTGGATCAGCCTGTTCGGTTGACCTGGGAGAAGTTGGTCACCCTTTGAGCCAATACATTAAACATTGCGCAGTGTTGTCTCGGCGACGGTCGCTCGATGACGTTCCGTTGTCTGCTGCCGGGACAGGCTCGTCCATCCACACTCGGGCACTTTGCTTGCTGAAGTCTTAGAAGTACTTCTTTAAAAAGCAAAGGGGGGAAGTTTTTAAAAAGCCTGCCTCGGTGCGTGCTTTCCTTTTCAGTACTGTGTATGGTAGAAAGGATCCATGCGACTTCTGCATCTGTTTTCACCTGGGCCAGATTCTGTGCAGGGAAACAGTGCACGTAGATTTGAAGATCTGAGCCATGCACCTTGCTTCAAACCCTCCCTGATGGCACCGACTTCCAAAATGGCGCCGGCTGACCCCTGGATCCCCTTCCCCCGCACGTGTGGGGTCAGGACGAATAAGCAGATCAGCTGGCGCCCCCATCTTCATTGGTGTGGGGCAGGAGCGAGGGAGGTTCGCTGCTGCCCTTTTTCAGCTCACAGCTGGGGGGGGGGAGGGGGCATGCAGGGGATGGTTGCATCTCCCAGGGACCTGGGGAAGAAATTAGGAATGACAGGAGCGATTTTTGTTTTTTCACGAGTTGGGCTTAATTGTTTTTCACTTTTTTTTTTTTTTTTTAAATTTCTGTGCCAGGTGCAGATTGCCTGGAGACTTTTTCTTAGCTCCTGAGAGCCAGCAGGGATTTTGGCCAGGGGGCGCAGGGGCTTGCATCCCCTCTAAGCAGGATGGCCCTGGGAAGCACAGCAGGCAAAGATTTTCCATGCCCTGAGCTACTGCTTGCCAAGGCTCAGAGCTGCTTTGCCTGCATGCATTTAAGTGCAAGGCGGCTCATTACCATATCTGCCTGTGACCACTTTGGGTGCTGGCAGATAACACACGGATGTTTGTGATAAGCGCAAATTCCCACACTTTGCTTGCATTTATTTCCTGCACAATAAGGAGCTTTCCCATGTGCAAACTTCTTATCACAGCTTGACATATTTGCATAAAAGTCAGGTCCTGGGGCTAGCCTTGTGCCTCAGTGGCATCTCCAAAGGATGCTGTGGAGGCAGCGTTCACAGCCCCTGGTGGAGAGAGGGAACTGCCAGGGTAAGGGAATGAGGGAGAAGAGCTTGCAGAGTGAAGGATACGAGAGTGACGCAGTAGATCGGGGCCTTGATCAACCGAATAAAGATTTTTGAGTTTTGCAGGAAGACATTGGGTTGAAGGTTTTGCAGTCCAAAGACTTCATGAAGAATTCCATTTTCCCTAGGCTGCCAACAATCTGATCGTCCTCAGTCGGGAAGATGCAGGAGCAGAGAAGATTTTCCAGAACAATGGGATCAACCTCCTGCTTCAGCTGATGGACTCCAAGGATACAGAAATGGTTCTGGCAGCAGTGAGGACACTCGCAGGCATGTGCAGTGGGCACAAAGCACGGGTAAGCAGGCATCTCTCAGGCATGTGCAGCGGGTACAAGGCAGGGGTAAGCAGGCATCTCTCAGGCATGTGCAGTGGGTACAAGGCACGGGTAAGCAGGCATCTCTCAGGCATGTGCAGCGGGTACAAGGCAGGGGTAAGCAGGCATCTCTCAGGCATGTGCAGCGGGTACAAGGCAGGGGTAAGCAGGCATCTCTCAGGCATGTGCAGCGGGTACAAGGCGGGTAAGCAGGCATCTCTCAGGCATGTGCAGCGGGTACAAGGCAGGGGTAAGCAGGCATCTCTCAGGCATGTGCAGCGGGTACAAGGCAGGGGTAAGCAGGCATCTCTCAGGCATGTGCAGCAGGTACAAGGCAGGGGTAAGCAGGCCTCTCTCAGGCATGTGCAGCAGGTACAAGGCAGGGGTAAGCAGGCATCTCTCAGGCATGTGCAGCGGGCACAAAGCACGGGTAAGCAGGCATCTCTCAGGCATGTGCAGCGGGTACAAGGCAGGAGTAAGCAGGCATCTCTCAGGCATGTGCAGCGGGTACAAGGCAGGGGTAAGCAGGCATCTCTCAGGCATGTGCAGCGGGTACAAGGCAGGAGTAAGCAGGCATCTCTCAGGCATGTGCAGCGGGCACAAAGCACGGGTAAGCAGGCATCTCTCTGGCATGTGCAGCGGGCACAAAGCACGGGTAAGCAGGCATCTCTCAGGCATGTGCAGCGGGTACAAGGCAGGAGTAAGCAGGCATCTCTCAGGCATGTGCAGCGGGTACAAGGCAGGGGTAAGCAGGCATCTCCCAGGCATGTGCAGCGGGTACAAGGCAGGAGTAAGCAGGCATCTCTCAGGCATGTGCAGCAGGTACAAGGCAGGGGTAAGCAGGCATCTCTCAGGCATGTGTAGCGGGCACAAAGCACGGGTAAGCAGGCATCTCTCAGGCATGTGCAGCGGGCACAAGGCAGGGGTAAGCAGGCATCTCTCAGGCATGTGCAGCGGGTACAAGGCAGGGGTAAGCAGGCCTCTCTCAGGCATGTGCAGCAGGTACAAGGCAGGGGTAAGCAGGCATCTCTCAGGCATGTGCAGCGGGTACAAGGCAGGGGTAAGCAGGCCTCTCTCAAGCATGTGCAGCAGGTACAAGGCAGGGGTAAATATGTGCAGTGGGTACAAGGCAGGGGTAAGCAGGCCTCTCTCAGGCATGTGCAGCAGGTACAAGGCAGGGGTAAGCAGGCATCTCTCAGGCATGTGCAGCAGGTACAAGGCAGGGGTAAGCAGGCATCTCTCAGGCATGTGCAGCAGGTACAAGGCAGAGGTAAGCAGGCATCTCTCAGGCATGTGCAGCGGGTACAAGGCAGGGGTAAGCAGGCATCTCTCAGGCATGTGCAGCAGGTACAAGGCAGGGGTAAGCAGGTATCTCTCAGACATGTGCAGCGGGTACAAGGCAGGGGTAAGCAGGCATCTCTCAGGTATGACTTTGTGATCCAGTTCTTTTTGCATTTTTATCTAGTTTATAGCGTCCGATGGTCTGGGAAAACAAGTACAAGGTTGTAGCACAAATGTCATGTTACAAAGGGAGCAAAATAATGACTTCTTGTGTGACATGTCAAAAAGTGTTTCACTGAGACTAAGGGCCTATGAGTACCCACATCAGGGAACAAATAAGAGCCTGGCTCTATTGTCAAGCTTTTAATGCTCAAAGATGGTAAATTTATTTCGTAAACTGCCTGGCATCACCTCAAATGCTGTAAGTGCTGCTACAAACTAACATAACATCCTTGTTGCTGGATTACCTGTCCTCTGAGTTTGCTATGTTGTTAGCAGAGCTTGTCAATGTGTAGGGTCTGTCGGGGGCTAAGTTAGAATGTGGTTTTTGCTGCTGTTCTAAATTATTGAGAAGCTGCAATTAACCTGTTTATGTGATGCTATTCTAATACGCTGTAAAGTGCTTTAGGTGAATCTCAAATTCACAAAGGCAGGCAATATGTAAATAAATAACGTATTATTTTAGCGAATATACTGCTAATATATATTACATTAATTTTCTCTTCCAGAGATAGCAGACTTAAACCATAAGATTCACAGACACGGGTCTCCTTATAGCAAATGTCTCTGTTTCCATTCCCCCCACTCTCCTGAGTACATGTCTGCTGGGAATAGATCTTGATCATCAAGAAATTGATCATCAATGCTCTCAGTTTGTGAATACCATTGAAAGATATCTTGTTTCTTCCTTTCTTTTTATATTTTTCTTATCTGTTTTAAAAAATATGTATTCCAAGATGCAATCCTGAAATCAAATAGCAAAGACATAAAACGCTCTCCCCACCAAAAAAAAAAAAAAAGAGAGAATAATAATCAACAAGAAAAAGTATCTTCAAATCCATCCTTTCCAACAAAGTTCACAATGAGAGAGACACTGGGGGAAAGCTGCCCTGAAGGTAACAAAAGAGAAAACACATCCGTTCTCAAATAAAGAAATAAGTGAGTAAGATTAGGCGGGTTTGCCACAGGACTGAAGCATAATCCACAGAAATTGCAATTAACAAATATAAATGTATTAATAAAGGTGTAGGAGTGCTCACGCAACGGTTTCCTTCTACATGTTGAATCTCATCCTGTAGGAAGACTGAAAACTGATCTGGGTCAAAAAAAATCCCTCTTTTTTTCTCCCTATTCTTTATCAAATGTTTGCATGGATATTTTAAGGAAAAAGGAACGACTCTATGTACTGGGGGCAATTTTCGCTCAGTGTGTGATAAATGCACCCTGGTAATTTGTGCTACTCGTGTCATATGGGTAGCATCAGCCCTGTCCTGGTTTGCGAGTGCCAGGTTCAATATTTCATCCTTGTGTGCCACTTCTGTTTCTAGTTACATCAGGGAATACCTCCTAAAGGAAGTCCAGAGCACCTGTGCTCAGAGCAGTAGCAAGGGCTGAAAGGCCCCAGCTGACACTGAGCTGACTGTGGAAGAGAGAAGCACCCATAATGCAGGTTTCTTCTCCCTCTAGGCCGCTGCTATTCTGCACTTGGTGGGACTTGACAAGATTGGTAGAATTATGGCTGTGGACCATGAAGAAATCGCACTGGCTACTTGTAACCTGTTCCAGACTATCGTAGATTCTTTGTCCGGGGAGGACAAGAAAGATCATGGAAGGGAAGAAGCCTTGGTGTTGGGTAAGTAACGGCAGTCTAAATGTTGTTATTAACCAGGTCTCTTGAGATCATGTGAACAGAGGTGAACTTTATCATTTCTGTAACCACTTATTAGTAAAGTAGACTCTGTTTCGATTCTGATACCTTTTATTGGTCCAATTTAAGGATAATCCAGAGGTGTTGAACTCTCAAGATCACACGTATCCCTTCTTCGGATTTTAGTCCAGAGAGCCCATGAATGCATGCTATGTTTTGCATTGGATAACAGTGAGGAGATCACAGGAATAAACCCAGGATTGTAAAACAGCCAAGCAGGGTGTCTACAGAAAGACTTTACAAAAATAAATTGTTAGGCTTTAAAGGTAAATGAATAAAAAAAAAAAACAACAGCTACAAAGGTTAAGAGTGTGCAACAAGCATGAACATTGTTAAAAAATACCATCTTAGAAGCACAGTCCAGATGTATTCCACGCATTAAGAATGGTGGTTGGAAGGTCAAACGTTTGCTGGCATGGCTAAAAAGTGAGGTGAAAGAGGCTATTTTAGCTGATATTTTCTCCCCCTAGATCTCTGCCATTTTGAAATTTTATTCGCCTGGTCATTCTCTCAGATCATTCAAAAATTGGAAGAAGGATCCATCAGAAGAAAGTAGGATAAAGGATAAGCATTGACAAGTTAATTGTAAGACATTGATAAGACAGGGTAAGAGAGAATTTGAAAAGAAGTTGGCCATAGAGTCAAAAATCTCATAATAAAAACTTTTAAAAATATATCCGAAGCAGAAAGCCTGCAAGGGAGTCGGTTGGACCATTAGATGATTGAGGGGTTAAAGGAGCACTTAGGGAAGATAAGGCCATTGTGGAAGGACTAAACAAATTCTTTGTTTTGGTGTTTACTGAAGAGGATGTTGGGGAGACACCTGCTCTGGGGACGATTTAGATGAATTGAACCAAATCATGGTGAACCTGGAAGATGTGGTAGGCCAGATTGACAAACTGAAGAGTAGTAAATCACCTGAACCAGATGGTATACATCCCGAGGTTCTGAAAGAATTAAAAAATGAAATTGCAGACTTATTTCAATTAATTTGTAACCTATCATTAAAATCATTCATTATACCTGAAGACTGGAAAGTGGACTGTTGTGGTCCCGGGCCGGGCCCCAGGACCTTCACTCACCTCTGCCCCGGCCTGGGCCGCTGGCACCTCGTTCGGGCCTGCTCAGTCCTCCGACGCGACACTCTCCCCTCGAGGGAGACGCCGGCGTCCTGCCGCGAATAACCCCATCCCCTACGCGTGCGCGCACCGGAGCTCCTAACTTAAAGGGACCAGCGCAGGAAACTCCAGCACCACCCTCCAACTGATGTCAGACGCTGCAGGGTATTTAAATCCTGCAGCCACACTCCTACTTCGCCTTGCAACGAGGTTGACTCTTTGGAGTGACTAGTTGTGCTTCCTGTTCCCGGTTCCTGCTTCTTCTCGACATCTGATTCCTGGCTCCTGACCTTGCTTCGTTCTCCGACTCCGGCTTCTGCTTCCGTCCCTGGCTTTGGCATCTGGCTCCTGACCTTGGCTTGCTCCTGGACTTCGGCTTCGTCTCTTCCACTGCCGCAGGTATTTGTTGGTCATCTGCCCGGAGGGTTCTCCTAAGTCCCAGCGGCTCGGGTCCTCACGGGTTCCTCCCGGGGGGACCACGGGCTTCCAAGGGTGAAGTCTCTTCTGACCTCTTGGGCGCCATCTCTTCATTGGATTACCTCGGCAGGCTGCTCTTCTGATCCTTGGTCGCATAAGCTCTACTTAAGACCAAGAGGTCCGGGTCCCTACGGGCTCCTCCTGGGGAGACCTCGGGTTTCCAGTGGTGAAGCCGTCTCTGAAGCCTCTTCTCAGCGCCGGCTGCTACACCCACTGTGGGCATCCGCAGCCACAGCCTGCCCAAGGGTCCACGATCCTAACAGTTTATAAGGCCATGGACCCGGGGGACCTCTCGACCTTGAAGGCCATCCCGGGAATCGCACGAAGGTTGCAGCAGCAGCAAACTTGCCTCGACTCGCTGGTGGCAACTGTGCAGAGGTTAACGGACCGGGTGGAAGGAGCCGCCGCTTCCAGTCCCTCTGCCGGTAGCCATAAGAACATAAGAAAATGCCATACTGGGTCAGACCAAGGGTCCATCAAGCCCAGCATCCTGTTTCCAACAGTGGCCAATCCAGGCCATAAGAACCTGGCAAGTACCCAAAAACTAAGTCTATTCCACGTTACCATTGCTAATGGAGGTGGCTATTCTCTAAGTGAACTTAATAGCAGGTAATGGACTTCTCCTCCAAGAACTTAACCAATCCCTTTTTAAACACAGCCATCCCTAATACCGGGCCCTCTGTGCCCATACAGATGCCAGCACCTTCGTGGTACTCAGGGGACGTGAAAATGTGTCGCGAATTCTTGAACCAATGTTATATCCACTTCAATCTGCTGCCAGCGCAATTTCCCACAGACCAGATCAAAACAAGTTACATTATTTCCCTGTTGGATGGGAGGCCCTTGGCTTGGGCTTCTTCCCTATGGGAGCGTCAGGATCCCCGCTTAGCCACCTTGGTTCAGTTTGTCAAGTTCTTCCGACGGATCTATGATGAGCCCTCCCGCGGACCCACGGTTGCGTCCAGCTATGGCAGGGTAAGCGCCCCTTGGCGGAGTACGCCGTGAAGTTCCAGACCCTAGCTGCCGAGCTGAACTGGAGAAGCGATAGCCTGCATGGCATATTCTTGAGGGGCTCTCTCCACGACTTCAGGACGAATTGGCAGCCAGAGATCTCATGGACGACCTGAATGATCTTATTGACCTGGTTGGCCGTGTGGACCGCCGCATCCAACGCCAGTTCCGGGAGAGGAGACCCGCTCGGGGATTTGGGGGCCCCGGAACCACACCACCTTGAACCAGGCATTCTCCTCCTGCCTCCTCGGGGCCACATGATGCGGAACCCATGCAGTTGGGCCGGGGGCCTATTTCCCAAGAGGAGAGGAGAAGGTGCTGGGCCCAGGGCCTGTGTTTATATTGCGGGGGCAAGGAGCACTTTCTTGCCCGCTGTCACGAACGCCCGGGAAACGCTCGGATCTAGAATCAGTCGGTGAGTTAACTCTAGGTAACATCACCTCTGCCTCCCCGTGTACCGTACTGGAACTTCGACACCCTAGCCCTTTATCCTACGGGACCTGGTACAGCAACTCCAGCTTGGGGTCCAACCACAGAAACCCCACTTTTCTGTGGTTGGACCCACAGTATCTTCGATCCAGTATCTTCGATCCAGGGATTTTATAACATGCGTGCGGCTGCCCGCGCATGTTATAAAATCAGGCGTAGATTTGTGCGCGCCGCATTGCATGCACAAATCTACGCCCGCGCGTAGCTATTAAAATCGGCCCAATGTTAGGTTCTGTCTTAGGAGTTACCACCCAGGAAAGAGATCTAGGCGTCATAGTGGATAATACATTTAAATCGTCAGCTCAGTGTGCTGTGGCAATCAAAAAAGCAAACAGAATGTTAGGAATTATTAAGAAGGGAATGGCAAATAAAATAGTGGATGTCATAATACCTCTGTAACGCTCCATGGTGAGACCACACCTTGAATACTGTGTACAGTTCTGGTCGCCGCAATAGTAGCTTGAGATCTTTTTAATCTTTGGATGCTATGCCAGATACTTGTGACTTGGATTGGCCACTGTTGGAAGCAGAATGCTGGCCTTAATGGCATATCTTATTTTCTTGTATTCTCTAAATAGGGTTTTAAAAGTTTTTTATTATAAAAATTCTACTTCTGAGCTTGTGAACAAAAAAAAAATCATTCAAAATTGTTAATTTATTGTTGCGATTGAGAACCCAGCTAGGCTGGGAAACCCCCACAGGAACATTCCCGGGTTACAGGACAAGAGAGAACTAAGCTAGGGAATCTTCAGCCTATACCAGCCACCTCCCCCGCAGGTTGAGCCCTTGGGTTCTGGCAGCCAGCTTGGACTGAAGCTAGTGCTGGACTGGAGACTGGAGCCGAGGCAAGGCTGGAACCAAAGGCAGCTGGAGTCTGGAACTGGATGCAGGAAGGCGTGGCACTCTGAAGCAGACTAAGGACCCTGGAACAGGCTGGGACACTGGAACTGGCTGGAACCTGGAACAGGCTGGAACCTGGAACATTGGAGTAGGCTGGGACATGGAGCAGGACAGGATAAATAAGACAAAGAATAGACCAGACAGGTAACACAAAAGGCCTAGGGAGGCCACAGAACAAGGCAAAAGCAGAAGGCTTAGTAAAGCCACAGAGCCAAACTTGGAACAAGAAGGCTTAGGAAAACTAGAACGCATTCAGAGACGTGGGGCCAAGCAGGGAGCTGAGCAGTCTCTATGACAAGGCCTTGAGCATACACAGAAGAAGCAGGGTTAAATAGGCTGGGCCCTGCTGAGTCATAAGGTCACAGAAACTGTAGTTGGAGAGAGGGTAGGAGCAGCTCCCCGAAGACCTCTGGTGGTTGGGAGGCTGTACAACAGGCAGAATCACAACATTTATCTTATTGTACTGTTTTTCGTCATCACCTATTTCCAGTACTGGTGACCCAATTTTCCTTAAATTTGGCACACTGACAGGTCCTGAGACTCTGACCATCTTCACCAAGCTTCAGAAAATGTTGACCTCCTTTGGATGATGTGTGAAGTGGCTGAAAATTATAACTGCAATTTATTTATTTAGCATTTTTCTATACCGACTTTCCAATAACAAAATTATTGATCAATTCGGTTTACATTTTAAACAATAACAACAATGACAAGTAAATGTCTTACAATGAACAGGTCGAATTAACTTGGATTAAGATATATGGGGGTAATAACATAATTAAGATATATGGGGGTAATAACATAATTAACATGAGCGGTGCCTAATATAGGCTAGAGGTTGGGTTTTGATAATAGACTGCCGAAGATAATAGACTGCCAAAGATAATAGACTGTCAAAGATAATAGACTGCCAAAGATCATGTGATTTCTAGAGAAGATCTATATAGTTCTCTAGCGTGTTACCACTGAGGGGATATTGGCAGGGATATTTCGCAGGTTGATGTTATGGGAAAGCTTGGTTGAATAACCAAGTCTTGAGTCTTTTTTTAAATGTAGTGGAGCATTGCAGTGATCTGAGCTCTGATGGGAGAGAGTTCCAGAGTTTAGGCCCAGCTGTGGAGAAAGCTCTTTTACTTAATGCTGACTTCATCGGTGGAATTTGAAGGTTGTTTTTGAAGGCTTGTCTCACTGGTCTGGAAGATGTGTGGGGTTGGAGAGGGAATGTGAGCTCGAGTGGTGCCAGGTTGTGTATTGCCTTGTGGGTTACTGAGAACACTTTGAATAGTATTCTGAATTTGACGGGAAGCCAGTGTAGGCTTTTTAAGATGGGTGAGATGTGGTCTCTTTTGTTGGACTTGGTTAAGATCCTCGCTGCAGCGTTCTGCAGCATCTGTAGCGGTTTTATGGCGTTGGCAGGGAGACCCAGTAGAAGTGAGTTGCAGTAATCTATTTTCGTGAGAATGATTGCTTGTAGAACTAATCGGAAGTCTTTGAAATGTAGGAGTGGTCTCAGTCTTTTTAAGACTTGTAATTTGAAGAATCCATCCTTTACGATGTTATTTATGAGTGATCTGTAATTCATTTGGTTATCAAGTATAACTCCTAGATTTCTGACTTGTGGGGTTATTGTTAATTGAGTTGACAAGATGGTACTTGGAAGTGTGTAGGTTCCATTTTGAAAAATGAGGAGATATTCTGTTTTGTTTTGATTAAGGATCAAGTTGAGGCTAGTGAGTAAGTTGTTGATGGCTTGTTGGCAAGAGTTCCAGAAGTCCAGAGTTTTTTGGAGAGATTCAGTAATTGGAATCAGTATCTGAACATCGTCTGCATATAAGTAGTGGACGAGATTCAGGTTGATGAGGAGCTGGCAGAGTGGCAGAAGGTAAATATTGAATAAGGTTGGAGAGAGTGATGATCCTTGTGGGACTCCTAAGTTGCAGGTGACTGGTTGAGATTCTTCCTTGTTGATCTTGACCTTATACTGTCTGTTCTGTAGGAACGATTTGAACCAGTTGAGGGCCTCATCTCTGATGCCAATTTCTGCCAGGCGATCTATTAATGTGTTGTGATTGACCGTGTCAAAAGCTGCTGTTAGATCTAGGAGGATGAGAAGACACGGTTGTCTGTTTTCAAGATTAAGTAATATAGAGTCCGTTAATGAGATTAGGAGGGTTTCGGTGCTTCGAGATTGGCGGAAACCGAACTGCGATGGGGAAAGAATGTTGTGGTCGTTTAGGTATTCTGTTAGTTGTTTGTTTGCAACTCGTTCCAAGATTTTTGCGATGAATGGTAGATTAGCTATTAGTCGAAAATTGGCTGGGTTTTCAGGAGAAAGATTAGGTTTTTTTATGAGTGGTTTTATGATTGCCATTTTTAGTGGGTCAGGTACAATCCCGTGAGAGAAGGAGCAATTTATGATTTGTGCGATGGGTTTGGATATGATTTTAGCACAAGAGATGAGGAGATTGGTGGGTATGGTATCCTGAGGGTGAGAAGAAGGTTTGAGCTTTTTTAGGATATTTTCGATCTCTAAGGATGAGGTCGGTTCGAATTCCTTAAGGCTAGCCTTTTGTGATGAGACTGCAGCTCGAGGTATTACTGGCGTAGTGTAATTATTATTGTTATTATTAATGGACTGAGTTAGTAGATTTGGTATCTTGTTTTTGAAGTAGGTTGCCAGTTCTTCTGCTTTGCTTGCTGCTTTATCATCTGGTATGGATGTTTAATAGAGAAGTTTATCTGTGCGTGTGACGATGATTAGTTAGGGCCCATGAATCGAAGCCATGGAAAAGAGGTGGCTTAAAATAATGTAAAGGATCAACAGAGTAGAAAAATGGCCTTATTTGTATTTTATTTATTTAAAAGATTTGTTACCCACCCTTCAAAGTTCAGGGCGGGGTACAATAAAACATCCATAATAGTGTGGTCCCACAAATGTACAAATGACTTTAAAAATATTGTCAGAAAACATAAACTAATTCTCAAAATGTTGCATAAGTTCTTTTGACACTGCCATATATGCCTTCTGGAATAGGAAGGTTTTTAGGCCTTGTTGAAAAATATTGCTTCTCTAGTTGTCCTTATCCCCAGTGAGTTCCATAGACTAGTCCCAGCAGTTAAGAAGACTTGCTCAAATAATTCGTTGAGGAAGGCAAGTTTTAGAGATTGGATATCCAGAAGACCTTGATGAGAAGATCTGAGAGAATGACCAGATGAAATAAAATTTCAAAAAGGCAGAGATTCAGGGGAGGAAATATCGTTTAGCAGAGAATGAATTATGAGAGCCTTATTTCTATTGTATTGGGTAACCGACGGGGAGCCAGAGAAGGGATTGCAGTGCTGGCATGCTGTGATTACACACAGGGCTGTTGGTTAAGAGACGCGCAGCAGAATTTTGAATTATTTGAAGGGGACAAGTAGTGCAAGCCGGGAGACAGTGAATAGAGAGTTACAATAGTCTAGAACAGAGAAAGAAGAGATTGAAGAACGGTGCAAAAATCAGGAGGGTACAACAGAAGCTTGAGGTGATGAAGTAGACACAACTTAAAGAAAGAAGTTTGGACAAGTGCTTTCATGTGATGCTGCATTGATAAGGATGGATCAATGAGAACACCAAGGTTCTGTACATTTGTTTCAAATGGCAATCTCTTGGTTTTTGAAAGTTATCCTATCGAAGATGGGAAATCAAGAAAGAAGGATCATTTCTGTTTTATTGATATTCAAGGCAAGCTTATTATGTTGTAGCCAAGAATGAATGGAAGAAAGGCACAGTGAGAGTAATTGTTCTGTAAGGGACCACGTGGATTTCAAGGGGAAAAAGAATTGTATATCATCTGCATAATGTTTAAAGTGTACCCCAAGGCTTGCAAGGAAGCGGCAGAGAGGAGTCAGAAAGATGTTGAATACAGCCATTGACAAAGCCAAGCCTTGGGGTGCACCAGAAGGTAGAGGTGTCCAGGAGAATGCATTTGAATCAAAACACAATTCATTGGCAATGGTTAGTTAGATAAGAAGTGAACCAGGAAAGGACTGTAGCAGTTGTACCGTGTCAAATGCAGAAGAAATAGCAAGCAAGATGAGAACAAAAGAAGTATCGCTATCAAACCCATATCACACCATATCAAAACTAGAAAGGAGAAGTATTTCAGTGCTCTGATGTTTCCGAAAACCAAATTGATATTGATCCAAAGAAGAGTATGAGTCAATGAAATTAGTGAATTATTGCAATACAGCATTTCTAAAATCTTGGCTAAGTATGAGAGAGAGGAGATAGTTTGATATTTGCATGGTATCAGCTGTTGCTTTTTTTTTGTATTGGATAAGAACATAAGAAATTGCCATGCTGGGTCAGACCAAGGGTCCATCAAGCCCAGCATCCTGTTTCCAACAGAGGCCAAACCAGGCCACAAGAACCTGGCAATTATCCAAACACTAAGAAGATCCCATGCTACTGACGCAATTAATAGCAGTGGCTATTCCCTAAGTAAAATTGATTAATAGCCATTAATGGACTTCTCCTCCAAGAACTTATCCAAACCTTTTTTGAACCCAGCTACACTAACTGCACTAACCACATCCTCTGGCAACAAATTCCAGAGCTTTATTGTGCGTTGAGTGAAAAAGTATTTTCTCCGATTAGTCTTAAATGTGCTACTTGCTAACTTCATGGAATGCCCCCTAGTCCTTCTATTATTCGAAAGTGAAAATAACCGAGTCACATCTACTCGTTCAAGACCTCTCATGATCTTAAAGACCTCTATCATATCCCCCCTCTTTTTAAGATATCAGGAAGAGCGCCAGTGAAAAAGAAAGTATTTACAAACTGAGTCACAAAACTTGTTGTGTCATTAGAACATAAGGTACTGGGTCACTATTATTACCCTTGCGGGAGAATGCTGCTTTTGCCCCGGGTACTGAACATCGTCAGGTATTTCAGCGATGGGACATATCTGGTATAAAATGTATACGGCAAATGTATGATGACGTTGAGAAAACTGTATGCTCTTTTGCTCAGCTCCAGGCTAGTTTCAGTCTGCCAGCTTCATGGTTCTTTGCATCTTTGCAAACTAAGCACTACATTTTTTCCCTGCATTGGAAGCCGGAGGAACTGGCACAAGAATAGATGCTGGCAAAAGTAATGTCTGACACGGGACAAAGCAACAATTTTATGGCACAGTGGCATTTGTTTTGCAAACAAAAGATGGCAAACTCTGGACTCGCTTCCCTAAGTGGTTTTTGGAGTATGGCTCTACCTATTGATATACCCAATGCATTGGTGATGAAATGCTGTCTGGCTCTTCATAGAGGCCTAACAGATGTGTGACTCAGAGAAACGACATACCAAATTTTGCACCATTCCTATATAGACGATGTTAAGAAATACCATATGAAGCTGACTGCCTCTCCTTTATGTGATCAGTGTCGTCTGACAAATGGGATGATGTTCCATAAGTTGTTATACTGTGAACTAGTTCAACCATTTTGGGCAGGTGTGCTGAAATTGGTGAAGAAATACACTGGAGTACAGTTGACGGGAAAAAACATAGTAACATAGTAATGACGGCAGAAAAAGACCAAAATGGTCCATCTAGTCTGCCCAGCAAGCTTCCCAAGGTAGTAACTTCTGCTCCATGCAGGTTTCCCTCATGTTTCTCTTAAGGGTAGTAACTGCCGCTCCATGCAGGTTACCCCCATGTTTCTCTTAAGGGTAGTAACTGCCGCTCCATGCAGGTTACCCCCATGTTTCTCTTAAGGGTAGTAACTGCTGCTCCGTGCAGGTTATCCTCATTCTTCTCTTAAGGGTAGTAACTGCCGCTCTGTGCAGATTGCCCCTATGTTTCTCTTAAGGGTAGTAACTGCTGCTCCGTGCAGGGTACCCCCATATTTCTCTTAAGGGTAGTAACTGCTGCTTCGTGCCGGTTAAGCTTTTTTATTTATTCCCATCCTCTAGCCTTTTAGGGATCCACAGTGTTTATCCCATGCCCCTTTGAAATCCTTCACAGTTTTGTAATGGAACTGTATCAAAATGAAGGCAGCTTGAATGGTAAAGCGAGATTTCTCTGTTTTGCCCTAACAGTAGCTTGTAAGGGTCACATGCAAAAATGGATTGAATCCACTGCGCCAGTTTCACAATTGTGGACCGCTGTGATGATGGAATACATGCAGATGGAGTGGATGGATGCGAAAGTAAATAAGCAACGGCGGCCTTCCATGTATATACAAGCATGGAGGTGCTTTTTCAGTTTGCTCTCAGCAACTCAGCAGAAGAGTTTGTTGGACATTGGTTACTCGAAGGATTGGGGAATTCCAAGTCCTTCACTCCGTGATGGAAGTAAGATGGCTGCCAGTTAAAAGGAAGGCAGGCGAGCCTGTATTGTTCAACCCTTTTTATGGGGTTTTGGTGATGATTACCTGCTAGCATTGACATTGTACAACTCCTATTTAGGAGCCACTGGTTTATATTGGTTTGCTCAACCAGAGAGATGTCTGTGGAGGCCCTTCTCAGCGACCTAATGATGCTGGTAGTCACTTAGACTTCTTTCTATCTTTTCTAATGCATGGAATACATCTGTTCTGGGCTTCCAAGATGGTATTTTTAAACATCCTTGCCTGATCTAAACTGTTAACTTTGCAGTTGCCCCTTTCAGTTTTTTCTAACCATGTTCCTCATTTTATCATAGTCATCTTTTATAAGTTTCCTTATAGCTGTAGAGCAAGGGTTGAGTGGAGTTGTGGAGCAGTTTAATTTGTCAATGATAAGGTTGACTTCTGTTTCAGATACCATATCAAATTCAGCCCATCTCACTCCATCTAAGTACACGTCAGCAATGGAATGATCTGGAGAATTTCTTGCTTCCATTGTTAACTGTTTGGTTTTTTTTTTTAACTGGTTTTTTTCCCCCCTAGTTCATTGTAAACCGGTACGATAAGACCTGGTCTTGAGCATCGGTATATTAAAAGAATTTAAATAAATAAATAAATTGTCAAAAGCTGTTCTAATCGACGCTACTTTTTCAGAGATTGCAAATGTCTCAGCAGGTTGGAGCAGTCTTATTCTCAGCCTCAGATGTTATCTGGTGATAGATACCTAAATATGCAGTCTGAGGACTGTCAGAAGCCATTTACTTGGATAAAGGCCTGTTTACCCGGGTACTTTGGCTGTCTGAAGACTGCCCAGCTCTTACCTGGCTAAAGCTTTGCACAGGGGATCAACCTCATGTGTACTTTTAGCCAGTTCAAAAGTAAGCATGCCCAAGGGAGGGGGGCTGTTTAGGTTGCAGAAGGGAAATAAAATGTGCAGATTACATTTTCAAATCTACGCAGCCTAATGGTAATTTTATTACAGTGAGTTTAGGGCTAACGTCTGCATGTAGAAATTGCGTGCAATCTGTAGTCCACATTTCCAAAGCAGAATTACGCGTGCACAGAGTCCACTTTGAGAGTCAGCGGGCATGTGCGGAAACTCCGCGCGACATGCGCTGCAAAGGAGCAAGCACAAATGTGCATGCCGCCATTCAGGCGGATGCTTTTAGAAATCAAAAGCGTGCTTGAAAATGGTTTCCCAGCCCCTGGAACGCATCTTTCTAGTGTGCGTATGGAATCCTTTCTGCGCCTACTTTTATGCCGTCAACTCTCTGGGTAATTTTAAAAAGCCCATTTAAGTGCAGAAAACCGAGTTTTACACTTCCGAAAATCAAGCCCCCTAATTTTCAAGGATGGAAGGAGGCGCAAATCCCTGCAGGTGCTTTTGTCCTGGGGCAGAGGGACAGAATGCTCACATTTTCCTTTAGAGAACTGGTGCAAAGTCTGCAGATAACAGTACCGGCGGGCTTTGCATCTGTGTGGGAGCTTTTGAAAATTCCCCCTCTAAAGGAGGGGAAGAGAGACCCTGAGCGCTAAAGCAGAACTGAAGATGAAAAGAGCATATTTAGATAGCAGTTTCTGACTTGCTCTTGGGCTGCCTGTGTGTTTATGTTTTGGGGTTTTTTTTTTACAACAGACACCAAGAAGGACTTGAAGATGATTACGGTATACCTGCTGGACATGCTGGTGAACAAGAAAGTGTCAGGACATGGGCGGGACCAGGCCCTCAACCTGCTCAGCAAAAACATCCCCAGAAAGGACCTCAGCAACCATGACCACTCCAAATCCCTTTTTGTTATTGACAACGGTGAGTAGCTCAGGGAACAAGAGAGCAATGACTTATGGTTGTACTCGGTGGCGTTGCAGCATGTCAAAGTCCAAAGATCTCAGGACAACTGTGGTTCACACGATCATAAAGCCTAAAGGCCATCTAGCCCAGCATTCTGTTTCAGATGGCAGCAAACAGCGGGTGCATAAAGGAAGTGTGTCATAAGCAGGGCATGTGTAGAACTGGCCATCCTAGCACATTCCTCCCAGTTTCCAACAGTCATAGTTCAGGGATGACTTGAACCTGTGGTTATATCCCTACCCGTTGATTGACCTATCCTTCATAAACTTGCCGCATCATAGTTGCCAATCTTTGTGCCGAAGATGTATGTATTTATTTATTTATTTAACATTTTTCTATACCGACCTTCATGAATAAATCCATATCAGATCGGTTTACCTGGAACATGGGGTAAGAACTTAATAAACCATTTAACTAGAGGCAAAGATGGCACGTGATGATGATGATGATGACGACGAATCTCTTTTTGAACCTGGTCAGACTATTGACCTCTACAGTGATCTGTGGTAATGAGGAGAAGTGGTCTAATGGATAGAGCATTGGGCTGAGAACCAGGTGAAACCATGAGTCAGATCCCACTTCCCCTACTAACACTCCCGGTGACCATGAGAAGGCCACGTTGGAGTTAAATAATCAAAACTGGGCATTTTGTTGCAAAATCCATGGGTACATTTACCCACTAGGTCTGAATCAATAATTATTCAAAGCAAGACTATGGTGATAACTGTACCTGTATCACTGCCCAAGGAAATATTACAAGCAGAGGTTTGCGCCTGCTTTCTCTACACCTAATTTTTCAGGACTAAAGAATGCACATAGTTTTGTATAACCAAAATTATATGCACTGCTCCATTCTCCACCTTCTCTCCACATCCGGAAATGCCTCTGCTGTATGAGGATAAAGGCACAAGCATTGTTGAAAGACACGTGTACCTTTACTTATATACGAAGTGAACAATAATCAAAGAGCCCATTTACCTGCAGAAATGTCTTTATTTCCCTCTTTATCTCACTTTGCCTCAAATATGCACTTATATCAGTATCTCTTTATGATTAGGGATTTAATGTATCTGAATACTAATAATGCTGTAAGCCCCTTTGACATTAATTGAAAAGGTGAGCGGTCACATAAGGCCGTCACACTATGCCTGCGATCCACCAGAAGTTAAATCTTTTGTCACGCGAGGGTCCCAGCAAGCACTAGGCAGGATTTGCCTGCACCTGCACATGTGCCTTTCTTCTGGAAATCTCCCACTGTCAACAGGGTTTCTACTTGCATCTGAGCAAGTACCCTGCCCACAAGCTACTTGCTCATGTTTTCTGGGGACCAAAAATACTGAAATCCTATAGGATGGATTCTCTACCTGGGTAACATCAAGCTAGATTGAGAGAACATTGTACAAATTCATCTTTGTGTGAGTTTCCTCGCTCCGAAAGACATCAAATCTTCATAAGAGTGTACTATTTTGTTCATATGACTCACTCTGCATGTAAAAGTGGCCCCTAACCCCTACACTACTTAATGCAAGCTAAAAATCCATTTCAACCACTGCAATGATTTACAACATCGGAAATTAAAAGTTGCTCATTTGGAGAAACATCATTGCAGCCAATTTTGAGTGGAACAATGAAAGCCGGAAGGCTCTATAATACAGTTAAAAACTCATTTCAATTACTGCATTGATTTGTGAAAACGTTCATTTGGAAATTTATTATTAGGCTTCGATGGAGTCATAATATTGGAAATCAAGAATCTTAAGGTTATAAATTTTAAAGAAAAAATATTTTCAATAAATGTAGAAATTAAAAATTCCATAAAAAATAATATATATTCTCAATAAGTTTAGAATAAAATTGAGGCAGTGGACCTGTGATTGTACTAACTCGGCTCTGTAATCATTTGATTACTGTTTGTTAACAGAATGATTGAGCCGGTGCTGAGGTCCACTTCCTTTGATTAAAAAATTTTTTTAAAATTTTTTTTAAAAGTTTGTTTGAGATAGCAATTCCTAGAAGTAGGTAATTCTATTGGTGCCTATATATCAATAACTAGTTGATTATTCTCGTTTCTATTTTATACTAGTTATATTCCCTTAATTCCGTTTGATTGTCTTTTACTTGCGCCTGACCACCGGGGTGCAAGTTAGAGGCTCTAACCTCTCTCCCCCCCCCCCCCCCCCAACTGTGTGCCGACCCGCGGCCCCGCGACGTTACATTCCCCGGGGCTGCCGTCCGCCAGGAGGTCCCATTCCTCGGCGGCCTTCGGAGAGTTCCCGGGTCGGTGAGGCATTCGGGGCGGTCCTTTGGATTGTGCCATCTGTCCAGGCGCCGAGGAGTGATTGCCGCGCTCTCTTGCCCCTCCCCCCTACGGACTCGGCATGCCGAGAGCGGCGGTTTGTACGGCGTGTGGCCGGCTCAGGGGCCGGCTTTCGAGGGAGGGGCTTTGTACCAGCTGCCTCCCCGGCGGGGAAGGCAGCTCGCAGCAGGGGAGCGACGCCGGAGTTCGCAGACATGTCCGCGATGGGGGACAGCGCCAGGCCCCGTTCCCGCTCAGTGCGGGAACGGCGACCATTTTGCTGCAAGACACAACTGATCCCGGGACCTCAGATGAAGGCCCCGTTTCCGGTGCTGCCGCCAGTTTTGGCTCAAGTTCAGGAGTCGGAGCCGTGATCTCAGTTGGGGGAGCCCCGGGGGGGGTCCCAGCTTTTTATCCAGAATTTGTGGTATTGATGCACAATGCATTTTTACAACGGATGTCTCAGCCACTGGATTTCATCCCGGGACCCCCGCCCCCCAAGCTGGCACGAACAGACCCCGTCCCGGGGGGGCTCCTCCCCGGGGCAGTAACTCACGGGAAAGGGGGCTGACGGGTGCATCCTGGGACCCCCCTGGACCTCCCATAGGATATCCTTCGCCACAGGGAGGGGACCCGGTCCCGGATCCAGCAGGGGACAACCCCTTATTGGCGGCCCAGATGGAGGGGGATGACCTCCGGGTACTTTGCATCTTCCAACGGGACAAGCTGGATGATCTGATCCCACATATTCTTCAGGAGCTGGATATCGATGCCCCCCCGGAACCGCCAGGCCCCAACCCCAAGGCAAAAAAGTGGGACCCTGTGCTGGTGGGGCTCCGGCCACCGGCCATGGCTTTCCCTTCCCACCCTACGTTCCTACAGTTGCTTTCCAGGGAGTGGGATTCACTCGAGGCCACCCTGAAGGTCAGCAGGGCAATGGAGAAGCTATATCCCCTTCCAGAGGAGTTTCTGGATCTGCTCAAGATCCTGACGGTGGATTCCGCGGCTTCAGCGGTCACAAAATGTACCACCATCCTGGTCACAGGGGGCACGGCACTGAGGGATCTTCAAGACAGGAAGTTAGAGGTTTACCTCAAGAGAGTATTTGAGGTATCAGCGCTGGGGGTGCGAGCGGCCATCTGCAGTTCCCTGGCACAAAGGGCAGGTCTCCGCTGGGTACAACTTCTCACTTCCCAGGACCTGCCTACAGAGGAGGCCCACCAGGCGGACAGATTGGAAGGCATGATTGCCTACGGGGCAGATGCTTTATATGATCTATTATGGGTCTTTGCCCAGTCGATGGTGGCTGCGGTTTCAGCCCGCCGCCTTTTGTGGCTGTGCAACTGGACAGCAGATTCCTCCTCGAAGACTCGTCTGGGATCACTCCCTTTCAAGGGAAAGTTCCTCTTTGGGGAAGATCTGGATCAAATCATCAAGTCTCTAGGTGAGAATGCAGTGCATAGACTCCCGGACCACGTTCCACAAGATCCTTCAGTTCCTCGAGAAATCGTTTTCGCACACAATGCCGGTTTCGTAATACGAGGCAACAGACAACCCCGGACACCGTCCTTCCGCTCTCATTCTTGGAACCGGCCCTTTCGAGGGCGCAGGCCCGGCAAGGAAGGACCGGGTCAGGGCGCGTCCTCAAAGCCAGCCCAATGATGCCAGGCTGACCCACATGACAACCCCCAGGATAGGGGGTCGGATTTCACTCTTCTACGAGGAGTGGGACCGAATCACATCGGATCAGTGGGCCTTAAATATTCTAAAACACGGTTACGCTTTGGATTTGTACGCGCCCCCAGAGACAGTATTATCTTCTCTCCATGCGGACCCCTCCACAAGCAACTTGTCGTTTGCCAGACCCTGGACCAGCTCCTCGTGCTGGGGGCCATAGTGCCTGTACCCGCCGCCGAATTGGGCCGGGGCCACTATTCCATCTATTTCGTGGTTCCCAAGAAGGAAGGCGCCTTCTGCCCCATCCTGGTCCTCAAGTCAGTCAACAAATCTCTCAAGGTACCACGTTTCAGGATGGAGACCCTTCGTTCAGTGCTGGCGGCGGTACATCAAGGAGAGTTCCTGGCCTCGTTGGACCTCACGGAGGCGTATCTACACATTCTGATCTACAGGGCACATCAACGGTTCCTCCGTTTCAAGATATTGGGTCAACATTTTCAATTCCAGGCCTTCCCCTTTGGGCTGGCAATGGCTCCATGCGTCTTTACGAAGGTCATGGTTGTGGTGGCGGCCGCTCTGCGCGGGGAGGGGATTCTGGTGCACTCCTATCTAGATGATTGGCTCATACGAGTGAAATCCCTGACCCAGGGTTATCAAGCGGTCGGCAGAGTGGTGCAATCCCTTGGGTGGATTATCAACTATGCCAAGAGCAACCTCATTCCGTCACAGTCGTTGGATTTCCTGGGTGCACGGTTCGACACGAAGAAAGGCAAGGTTTACCTACGGCCGGAGCAGGCCCAAGCTTTGCGGGACCAGATACACCGTTTTTCTGCGCTCTCTTGGCCCACAGCTTGGGATTATCTACAGGTCCTGGGATCCATGGCATCCACTATCGATCTGGTTCCCTGGGCTTTTGCGCATCTGTGCCCTCTCCAGATGGCTCTACTATCCTGCTGGAAGCTGGTGTCATGGGACTTTCAGGCTATTCTCCCGATTCCGCGGGATGCAGAAGAGAGTTTTCTCTGGTGGCTGGACGCCACGGACGCCAGCCTCTCGGGCTGGGGGGCGGTATGTCAGTTGAGATCTCTGCAGGGACTGTGGATGGAAGCTCAAGCACGATGGCCAAACAACCGGCTAGTGACCAGAGCGGTCCGGTTAGCACTGAGGGACTTCCTTCCCCTGGTTCGCTATCGGGCGGTAAGAATACTCTTGGACAACGTGACTATGGTGGCGTACATAAATTATCAGGGAGGCACGAGGAGTCGTCACGTCTCCCTGGAAGCGGACAAACTGATGCAGTGGGCAGAAGTCCATCTGCTCCGCCTGGCGGCCTCACATATTGCAGGGGTGGACAACGTGCAGGCGGATTTCCTAAGCCGGCAACATCTCGATCCTGGAGAATGGGAACTCTTGGAGGAAGCAATGCGTCTGATAGTGCAACGTTGGGGGCTCCCTCACATGGATCTCATGGCCACAGCCTGCTACGCGAAGGCCCCTCGCTTCTTCAGCCGCAGAAGAGAGCGCGGCGTGGAGGGGGTCAATGCACTGGTACTGCCATGGCCATGGCAGATCCTCCTGTATGTGTTCCCTCCGTGGTCCCTGGTAGGCAAGGTGCTTCGGAGAATAGAGGGACACCGGGGTCCCGTAATCCTGGTGGCACCGGAGTGGCCTCGACGACCATGGTTCTCAGACCTACTCAACTTGACAGAGGACGGACCCTTACGCCTCGGTCATCTTCCTTGCCTGCTCCGGCAAGGACCAATATTTTTCGACGAGGCATCTCGCCTCTGTCTTGCAGCTTGGCTTTTGAGAGGCACAAGCTGAGGTGCCGTGGTTATCCGGAGGCTGTGATTTTGACATTGCTCAAGGCGCGTAAGACGTCCACTTCAGTCGCCTATGTCCGGGTATGGAAGGTCTTCGAGGCATGTTGCATGTCGCATTCCATTCAGCCGACCCACACTTCGGTTTCACAGATCCTATCATTCTTGCAGGCAGGCCTGGAGAAGGGTCTAGCTTACAATTTTCTGCGAGTCCAGGTAGCTGCCTTGGGAGCTTTGCTTCGCCGCGGGGAGGAGACCCTGCTCTCGTCTCATCCGGACGTAGTCCATTTCCTCAAGGAAGTGAAACACTTGAAGCCACCACTGCAGGCTCCTTGCCCTTCTTGGAGTCTCAATCTGGTTCTTCGGACTCTCGGCGGCCCTCCTTTCGAGCCTCTCCGTACCACTACCCTCAAGGATCTCACCCTCAAAATGATTTTCTTGGTGGTGATCAGTTCAGCATGTCGCATCTCGGAGCTGCAGGCCTTATCCTGCAGGGAACCGTACCTCAGATTCACCGATATGGGAGTCACTTTGTGCACGGTACCCGCTTTTCTACCCAAGGTGGTTTCAACCTTTCACCTTAATCAGACTGTGGAATTGCCTTCTTTTTCTTCAAATGACTCTCGGGACCTTCGCAAGCTCGATGTTAAGCGCTGTCTGATGCATTATCTGGAGGTCACCAATGAGTTCCGTCTCTCGGACTACCTGTTCGTTCTTTGGTCGGGACCTAAGAAAGGATGTTAGGCTTCTAAGGTGACAATCGCTCATTGGCTGAAGGACGTGATTGCCGCAGCGTACTTTGGCACAGGACAAAAACCACCTATGGGGGTCAAGGCCCACTCGCTTCTATCTCAATCTACGTCTTGGGCGGAGAGTTTTTCGGTTTCCTTGCAGGAGATCCGCAGAGCAGCCACTTGGAAGTCACTCCATACATTTGCTTGACACTATCGTCTGGATGTTCGGTCACCGACCATGGGTTCTTTTGGTGACAGGGTCATTCGAGCAGGGCTATCTCTGGCCCACCCTTAGTAGGAAATCTTTGGTACATCCCACCATCTGGACTGATCCTGGTACGTACAGGGAAAAGAAAATTATTCCTTACCTGTTGATTTTCGTTCCTGTAGTACCAAGGATCAGTCCAGACGCCCCCCCCCCCCCCCCTATCTTCTGGGGTTTTTCAGGGACGCCTCTGCTCGACTCTTATCTCAGATTTATTGCTGCACCCCCTCTGGCTACAGGGGGATATCCTCTTACAGTTCTGTTCGCAAGTTGCAGTTTGGGACACTAGTTTTTCCCTAATTGGTTCAGTTTTATGATAGCTTTATGCGAGTTTTGTTCACTTGATCCCTCCGTCTCTTCTCTTGTTTGGCTTTGTTAATCTAGTTATTGAGCAATGAGACCTGGGATGTGGGCTTATGTAGTACCTTCCCCAGAAGTTCTTGTCTGACTCCATCTGCTGGACGGGGGACATAACCCACAGTCTGGACTGATCCTTGGTACTACAGGAACGAAAATTAGCAGGTAAGGAATAATTGTCTTATAATCTTTTAGCCAGATGACAAATTATCCAGTTATGTCATGGGTGGTCAGACCGGCAGGATTTTTAAATCCTGGCATTTGTCCAGCTAAATGCCAGACTTAGCCAAATACGCTGAATATGGACCTCTGTATCTTTCTTAGTCAGATCTGTATCCTGAGTAACGTTTTGCTGTCAGTGTACAGCTGTATATCCCAGCCGTAACAGTTCTCAGACTGCCACAGCAGCAGCTGTCACTCAGCCGGCCCTAACAGCTGAAAGCGAAACACTAAGGGTTTCACAGCAAGCAAAGTGACTTCAGCAGCAGCTCACTCAGACTGGGATTCACCCCGTCAGCTCCAGCTGCCGCTGAGTATGTGACATTGCATTGTTATGCTGCCTCTTGCTGTCCAGCTTAAAAACATCAGAAAAAAAAAGTTCTCAAAAGAAGTTTTACACAGCAGATAAATAATAACATCAACAGTTAAAACTCCTTTTCAGCACGAGGGCTAAAAATTCCAACATTTTTTTTGTTTTATTTTACACTTAATACCTGTCACTAGTGTAGAACCTTTTTCCAAACGGATATTCTTAATCACTAAGTGGCTCAAATCACCTCACGTATTTAATATCAAAATAAACACCACACCACTCATGAGGATTAAGACGTATACCAATTCAAAAGTATTCTTTTTGCTATTTCACTCTCCAGACTCTTGCCCGCAATGGGCTACAACCAGTGTCATCAATAAGCACTTGATTTCATGTCATATTCTGCTTCCCACAATTTATTTTATTTTTGCGTCCCATTGCGGGCAAGAGCCTGGAGATTGAAATAGCACGATAGTCTGTGATGCTGAATCCCTCAAAAAAATACTTTTGAATTGGTATATGAATTAATCCTCATGAGTGGTGTGGTGTTTATTTTGATACTAGTGTAGAATCAACATTGATGACATGAGTTATGACATAGGAAAATTTGCTAAGCAATGTTCTATGTAAATGATCATTAGACACTGATTTGTTGGTTCCCCTTGGGCCATAAAAGTATTTATAAGTCGGGGCTGCTCTTGCCATCCTTCCCGCACTTCCCAGGGAGTGAGCTCTTTCTGTGGGGGGAGAGGATGACCTCTGTTGCCCAGTTGATGGAGAGTCCCTCCTGACCTGTGTGTATTTTTCTGGTCTGATGTTCTCTTCAAGGGCAGACAGGCTGGACTCAGGCTGGGGGTTCAAATCATATTAACTGATCATTTCCAAAAGGACAATCACTGTCCCGCAAATATTTAAGCAATGAAACTGACCGGTTGAACTTTTTACACGGAGTCTCTGCTGGGGTGCTCATCTCTCCAGCTCCTGGGAGGGAGCGTGACACTGCCTACTCATCTGTGCAACAGCCCAGTAGACGGAGAATCCTAGTGGGGGACTCCAAGCCACAAAAAGATCATACTTGAGTCTAAAGTTCAATGTGATGCCCACAGTCTTTGGGCTTCCTTTGGGGTGGAGATCCGATGGGGAGTTTCCCATGGCTTGATGGGATAACCTTGAAGGACCTCTCGGGGAGAGAGGCCAGATGTTCCTGTTACGAGCGCGCGCGGGCACGGTCGTCCTAAGCTGGTGGTGAGCCCTTGGGCCACGGCAGGACTCCGGGAGGAGCCCAAAGCCTCACCGTGGGAGGTGAGCTAAGCAGGCATGGTGAGCCGGGCAGGCAGGAACAGAAGCAGGGAGTCCGACCCTCAGCCGGACCTGCATGCCCATGGTAGCCAACACGGGGAAGTTGACTAATGAACGGTCCTCCGACTGTTCCCGGCCCTTTCGGACCCGCCACAGGGAACAGCAATGGGCAGCAGGCCGGACAGAGGCGAGGGCAGACAGAGTCCTTATACAGAAGACGTCAGACGGGGGCTGAAGCAGACATCCAAGACAGGCTGAAGCAAGACACTGAAGACATCAGGGCAAGGGCTGAAGCAAGAAGGAAAGGTCCAGGCGAGCAGGAACTCCGATGCTGGGATACTCACATCCGAAGCCCCTTCGGCTGGCAGAAGCTCAAGAGCCCGTGGGACGAATCCCTCCTGTTGGCCACTCCAGGGCCCAACAGGACAGAAGGCTCAGGAACCAGACGAGGACGTAGGTCAAGGCAGAGACACGAAGACATCCGGGCAAGGGCTGAAGCAAGACACTGTAGACAAGGCTGGACGGAAACATGGCACTGTCCATCAGGGCGCCCTACTCAGCCCACCCGTGGGACTGAGTCACGGACCACCCTGTCCCAGACGCGCCCTACACAGCCCAGGAAGGCTGGTCGCGGACCACGCTGAGAAGGAGGGTGCAGGGAAGACCCAGGCGAACAGGAACTCCGATGCTGGGATACTGACATCCGAAGTCCTAACGGCTGGCAAGAAGAGGAACAAACATCTAGGCAAGGTCAGAAACAGACATTGAGACAAGGTACCATCTAAGCAAGACAGACCACGGTAGACCTGGATCAGGCAGGGTTACAGGCAACTGTAGAGCTTGATCCGCAGGCCAGTTGCAAGTGAACAGAAAGTCCTTAAATACTGGAGGTAGAAGGCAACTCCCTGGGAGGAGCTTGCCAGGACCGCCCACCGCTGGTCCTATAACTGGGGTAGAGAGCTGCGGGCCAGCCCCTAGGGAAACGGGCGTGGCTGGAAACCAGGAAGTCCAAACGCAGAGGCATGCTAGCCACAGGCACAGCTAGGCCTCTCAGGCCCTGGAGCAAGTCCCGGATGGAACGTAGGCGAGGCCCTGGCTTCAGAGCGGCCTCTGGAGGAAGGTAAGAGACCTCCTGTAGCGCAGCAGCAGGGGGGATCGCAACAGTTCCAGCTCAGTCCACAGCTCTCTATCTCCTTCACCAGGTTGTACAGAGGGGTGGGACAAAAAGGGGGGAAAAATCCAAAGTCCCTATCCAAAATATCTCATGCTGGGTAGCACTGTCACCGGTCTTGCTTTCTCTAGGGAGTAGAGGGGGTTGATCACAGGTCTCCCTCAGGATTAGAGCGGGTTGCTGTTTTCCCAAGGCACAAGGTGTTCCCAAGAATAAGAAAAAAAATGATCACAATCTACAGAACATTCACTCTCTACAAAAGGGAGGCAGATCCTCTCAGACAGGGAGTGTACTGAAAAGGTATATCCTCTAAATGCAAGAAAAATACCATGCTGGGGGGGGGCGCTGTTCTGCCGGAGACGGTGATGGCCACTTAAATTTGAGCTCTCCCTCCCGGATTATAAAAGCGCTGCTAAAGGGACTTTTTACTCGCAGAAAATTGCAGGATATATAGCCTAACTAGAGCGGGTACTCTCTATGATGGCAGGAAAGCGGAAAACCACTGACCTGAAGCAGTTTTCCTTTTCTAAACTACCGCCTGAAATGTCGGAGGTACACGAGGCTAGGCCGGAGCAGGCCGCGCTTGAGAGTGCCGCAGTAGATTCTGATGTACCCCCGGGAAGCGCGGCAGTCGCAGAAATCGAGGTCCCGGCGAGTATAACTCAGCTGCGAGATGAGATTCGGGGCTGGTTTATAGAATTTCGGGCGGATCTCAAGACTTATAAACAAGACCTTCTCGCCTCTATCTCTGACCTCCGGGAGGATTTCGCAGCGCTGGGACAGCGTGTAGATGAGGTTGACGTCCGGACCGAGGGACATGCGGCAGCTATAAATACTTTAAATGAGCAACAGGGTGCCATGAGCGATGAGCTGTCCTCCCTTCAAGATAAACTAGAGGATCTTGAAAATCGCTCTCGCCGCTGCAATCTAAGGATCCGGGGTGTCCCTGAATCGGCAGCCTACACTAACGCCGGTGAGGTCGCTGGGCTTATCTGCAAGTTTCTTCTTAATGAGGGCAATATACCTAATCCAGACCCCTCGACTCAGCCGGCTATCAAATTGGAAAGGGCACATAGGGCACTTGGACCCAGGTCTGATGCCAAACCCAGGGACTTGGTGTTGTGCTTCCACAGTTTTACCCAGAAAACTGCGATCATGGAGGCGGCCAGGAAACAGAACAACTGGATGTGGGAAGGACACCCTATCTCCATTTTTCAGGACCTAGCCTCCATCACGCTACGGCGGCGGTTCGAGCTACGGGAAGTTACCGCTTTTCTGCGCCAGGAAAATATCAGATATAAATGGACTTTCCCGTTCGGGCTCCAATTTGATGTGAAAGGGTCAACGCACAGGATTAAAACCCTGCATGCCGCAGTGGCGGTCTTGGAGAAAGCAGGCTTTCGCCTCCCCATTGCCACTAATCAGCCCAAGACTGCCTCCCGTAAATTGGTTGACCAACCTAGGTGGCACAGGGTGGGCAAAGGTGGTAAACGCCTTCGTAGGCACTCAGAAGAATCGAGATCAGCCCTGTCGGATCAAGGTTGACTTGCTAATGCTTCCAGTTTCCGTCCTGGATTAATTTACAGTTTAGGTACCATTGATGGTCACCTGTTTCAGTTGTATCTCTGTATATCTATTTATGCTTTAAGGATTCAGAGTTCTTCTGCGAGTACATGTGTGTTTGTATTGCCATGTTCTTAGTTTATGATATCTTCTTGAAATGTATGTAATCTGGGGGGGAGGGTATTGATGGCGGTTGTTCACGCCCGGTTTGGAGGCCCTCCTGTTCATGGTTCTCACCATCTCTTGTGATGGATGGTGGGGGGGAGGTGGGAGGGGAGGGGGAGATTGGGGGGGTGTTTCTTCTCTAACTGGTTGGTTACAATATCTTGTTTATATGAACAGTCCACGGCTTAAAATTGTGGGAGTACATAGTTCGCCAGGGGTCATCTTACTCTATAGATTATGGCGGGGATGTTGAGGTTTGTCTCCATTAATGTCAAGGGTCTTAATCATCACCATAAACGGGCCCTGTTGGAGAGGGAGTTGGAGACCCATAAAGCTACGGTTGGGTTTATACAGGAGACTCATCTCCGTAAGCGATATGAACACTTACTGCGCTTTCGGCAATTCCCACATAGGTACCTAGCGGCAAGTACTAAAGATTCTAAATTTGCGGGTGTGGGAATCTTATTAGCCCGGGATCTCCCGCATGAGGTTCTTGCATTTGTGCCCGATCCTCACGGTAGATATGTGATAGTGAAACTTCGCATCGGAGACGAGGTGTTCACTATGGTCACTGTATATGCCCCTAACACGGGACAGAGCACCTTCTTCCGCAAACTTGACAATATCTTGCTTATGCATGCGGAAGGACCATTGATATTAGGGGGGGACTTTAATGTCACGTTGAATCCCGCCTTGGACAACTCCGGGCAGTCTTCACTTATCTACCGGGGAGCGAGGTCCTCATTACTCTCTTTAATGGCCCGGTGGGATCTTAAAGATATCTGGCGACAGAGGTTTCCAATTACAAGAGCTTATACGTTCTACTCGCACGCACATCAATCCTATTCGCGGATTGATTTTTTTCTGGTGGACTCTAGGATACAAAATAGAGTGGTTGGGGGGGACATTGATCCCATCACTTGGACGGATCATGGCCCAGTAACTATGGTAATTACATTATCCAAGGCCCTTTCAGGACAAAGATTTTGGAGGTTAAATGAAACTTTATTGGCAGATAAGATCTTTGTGACGAAATTGGGACAAGAGCTGCTAGCTTATTTTCAGCATAACGACAACCCAGAGTGTGCGCCACCATTGCTATGGGAATGTTCTAAGGCGGTGGCTCGCGGTCTGCTTATTTCGCAGGCGACATATTGTAAAAAGGTGAAGGGGGAACGTAGAGCACTCTTGCACGACCTTATTGCCCAATTATCTAGGCAGCATCAAGTTAGGCAAAGCCAAAAAATCTATAATCAGCTAGAAAAAGCCCGGTCGGAACTTCAGTCGCTAGATCTTGCCACGACTAATTTGGCTTTAAATATTACCAAACAGCAGTTTTACGAGGAAGGGGATAAGGCAGGCCGCATGTTGGCCCGACGTCTAAAGGTGGTCCTTGCCCAAAATAATATAGCTAAACTTAAAGACCCCATGGGTGAGATGGTCACGACTTCTGACGATATTCGTCACTGCTTCACGGAGTTCTATGCGGCTCTTTATGCTAAAGATTCTGCTATAACTGACAAGGATATTGACTGTTATTTGACTCCGGTTGCTTTACCGACCCTGACCCCCGAACAGCAAGAGAGGCTAGAGGGACCTATTACTGCGGCTGAGGTCCAATATGCTATTAAATTGTTGAAGGTGGGCAAGGCTCCAGGCCTTGATGGCCTCTCAGGGAGTTACTATAAAAAATTGACGCACACCTTGGCCAAGCCCCTCACTGACATGTTTAATTCTTTGCGGGGCGAAGCGCGGCTAGCTCCCCATTCTAATGTAGCGGGTATCACGGTCATCGCAAAGCCGGGGAGGGACCCTGACCTCTGCGGCTCTTACCGCCCGATCTCTCTGATCAACCTTGATCTTAAGATACTGGCCCGGGTCTTAGCGGAACGCTTGAAGATTATATTACCCAATTTAATTTACAATGACCAGGTTGGCTTTATTCCAGATCGAATGGCCAGTGACAATATTCGCAAAGTAATTGATCTGATTGACTGGGTACAGGTTAAACAAATACCAGCAGTCCTCCTGGCCATTGATGCTGAAAAAGCCTTTGATCTGGTTCATTGGCCCTTCTTATTTAAAGTCCTGCAAAAAATGGGCTTTGGTCCATATTTTCAGCGCTGGGTACAGGCCCTCTACGACTCCCCACAGGCTAGGGTAAAGGTGAATGGTGGATATGGCCCTTGTTTCCCTATTCAGAGGGGTACTCGGCAGGGATGCCCTCTGTCTCCTATGCTTTTTGCCCTTTTTTTGGAGCCGCTGGCCTCGAAGGTCCGAGCTTCCTCCCAGGTGGTGGGAGTTGAGTTACAGGGCATTCACTGTAAAATGTCGCTTTTTGCGGACGATGTCCTCTTTACGCTGACGAATCCCTTTGATTCTCTCACAGCTGTGAGGGGTGAACTGGAAGCTTTTCAGAGAGTAGCGGGTTTCAGGGTCAACCACGATAAATCTGAGCTCTTGAACCTTACTCTGCCACCTTTGGAAGTTGAGCGTATAAAGGCGGTGTTCCCCTTCCGATGGGCAACCCATTTTATTAAATATTTGGGGGTTCATATTGGAGCACGTACCTCTGATTTATTTCGCCTTAATTACACCAAACTTTGGCAGAAAATTGAAGGGGATCTACATCGTTGGGGCAGGGAAGCCTTCTCTTGGATGGGGCGTATTGCCATTCTGAAAATGAATGTGCTTCCCCGGTTACTATATCTGTTTTCTACTCTCCCCATATTAGTACCTAAAACGGTTCTAGCAACTTGGCAAAGGAAGCTCTTCGGATATATCTGGAGGAGGAGACCGCCCCGGGTGTCGCGTGCTGTCCTTTATCTTCCCCGTAGAAGTGGGGGGAGGGGAGTCCCTAATTTGACATGGTATCATGGGGCAGCTCAACTACGAGCTATTATTGCCACCTATCAACAACGTGATGTTAAGCAGTGGGTCCGGGTAGAACAAGCTATGATAGCTGTCATGCCTATTCAAGCTCTGTTCTGGCAGCCCAAACACACATACAGGCCTCTTGTTTACTTACCTGGGGCGTTACGGACCACTCTTGCTGTGTGGGCTCAGTGGCGTAACCAGCTTGTCGGACCCTATAGGTATTTTCAGTTGACTCATTTGTTCCATAACACTGATTTTCAGATGGGCTTCCGGTCCCCAGTTTTTCATAGCTGGCAACAGCAGGGAGTGGTCACTATCAGTCATTTATGGACAGGTGGGGAGGTTTTATCTGCACAGCAGTTTCTGCACAAATTTCAAGGGGGAATGGGAGATTTTCTGGGAGTGGCTCAGGTTCGGCACTTCCTACAAAGGATTCGGGCTGCACAGATGTTACGTACCACTAAATCCTTGTTTGAGACCTTTTGTGATAATGCTGATAAGCTAAGAGGTGTAATTTCTAAATTGTATGGGTTATTAAATGCATTGTCCCCCTTTGCTTTCCCTCACCTTAAAGCATGGGAGACTGAGTTGGGAGTTAGTGTTTCAGATGATGACTGGGAGGTTGTTTTTCATTCTACAGCCAAAAGTTCCATCTCTGCAGCCATACAGGAACATTGTTATAAACTATTGTATAGATGGCACTTGACCCCAGCTCGGTTGCACGTTATGTTTCCACAGCGTTCTGATAAGTGTTGGAGACGGTGTGGCCAGGTGGGCTCCTATCTCCATATTTGGTGGACCTGCCCCATTGTAACTGTCTTCTGGAATGCAGTCGGTGAATGGTTGCGGGCTGTGCTGGGCATGGACATCCCCATGGGACCTCTCCAGGTCTTGCTGAATTTGCCTTGCGAGGATATGGACAAATTTCGGCAAGTCTTTATTTCTCAGGTGTTTATTGCAGCCCGTTGCGAAATTGCTAAGGCCTGGAGGCAGCCTGTTTTACCTTCTCTCTCAGTGGTGATACATAGACTACATATATGTCATCGTATGGAGCACCTTACTGCGTTGCGCAGGGACAAGGTCGCTAAATTTCAGCGCATCTGGGAACCTTTTCTAAAATGGATTCAAAACCAATCTACCTAGAGTGTCGGGGGACTGGAGCCCGGTTGGCTTTGAGTGCCTGGACCTCGTACTTTCCAGGGGCTGTTCGCCTTATTTACTCTCCGGTGGACTTGATATTACTGACTGTTCTAGTTCATGTTTTTTCTCTTTGGTGATTTGTACTACGAGATATGTTTAGATTATTCTGTATTGGAGCGGCTATAGAGAAGGGGTGGGGAGGGGAGGGGAAGGGGGTCTAGGAGACTGTTTGTTTGAAAACGGTATTGGTCTCATTATGCTATTATGGTATGTTGTCTGTTTAAGGTGATCAATAAAAATTTCATATACAAAAAAAAAAAATACCATGCTGGGTTAGTGGGCCCAACTCAGCAGGGAGAAAGTAAAACAGCTTCTTACTCCTCAACTTCTAACTCAAAATGACCACACAGTGGAGAGACTGATAGAGAATGGAAAACCCCATGCTCTTTCTAGTCCAGATGGTAAGGGAGCTAGGGCCATCTAGAGACAAATCGAAGGGTTGGTCACATATGCATTGAACACCCCCGAGTTTGTAATACAGTTTTCTGATGCCTGATTTTCTTTGCATTCCAGTTTTAAGACTCCAGAACTCAAACAATTTTCTGTCACCCATACCTACCTTTTCCCTTTGTGATTCTGATCTCCTGGCGTCTGCTGCTGGGCTTCTGGTTACTCCTCGGTGGTTGTATTTTGAACCTAGTAGCTTGGCATTCCCATCAGCAGATAGCGCTCTAAAAGCAGACCTTGTGCCTGGGTTTTTTTTCCCCCCCTCTTTAGGTTTGAAGAAGATTCTGAAAGTTTTAGGACAGATCCCCGACCTGCCCAACTGCCTCCCCTTGACGGAGAACACTCGGATAACGGCATCCATTCTCATGAATAAACTCTACGATGACTTGAGATGCGATCCGGAGCGAGATAACTACAGAAAGATCTGTGAGGAATATATTACGTAAGTTGGTAAGGCAGCATGGCCAATCTGGCACTGTCAACAAATGCTGAACAGGAGAAACTGCTTCCAGATTCTGAAATTGGTCAGTCTGAAGCAGTCAAGAGATTGGGCACCTGGGACCCAGTGATGTAGGGTGGATTTTTCCCCAGTAGTTTTTCCTGCTTTTATGGGTTTTCGACTTGATCAGAACCGGCCTCTGCTATGGCGCTTATGGCGGGATCCGTCATTCATAGCTACTCAGGGATTTACCCTCTTCCTTCCCCAACCAACCTCCACCCCTGTTAAACCCAGCCATTGCATCAACAAACCTCTGACTGAGGGCCAGCACAAGAGCAGCCAGGAGATGACATTGCTGCACGATAACTGAGATTCCCCTCCCCATCACCAGGAGCTGGGTAAGTCCTGTGGTGCCATTGGACTGAACCCCGCCGTCTAATTTGTGAGAATTCACCATTTTTCGCCCTTTTACACCAAAGGCTTTGCACTGACTTCTATGGCAAACGTTTTCTTATAAAGCGCTAGACCCTCATGCAATCCTTAAGATTCCATCTACAATTTGAAAAGGCTTTGTATAATGGCTAAAATGACATTAAAAAAAAAATGTTCTGATTGCCTTGAAGGGGAATGTTTGATCCGAACAACATGGAAAAGAACCTTCATGCCGTTCAGACGGTGTCAGGAGTACTGCAGGGCCCCTTTGATCTTGGTAACAAGCTGTTGGGTTTGCAAGGGGTGATGGAGATGATGGTGGCTCTCTGTGGGTCTGAGAACGAAATGGACCAGCTGGTAGCAGTGGAGGCCCTCATTCATTCCTCTACCAAGCTAAGCCGCGCCAGCTTCATCATCACCAATGGGGTCGCCATGCTGAAGGAGATTTACAAGAAGACCAAGAATGAGAAGATCAAAATCCGTGCTCTGGTGGTGAGTTGTTTGCTCTCCTGTTTGCTGTCTTCTACACAGGTCTCATCAGGAAGCCATCATGAATGACTTCTGATATGTGATGGATGCATGCAGGGGTGGCTCAAGGCAATCTGCTGCCTGAGGCGAAGGATGAAATGGTGCCCCTCCCCCTCCCCCCAGGGCCCGGTGCAGGTGAAATCACCGAGGGCCAGGGCAGGGGGAAGGCAATGGAGGGGGAAGTGCCCAAGGTCACAAGGAATGGCAATAGGATTTGAACCCTGGCTTCCCTTGTTCGCAGCTCGCTGCTCTGACCACTCAGTTATTTTCTGGTTCTCAGTCTTCTGCATCTGCACTAGGGGGCGATGGAGAAATGTTTAAGGCCGCCCCAACCCCTGGGTCTAGAAATAGGACTCCTCCATTCCCTATTGCCTGCCTCCCACCCTTCTCCAGGATCTGCCCCCGGGGGTGTGAGAGGTTGGTGACACACTCTCTCTTAGGACTGATACAAGGGTATTAGATGCCCTACACAAACCTTACAGCCTTTCATTCCCCCTTCCCTCCCCTCCCCACATAATTAAAACTTATGCACTCTTTTCCATTTTAAAATGTATTATCTTCCCCAACCTAAAAACACAAATTGCATTTGGAAAATAGACATTCAAAGTACAATCTTCTGAAGTAAAAATATCACTTTCAACATATATGTTATATAGGCATACACTGCAAAAAAACCCCCACACTTTCAATAATAATTGTTTAATAGACTTAATAAACTATCTTTCTCATAGTAATCAAGCCGGTATACTGGATCCCATATGGTATTAGGCCTATGGTAAAGTGCACTGGGAGTGGACTTGGCCACAGAAAGCCAGGAATAAACTGAACTACAATTCCAATATAGTAAGCCTTCCAGCACTCAACCTATGAAAAAGCCATACCACAAATATTACAACAGGCCCTAAACACCAATAAACCTCCTATTAGGAAAACAGATTAAAGCCAGGTTGTTGTAAATCCCTACACAGAAAGTACATGCTAGCAGAATACCTAAAGCCTCAGTCACACAAGCAGAACACAGACAAACTGTCACAAAATACAGAATAAAGAGATGATAAAATATAAATTGAAGCGTGCAGACAAAAAATGAACTGGAAATCACAAGAAGCCAAAGTCTGTAAGCAAAGCAAACACAATCAAGAAATATAAAACATTAAACATTCCAATAAAAAGAACATCAAATCTGCTGATAAAATTCAGCCAATTAAAAACATTAAAAAATGTATAAAATATTACCAAACACTAATAAAATATTCAAAACAGCAGATACATCACATCCAATAATTAAAACTAACAAGAAGGAACTTTAGATTTCCAATCCTCCTGAGACTGTCATAGACTGGAGGTGGTTGCACACACACACACATATATACAGGTACACTCACACACGCACACACATGTGCGCAGGCACTCTCCCTCAGACACACACATACACACACAAAAACCCTCTCATATATATACATACACACACCCCACCACCCTCTAACACAACATGCACACACAAGCAGGCTGCCTCACACACACACACACAAAAACCCTCTCATATATATACATACACACACCCCACCACCCTCTAACACAACACGCACACACAAGCAGGCTGCCTCACACACACACACACAAAAACCCTCTCATATATATACATACACACACCCCACCACCCTCTAACACAACACGCACACACAAGCAGGCTGCCTCACACACAACATACAAACAAATTGTGCCTTTTCCCATTCTTCCACTACCACCGACCTGGGCTCTGGCGGTGGCCCGTGGCCTCCTTTCCTTTTTTTTGACCACCACTGGCTTGGGCTCCGGCGGCAGCGCACAGCCCCGCACTACCATTTCTTCACTGCCGCGGGCTTGGGCTCCGGCGGCAGCTCTGGCCCCTTCTGGCATTTCTTCAGCTGTCACAGGCTTGCAGCCCCGCATGGCTTGCTTCTAGCCGCGGCAGGATGGCTCTGCCATGGCCCTGCAGGTTTCTCTTTGGGCTGCAGTGCCAGCAGCCCCTCTTCTTCTCTTCGGCTGGGAGCGACCATCCCACCAGGAGAAGCCCGATCCCCTGATAGGGCAGTCTGTCCCGTACCCGCCCCCCCCCCCCCCCATTTTCAAATTTACATATAAGCATAATAAATTCAGGGTGAAGCGGCTGTGGCAGGAAGGTTTCAGGGGGCAATTTTGCCACCTCAAAATCTTGCCGCCTGAAGCAGCCGCCTTACCCTGCCTCATTATAAAACCTGCCCCTGCACGCATGGAACAATCTCCCGGTGGAGGAGGCAAGGGCAGTGTCAGAATTCAAGAAATGCCTGGGATCAGTACAGAGAATCTCTGCGAGAGAGGAAGGGACTATGAAACTGAGCAGGCCATGTGGATGGACAGGCATATTCTGTCATATTCTATGTGGCAAACTTTGTATCTGAGAGAGGTTGGATGAATTCCCGGAAGATGAAAGAGGTTGTCTGGAATGTCATTTAGCTCAGATTCTCAATTGTAAGTACTCATCTTGAGAGAAATGCTATTTTGAGAGTCAGTAAGGGGCATCTTCTAACGGCAGACAAAATGATTGTGTCATAACCGTGTTCCCCCCATCCCCAGTGAGTATGAGTTCGGTGTGAGCTGGTCTAATAGTTTTTGAAGTTAAGTTACACACTCTTCAGGGTCACTGTTATAACAGGATGCAAACAACAATGCTCTTCCAGCACTCCTTCACGTGCAATAAGGCTCAGAAGCATCCTAGTATCAGACCAGCTTCATTCTGCACACAAACCCTGCAGAGTCTGAGCGACACTGCCCTCATTACACCTCTGAGAAGCTCTCACACTTCCCTAGTGCTTCCTTGCACAGAATGCATGTCCAGCGTCCAGACTATTAAAGGACAGGCCTGGAGGCATCACATCACAGTTACTTAATCCGTTTCTCTTTCGGGTAATTGCCCTGCCGCACAAAGCTTTGAAGCCCTTCTCAAACAACTAGCTTTCCTCTTTCCCATGCTTAAAGTTTCCCCAGTGTCCTTCAGGAGAGGCATCTGGTGCTAGGGCCCCCACTGAGATCAGAGTAGGGCGTTGAATTCCCACCTCAGGAAAGGGCTCAGGAGAGGCTGCTGTTTCCCCCTCTCCTCTGAGAAATCGCTCTGCGCGATCACAGCCTGGGTCCAGAGCGCCTGGGGCCTCTCTCAGAAGCGGGTACCTGGGGCATGCAGATCTTTTGGTGACCCAGAGGGGGCTACGGGGTTTCATTGTCTCTTCACTTGAATTACCACTAAGGAGGTTTTCCCCCCTCCCTTTCATAGTTACGTTTTATCTGACAAGCCCTTGGTCATTCTGCCTAACTCTCTGTGCTGATTTTCATCCTGTTGTGTAGGGTCTGTGCAAGCTGGGTTCTGCCGGAGGCACCGACTATGGCCTGCGCCAGTTTGCTGAAGGATCCACGGAAAAATTAGCAAAGCAATGTAGAAAGTAAGTGCAGCAGAAGCCTGCTGGTGCTTCCCCCTTCCTTTAAAACAGAATTCGATATTGTGCTGACTGTGGGATTTCCATTTGCAAAGGCCTGTTGTGCAGGAGGGTTGAAGTTGTTCGGATCCTCGTATCGCAGTACCCCGAGAGCCGTGAGAGTTATACTATTTTTATCCTGCCTGCTTCGCTCCCTTAGTTCAAGCCTGTTGCTGGCAGCTCCTTAACATTTATCACGTTCATCTGTTCTTTTTCTTTAAGTTCTGTGATGATTAGATTGTGCTCTGGGGTTTCCCGATTTCTTACCTTCTCTCTCTCCTGCTCATTAGAAACCTTTTGGTGCCCCCTCATCCATGCGCCTTGAGCTTCACCTACTCCTGTCCCTGTGCTGGCTCCAGCTCACATCCCGCACCACTTGCCTACTGTGTACGAGGCATGTGCATTCGTTTCTTTCGTTTTGTCATTTATGCACGTAAATCACAGACTTTATTGGGCACGCACGTGCATGTACTATTAATAACGCGAGTTATGCGCACGCTGTCCGTTTTTGCACATGTGCTATAAAGTCAGCGAGTTATGCGCATAACACGGAAACGAATGAAGCAAATGCACATCCCTACTATTTCTACACTCCCATTGCCCTTTTTCCATTCTAATGCATCTGATGTTCATCTTCCCTTGATTGATTCTTTTATCCACTGACCAAATAAAGTTAAGAATTTAATTTCTTTCTTTCTTTTTTTTTTTTAATCTGTTGCTGTTAGGAGTTTGAACAACAAAATGAATTTTACCTCACATCAGTGTCGCCCCTCCTTCAGACTGTACAAACACGTGACTGGAATACTTTGCAGAGGAGAATTTTCAACGTTCCACATAGGGCTAAAGTCTGCGGGTGCTTTCTACCTGCAGTCCTAGGCCAGAATTTTCAAAAGCGGATTTATGCACATAGATCTGCTCTGAAAATTCGCAGGTGTGTGCAGGACCAGTGCCGACTAACACGCACATAGTTACTGCTCCTCGGGGGCGGGTGCAACGTTGAGCACATGTGAGTGCATGCATACTGTCAAAACTCCATACCTCCTCGCAGTGCATGTAAAAGTACGTGCAGAATTCCTTTCACAGGTACTTCTAGGCACACAAACACCCACACCCCAGGGCAATTTTCAAAAGGTCATTTACATGTATAAGTCTTTTTGAAAATGTACCCTATTTATTTCATTTAATTACTTACTTCATTTATCTTATATATCCTTTATTTCCACAATGTTCAACATGGATTAGAAAAAATATACATAATAAAAACAAGGAGGTCAATATTCAAAAGCTACTAAGCCGGACAAGTAGGACTTATCCAGCTAGGTAGCTGCCCCTCAATATCCTATGCTCAATGCTGAATATCCTGTCTAAATTATCCATCTAACTTAGATAGCCGGCTATGTTTGGAATAGCTACCCCAATATAAAAGTAAGACATATAAAACATTAATATAAAATTAAAATAAAATTGTAATCCCATCCATGAATTCCAGTGTACCAGAATGCTCAGTTACTGTTGTGTAATGAAAAAATTCATTTCTATGGAAGGGTATTAATGTAGAACATGATGACCAATAAAGGCCATGTAATCTGCCCAGCCATTTCTGTTTGTCGTTATAGAACTTTCCACTCTCTCAGAGATCCCCTGTGCTTGTCCCATGCTTTCTTGAATTCAGATGTTGTCCTTGTTTCCACCACCAATACTGGGAGGCTGTTCCATGCATCCACCCTCCTTTTTTTGTAAAGAAATATTCCTTAGATTACTCCTGAGTCTACCCCCTTTCACCTTCATCCTATGACCATCCCCTTCGTTCTAGAGCCTGCTTTCCTTTGAAAATGACCCATCTCCGTTTTGTCTCTATCATATCTTCTCTTCTCTCCAGGGTATACATGTTTAGATCTTTCAGTCTGTCCCTATATGCTTTATGATGAACGCCATTGCCCATTTTAGTAGCCATTTTCTGGGCTGACTCATTCGGAGGTGCTCACTTAGTTGAGACCCGTGCGAGGGCCTTCTCAGATGCTGGTCCCCTGTTGTAGCATACACTTCCTGAACAGCTACATATGGTGCATTGCACTTCCTCTTTCAAAAAGGTTCTGAAATTGTTTTTTATTCAAACAGGCCTTCGGTTTGGCTGGTCGGCAAAGTCAATGAGAGCCTTGAATCAGAGCCCCTTCCTTCCTTTTACATTCCTGCCAGGAGCGCAGTGAAATCCAGTACCTAGCATAATTTCCTGAGTGTTTTGTGTTGTGTATTCATGCTATGTTTTGTGGCTCTAGGGTTGAGCTTTTTATGCTTCTGTGTGATGCTGGTACGTCAGCTGTTCTGTTTAGTCATTATTTTACTTTTTGTGTGCGTTTTAATTGTACCCCACCGTGAACACTGGTTTATTGGTAAAATAAAAATAAATAAATAAATGTTTGGTTTATATCCTTTTGAAAGTGCAGTCTCCAGAATTGTACATAGCCCTTCAAATTGTGGTCTCACCAGACTTTGCACTGTCTCTTCCTTTCATTTCAGTGTGAGCTCTTCAGATGTGCTTCTTGAGCTCCGTTAAATAACACGGTGACAGGAAGTGTAAGATATTGGGCACTGCCTCTCTCTGTTACAGGAGGTAGAGGCTTCTGGATGCTTTTATTTTCTCTAACTTGTGTAACTCCATAACTTTCTCTATTTCAGGAGGTGCAAATTATCTTGATATTTCTTGCATTTCTTGATGTCTGTCTTTCTCCGTTTTGGAGGCATCAGTTGTAAGAACCCATATGCTCACACTGATGTAAATGTATTCCTGCTTTAGGTGGTTATGCGATATGAACATTGATATTCGGACAAGAAAGTGGGCTGTTGAAGGCTTGGCTTACCTCACGCTAGATGCAGATGTGAAAGATGATTTTGTAGAAGATGAGCCAGCGCTGCAAGCAATGTTTGAGTTATCCAAGGTAGTATGTTATCTTTTCTAAGATCTCTTTCTCATACTACAGTATGATTCTCATTTAGCTTGTATACAGATAATATTAAATATTATTTAGTTAAACACAGTTACTATTTTATTTAGATTTATATTCCACTTTTCACAGCAGATTACATTTCAGGTACTATAGGTATTTTGTACCTGAGGCAATGGAGGATAAAGTGACTTGCCCAAGGTCAGAAGGAGCAACAGCAGGACTCGAACCCTGCTCTCCTGGTTCATAGGCCACTGCTCTAACCACTAGGCTACTCCTCCACTCCTTTTGGCACAGATCCACTACAGGTTGGCCGTATGGTATGCTCTATGGATGCATCATCTGTGGAGCCTCTTTATAAGCCATAACATTCCCCTTTTGAAGACCAGGTTACAGTAAGGAGATTCTGGTCATGTGCCACCACACCATGCCTTTTGCCATCTTGCATATTTCTGTTATTGTGTATGGCTCACGCTCATCTTTTCTTCTCTTGTAATTTCAACCTCATTTGGACTGCTAGATTTTGGAGATGATGAGGGAAGATTAGGCCTCAATTGCTCCAACTCTTGTCTTCATTCCCGCGTAACCTTCTTGATCCCTTGCTGGATCAATTTATGATTAATTATTTTGAAAAGAAGCAAATCACCACCTTTCTTCCAGATTAGTAGGAGCAATCTTCCTAAAGGAAGAGGGTTAGGAATTGTGCTTCAGCTGAATTTTATCCACCGAGAAACTCAAGAAGATTGTACCCTACTCTGGATCTCAGAATTCTTCATTAAGGAGAAGTTCAAGATGGTAGCCATCCCTGTCTAAAGCTCTCCATTTACTAGATTAGTGGTTCTCAACCTTTTTTTGGCCAGGACACACCTGACAGATGGTTCTCACATGCGTGACACACTGAAATTGTGACCATCACAGGGCTAAATGTAAACATGCACTCTGCATCCACAGGAATCCCCTCAACCCTCAGCAATGAGTGCAGAGCAGATCTAGGGCATTACCCTGTTCAACTCGCCATACAAAAAAGATATTCTGGTTCTGATGACATCTCAGTAAAAGCAAAACAAACTCCCTTTACTTCCAGGCACAATAGCCTTCCTTATGAAAAGACAATAATTTACCATTAATGCATATCCTATTGAGAAAACACAACAAATAGATTGATACAAATGCCTACATGCTAGTAAAATACCTCACCTCGGTCACACACCCAGAACTGACTTTCACCAAGTACAGAAAAACCACAAATTATAAATATGGAGACAGAAACTGGAATGGAAAACCAAAAAAGCCACTCTGCATGCAGTGCAAACCTGGAGAAAAGGAAAGAGAAATATAGCACCTAACAGACTCTCAGGATTTGCAATAATGCACACAAACTAACCCGCACAAAGTTACACCTGCATTATGGAACACACTCAAACAGTAACAACCCTATCTAAGAAATACAACTATTAAACAGGCCCTAAACACTAACGCATTTCCTATTGGGAAAACAGAATAAGCCAAGCTGCTATAGAGTCCCACACAGAAATAATTGTAAAACTTTACTAATAAATGTTACAAAACAGCCTCTGAACAGAATAATATCCAACAATTAAAAACTCATAAAAATTATTATTAAAACATGGCCAAATATCAATAAAATATTTCAAAACATCAGACATCGCATAATACCCAATAATTAAAATGGCAGTCAATCAAGAAAAATAAACTTAAAAGCCACCTTTACTTACCCTCTCCAGCAACTCTCCTACTCCTTTCCCTTCTAGGTCAATAGCACTCACCAGAAGCAGCAAGGGCTGCTGAAGCATTGTCCTCACAGTCCTCTTCCTTAGCACCCACAACCAGTCACACACACACACACACACACACACACACAATTAGACCCCATGACCAGTCTCGGTCTCTCTCACACCAGTCATCTTTCTGACCAGTCTCTCTCTCAATCACACACATTCTCTCTTATATACAAGCTCTCAATCACACACAAATGCTCTCGCACCCTTGCACACCAGCTCTCACCCAGGCACCGATTCACACCAACAAGCTCTCACCCAGGCTTCCATTCACACCCACAGACACAAGCTCTCATCCATGCATCCATTTCACACCCACAGACACAAGCTCTCACTTAGGCACTCATTCACGCCCACACCAGCTCTCACCCAGGTATCCATTCACACCCACAGACACAAGCTTTCACCCAGGCACCCATTCACACCCACAGACACAAGCTCTCACTTAGGCACCCATTCACTCCCACAGACACAAGCTTTCACCCAGGCACCCATTCACACCCACACACACCATCTCTCACCCAGGCACTCATTCACATCCACACACACCATCTCGCAAACATTCACATCCACACACACCATCTCTCACCCAGGCATTCATTCACATCCACACACACCATCTCGCAAACATTCACATCCACACACACCATCTCTCACCCAGGCACCCATTTTCACACACACGCACACACAAGCTGTAACCCAGGCACTCATTCACACTCACAGACACAAACTCTCACCAAAAACCTCTTCTTCCTTCACTGCAGGAATGGGCTCCAGTTCCACCGCGGCTTTACTCCGGTGGGCCTTCTTTTTTCGTGGCCACAGGGATGGGCTCCCATGGTGGCCTCAGTCGGGGTCGAGTTTCTTCTTCACTGCCACAGGGATGAGCTCCCGTGGTGGCCTCTCTTTGACACTACCACTCCTCCCAACCCCCGGCATATGCTATTTCCCTTCTTCCTGCCTCACCGGCCAATCAAAGGCTTCCTCCCTTCTTCCTACTCCCACTGGCAGGTAGAACGGAGGAGGCTTCCAGTTGGCCTGCGCAGTGGCAGGCAGAATGAAGGAGGCTTCCCATTGGGCAGTGGGGGTAGGAAGAAAGGAGACTTCCAATTGGCCCACAGGGGCTGGAAAAAGGAAGAAGGAAAATACAAAGGGGCAGTGGGACACCGGGAGCGCGACACACCGGTTGAGAATCGCTGTACTAGATGCCTATTCCACACTGGATTTCAGCTTCCCGCTGACTGTATCTCTGTAGGAAGGTTCTAGACCCTTAGGCACTTCTAGACCCTTTCTTTCAAGGTCTTTCCCAAGTGCTTGGCAAACCCAGGTAGCATAGTAACATAACATAATGAATGATGGCAGATAAAGACCAAAAGAGTCCATTTCATCCATTCAATTGAGTTTCCACATGCAACCCAATACAAACTCCCTCTCCTCATATCTTTTAACTGGATCGCACCACCCTTTTCTATCACTCCATATATTCCCAAGCATGCCCAAAATCCGTCACAGTGAAAGCCACCACCACCTCTGCTAGTAGGCCACTTCCATGTTAAAACCCTGCCACCCATGCTCACTGGTTTTGTCCATGGTCCTTTCTTTTTTTTTTTTTAATTTGTAATTTATTGAAAACAGCACAACCAGTGAAATAACAGGAATTACATACTATAGAGCAAACATTTGATCAGTAACCAAGGAGCTAACACTCATAACACTCATAGAAAATCAGAACATGAGACTGTATAGCTATCTAGGTAGAAAAGAATACTCATATACATAAAGGTAAATATAAATGTTTCTCTAACAGCAAAACTGGCAGTACCCGTCCTCTTTTTAACATTTAACCCCCATCCCTACTCCCTCCCTTCCTCCCCCCTCCCTGGGACTAGAAATACACAAACTAAGTGGAGTCTCTCAAAGGCGGAAATCAAAGAAGCTAAGCAAGACATTCTAGGTACACATGTCTCATCCCCACAGAGCCAGGATACCTAGGGTGAGACAGATTGAGCTATTGCCCAAGTAGTATAAGCATGCCAAGTCTTTTGAAAAGAAAAAACAGTCTTTTTCCTGCAGGCCGTTATTTTTCCCAGTGAATGCATAACCAGTACCTGAGCCTGGACTTGGTTTAATGAAGGTGCCAAAGAGTCCTTCCAATGTTTCGCTATGACACACCTTGTGGCAGTAACCACAAATTTAATAAAGCGATTATGATATTTCTCACACTGAGCCATCTCTTTATTCAAAAGTGCGTGAGTGGGACTGAGGTGTATGGAAAATCCTAAAACTTCAGTTAACCAGTTGGAAACCTGCTGCCATAGAATCTGGATTTTCGGGCATGACCACCACATGTGGAAGAAAGTTCCTTTAGCTAAACACCCCTTCCAGCACTGATTGGAAGACCCAGGAATGATATGGCTCATTCTGTCAGGAGTATAGTACCAACGAAAGTACATCTTATACCCATTTTCTATATGATTAGCGGATATGAGACCTTTTCCCAGCGTCAAAAATATGGTCTTCCAATCCTCAATAAGCCAGGTTCCTTGTAAATCAGATTCCCACGCTGCAATATGGGGAAAAGTTAAACTAAACGAATCAGCAATCAATAAGTAAATGTTGGAGATAAGTTTTTGCATTTTATCTGCCTGGCGACACATTTGTTCAAAACCAGAGATTCCTTTAGCTAAATCCCGTGGTATGCCAAGCTGTAGAATAAAATGCCGTAACTGTAAGTATGGGAAGACATCCTTATGAGTTAAGTGGTATCGTTCTGCCAAAGTGCCAAACGAAATCACCCCACCTGGATCACAAATATGGGATAAGCAGGAGATACCCTTCTGCAACCACTGCCTAAAACTATGCTGAATGTTAGCTGGACGAAAATGGGTATTATGATGTAAATGGGTACTGGTATAGTAAGCTCTTTGCCCCCCCAATCTCATTTTCCACTTTTCCCACGTGTTGAGAGGTACTGTTATAGTGTCTGGTAGTAGTACAGGTCTACGCCAGGTATCTCTGGGTTGCCAGAGTATAGCAGAGAGTGGCATAGATCCCAGGATCGCCTGTTCTAAAGTTACCCATGGTTTTTTACTGGTTATTTTGTGCCATTCCACTAGAGACTTTAAATGTGCTGCTACCTGGTAATGATAAAGATTAGGCATCCCCAATCCCCCTTGGCATTTAGGTAGCAGGAGAATTCTTTTAGCTATCCTCGGTTTTTTCCCCTTCCAGAGAAACTTTAGCAATCTATTCTGCCATTTCCCTAAGATTTTAAAGGGAATGTCAACCGGCAGCGTTTGTAACAGATATAACATTCTAGGAAACACATTCATTTTAATCACCGCCAATCTGCCCATCCAGGAGATATGATAGCGATCCCATTCCTCTAGGTCTTTATATATCTTTGCCATAAGGGGCGGATAGTTAAGTTGAAATAAATCAGGTATGGGCCCTAGATAAATACCGAGATACTTCAGTTTATTCGAGGCCCAGCGGAAGGGATGGTGATTCTGAAGATAAGTAATGGTGTCATCTGGGGCGGAGATATTCAATAACTCGGACTTATCCCAGTTAATTTTAAATCCCGATACTTGACTAAAGTCTGCTATCGCTAATGATATTGCTTTTAACGAAGGAATGGGGTTAGTTATAGTAAATAATATATCATCAGCAAAAAGTGATAATTTGGACGTAAACTCCCCCAATTGTACCCCGGAGATGTCAGGATTGCTACGAATAGCATGAGTAAAAGGTTCCAAGAATAATGCAAATAGCAATGGCGACAGAGGGCACCCCTGTCTCGTACCCCTCTCTACAGGAAAGGGCTGGGAATAACCCCCGTTCACCTTTAGACAAGCCCGTGGTTTCGTATAAAGCTTTTGTATCCAATTGATAAAGAACTCCCCAAATTTAAAGGTCCGCAAAGTGTGGAATAAGAAAGGCCAATGCACATAATCAAAAGCCTTTTCGGCATCTATGGCTAACAATAGCATAGGCACTTTCTGTGTACGGGCCCACCACATGGAATCAACGGTCTTGCGCACATTATCTGAGGCCATCCTCCCAGGTATAAATCCTGACTGATCAGGATGCACCAGACCAGGCAGTATACAATTAAGCCTATTAGCTAATATTTTGGCTAAGAGCTTCATATCTAGATTAATTAGGGAGATTGGTCGGTACGAGCCGCAGGCCGTGGGGTCCCTCCCTGGTTTAGCAATCAAAGTAACACCGGCTAAGTTGGCTGCCAAGGAAAAGTCCTCCTGAACTCGCAATGAGTTAAACAAGCGCATCAAGATTGGAGCTAAAAGATGTTGAAAAGTTTTATAAAACGCCGCTGTGAAGCCATCGAGACCTGGAGATTTCCCGGTTTTCAAGCTCTTTATGGCCCACAACACTTCTGCTACAGTGATTTCTTTATCTAGCAAATCCACTTGTGATTGCGTGAGTACCGGTAGTTCAGCTTTGCTCAAGTAAGCGTCTATCTGGGACTGAGCAATATTGGCATCTGCTCTGTATAGATCCGTATAAAATCTGAGAAATCTATTCCGGATGTCGGTATTAGTGGTCAATAAATGCCCCTTTTCATCCTTAAGTTTAACTACATTGTTTTGCAATTGAATCCTCTTCAATTTTCTTGCCAGGAATTTGCCGGCTTTATTACCCCCTTCATAATAAGCCTGCTTACAGATTTCTAGATTTTGCGCTATTTGGGCTGCATCCACCGTCTCTAGGGATTGTCTGCACTTATCAAGTTCCAGCAGTATCTTTTTGGAACCCGTGCTCTGAAACCTCCCCTCCAGACTCCGAATCTGAGCCATGATGGCGACTCGCTCCCGGAGTTTCACCTTTTTCTGGTGGGCCCCTTCGGCTATTAAGCGCCCTCTAATGACCGCCTTTAAACAATCCCATAAGACCATGTTAGAAGTTTGGGCATCATCGTTAATGGCTAGATATTCTTGAATCGCAAGCCGAAGTTGGGCAACAAACTTAGAATCATTTAATAAACTATCATTAAGGCGCCAATATCTTTGGCCTTTATCATATTGGGACAGTGTAAGTGTCATGCGTACCGGAGCATGGTCAGACCACGAAATGGGCTCAATTATAGCCCGCCCTATCAGGTTGATACAACCCTTATCCACGTAAAGACAATCAATTCGAGAATGAGAATTGTGTACTCGTGAATAGTACGTATAACTTTTTGACTTTGGATATCTCTGTCGCCAAGTGTCCAACAGGGACAATCTAGATAAGCAGAATTTTAACGCCTTGCGATCCCTGCCAGAGGCAACCGCAGTGCCCCTGGAATTATCCAGAGAGGGATTAACAGTGATGTTAAAATCGCCGCCCATGATCAGATGGCCCTCTACATGACCCTCTAAAAGTGATGTTAGTTGGTCATAGAAACAGCTTTGATGAGTATTAGGAGCATAGACATTTACCAGCGTGAATTTTAAACCTCCTATGGAAACCACCAGTATCAAGTATCGCCCTTCTGGATCCTCTAGAGTAGAATGCAATTCAAAGATAATATCCTGACTGATTAAGATGCCTACACCAGCATACTTATGGCTTTTAGTACAGGCGGCCCAATATTGAGAAGGGTAAGACCTATGCCGAAGTAGGTGCTCATGCCTCCTTTTGAGATGAGTTTCTTGGAGAAACGCAATATGAATATGATATTGATTTAAGTCAGCATACAACCGGTGTCGCTTAAGTGGTGTGTTAAGACCCTTTACGTTCAAAGAGAAAAAATTGATATCTGCCATGTTATGGGATCAGTAAAAGACTAGATTGAGCCCCAAGTTGTAATCCCTCATGTCTCTTGATTACCTCCCCTGCCAAATGCATCCCAGAATATCTGAAATTACAATACTGTCCGTAATCTCCACCCCTGGTGAACCCCCCAGAAAGATACATATTGCCCCAAACCCCATGTCGATCCCCACCCCACCTTAGAAATAGTACAATGTGGCTCATCCGACCCACACTGACTAATATATGTATGGAGGAAAACAGTCATCCCAGCCTCCCTCGAACTCACCCCACAGCATAATATAAACAACTATACAGTACAATTCTATATTCTCCTCTCTAGAAAACATCACAACCCATTACATAAATGTCTGTTAGATAAACCATTAACTAATAGAAACTTTGTCATGTAAAATAATTCCTCTGCGTTCACTTGACATCCTGCATGAAGGACCATAGAGTAATCAGATTACTCGGAGAGTAAGCCCTCCCAAAATATACTCAAGTTTGTCCATTAGCAACGTCTCCACGTTCCGGATATCTTCTAAGTCGCTTTCCCCCTTTTGGAACGCGTTGCCATCTCGGAGCGTCGTCCTTTCTATAGGTTGGCTTAGCAGCCTGCTGTGGCACTTCGAAGCCTTGGAATCCAGCTTCCCGTAAGGTCCTGGAGGCCTCAGACAGTGTCTTAATCCGATGTAGTTCCCCTTTAAGGGTAAAGCTAAGCCCAAATGGGAAGAGCCAGCAATATCTCACATTATTCTGGCGAAGCGCATCCGTGATACTCTTCAACTCAAACCGTTTCCGGATGGTGACCGGAGAAAGGTCCGCAAAAATCAAAACATCATTGTCCTGCCATTTCCAAGAGGCTTGTTTTCGTGCTGCTGCTGCGACTCTGTCCTTAACCCGAAAGTCCTGATAGCAAGCAATAATGTCCCGTGGTTTGTTGCGGACACCCGAGCCCAAGGAACGGTGCGCCCGATCTAGGCAAATTGTAGGCATGTCCCCGCCAGTCTCAGTAGCGGACTCCGCCTGTATAATCATAGTGCTGATTTGGGTCACAATAGCCATACAGTCCTTATAATCCGCTGTCTCTGGAACCCCTCTGAAACGCAAATTATGGCGTCGGGAACGGTTCTCTAAATCCTCGACTTTTTCAGTCAGCTGTTCCACCTCCTTAAGTAAGGAGGATTGAGTTTCCTGCGCCATTTTGAGATCTTCACTGTGTGCGTCCACTCTCGTTTCCACTTCAAAAATCCTCCTTCCAGTCTCAGCGAGTTCTTCTCTCATTTCGTCCAGGGATTCCATAATTTCTTTTTTGTTATCGTTCATATCCTGCTGTAGATCGTGCTTCAATTCGGCAAACCAACTCTTCATTTCCGCCCGGGTGGGGAGATCAATTTCTGTAAGCTCAGCTTCCTCCGGGGGTAAATTTTCATGCAGGCCTTCCGGCGCCGTCGCCATGCTTGTGATGCCTGCCGACTCGGGTCCGTCTTCTTGTTGCGATTTCTGGTAGGAAAACTTCTTAAAATCTACCGTTTTTCGCTTTACCGACATCTAGAAAATCAGGGCAGAGGCACCACGAATAACAGCGAACGGGAGGTAAGGGGATGCCAAAGATTAGAGGAGAATGCTATTGCTGTCGGGGGAGACACCAGATCAGGCTTCCATTCGCTGGAGTGACGTCACTTCCTCCCTGTCCATGGTCCTTTCATGCAGGTCCCTCGGCCAATACAATGTATACCACTGCTTTGTGGTATTACACACAGTAACATAGTAATGATGGCAGAAAAAAACCAAACAGTCCATCCAGTCTGCCCAGCAAGTTTCTTATGGTAGTAACTAACTGCTGCTTTGGGCAGATTACCTCCAAAACTTATGTTAAGGGTAATAATTTTACAATCAAAACCAAGCAACTGTCAAACCCATAACAAAATTACAGATAGCAACATTTTTATGGTGTGAGCAGCCTTCTCGATAATTCAGACAGTGCTGCTTGAACGTGCTTTGCTTTTGGACTTGGGCCATGGAAGAAGTCCTGTGCTTTTAACTGTTGCTCCGGGCAGGTAACTTCAATGCCTTCCAGAAAGCACAAGACATTGTCAGTGCTGTTCTTAGGTTGTAACTTCTACCTCTCTGCCTTCTTGGAAGAACAAAAATGCTGTACTGTGGGCTGTACTCAATCCCATTGTCTTGCTGCCAGGGATCCTCTGTGTATATCCCATGCTTCTTTGAATTTTGTTACCTTTATTGTCTCTACTACTTCTTCCGGGAGGACAAGCCAGGCATCCGCCATCTTTTCTGTGGAAAAGTAGTTTCTGATGTTGTTCCTGGTACAAGGTGTGATGCGTGTTTAATTTGTACCTTCATGACCGGCTAATACAAATGGATTTCCTGCCTTTTAGATAATGCCAATTAAAGTGGTGTCCAATCCCACAGATTGAACTGTATTGGGGCAGCCTTGAACACTGCTGAAGAGCAGGCATTCGTGTTTCAGGAGTGGATTTCAAGGATCCCGTGTGGCTCGCCTTCCCTTGTTTAAGGGTGAAGAAAGACTCGGAGTAGAAGTGTTCTTTGATATAAAATAAAAAAAAAATAAAATAAAATATATTTCGCCTTTCATGACTGGTCAGCCACTTCAATGCAAATTACATTTAGGTACCATAGGTTTTTCCCTGTCCCCAGAGGGCTTACAGTCTAATGGCCTGATTTACTAAGGCTTTTCTCCCATTCTGTGCCTCTGGGAAAAATGCTTGGTAAATGAACATAAAAAATTGCCATACTGGGTTAGACCAAGGGTCCATCAAGCTCAGCATCCTGTCTCCAACAGTGGCCAATCCAGGCCATAAGAACCTGGTAAGTACTCAAACATTAAATAGATCCCAGGCTACTAATGCCAGCAACAAGCAGTGGCTATTCCTATTGATTAATAGCAGTTTATGGATTTCTCCTCCAGGATCTTACCCAAACGTTTTTTAAACCCAGCTACACTAACTGCCTTAACCACATCCCCTGGCAACGAATTTCAAAGCTTAATTGTGCATTGAGTGAAATAATTTTCAGATTTGTTTTAAATGTACTACTTGCTAATTCATGGAATGCCCCCTAGTCCTCGTATTATCTGAAAGAGTAAATAACCAATTCACTTTTACCCATTCAAGTCCTCTCATGATTTTGTGGACCTCTATCATATCCCCCCTCAGTCTTCTCTTCTCCAAGCTGAACAGCCCTAACCTCTTTAGCCTTTCCTCATAGGGGAGCTGTTCCATGCCCTTTATCATTTTGGTTGCCCTTCTCTGTACCTTCTCCAGTGAAACTATATCATTTCTGAGATGTGGTGACCAGAACTGTACACTATATTCAAGGTACGGTCTCACCATGGAGCGATACAGAGGCTTTATGACTCCCTACTAACAGCATTAGACGCCCTCGGTTTCTCACAAACTATCACCCAACCTACTCACAAAGCAGGCCACACCCTCGATCTCTTATTCACCAACTCACAGATCCAAACCAACACCCCCTCTTGTACACCCATTCCCTGGTCCGACCACTATCGCATCGATGTGACATGCTCTGTTATTAAAACCCATCAGCCCACTCAAGGTAAAAAAGTCATACAGTTCAGACGTAACTGTAAACAAGAAGAATTAATATCAGCCATGTCCACTGATATCAACTCACTTGATTTGACAGACGTCGATACTGCTCTCACATCCTGGAACCATATCACCAACACGATTGCCAACAAGATCTGCCCCATACAAGAACACACAATTGACATGTCTCAAAAACACAAACAACCCTGGTATACACCAGAACTAAAAAGCATGAAATCCAATTTAAAAAAGCTCGAAAGAGCGTGGCTCAAAGACCCTACCGCCACCCAACTAAATAAATTTAAATCCTACATGCACTCCTACCGAATTAACATCGACAAAACCAAAAGAGACTTCCACTCACAGCGCATACACCACCTGCAATTCAATCCTAGAGCCCTATTCCAACTAGTAAACAATTTAACTAAACCTTGCACTCCATCCATACCAGACATAGACAACCAGACAAAATGTGAAGAACTAGCCCTATTCTTCCACAATAAAATCAGCAATATCATGTCACGCTTCCCCCCCAAGCAAACATCCATAGATACTACACAACACCAATCTAATACTAATCTTTCATCATTTGACACCACCTCATCCCTAGAAATAGAATCTATCCTTAAAAAAATCAGACCCTCTACACACCCTACAGATACCATTCCCACAAAACACCTCCTCACCATCCCCGGCATCATCGCCAAACCTATCTCAAACATTATAAACAAGTCTATTGAACTTGGCAGTATCCCTAAAAACCTCAAGCATGCTATTGTGAAACCTATACTGAAGAAGCCATCCCTTGACCCCTCTGATCTCACCAATTTCCGTCCTATTTCCAACCTCCCACTTATCACAAAAGTTCTTGAGAAAGCCATAAACAAACAGCTATCAGACTACTTGGATGAAAACAATATTCTCGCCCCCTCACAGTTTGGCTTTCGCAAACATCATAGCACAGAGACCTTACTCATTTCACTCTCCGACCAAATATTGAAAGGTCTTGACAAAGGTCATTCACACATACTCATTCTCCTAGACATATCCACTGCATTTGACACCATAAAGCATCAAATCCTATTAGAACGTCTCAGCAGCATTGGCATCTCAGGCCAGGCTCTACAATGGTTCCACTCATATCTAGCTGAAAGACAATTTAGCGTACAAATAGGAAACTCCACCTCCAAGCCCCACAACCTCTCTCAAGGAGTACCACAAGGTTCATCGCTATCGTCCACACTTTTCAATATATATCTCCTCCCCCTCTGCCATCTCCTTGCTAAACTTGACCTTCCGCACTTCATATATGCCGATGACGTGCAGATACTTATTCCGATTAAAGACTCAATACACAAAGCCATTGAAACCTGGAAATCCGCCCTCTCTGATATTAGCAGCCTCTTATCTAACAACTTTCTCGCCCTCAACACTACTAAAACAGAACTTATCCTAATATCACCCCCCAACATATCCCCCACCCTCCTTATGACCCCCACACAAACACTCAACAATGGCCCTGCCACTGACCACACCTTCCCCACCCATGTACGAAGCCTCGGCGTACTCATTGACTGTCATCTTAACTACAAGAAATTCATTAATAACACCCTTAAAGACTGCTTCTACAAACTGCACACCCTAAAAAGACTCAAACCTCTCTTACATCTCAGCGACTTCCGCACCATATTACAAGCCCTCATATTATCGAAAATAGATTACTGCAACTCCTTGCTACTAGGTTTGCCTAAAAACACCATCCAACCTTTACAACTACTCCAAAATGCAGCTGCCAGGATTCTCACCAACACTCACAAATATGATCACATAACCCCTGTACTCAAACATCTACATTGGTTACCCGTCGCATCTAGAATTACCTTCAAAGCCCTCACCCTAATACACAAATCCCTTCATAACAACAACATGCACTGGTTCAAAGAACACTTCTCCTTTCACAACAGTAGTAGACCCACCAGAAAACAATATCTAGCCACACTACACACCCCCTCACCTAAGCTTACTAAACTCCGCACCACTAACAAAAGAGCCCTCTCCCTAGCAGGACCGATAATTTGGAATAAACTACCCACTTCCCTCCGCCAAGAAACCTGCCCAAAAATATTCAGGCAAAGCCTGAAGACTTGGTTCTTTAGACACTCATACACCTAACATTCACACATTCACTAGCCCCCCCCCCTCCCTAACTCCTAACCTCCCTCCTCCCATCTCCCCCCCCCCCACCCCTATTTCCTTCCCACCCCCTAACCACCCCTTTCCACCTTGCCTAACAATTAGCTTTCTACTATGCTTCCCGGAAAGCAAATTTATCAAGACAGCTTACTGTAAATAAGAACATTTCTACTCACAAACGTGTATATATTCCTCGACAACATTGTATATACAAATTTATACCTCCTACAAATGTTGATATCAATCATATCTAGCAGAATCTCCCTGCCCCTCTTCTGACTAACCACTATCATGTACCCCACTTAGTTAATTATTACTTGTATAACTTCCATATTACTCGTATGTTATTGTTTTTGTTATTATTGTTATTTCTACTATTCCTATTATAATCATGTGACAAATGTAAAGCCTGTTGCTAAGTTCTGTTCTCTGTAAACCGATGAGATGTTCCCAACGTTCGTCGGTATATAAAAGATATTAAATAAATAAATAAATAAATAAATAAATAAATATTAACCGTTCCCTTCCTAATAATTCCTAACATTCTGTTTGCTTTTTTTTCTGCCCCAGCACACTGATCCACTGATTTCAATGTTATTTCAACTATGATGCCCAGATCTTTTTCCTGGGTGGTAGCTCCTAAAATGGAACCTAAGATCGTGTAACTACAGCAAGGGTTATTTTTCCCTATATGCATCATCTTGCACTTGTCCATATTATATTTCATCTGCCATTTGGATGCCCAATCTTCCAGTCTCACAAGGTCCTCCTGCAATTTATCATAATCCACTTGTGATTTAACTGCTCTGAATAATTTTGTGTCATCTGAAAATTTGATCACCTCACTTATCGTACCTCTTTCCAGATCATTAATACATATATTAAAAAAGCACCGGTCCTAAGTTTGTACCTGAGGTAATAGAGAATGAAGTGACTTATCCAGGGTCACAAGAAGTGGTAACATGATTTGAATCCAAGTTTGCAGCCTGCTGCTCTAACCACTAGGCTACTCCTCCACTTCACCGGAGTTGTGCAATCTTACTTTGTGATAGTATCTATAGCAAGATGGTACAGTGTTCCTTGCAAAGCGACTAAGGTTCAACTTGTCCCAAATAGCGACCGCCTTGTCTTAGTTTGCTCAGAGGAGTGTTCTTTTCTCTTGCTCCCCAGTTCTGACAGTAGTTGTGGATTCCTCCAGTTGCAGATGAAACGAGCCCCTTGCTTGGGGAGAAAAAGTTAATCTGAACTCGATTTCCTTACAGCCTATGCTGTAGATAAAGGGTGAGGATCCCAGCAATGTTTGATCTGAACACTCAAGCCTTTGGTCACTCCAGATCCCTATATGGGGAAGTGGTAAGCCTAGAGGAATGAACCAGAAACACCCCTCATCATCCATCAACCCCTTATAAGAACCAGAAAATTCCCAGACATCAATTACCTGAGCAGAGAGATTCTAGAATCTTATAAATGTATTCTCCCATGCAAGATCTTCTTCTGGCTTTTTCCAGTACTGGAGTCGACCTGTCATAAATCTGTTTGCCAGTTTCTAAGCCTTAATAGCCCCAATTTGCTTTCCAGGGAGAGATGTGTAAGATAATGACATTTGGGTCCCACAAAACAGACCGGAAGGTGGACTGTCAGAGCCAGAAGGCAAATATTAAAGCAAGACAGACCAACTGCCTTAGATTAAAATCATTTATTTGCACATATATCTCTTGATAAAAATGTAGTAAGCATAGAGAAATATTTCTCTCCATGGCCCCCAGCACTTGTGCCTTTCTATGGACATTTACTTGCATGGGATTTAACATGGGAACTCTCTTGAAAGTTGTAAAATGCCATTCCTTTTTTGTTTTTTTCCTTTAGCAAGTTGTACCAACGTCATAGGTGTGTGCATTTTTTCTTCTCAGACGAGCGATAAGACCATTCTCTATTCCGTGGCTTCCACCTTGGTGAATTGCACCAATAGCTACGAAGTCAAGGAGGTCATTCCTGAGCTTGTACAGCTTGCCAAGTTTTCCAAGCAGCACGTGCCTGAGGAGCACCCCAAGGTAAGCCGACCGTGGTCAGCACCAGAAGATCAGTAGCATAATGTAATAGATACGGTAATAAAACTTTCATTGGTATTTGAAAAGTTCTGTGATATTAGAGTCAGATACAGATAAGGAAACTGCAATCGCAGGTAGACCTGAGAGAGAAATTTGCAGCACGTGAGAAGCTTGAGTCACAGGAATCCCAAAGAGAGAATCTCAGAAGGCCTGAGGGAGAAAAGCCACAAGAAAAGTTCATCTCACAGGAAGCTCCTAGATGGAGAATTTTGAGTTCCGAAAATTCGGCAGAATAGAAGCGTGGGTTGCTGAAAAGCACCAAAGAAACTTTGTCACTGCATCCTCAAGGTAGAAAAAGCCCCATGTGATCAATGAGTTTTCCTTCTGTTTTATATTTTATTTTAATTATTTATTTCCAGTTTCTTATATACCACACTCTTGGGTAATACCTGGCCAGGGTGGTTTACAGCAATGGTATCTTACAATTTATAGTAATGTTGGTGGATCTAAGGTGGCATTACTGAACTTTTCTTTTAAAAGCAGGTAGACTAAAAGGACTTTATGATCCCTTATCTGTCATCATATTCTGTTTCTATGGAAACATTAAGGACAATCTTCAATGCCGTTTACATGAGTAAATAGCTATTTACACTCATAAGTTATCTGTCTGAAAATTGTCTTCCTTGAATACAGCTGAAAGTCTCCACATTGTTCTACAATGCAAGGACTTTCAACGCCATTGAGAGGAGGCATGGTCGGGGGAGGAAGAGTACAAACATAGAGGAGAAATTTTCAGTCTCCGTGCAGACTGTGCACCCTCAGCAGTTTTTAAAGTGAAAGTACGCATGTAATTTCACTTTGAGAATTGATGGAAAAGCCTGTAAGTAAAATGTAAGCATAGTCTTGGGCCCAGTGCGGACAGTTTGAAAAATTGTTCTCCCCCCTTAGTGAGCAGTGGGCTTGGAATCCTAGTCTTCATGTTTCGTAGGCCTGGATTCTCATCATGAGATCTCCCGAGTGTCCGACCTGCCTCCGTATAAAAGAGACTAAGAGTGATCCTGTAACTCTGCAGTCCTGCTGGCAGAGTAGGTCTTCAGCTGTTCATTTCTCTTTGCCATTCCCAGGATAAGAAGGATTTTGTGCTGAAGCGGGTAAAGCGGCTTCTGAAAGCTGGCGTAGTCTCCACACTTACCTGCATGGTGAAGGTTGACAGCGCCATCCTGACGGACGCAACCAAGGAGCTTCTGGCCAGGTAAAATACCCCCGAATCAGTACAGTATATGTTGTGTGTCACTGGTGCCTATTTGAGTACAAAAATCTATAAGAAAACTCCAGTACAAAAAGTCTTTCAGTTGGGTGAACTGGGTTATTTAAATTACGTTCTGGCGAAAAATTGGTTTGAATGAGATTTAGACAATAGACAATTTACCCAGTCTTATACTAAACGTTTTGACATCAACATATATTCAATTGCTTCCAATTTAAACAAAGATTATTCTCACAAAATGTTTTGAAAATTACTGTTGCAATGAATAATTTCTACTTATGACTGGAGACTATTTTAATAACAGTTGGTCTGTTCCTTGCTTTTGATCACTGTCTGCTCCTTGGCATACTCTACTAGATTGGAGTTTGGGACTCTGCTCGATCTTGGTTTTCTTTTTACCTCTCTCTTCGTACTTTTACTGTATCCTCTGGCGGTTCTTCCTCCATTGCTATTCCACTATCTGTCAGTGTATCTCAAGTCTCTGTCCCAGGCTTTCTTCTCTTTTCTCTCTACACTTTTTCCTTTGGTGCTCTGATCTCCTTCCTGTAGCTTTCAGTACCACTTTTGTGCTGATGACTCCCAAATCTGCTTCCGAGGACCAGAAATTTCACCACAAATCCAGTCCCAAGCTTCAGCCTGCTTGTTTGATCTCACCACCTGGAAGCTCCGTTACCTTAACCTTAACATCAAATCTGCTTCCCCTCTTCCCTTTTTTTCTGTCACCGTGGATGATACTTTCGTCTTCCCAGTTCCCTTGGCCTGTAAGCCTGGGGTCATCTTTGATGCTTCTCTCTCTCTCCTCTATGCACATCCAAAACACTGCTAAAGCATGTCAATTCTTCCTCTGTCTTACTGATTCAGTTCATCCCTTCTTTTCTGAGCATGCTGCTAAAATACTCATCCACTCTCTTATCCCCTCCCATTTAGACTCCTGCAACTTGCGCATTGCGGGCCTCCCACTGAGCCATCTTTCTCCACTGCAATCTGTTAAAAAAAAAATGCAACCGCACAGCTTACGTCTTCAACGTTGCTATGACCCTGTAAATCTTCTCAAGCCACTTACATTGGCTCCCTGTCCACTTCTGCATCAGTTCAAGCTTCTCATGCTCGCCTGCAAATGCATTCACTCTGCAGCTTCTTATTATCTCTCCTCTTCTTTCTTCGTACATCTTTCCTCGTGAGCTCCATTCATTGAGAAAGTCTTATCTATGCGCTTATCCTTCAACCTCTTACTTCTGACGCTATGCTTTCCATCTTGTTGCGCTATATGACTGGACTGGGCTTCCTGATTTCAGTGCATCATGCTCCATAGTCAAATCCAGGTTAAAATCTCACCTTTCGGAAGCTGCTGTTAAATCCTAACCACTTCTCGCCAATAAATACACTTCCTACAGACTCTTGCTTGTTGTGTGTTTTGTCTTGACTAGATTTAAGGCAGCATGGAGCAGGGACTGCCTTTAAGACACAGATTCTGCCCTTTGGAGCTTACAATCTAGTCAAGTCTGTCAGGCTGAGAAAGGCAGTACAGCCACGTGTGTCGAATCACCATGAAAGCGGATTCCCAGCAGTAGTCTTCACATCTGTTGGGAACAAGTTACAAACCATCTTATCTCATCTCTGGATGCAGTTTACCTGTGTTTTTCAATAAATACAACTGCAAGTGCATAATCAATTTCTGTTTGTAATTTCAGTCACAGTGTCTAAAGCTAACTAATAGTGTTTCCTTTTATGCAGCAAGTATAGAGAAATATTTTGGGGTTCTCTTTTACCACCTCTCCATTTCAGCCGGATGCGCATAAGACAGCCCTGCGTGTGTTTAGTGGCGCTCTAGAAATGATAGAGAGAAAGGAAATTGGCCTCAATTTGGATAAAATTATGTGTAGGGTACATTTAGGCAGAGTGTGGGGAGGCATTCCAGGGGCCACGTATAGGGCATGGCTGAAAAACAGCATCCCTAGATTGGATTTTCAAATCTACATGTGTGGTTTTCCAGCAAAACTCTGCCCACAGACACAGCAGGTGCAGGGTATCAGGTCCTTTGAACCCAGGGTATTTTTCAGAGGGAACGTTCACAGGTGGAAGGTCCTTGGGAACAGGTTCCACGGAGTTTGCACCCAGGCAGGCTGTTCAAACATTTTCTCATCATGTTCCATGTACAACATTTGATGTTTTTTTGTTTCTTTTCACTTGTAAAATGTCAGATTTTTTACCTCATATTATTTTCAGGGTATTCCTTGCCTTGTGCGAAGATCCAAAGGACCGAGGCACCATTGTGGCTCAGGGAGGTGGAAAGGTATGTTAACTTTTCACTGGTGCAAGCAGCAATGAGATGATTGCATTAGGAGCACTGAAGTCACTTTTTATGTATTTGTACTAATAAATTCTCTGAGGACAGGCAGAATAAGAAAGCCACATGCCTTCAGATGATGTCACCCCCCTATGTGTGGCTTCTTATCCTGCAACTTTGCTTTTCTGGAAAAATGCATTTTACAGTTAAATAAAACAGTTCCATTCCTTTTAGGGGGGATTTCATTAGAGCCGTGCAGTCACAAATGCAGACCTCGCTTTTCAGAAAAAGGTTTTCTATTGATACACAACGGCAGAAACTCTTTGGAAAGAGAGTCCCATGTGTCGTAGCATTTCTTCGGGTAACAAGTGGAAGAGTTTGCCGTTTCTCATGTTCCCCTAGGAACATGTATAACTGAAATTTAAGCGTTTTGATTTATCAGTAAATGCCTCTTATCTGTGATTTTAAATCTCCTTCTGTTAATTCAAGAGGTTATAGATCCTTCATTGTGTATTTCTCACAGAATAATTAGCATAGGGCCTGTCAGGCTCTGCAGCAGCCTCGCCACATTTCCCACACAGGCTCCTGTTGCCAAGGAAACCTGTGTGAGGGGGATACCTGGGAACTTTTGACTTCCAGTCACCCTGAGATTACCATGGATTAGATTAGCGAGGGGGGGGGGGGAGGGTAACTTCACAGTGGGACCAGATGCTCACAAAATTTCTCTCATAACCACTCTTCATGTTCACACTTACTTTCACTGCTCATTCTCTCACATTCTCACATGTCCATTTACACCTTTACTTCTGCCATTCTCCCACCAACACACAAACACACACTCACGTCTCTCCCTCTTCCATACACACGTCCACTCACTTTCACACCCATGCTCACTTGCACTCAGCTCTCTCCTACTCACCTACATGCACTCTCAGATCTCTTCTTCCTACATAAATACACACTCACTCACTCTCACAGACCTGCTCATTCATTCTCTCTCCCCCCTTTCAAAACACACTAGCAACAGCAGCCTCTAACTTGGGCTCCTGGAGCAGCAGCAGCCTCTTCCTTCTCCTCCTGTGCTGCGGAAGTGGACGCTGCCTGTTTCTTACTCCTCGGTTCATGCACGGGCAGGAAATCGCAATGACGATTGCCAAGGCAAACAGGATGGGGCGGGCAAGTGGCTGGATACAGGGAACAGGCTGTGCAGGAGCAGGTGGTGTCACGAGGAAGCGAAGTTAAGAGTTAAACAGGTCTGGAGATGGTAGAAATCACTGTCGAGTTCCTCCTTTTTCAGCCGCGCAAGACCAATGATGTTCCTTTCTTCTTTCCGGGCTGAAGCAGATTGGTTTTGCTGCAGCACCCGGAGATTTCCGGTATTGGCCCGGAGACCCGGTAATTCTCTTAGAATTCCGGAGTCTCCGGGCCAAATCCGGAGAGTTCCCAGGTATGGTGAGGGGGCAGGGTCACTGTAGGACCTATGAGCCTCCTGATAGGCCCCATTCTAATTTTCTTTGCTATTGTTGCCAAGCCCCAGATCAGCCTAAAGAGATGAGGGCTGGAGATGGGTATGGGGGGCAGTAAGTCGAAAATTCGGGAAGGGGAAGTAGGAGGGAGAGGGCCCAGAGGAGGAGGGTGCAGGGTAAAGCCCTGGGTAGTTACGAATGAAGGCTCACGCTGCTGAATCCCAGTAGAGGCTGGGCAGGGTAAAGCCATATAAAAAGTAAACAGTCCATTGGTTTGGTTATAGAGCTTTCAGTTTACATCACAAAAAGCGACTGACCTGACTTTTACCCCCCCCCCTTTTTTTTTTGTTTTGCACATTTGAAAACAGAAAATGTTGGCAGAAAAGGATCACTAGGCCCCTCCCCCCAAGTCTGCCCATTTCTGCCTGCCTGCCGTGCTTTTGCAGGGCTCGCTTTATCGGTGGATGGGAGAGGACCATAGATCAACGCTTCTTAGCTAAGCTGAAGCCCGGCCCCAAAACATCCCTGCGCCACCTCCTTTTTAGTCAGCGGGGGAGAGATTCAAAGCTCCCTGTTTGTCTGGCAGAGTCCTGAACTTCTCCGGACAAACCCTTTTGAACATCGACATCCCCCCTCAGGGCAAAAGTTCTCAGGAAATGAAAATGTGACAGAGTTCAGCCTTGATCCTAAGAAACTATCCCCATGCACCCTGAAACCAAGAATTTCCGGGATAATCACCAAGAGCAGGCGAGGAGGGGAGTGGGATCGGGTGCTCTGGGGTGGACCCGGCAGTCGGACTAGGAAGGTCGCAAGGTGCTTCACAAGCACGGTCAGGAAAATCAAGGCAACTGTCAGACAGTCAGCGGTGGCGATGTTTAAACTCATTCTCAGCTGTGTTTAGGGACCTTCCTTTTAAGTTTTTATTTTATTTATCCCTGGAATTTATCAATAATTATTACAACAAGCATAAACGGGAGCAAATTAGTGGAAACAAATGATTCTTTTTGTTCCACTGATTTGTTCCCTTTTTTTGTTTGTTGTAATAAAGTCTGATAAATTTCTGCGAAAAAATAAATAAAACTGAAAGCAAAGATCCTTAGCTGTATTCAATAGTACAGGGTAATACAGATGAGAATGAATTTACTCAATCCTACATTTAAGAAGCAATATCTCAAGGAGATAGTAACTCAATAATATACCTAGACTTGACCAATATTACTCAAATAATGATTTTATTTATGAAATTGTAACCGAACTTTATTGGCACCTGTTAGAATGTACGATATCCTACATTTACTTACCTTAGTCTATGTGCCTATTTGTAAACCGTTGCGATGGTATATAACTTAGCGACGGTATAGAAAAGTGTTTAAATAAATAAATAAATAAATAAATAAATAAATAAATAAATATCATCCAAAAAAAAAAACCAACAAAAAACCCAGGAGTTTTAATACCATTCACAATATAAAACTGGAAAAAACATACAATCATCTTATGTGCCTTTGTTACCTTTCTTTCTGTACTGTGTTTTTGTTTTTTTTAAGTTTTATTTTCCCTGCGTGGTGTCTATAGAATTTCTCCTACTTGAAACTTGGACCTGCACCAGCCTCATGCACATTACCTTAAGAAATGCACAGTGTGTGTGATGGGGAGAATCTGAGGCCCTCCACTGGATCTTTGATCCCAATCCACAGAGATTTATTTCTGAATTTTCCATTCCCCCCTACCAATGTGATTCTTCATTCAATAGCTATTATGAGGTTCTTGTTAATAGCTAAAATACTTTCTCCGTCTCCAATTAGGCTTTGATACCTCTGGCTCTTGAAGGCACCGATGTTGGCAAAGTGAAAGCCGCCCATGCCGTGGCCAAAATTGCTGCTGTCTCCAATCCTGACATAGCATTCCCTGGAGAGAGGGTAAGTCAAGTTTGTTTCTGGGGGGAGGGGGGGAGCGCTCACATAATACTTCTGTGAAGACAGACAGACAGACAGACATATGAGCCCAGAGCTCCTGTGGGTACTCTCCTATATCATCCTTCATTGCCTATTTAGAACCTCTAAAAATGTCCAGAGCAGCACTTAAGGATTAATCTCATTGCAGGTTTGTAGTTGACCTACCGAGTAAGCTGAAAAGAATTAGCAATAAGACAGCACTAAAGAAAGCAAACTCTGAGGAGAAAACGGTGGCCGAGGAAATTGAGATTGCAGAACCTTTCCTTCCCCTGGGTATCATAACTGCTATGAAACAGGTCCTCAATCAGTTATTAACAAAAATCCACAATAGTTTAGATTCTCGTTTAGAGACAGTAGTTGAGAAGGCAGTTTAGTTGCTCTTGACAATCAGTGAGACCAACTCATGTGTTAAAGATTTTGCAGAGTGAGCTGGAGATGTGGAGGACTCGCTCACTACAGCCAGCCAGAAATTTGATAAACTGGACTGTTCGATCAAGGCCTTAACTGAAAAACAAGATGACCTGGAGACCTGGAGCCACTGCAGCAATATAAGGATTGTCGGGTTATCTGAAGAAGTCAAAGCACCAATGCGTGTTGGATTTTTCTCCAAGTGGCTTCCACGGGTTCTTAATCTGATGGCAACAACAGCCCATTCAAGACTGACAGAGCTCACCGCTCTCTCAGGCCGATGCCAGATGGAAGTAAGAGACCCCCAAGCAGTGAACATCCGTTTACACAACGTTGGTGACAAGCTTCAAATTATAAATTCAGCGCAGCATCTGGGAGAAACTTACTCCCAAGACGCCAGAATATTTATCAAGATTTCTCAGCGGAGCTTCAGCGCCGCAGGCAGGAGTTCTTGTCCGTCAAAAACAGCTCCACAATTATCTTTGGGGGGAAGGTGGGGGGGAAACTAAGGTAAAAGCAGGGAAGCAGTTCCTGAGATCATCCAGAGAGAGTGATATGGGCTGAACTGCTGCATGGCGTGTGAGCGGTGGGGAGAAGGGGGGGAGCACATTGCCTCTTGGCTGCTGAGCAGGGCAACTGTGTTACAGAACAGCTGAGACCTTCCTCGAGAACCTCATTTCATCGGGGGAGAAGTAGCGGAGTGACGCATCCGGAAGCTGGTCGCACATCCCTGTTGAGAGAAGACAAGTTCCGGAAGAGAAAGCCGGGGCAGAAGGTCTGCAGATCGACCGGCCAGAGAGCAGAATGAGTGGCTGTGCAAGACACAAAAACATTCAACGTCTTTGGCTTCTACTAGGCACTTCAGTGGGCCCATTCCAGCAACTGCCTGCTACAGAATGTGCATTCTTTGTAGGCCTGGGTTTCATTAAGTTTGCTTTGTTTCTTTTTTTTGTTGTGTACAATATGCTGCTAATCTTTTTGACCTCTTATCTGTGAGCTCACTCAAGTGATACAATTTGTCATACTATGAGGTCAATTTTAAAACGATCACGCATGCGCCCATACACCTGCATATCGGTGCGTAAGCAAGGATATGCTGGAATTTTTAATTGTGGGTGCCCCTCCACACACATGTTTTAAAATGTGCCAACTGTGCACAAGTACACTCCTAATTTTAAGAGGTTACTCAAGCACGGCTAGCATTGGTGTGTCTGCCACAGGACCTTGTCGGCTTTTATTGGAGGACTCCTGTATATGCTGAGTCAGTCGCAGTTCGGCTCTAGCCACGGTGACACTATACACAGCCACTTTAAGGGCTAGATTGGCGGCTTCAAAAGTGTGCTTAAGGGCAGATTCAGTCCTCCTATCCTAAGCAGCCTTAAGGGACACATTATCTTCAACAGGAATAGTGGTCCTTCTAGTGACCACACAAACAAGCACATCTATCTTAGGAACCTTCAGTGAATGCCTCCACAGAGGCATTCACGGAGCGGGATGCCAGTGGCCAGTAGTTGGTGTTCCACCTTCAGGCAGCAAAACACTGCACGGAGCGGCAGTAGCCACAGAGGCATTCACGGAGCGGGATGCCAGTGGCCAGTGGTTGGTGTTCCACCTTCATGGAGTGGAAGGATGGAGGACTGCCATCTCCAAAAAATTTTTTTTTAAAAACAAACAAGCAAACAAAACAGGGGTGGGTAAGGGGCAGGGGTGTGGCCTGCTTGTTGCAGCGGTTGCTACCCCTGATTGAGCTGGATGTTCACTAGGATGCAGATACGGCGCTGCTCTCTGCATTGGTGGAGGGGTGGAAGGGAATTGGGGCCGGAGGGTGCTGGAAGCCAATAGTGACGGGTGGGAGGGAGAAAAAAGGGTGGAAAAAAAAATGGATAAACTGCGTAGCTTGCTGGGCAGACTGGATGGGCCGTTTGGTCTTCTTCTGCTGTCATTTCTATGTATGTTTCTATGTTTATGCCCGTATGTTAGCGAATTTCAAAACAAGCTCGCAGGAGGCACATTCCCAGTTTTGTAATTCGTCCACCAGTTTGTCCTACACATCCCCCAATTGACCCAGATCGCTCACCCTGTTCTATGAGCCCTGAAACTCGAGATCTACAGACTTGCTCCTTATCAGGAGCTGCAGTAAAGTTATGCGGATATCTAGTGTAAGTGCGCTGCAGTTTATGGTTTAAAAATTCGGAGTTACACGCATAAGTCTTGACCCCCGCCCAGGAACTCCCATTCCCTGCCCATTCTCCCTGCCCTCATTCATTTCGCGCACACAGGTACATATGTGTGTATTTTGTGGCACACGCCCACATTTTGACACGCGCAACACTTCTAAAATCGACTGTATATGGGCAGAGTGGTTGTCGAATTCTTTACTGGATGGGCGGGAGGGGATGCATTTGTTGTGGTTGGGGTTTCTTCTGTGGAAGACACTGATTTTGGATTCTGAGTTGACTCCCACCTGACGTCCCAGGTGACAGGTTTGGGGAGTGGATGGGTTCACTTGTCTGCCACTGAGCGTAACTCTGTTTCTTTTGTGGTGTTCCTTGAGGCTTGAGGTTTGTGTGGCAGATAGATCAGGCAAACATATGAACACATTTGGTGAAAGATCGCAACATTTCTGTAGACACCCATGTGACCTTCTTGCAAGTAAGGGAGGCTGTTACGTGTAAAAAGCGTAGGGATGGGCACCTAAAGTATTTAAAGTATTTAAAGCCAAGAAGCCCGGCAAGAGCATAACCCCCATTTGTCAGGGGTTGTTGGAGAGTCAAGCGGATGAGACAAGGACATCTCTAATTTCCTAAATGGAATGACGAGTCTTCAGTGCAGCTAGAGAAAGTGGATTGGGATGCATTGTGGATTGAGGACCCCAGTATGCCACTCTGGCAGAGCTTTATTTAAAAGTTCTTATTGGTTCTTTCAGATTTAACGTTACATCTACTTCATAGAACTTAAGGGCACCCAACCTTTTTCTCTAGATTTAATTTGCAAGTAAGTTCCCTCTGCTGGAGGGGCTGGGAAGAGGCTCATATAGCCATGTCTGCTAGGATTGAGGCCTTTCATATTATTATGGACATAGCAGAATGCCCATTTGACCTGGCCCTGGAACTGGGATTGTTGGCTTTGAAAGGTGCTAAGGAGCTGATTTCCCAGACGCGGTTGGCGGCTGGATTCACCATGGCAGGGCTCTGGAGGGCATTGCCTCTTATTGCGCAATGGTGAACATATTTATTTAAAATGACTCACAGACAAAAGGTACCCTTAACCTATTCCCTAAAGGGAGGCTTGAATAGGTAGGACTGGGTTTGGGGGTGGTTCCGGAACTAGTGGGGGTAGAATGTGCTGTGAAGGACCCGCCGGCTGGCTGACCATCCATTTGCTTGCAAAGTGTGTTTCCTCTTCCTTTCTTCTTTCTTTTTTATACTCTGAGTTTGTTTGTACTTTGTGTAAGATTTACATTGTATAATGCTTTTATGATGCCTCTGCCTGCGCTATAAATAGGGTGTTTAAAAAAAGCTTGTTTCTGTGAACTGCCTTTGTGAACATGGTGGTCAGACATCCTAAGGGGCCAGTGCAATATTAAATGCGGAAAGCGGGCGCTGACTTTTTTGCGCCCGCTTTCTCAACGCGTGTACGACGCCCGCAAGGGGGGGGGAGGCGCCATGCAATAAACAAACTAGGGGGTCGCACTAGCAAGGAGGCGCTATGGTCGCTTGCGTGACCTTAGCGCCTCCTTGCTAACGCGACCTCATGGTTACCGGCGGTCTGCCGGCTATGAACACCGACGCCGAGCATAATATGTTCACCTTTGTGCAATGAGATCCAGTGCTCTCCAGAGCCCTGCCAAGGTGAATCTAGCTGCCAACAGCATCTGGGAAATCTTCACAGCGGCCAGCAGAGGGGTTTTTTTTTCTTTTTTTTTTAACTTGTAAAAAAGTACAGGAAAGCTGTTTTTGTCTGCTTTTCTGTATTTTTTTCGATGCGCTCAGCTATCAATGCCTGCTCCAGGCAGGCGTTGATAGCTGAGCGATAAACGCACATTTATTTTTTTGCATTCGGAGTGACTGAGTAATAGCCTCATTAATATGCATTTGCATGTGATGAGCGCTATCTCATTCACTCAGCGTCGGACGTGCGTTAAATAGGCGCTAATCCCCCTATTGCATTAGGGGGTGGATTAGTGCCTATTTAACCCACGTCCGACTGCGGGTTATACAGTGCGCTCGGCTGAGCAAATAAAAGATGAATTTAGGAGCCCCCCATGAGACTTGAAAAATGAAGGCTTCATCTGTAGGGAGTATTTTATGGTGGGAATCCTGGTGTGCCATTTATGTTTTAGGTTAAAAAAAAACCGGGAAGGTCAGTTTGCTTGCACCGTTTTGGAAAAGCACATCTTGAGCTCAAGGATTTAACTTCTGGGAAGGAAAAAAAATACACAGAAAAAAAAAATGATGCAAGTAAACCCTATGCACAAAGCACTGTGGGACTTTGGCCCGTTTCTTAAATTTAGCTCTGACGTATCCAGTGCAGGCTGTAAAGGCTTCCTATCCGTCAGCCAATCCCCTATATTATCTAGTCCTTGTATTTTGATTACTGCTTCCCCCTTTGAAGTGTTTAACCGTAAAAACATAAGTGTCATACTGAGTAGGACCATAGGCCCAGCAAGCCCAGCATCCTGTCTCAGACAGTGGCCAATCTGGATTTCTAGGAAGTAGCTGGCAGATTCCAATTTTTTTTGCTCACTCCCAGGGTTAAGTGGTTATTTTCCCTAAGTTTACCTGACTAATAATTGTTCATGGACTTTTCCTCCAGGATCTTGTCCAAACCTCTGATAAATTAATCTATGCTAAATGTGTTGATCACGTCCTCTGGCAACAAATTCCACAGCTTGATTATGCACTAAGTGAAAAATACTTTCTCTAATTTGTTTAAATTTGCTACCTGGTAGTTTCAAGGAATGTCTCCTAGTCCTTGTACTGCTTGAAAGGACAAATAAGTTTCTCATTTACCTTATTTATCTGTTCCACCTCACTCATGATTATATAACGCTCTAAAATATTCCCTCTCACTCACGTCTTCTCCAAGCTGAAGAGCCCTAATCATAATGTTTGGATAAGTTCTTGGAGGAGAAGTCCATAAACTGCTATTAATCAATAGGGACTAGCTGCTTGTTGCCGGCATTAGCAGCATGGGATCCATTAATGTTTGGTACTTGCCAGGTACTGGGTGGTGGTGACCATGGATGCCAGTCTCAAAGGTTGGGGAGCAGTTTGCCTGGGGTGGTCGATCCAAGGGCTTTGGTCCGTGGAGAAGAGGTCCTGGTCCATCAGTCGTCTGGAAATGAGGGCGGTTCGACGGGCGCTGGAGGCCTTCCTTCCCTGGATCAGAGGAAGGATGGTTCGCATATTTTCGAACTATACGACAACAGTGGCATACATTAACTGGCAAGGCAAGACGAAGAGTCAAGCGGTGGTTCTGGAAGCTCGACAGTTGTTTGTTTGGGCAAAGCTCCATTTAGAGGGAATAGCGGCTTCTCATGTCACGGGTGCAGACAATGTGCAGGCGGATTTCCTCAGCAGGCAGCAGTTGGATCCGGGGGAATGGGAGTTGTCCCCAGAAGCATGGAATCGCATTTGTGCCAGATAGGGCATTCCTCAGTTGGATCTAATGGCAACATGGGCCAATGCCAAGATGGTGAGGTTTTTCAGTCGCAGACGAGAAGTTTGCACAGTGAGACTTGTTGCTCTGGTGTGTCTTTGGCCGACAGGGATAATTCTGTATGTGTTTCCTCTGTGGCTGCTCATCGGGCGGGTTCTGAAATGCATAGGGTCACATCCAGTGTCAGTAGTGCTAGTGGCGCCAGAGCGGCACCCGTGGTTCGTGGATCTGATATATTTCGCAGTAGATGGACCCCTCAGGTTGGCACATCTGCCATGCTTCCTTCGGCAAGGTCCCATATTTTCTGATCGGGAGTATCACTTTTGTCTCGCAGCTTGGCTTTTGATAGGAGGTTATGCCTGAAAGGCTATTCGAAACAGGTCATTTCTAGCTTCCTCCAGGCTTGGAAACCCTCTACGTCTCAGGCGTATGTCAGGGTCTGGAGAGTTTTTGAGTCATAGTATCTACATCAGAGAGTGGATCCTCTGTCTGTGAATGTTCCTCAGATCTTAACCTTTTTGCAGGAGGATTTTCTAAGGGTCTGGCCTAAAGCCCCCTCCACGTGCAGGTATCCGCTTTGGGTTCCCTTAGGGGTAAGTTGTGGGGGAGGTCTTTGGTCTCTGAAGGGGGTCAAGCATTTGCAGCCTCCGGTTCAGAAGTTGTGTCCTGATTGGAACCTCAATTTAGTTTTACGAGTGCTTTGTGGTTTGTCCTTTGAGCCTTTGAGATGGGCGACGTTGAAGGATCTGATGTTGAAGACAGTGTTTCTGGTGTCCATATGTTCTGCCAGGCAGATTTCGGAATTGCAGGCGCTGTCGTGCAGGGACCCTTTTCTGCAAATTTCTAATGATGGGGTCACGTTGCGGATGATCCCCTCTTTCCTGCTAAAGGTGGTTTCCTCTTTTCATGTTAATCAGATGGTGGATCTTCCAGCATTTCCGGGGTGGTCTAAGAATTCCCCAAAGGAGAGAGAGTTATATCTTTTGGATGTGCGGCGAATTCTGTTGTGGTATTTGGAAGTTACTAATTCCTTTCAGTGGTCAGATCACCTTTTTGTGTTATTCGGTGGCTCAAAGAAAGGAGACAAGGCCTCGAAGGCCATGATTTCTCATTGGCTGAAGGAGGCCATTTGTTCTGTTTTGTAAGGGTCGCAGGATTCCAGTGGGGCTGAAAGTGCATTCTACAAGAGCGCAGGCGGCCTCTTGGGCAGAGTGTCAGTTGCTATCTCCTCATGAGATTTGTAGAGTGGCAGTGTGGTCCTCACTTCATACTTTCACCAGGCATTACTATTTGGACATGAGGGCGCAGGAAGATGCATCCTTTGCTGAGAATGTATTGTGTGCGGGTCTTTCGGGTTTCCGCCCAGTATAGGGATATTTGGGTACATCCCACTTGTCTAAGAACATAAGAACAATATAAGAACATGCTATACTGGATCAGACCAAGGGTCCATCAAGCCCAGCATCCTGTTTCCAACAGAGGCCAAACCAGGCCACAAGAACCTGGCAATTACCCAAACACTAAGAAGATCCCATGCTACTGATGCAATTAATAGCAGTGGCTATTCCCTAAGTAACTTGATTATTATTTATTTTATTTATTTAATTTCTTTTACTATACCGATGCTCAAGACTAGGTCTTATCGTACCGGTTTACAATGTAACTGAGGGGAAACCAATTAACATCAAGGTAGAAAGTAAAGTTACATTAAACAGGGAGCGTAAAACCTGGGCAATGGAAGACAGTACAGAATTTAAACTAAGAAACAATTAGAGAGAGATAAATATATATATATAATCAACAAAAACTATAAGATACGTAAACATAGATTTATCCTAGGCAGTTATTAGCATGGTATGTCCAGTGGGAGAAGGAAAGGGTGAGGTTGGGTGGGGGGGAAGGGGAGAGGGAAAAGAGGGGGGGGGGGGAGGGATTAAGGAGGGGTGGGAGAATGAGAGACAGTGATGGTTGAGGAGATCCTTCAGCGGTAGGCTTCTGCGAACAGCCAGGTTTTCAATTTCTTTCTGAATGTTGAATGGCATTGTTCTTGGCGTAAGTCTTGGGGAAGTGAATTCCAATGTAGTGGACCTGCTGTTGAAAGAGCACGCTTGTGAATAGAGTTGTGGACAGATGATTTGTTGGGGGGGGCCTTGAGCGAACCTTTGTAGGCAGTTCTGATCGGTCTTGCTGAAGTATGTAATTCGAGTGGGAAGGTGAGTTGGAGAGTGGATTGCTGGTAGACGGATTTGTGGATGATGGTGAGAGCCTTGAAAAGTATTCTATATTGGATGGGCAGCCAGTGTAGGATTTTTAGGATTGGTGTGATATGGTCCTTGCGACGAGTGTTTGTAAGGATCCTAGCCGCTGCGTTTTGCAGCATCTGAAGAGGTTTGGTGGACGAAGCGGGGAGACCAAGTAATAGAGCGTTACAATAGTCGATCTTTGAAAACAGTATGGCTTGAAGCACCGAACGGAAATCCTTGAAGTGTAAGAGCGGTCTAAGTTGCTTCAGGACCTGTAGCTTGAAGAAGCATTCTTTGGTTGTGGCGTTAATGAATTTTTTGAAATTCATTCTAGAGTCAAGGGTGGCCCCAAGATCTCTGACCTGGTTTGCTAATGGGGTGCTAGCATTATTTGCGAGGGGGTTGTTGTCACTAGGGGAGATAACCAGTAGTTCCGTTTTGGAAGTATTTAGGACCAGGTTGAGACTAGAGAGCAGAAGGTTGATGGCTTGTAAGCAGTTGTTCCAGAAATTTAGAGTAGAGATGGGGTCCGAGATGGGGATTATGATTTGAACATCGTCCGCGTATATAAAGTGGGTGAGATTGAGACTATTGAGTAGCTGGCATAAAGGGAGTAGATATATATTGAACAGGGTAGGGGAAAGTGACGAACCCTGAGGTACGCCTTGGTTTGATGGAATGGAGTGAGATTCTTTGTCATTTATTTTGACTTTGTAGTGTCTGTTGTTCAGAAAGGATGTGAACCAGAGCAGTGCAGAGCCGGATATGCCTATTTCCATTAAACGGTTTAAGAGGATAGTGTGGTTTACCGTGTCGAACGCGGCAGAGATGTCGAGAAGGGCTAGCAGGTAAGATTGTCCCTTGTCAAGGCCCATCAGGATGTTGTCCGTTAGAGAAAGAAGGAGGGATTCTGTGTTTAGGCGTTTCCTGAATCCGAATTGAGAGGGGTAGAGAATATTGTGGGAGTCAAGGTAGTCTGTGAGTCGGATGTTGACAAGCTTTTCCATTAGCTTGGCTATAAAAGGTAGGTTTGCAATGGGGCGGAAGTTTGCAGGGTTGGCTGGGTCCAGGTTGGGTTTTTTAAGTAAGGGTTTAAGTGAAGCAATTTTTAAGGAGTCCGGGACCGATCCTTAATTGAGGGAGCAATTTATGATGTCTGCCAGCGGTTTAGCAATGGTGTTAGGGATGGTGAGAAGTAGTTTGGTTGGTATTTGGTCCAATGGATGAGTGGAAGGTTTCATTTTCTTGATTATTGATTCAATTTCCAGGGAGGATGTCTGTTCAAGGATTTCTAGTGACGGTCTGTAGATAGTTGGTGGAGGGTTATTGGTTGCGAGGCTTAATGGTTGCGAAGGGTTTGGGGAAGTGTTAGTTGATGCCAGGGGGGCAAGTAGGTTTTTGATTTTGTTATCAAAAAAGATAGCCAACTCTGTGGATTTGTTCTGGGCTTCTTCTTCTGGGATGGTGAGGGGCATAGGTGTGGTAAGGGCAGCTACATATGAGAACAGAGTTTTTGGGTCATATAAGAAGCCGTGTATTTTTTTGGCGTAGAAATCTCGTTTGGTGCGGGTAATGGATGTCCTATAGTAGCTCACTGCAGTTTTGTATGAAGCAAGTGAGGAAGGGGAGGAATCTTTCCGCCAGCGTTGTTCTTTGTGTTGTAGATCCTGTTTGAGTTTCCTTAGTTCGGTTGAGAACCAGGGTTTCTTGTTCGTGCGGGCTGGGTTGATAACTTTTGTTGTTACAGGGCAAATTCTGTTAGCTACTGAGTGTGTAATAGTTTGCCAGGAGTTCATAGCGGTATCCGCATCTGAGAAGTCCAGTTTAATTAGTTCTTCGGCCAGGCTGTTGTTGAGAGTGTCCATGGGACAGGGTTTCCTGAACTGGATCGAGGATTTAGTAACAATAGGGGTCAATTTTTGTTTTATAGATAATTTTGTAGTTATCATCGAGTGATCTGACCAGGGGATGGGGGTGCAGGAAGGAGGGGTGATGGGCGAGATGGTTTCGTTAGTGAATATTAGGTCAAGCGTGTGGCCTGCCTTGTGTGTGGGATTGTTTATAATTTGTTTGAATCCCATAGCCTGGAGAGAAGAGAGAAGGGCTTCGCAGTTAGAAGATAGGGTAGGGGAGTCAACATGGATGTTGAAATCTCCTAAAATAATTGCTGGTGAGTTAATAACTGTTAATGGACTTCTCCTCCAAGAACTTATCCAAACCTTTTTTGAATCCAGCTACTATAACTGCACTAACCACATCCTCTGGCAACAAATTCCAGAGCTTTATTATGGGTTGAGTGAAAAAGAATTTTCTCTGATTAGTCTTAAATGTGTTACTTGCTAACTTCATGGAATGCCCCCTAGTCCTTCTATTATTCGAATGTGTAAATAACCGATTCACATCTACTCGTTCAAGACCTCTCATGATCTTAAAGACCTCTATCATATCCCCCCTCAGCCGTCTCTTCTCCAAGCTGAACAGCCTTAACCTCTTCAGCCTTTCCTCATAGGGGAGCTGTTCCATTCCCCTTATCATTTTAGTAGCCCTTCCCTGTACCTTCTCCATCACAACTATATCTTTTTTGAGATGCGGCAACCAGAATTGTACACAGTATTCAAGGTGCGGTCTCACCATGGAGTGATATAGAGGCATTATGACATTTTCCGTTCTATTAACCATTCCCTTCCTAATAATTCCTAACATTCTATTTGCTTTTTTGACTGCTGCAGCACACTGAGCGATGATTTCAAAGTATTATCCACTATGATGCCTAGATCTTTTTCCTGGGTGGTAGCTCCTAATATGGACCCTAACATCGTGTAACTACAGCAAGGGTTATTTTTCCCTATATGCATCACCTTGCACTTGTCTACATTAAATTTCATCTGCCATTTGGATGCCCAATCTTCCAGTCTTGCAAGGTCCTCTTGTAATGTATCATAATCCTCTTGCGATTTAATTACTCTGAATAATTTTGTTTTGGACTGACCTGGGTATGAACAGGAAAGGAAAATTGGTTCTGCTAATTTTAGTTCTTGTAATACCACAGATCAGTCCAGAGGCCTTCCTTGTTGCTGCCGTAAGATTGCATTTCCTGATAGATGATGTAACATATCTCAAAGAGCTTTTTGCAGTTTGTACATATGGTTTTGTAGTTTCTGGAGATGACAGAGCTCCAGTGCAGGGGGTTCCAATCCTGCTTTACCTGTTTGCCCTGGAGAAGATTTTAGGTTCTAATCTTTGGCTTGGATACAGGTCATTATTGAGGGACTGCAGGTGGCACTCTCAGTTATGTAGTAGAGCCTCAAAGCTTTGTTCTTTGGCTCCATCTGCTGGTAGGGATGCAAAACCCACTTGTCTGGACTGATGTGTGGTATTACAGAAATGAAAATTAGCAGGTAAGAACCAATTTTCCTTTTACAATTTTATTTTCCATTCCTTTCTGAATAATTCTTAACATTTTCTTTGCTTTTTCGAAAGCCGCCTCACACTGAGCTGAGGATTTCAATGTATTGTTCACAATGATACCAAGATTTTTTTCCTGGCTAGTGACTCCTAAACCACCAAATAAATGAATTAAAAATTGAATGCTTGAAATAAGAGACAGTCAACGTATTCCTGTTATAGAAGAGAATGAGTTCACTATGCCTTTGCTACTTCATTAAGCCATGCAGTCCTGAAGGGAAAAGCTCTGTATCACATCATTAGTTCACTAATCCATCTCATTCAAGAGTGCATAGGCTCTGGATCCCTGTGTCATCTAGCGTTGCAGGGGAAACAGTCCTTATGTCTGAACTTGTCTTTTTTCTTTAGGTGTATGAGGTGGTGCGCCCATTGGTCAGTCTCTTGAACACAGAAAGGGATGGTCTTCAGAACTTTGAGGCACTTTTAGGTCTGACCAACTTGTCAGGAAGAAGTGACAAACTAAGGTAAGCAGGTCCACTACAGAAGATCTTCTGGAGACTCGGAAGCAAAAGATGGCACCTCAGCATTTTTATAGGGAATGGATCTAGAACTTTCAGTTTTAGAAGATAAAAAGTATTTTTAATTGAATTTTCTTTGTTTTACAATAGTGAAACTTGAATAACATGAAATACATTAGTAACCTTTCTAGACAAATCAAGGGCTCCTGTAAATGTGGGTTACCTTCTGTTACCAAAAATGAAACAGGCACACTCGCCACGTACCCTCTGATCCCAGGCACTGCTCAACCAGAGAGTCAGCTAGCCCACAAAATATTCCAAAACATGAGTAAAAGAATAGCTGAATGTGGTTTATTAGGAACAAACTGAGACTCCACATGAGTTTCTGAATGACGTGCATGAGTTCTTTCTTCAAGAGGCCTTTCAGGAAACTGTGTGTGTGTGTATACCATACATACATACAGTATATTTAGCATTTAACCAAAGCAGGTTGCGCGGAGTATATTTAATTTGTAGTGTGTGTATGCGCTGCAGTGTGGTGTTGCTTTGAATTCACATGATTTCGTTGGTATGTGTATATCTATTTTAGGGTCTCGGTTACATTACAGAGGTGTCATGTTATTGCTCGTATCCTTTTAGTTGCTTTAAGTACACATGGATCTTTGAGTAATGCCTGCTCATATTTGCTGCCTCTCTTGTTTCAGACAAAAGATAATAAAAGAAAAAGCTCTGCCGGACATTGAGAGCTACATGTTTGAGAACCATGAGCAGATCCGCCAAGCTGCAACCGAATGCATGTGCAACTTGGTCGTTAACAAGGAGGTACGTGCTGCCCTTTGACATTAGGGATGTGCTGGCGTTTTAAATCCACACCTCATCAATGATATTCGTTCTATTGTTTTGTGTCATTTCCAACTGAAATGACATGAAAAAAAAAATGAACTAATATCTTTCGTCGTTTGCCTTTTCAGCATATGCTAGTCGCAAAAAGTAGGAATATTGTAAACATATAGCACCTGCTGAAACAAAGCAAATGATGTAGGAGGGAAATGAAATGACATAACGACACATAGCTATATTTTTTCCCATGCATATCCCCGTGCGACATTGCCCTCTCTACAAGTCCTACATTTTCAAAGCCACTTACATGCATACGATCAGTTTTTATGCGCGTTAATAGCTGTTATGAAGTTGTCTGTGGCTCTGTTTGCATAAAGCTATGTGTGCAACCCATAAAGAGCATGACCTGAGTAGAGGTATTCCGGGGGCATAATTGTATGCTCATAAGTACGCCTTCCCTCAATCTTCTTAAAAGTGCAGGCGGTGTCGCACATTTGGGGTAGGCATTCTGGGGGGGAGGGGGGGGCGGCAGGGGTTTAGATCAAGGGAGGAAAACAGCGTGCACAGATTGCCCTTTCCGATCTGCACGTCTTATTTGTAGGTCCTCTGATTATAGGTTTGAAACGCCTTCCGAGACAAAAACAAACTGAAATGGGTGCTTGTTGCTAAACACTGGAAAGCACCCCTTCCCCTTGCCTGCCTTGGATCCCTCCACTTTGTGTTTGATTCCTCAGCCGCACAAACGTGTGTATTTAATTCAACCGGAAAAATTACCCAGCAGAAGGGCCTGCGCTGCACAAACACCGATCGGCGCTGATTTTGCACCTGCTTTCAAAGAGCCCTTAATTAGTTGGAAAACAAGGACTTACGTGTACAATTTATAAATGCATGAAAAACCTCCCAGCACAAAGAGCAGGCGCGGAAGTTGCATGGGAAAGCTGTGCGCGGACTTTCCCTTGGAAATCCTGGTGCAATGTCCGCAAGCGAAAAGGACCCGCGCACTTTGCACCAAAAGCTGGCAGTCTGGAAATGCCCCCCACCTAGATTGAAAAAGCACGGACAGGGCGGGTCCAGGATGGCTATATTCCTGCCCGTAGCCTAGAGGGTCATGAAATCTGACTCATGCCCTCAAATTAAAACCAGATGCAGTGGTCGCAGTTATCATTTGTCACCTCTGCAACTGCTAAGTAACTCCTTGGCTTCAGGCTCCCTGGGGATGCCGCCAGATTCCACCTGCGCGCGCCGGCTTCAGTACATGGCGCTCGAGCATGGAACTCGTTGCTTTCTTCTTAATATCGCCTTCCTTGGTTTCATTTTCATGTCCGAGTTCAAGATAATTCTATTACTCTGTGAGCATGGCAATGAAATATGATCCCAGACTGTGCATGCATTGCTTTCCATTCCTGCTCTCTTCATCCTTCCTTATCCCCCTTTCTTTCTTATCCATTCCCATTTCCTTTTATACTTCCCAGGCCTTCCTACTTTCCTCTCCCGTATTCCTTGTCATTTTCCCACGTCCCCTTCCCTCTTTCCTACTTGTATCTCTTTTTACATATCCTCTCTCCCTTCCTTTTTTTTTTTTTTTTTACAGTTCTTCCTCCCTCTCTTCTCCCTCTTCCAAACTCCTCTCCCTCTCTTTATTTCCTGTCCCCCATCAAGGGAGTCGTCCTACCTCTGCTGACCCTGGGCTGCCCATCTCTAACAAACCCATCCCTTTCTTCAGAGGGTCAGGACATGCCTCTCCCTGCTGGAAGCCAACTGGGCTTCTCTTCTCAATCTTCCTCCTGCCTGCTGCTGTTTTGCTTTAATTAACGAGGATGGCTGTCAGGTTAGGGCTCCCTGGACACAACACAGCTCTTCTCTATAAGTGAACGCAAGAGATTTTATTTACAGGTCACGGGTTTATTTGCAATAAGTACTGAGTTCCACTGTGAATGCGTGGTCCAGGTCTGATCATGCTCGGCTGCTTCACTACTATTCCAGTTCAGGGTGCAGCCATCAGCCATTAAGTTGTCTTTCCCAGAAGCCCTTCTTTAAGCCTGTGTAGGACCAATCTGGATCTTTAGAGGCGGGGCCATGTTCCGGGCTAATACTGGTCCACGGTTGCCTTAATTTAAGTTGATCAGGGGCCTCATTAGCAGGGAACTTGCCTTTGACTAGGCAGACCCCAGTTCAAAGCCTGCCAGATGCTTTTCCCCTGCCCCACCTGACAATGGCTTAAACCACAGTTAGGCCCTTGCAGTACAAACCAATCCAGATATTGATTTTTCAGATATTAACAGATGGTCCTCGTATTGTTAGTCACCCCCTCTTTGTGCAGATAACTAATCAAAATTCTATATACCATGGGATAGGTTCCTCACTTAGCTGATAAGATTTTGGCTGGCTAAGTTAAACAGATTTTCAGCTATAACCTAGCTGGTTAGGTGGAGGCTGAGAATAGACCTAAAGCCAGTCAGACATCATTTGGCTGGCTGAATATAAGTCTTCAATTGGTTTTCTTAAATTTGGCACCCAAGTTAGTCAGCTATTGCTGAAAATCAGTCGACCAGCTAGCGTTCCTCCCCTGACCTAACCACATACCCAGAGCTGCCCATTTCTTAGATGGCCAAATTTAGCTGATAAGAAGGCTTACATCTGCTGGCTGAATCCTTTGAAGATTCCCTGCCTAGTGTCACTGTTTTTCCTTTCTTTTTTAGGTTCAAGAGAGATTCCTGGCTGAGGGCAATGACCGGCTGAAACTCGTGGTGTTGCTGTGCGGTGAAGACGAGGAGAGGCTGCAGAATGCAGCTGCAGGAGCCTTGGCCATGCTCACCGCATCGCACAAGGCGTTGTGCCACAAGATGTCAGAAGTGGTGAGTGTTGCTGCCAGCCCTCTGAGAAGAAATGGAGCTTTTTCCAAGAGCCCGCAGGTAGTTGCAAAGTCCGTGGGTGCTTTTACCTGCGGACCCCTCTGAGGGAAAGTGCAAGTGTGCTTTCCCTTTGAAAATTGACCTGGGAAAAAAAAAAAGAGTCCCCACAGAGACTGACGCCTCTCTTTTCTGTGAGTACTTTTTCCCTCGTGCGGAGCTTTGAAAATGCAAAGATGTGTGCATCGTTACCTCCCCCGACTCAACCCTGCCCCCTGGGAGATCGTCCACACCCTGTGGGCTATAAGGTTGTGCATGGTTCTACAACGCGCGCGCTTTAAGCCATGTGGAGGCTGGGCAGTTTCCAAAAAGTCCGTTTACCCAGGCAAATCTGTACGGGCCCAGGTAGATGGCTTTTCAAAATTGCCTTGCCCGGATTAACATGACTTCAAGCAAGCCTGAAGAAAACACACATTCTCAAAAAAAAAACCAAAACAGGAGACCAAATAGTAAATTCTAATAATAATAATCTAATAATTTATAGACTGATCTTTTTAACTATTGCCATACCAAGGCAGTGAACATCAAAACCTAGACCAAAAACAGACATGAAAAACATACATAAAATACAGACATCATATAAAGAAGATACCATATATCAATAGCTGGAATGCAAAAGGGTACCAAAGAGCCAGGCCCTTTCTAAATGCCGATAATTCAGCTTCTGCCCCAAGGCACTGGTTGTACAATGAGGGGATCACAGTGATGAAGGTCCTGGTCCTAATTCTGGCATTGCCTAAAAAAATTTCCAGATGGAATATTAAAAAAAAATGTTTCTTGGATAGACCTAAAGCTATGTCTGGATTTATTTTAGCAGCTTCTCATTAAAGTTCCAGTTATTCCTAGAGATTATGCTCCAAGCGTAATGTCCAGGTTTAAGAAGGAGAAAGGCAGGATGATTAAAGACGCTCTGGTTCAGCTTTCCTAATGTAAAAGCAGTAACTTTTCTTTTCTTTTTTTTAAATTAATGCCTTTTAGATATATCACTCAGGGGAGCGCCATAAAGATTCAGCTCCATAGTCATTCGCAAAAGAGACAGAAAAATGAAAAATGTTTTTGCTGTAGTGCGAAGCAGGGTAGAGGATGGGATAGAGGCAGAGATTTCTTCTAATGTTTTGCTATAGCAAATGAGGCCTGTGCCAAGACCCAGGGAGCTCTGAAGTCCACCCCCCCCCCCCCCCCCCAGGGCAGCTTGCAGTTCCCGGGGACTGTGCTGCCGCCGCTGCTGCTGCAGCCACTGATTGGCCCTCTGCTCGTTTTTCTAGGCGAGCCCTCCTGTTTAAGCCTTAAGTTTTGGAAACTGCAGGCAGTTCACAATATGTGCAGAGGGACGGCTGCCCCCATGTCGTGTCTGCACATTACCCAGTTCATGAATAAAGACTCTGGCACATATCTGCAGGAAGAACTTTGACTGTATGGCCACAGCATAAATACATCTTAAAGCAAATACAACATTTGCAACCAATTACCCAATGAAAGCATATAAACTATCAATAAATAAACCACATCACTTCTAGCAAATTATACGGGGTGACCAGTCTTCTTGGTCATGCAGTCGTGGGTGCTTGAATATGCCTTTGGGGTTGGCCATAGAAGTGCCATGAATTTGTGGCATCCCTTGTACGAGCTGCTCACCCCAACTGCCATGGGTCCCCGGGTATCCAAGTCTCGTTTGACAGAGGGCTCCCCCCAAGCACGAATTAGACACTATGAGGTAGATATTTAAAATAAAATGGCTAGGTAAGTTAGCTGGATAAAATTATGCTGCTGAAAATCCCGTCAAAAAGTGCCCCTTAGCCGGATAAGTTAGACCTGCTCTATGGCAGGTCTAACTTATCTTATTAACTTAACTAGATACCGGTAAGTCCAAATATTGGCACTTGTCTGCCTAAGTTAACCGGATAAGGTGCACTGCCCACTGGATATTCAGTTATCTAATTAGCTGGATAAGTGGCGGCTGCTGAATATAGCCGGATATATTCATATTTTATGTACTAATTCTGTAAAAACAGATGTGTTCTTCTCCCCCCAATTCTTTTAGTGCATGCCCTACTGCTTTCTCTCTTATCTCCCGTTGGATCTGGGTCCCATAGCCCTGGACCCAGGGCTAAATAAAAATAATGCCTACAAAATGAATTTTTGTACTGGACCAACACAAGAATTATTCAGAGTTCCTGTGTATGAGCTGTCTGACCACCCATGTCTATGTGATCATAAAAGCTCTTCTACAGGAACATTTCTGGATTAGGCTTAGTTTTGTCCAATAAAAGGTATCAGAACCTGCAGAAAATTCAGATTTTCTACAGCATCAGTGGAGCTACTAGTGCTCTGCACTGTATATCCCTTCCCTTTCTTTGGGAGGTGGCACCCCCTAGCAATTTCCTCCTGCTCCTTTGACTTCTTGCCTCTATTGGGGCTATATAGTAAAGTGAGTCTTCATTCATAACTACCCAAGTTGTTCATAGATTTTAACCCTCAGTCCCCATCCATCTAGCCCAACATTGTAGCAACAGTCTAAGATAGAAAAGGGAGAGATAACCTACTCCCTCCCATAGCTGCGCTCAACCCGGGTTCCTCCTCCTATGGCCGGTCTCCAACTGCTTGGATGCCAGCTCTGGCAGAGTTTTCCATTTTACTGCAATTCTGTGCCAAGAGCCAGGTTTTACTTCTGTGGCCACGGCTGCAGAATTGTGGGAAACCAGGGGCTATGCACCTAGTCATTTTCCAAACTAGGGAAAGATTTTTCAATAAAACAAACATCAGGTCCTCATTAGGTTCTTTTGCAAATGGGAGCTCTTACCAAACCATGTTTCTGTGTTCCTTTCAGACCACCCAGTGGGTAGAGATCCTACAGAGACTCTGCCTGAGTGAGAACCTGGAGATACAGCATCGTGGGGTGGTGATCGCACACAACCTCATCAGCGCTGACAAGGAGTTGGCCAGGAAGCTGGTGGAATGTGAGATGCTGGAGATCCTGACGGTCACTGGCAAGCAGAAAGATGACAAGAACAGACAAAACATCATTGATGTAGCCCGGGACGCTCTCGTGAAATGCATGGATTATGGACTGATCAAGCCTGTCTCTTAAGGTCTGAGCAGAAATTGACAGTGAAGACCAGGCAGCCTGTGAGGCAAACTTCATTATTACTGAATGTTCTAGAAAAAAAAACAAAAAACCCAGAGGACATTCAGCACCATTCCCAGAGCGTTCCAGAGCTCCCATAAATACAAATAAATTGTTCCAATATGTGCCAGAAATTGTGATGCATTTTCTATTGAATAAACCTGTATTAAAAAAAAATAAAGAATTTGAAATAAGCAGAAAGATTATAGGGTAATGTACTTTTGTGTAAGCCCCTCTTCAAAGGCCTCCTTGGAATGCAGGGCCACTGTCTCTCCTGGATCTCCTTTACCACTTTCACAGTAGGCCATTGGAGGGCTGGGGTTCTCCCGGCGGAGAGGAGGATAAACCTCCGAGCTCACAGGAGTGGGGACCCTCTTTCTGAAGATACAGTCTCCCTTGTCCTGCTATCTCTCAGAAGAAATAGGCTGGGCACTTGAAGAAGCTGCGGAACGAAAATGGCTTCTGTAACAGAAAATACTTTAAAGGCAATTCAAAGAAATAAATCCTCAGTGAAGTCCAAAGTGCTGGTCTCCCACTGATCAGTGTCCCTTTTAGTTGGAAACCCTAACAGCCCCACTCTGGAGGTTTGGGGAGCAGGAGGGTGAGGGTCTCTTATCTTTTCTGATGTTTTTTTTTTTGTTTTGTTTTTTTTTTAATTTGAAATGTTTTATTGCTTAATATTGCAACATTACAAATTTCAAATTGCATACAATTGTGCATCTTATTATGTACATGAAAAATAGTAATGAACAACACAATAAAAATTTAAAGTAGAGCAACAAATGCCGTGTCAAATGGCTATGAACTCACTTAGGTACTATATCTGTGATTAATACCTTAGGATATCAACATGTAAGATGCAGTACAAAAGTATAAACTTCAATTCCCTCTACCCTCCCCCCTCCCTCCACCCTTTCTGTTTAACATGAGTGATATATAGCATACGTGATCCAAAGTGCAAAGTATTGAGAGAAAAATCGCCTATCCCATTCTTTGCAGTCTTCCGGGCTAAGTTTCCATTGAAAACTGTTTTTAAATTTTAATAAGTCTCTTCCTTCTGCTAGAACTATAAGGCTCCCACAGAAGAATCCTGGTGCTTCTTCCAAATAGAAAACAGTCTCCATATACTCCTGAAGGTGTTCACAGTATATCTTTTCTGATGTTAAACTCCACAAACTGAGCTTCGGTGACAGGAAGCCCAACTACTACAAAGTAATCACGGTCCAAAAAAAAAAATAGTGGGCAGGAATGGTGGGTTAAAAATTTCTCTCATAAAAACTGGGATAACGCCTCTTCTCAAAAAATTATTCTTCCTTCCCAGGACACTGCTACCCTCTGTATCTCTGCAGCAAGGACAGGCACCCCCTTCTCCTACTCTCCCACAGTCAAGGGTGACTTCCCTCCTGGGCAAGTGCAGGTCTCAAATATAAATCTTCAGCAAAAAGACAAACTCTTCCAAAATCTCATCTTCTCCTCCCAGAATAATCCCTCCCAGCTCTATGAGGAGGCTGACGAGGGCAGAGTCCTTTCCCCTTGGTGGAACAGGCTTTGAGGCCTGAATTTGAGGACCACTCTTATTCTCATCCTCTCACTCCAAAAATAAAGCAACAACCACACCTCTAACATGCGCAACCTGGTTTTATATGGCAATGCTGACCAATCCAGATTGACCTGGACAAGGAATCAGAAAGTGCAGAAACCTACCTAAGCCTAAGCTAAGGCATTTTTAGATAATGAGGGATCCTAAGGGTCCCTACAGTTTTTATTACAGAGTTTCTCAATTATGCTCACAAGATGCAAATCTTACAAGCCTATCTGAAACGCAAAGGAATTACACACCAGGGAAATCAAGTTTTAATATTTCAAGACTTCTCCAACAGTGTGTTGTCCAAATGCAAAGAGTTCACCCCAAGTCTGTTTTGAGCTGGTCCTGAGAAACATCTAATTTTCCCTGCAATATCTGGCAAGATTTAAAGTCTGGCATAGCGGTAAGATGTAGCGCTTGGAAAAAGTGGCCAACGCTAATTCGAAAACATCTTTAATGCATGCAATAGCACCATATCTTATGGTGCGATGCAAATTTGAAAAACAGGAGGAGTTAGCAGTGGGCTGGGTTTGCCAGTCTGTGAAGTTCTATTGCACAGACTTAACATTGATTTTAACTACACCTTTTTCATTAGTGTTAAGCTGTGTGATAGCTTGTGTTATGGTTTATTGCATGAAAGGCCTGTTGTAGTAGAGAGAGAGTGCCCAGCTGTAATGTCCTCTCCCTAGATAGGTATTTGTATCCCTATGGGAGGCCCACCTAGTAACTCAAGGTGAAGTGTAGGGGGTTAGGGTTAGGGGCCACTTTGACATTCAAAGTGAGACGTACGAACAGAACAGTGGTCTCTTGTGAAGATTTGATGACTTTCAGAGTGAGGAAACTCACCCAAAGATGAGATTTGGGCAATGTTCTCTCCACCTAGCTTGATGTTACCCAGGTAGAGAATCCATCAAGCTAGGTGGAGAGAACATTGCCCAAATCTCATCTTTGGGTGAGTTTCCTCACTCCAGAGGTCATCAAATCTTCACAAGAGACTACTGTTCTGTTCGTACGTCTCACTTTGAATGTCAAAGTGACCCCCTTTTGCTATCGCATGCAATATTTATCACATTTTTATAAATCCAGGCCTTTGCCAGTAGCCAACTTTGGAACCACTGGCAAGACTTACTTTTTGCTTTCCCAGTGATCTTTTTGTGATGCAAAATAATTTGTCAGATTTCTCACTTTCTGATATGTAAAGTTCTGCTACTGCTGAGACGTTATTTTGAAGAGACTGCATTAATTGAGTTGCTAATATGCTTATGTAAGACCATCGTTTTGTAGGTGATAGCTGGTGAGGCTTCACCATGATTTTAGTTGACAACTATGGACAGTTCCTTCACTTTTTCTTTTCTTTCTCTTATCTTTGACATTGAGGATGGCACCCAAGCACATTGACTATGACCTCTCAACATTTTACAGAGTCCAAGGAGACCACTATTTGAGGATATCTGAGTTTATTTGGGTTAGGTTTGAGGGAAGGGTGAGGGAGATGAGGGAATGTGTGTCTTGCAGGAATACAAGGATTTGGTGTCTTTTCAATTTTTCATTATATTAGATGAGGTTAATGTTTCTTTTTGGGGGAGCTGCTACTTGGGACAGAGCAGCTCCTCTTCTTCAAGATTTCAAGTTGAATAATTTTATACCCTTTCTTATGAGATGAAGAAAACTAATTGTATATCATGGAATGTGATGGGATTAGGCATGTCGATCAAACAAGAAAAGGTACTTAGTCATCTTCAGAATCTTCAATGTGATAGAGCTTTCTTACAGGAAACATATTTATTTGACCCTGTACATTGTAAACTAAAGAGAAAATGAGCTGCTCAGGTATTCTTTGCTACAGGCATGACTAGAAGTTGAGGAGTGGCAATCTTCATGCAAGAAATACTTCCAAAGGAGAGATACAGTATATTACTCTTCTGGGAAATTACAGGGTAAATTAACTATCCTGGATTCATCTTATGCTCCCAACAATTACGATCATGTTTTTTTTCTCTACATTAATGACACAAATTTTATCATTGGACAGTCATCTAATTCTTTTTGGATGAGATTTAAATTGTTCAGTGGATCCAAAATTGGATAGATAACCTAGTGGTAATGTCACTACAATGAATGACCATTGTATAAACATCTCAATCTGTTAGATGCTTATCGAGCTCTCAATCTGTTTGTCAAAGATTTCACTCATCATGCAAACTTGCTTAGATTATACACTGATCTCAGAGGTGCTGTTTATTAATTTAATCCAAATAGACATTGAGAACTGTGTGATCTCTGGCCATGGTCCAGTACCTTGGGTTTTGGAAAATGGTACAGGGAAAGAGAAACCAGCTCTGCAAAGAATGCCACCAGATTAAATTAATGACAAAAATTTTCAAGAATACTTGGTAGATAAAAGGAAACTATATGAGAGCACTAATGGACAGCATAAGGACAACCCCATTCTGTTCTGGGAAATTGCTAAAGCAGTTTAAGGGGGTATCAAAATGAGTTATGTGATATCTAAATGGAAGAAATTGAACAGTAGTATTTTATATTTGGAAGCTTAATTGAAACAGTACAAAAAAATAACTTCTATTTCTACAATGGTACTAAAGAAGTTTAAGCAACTTCAACAGATAATACATACTGAATATATCAGAGAGCTGGCATGATTACAATCCATAAAACATAAATTTTATATTTTTGGTAATAAATGCTGTGAAAAGCCAGTATGCGACTAAGTTTATAACTTCCATTCAGAATTTGAGGGGGGTACATTGAAATGCACCTAAGGATATTATTAAAGTTTTCAAAGATTTTTTTTTAATTAATATTTTATTTGTTGCTAAAAGAAAATTGAGGTCGGCCGTTTTTTGTTTAGACATCATCATTGGGTTTAGACCACTCAGTATTGAAAAAGAAATCGAGGCAACAGAGACCTATGATCTTTTTTAAAGACAGATTATTTTCACGGGAGAAGGGACCTCAGGAGCAGGCAGCCATTCTGCCTGGTGACGTCACTTTCTCCCCATGTTACCATATTTTTCTTTTTCTTCTTCTTCCTGGGGCAGGAGCATTTCCCGGTCACTACAGAACCGCTGGTAGGAAGTTTAGAAATGGCACTGGGTATTGCGAGCGTGGAGGCGCAGTCGCTTGCTCAGAGAGTTTGAGCCCTTGGACCACGGCGTGGCTCAGGGAGGAGCCCCAAGACACACACCGTGGGAGGTGAGGGTGTTCAGGCATGGGGTAGAGCAAGGCTGGACCAGGATCAAACTAGGAACATCAGGAACTGGAACAAGGCAAACTCAGCCCACCACTGGATCTGCACACACCGGTGAGACCCAGCAACGCAATGCTGGTCTCAAGAGTAGCCCTCCGGCCACTTGGTAGCCCTTCCAGACCTGCTGCATGGGAACGACGAGTGCATGAGGCCAGACTGAGGCTGAGGCCAGGAACAAGACGAGACATGGAACTCAGGAACTAGGAAACTCAGACAAAGACTCGAGGAACTTGGAAGACTCAGATGAGGATACGTGGAACTTGGAAGACTCAGACGAGGTTTCAGAATACTTGGAAGACTCAGACAAGGACTCAGGATACTTGGAAGACTCGGACAAAAACAGGATACTGGAAAGACTCAGATATGGTTTCAGGACACTTGGAAGGCTCAGACGAGGTTTCGGGGTACTTGGAAGACTCGGGCAAGGACTCAAGGAACTTGGAAGACTCAGACCAGGTTTCTTGGAAGATTCAGGCGAGGATTCAGGGTTCAGGCACTAGTACAGGGTGTGAACCGCAGCACAGTGCAGTACACAGCCCTACACAGCCGCCCATGGCTGGTCACAGACCACGCCGAAAGCGAAGCAGACTCCAGGCGAGAAGGTGAAGACTTGGAACTGGGAACATGTCGAAGTTTCAAGAAAGGCCTGCACCAAGGCACGCCCTACACAGCCACCCATGGCTAGTCGCACACATGCTGGAGCGGAGCAGGTTCTGGCTTGAGTCTTGGGCATGGACGGAAGCAGGCACAAGGTACTTCGAAGACCGAGAACAGGATGCAAGACTCAGAACTCGGATTCAGGAACAGACCTCGGCTTTAAAAACAGGTCCTTCCGGAGACTTGCGCTGCAGACGTGAAGACAGGCCTTGTGCCACGAAGAGCCCTACACAGCCCCCCATGGGCTGGTCACGGACCACGACAGTGGCATGCCAGGAAGGGTGGAAAAGCAGGAAACCTGGAAGCAGGACGAAGCACCGGAGACGAGGACATCAGGACCAGGACTGGAATACGAACATCTGGACATGGAACATCAGACCTTCAGGACAAGGAACATCAGGACCCCGAGGACACAACGAAGGAGCTCCAATGAGGAAGAGGACCAGGAACAACAAACAAGAAGTCATCAAGACACGAGAAGACCATGGAGGACCTTGACCGGAAGAAGAGCACAGGCAACTGTGAAGTCCGGATTTGAAAGCCCCGAGGAAGTGGAAGAGAGTCCTTTTATAGGGCAGGACTAAGGAACAGACTGACCCTTTAAAATTCGTGGAGAGGTGCGCACCTACGCCTAGAGGAGCCCAGGAGGCAGGTGGCGTTCCTGACACTGGGGAAGCAACGGCGGCAATGCCAGGGCCGCATGAGGAGGCATTCTGACAGTGGCACCAGGGCCGCGAAGGTAGAGGAATGGCAGCGGCTTCCCAGCTGCGAAGAGGATCCCGACGGCGGCTCCAGGGCCGCGAAGATGCAAGATGGTGGTGGCACTCCACCACAACGGAGAAGAGTGGTTTCCCTTCCTGCCGCAACTGGTCCGGGGCGGCATAGGCCGCGTCAACAGGGGACCGGCAGCGTGCAGGGTGACTGAGGGCCTGCTCGCAGGATGGGCTCCGCAAGCAGGATCGTAACACTGGGAAACCGTGTCTGGCACCATTGTGGATTTGTTCCACAGAAAACAGCCCCGATCTGGATCCGGGATATTTTGTACAAAAGAAATTAAAAATGATGCCGGCCTCGGTCTTCCAAAATCATTTCTAAGCTAAGCATCTGTAGGCCAGGAGCGACCTAGGATCACTCTTGCCCTGTGAAGAAAGAAAAATATGGTAAGAAGGTTTTGGGGAAGGAGGAGGACTGGGAGGGATTTTTTCATTGTTGGTGATGGTGAAATTTGAAAATGAAATAACAAAATTTCAATTGATTTTTTTTCATTGTGTTTTAAAAACCATTTGAAATAAAACAAAAAATGTCGTTAATTTCCTGTTTCATTTCATATGGATGCACATCATTCCTGTTTTCTTACCTGTTCACTGCTGCGGTGGTAGGCAGGAAGATTAGGCAGGCAGAGATGACCACGGCAGAAATGTTCTTCTGCCCCCAGCGATGGCATGGCTGGGGGATAGGAGAGTAAGCCAATGGTCATCTCCCTCCTGTGTGGACTTGCTGCTCAGTTCCTGGGACAAAGAGGAGGAGGATCGCGGTGGTCAGATAAGAAGACGATGGCAAAGCCCCAAGAGCAGATGTCAGCAGGGATAGTGGGAAGCCAAGGAAGCAGAACCAAAGGGTCAAGGTGCTTCCTTCACACCCCTGCTTCTGGAATGCCTGGGAGATGCGCTGGGCTTCAGCAAGGAGGTGGCAGGATGGGTGTTTCCATTATCCACAGGGCTTCAGGCATCTAATCTGCATTACAGAGATGAAAGAAATAAAAACAATATTAAGGGAAGGGAATGAAAGCCTTACAGGACCTCAAACACCAAAGCCAAAGAGAGGTTAAAAAAAAGAAAAATCAAATCTCACACATAGTGAGACTGAATGACATCCAAAACTCAAACAAAGCCTCTGCACACAGCCCGGACTGTACCACAGTTTAGCGAGATATGGGTCAGTTTTCGGGTTTTTTTAGCTATTTTATTTAAAATTCTCATCACAATGCAATAATAAGGCCCAAATACAAGCCAACAAAATATTACACTCAGTAATCATAGACATAGAGAGAGACCAATATTCAGAAGGCTATTTAGTGGACAGGTTATCCGGCTAAAATTAGCTGTAAAACATGTGCAATATATTCAATGGGATAAATGTCCTACTGAATATACTACCCTAAAGATATATGGCTACATATATAGATACTTAACGGAACATCTTTGAATATCAATGGTTAAGTAGAGATGTGTAAGGTGAAAAAAAACCCAAACAAAAAACATATGTCAATGGCTTGTGCCCCGTGTCGCTTGCTCCCCTCTGAAAATTATAGGAAGCTTTCATGTACCTAACCTAAAGTATCTTTTGGGATGTTTTTCTAAGTAGAACAATGTTTCTCTCAGGTTTAATTGCCGCTTGTCTCATTACTTTCATACACATTTTTCCATGCTTTTTACTTTTGTAAGACCTCCTGAACCTGTTATGCCTTTTCCTTAAAGTAGCTCTTATGTCTTGCTTTTGCACCACTCTCAGTAGTGAGGGTTTATTTGCATTTCTCACATTTCTCCTCGTCTACCACTAGCGTTTCTCTGTACGCACCAAAGATATTAATTTCGCTGCAACGATGCGATGCTGATTATTTAAGAGCTGCCTGCATCAATCACCTCAGCTCTCATGCTCTTTGATTCCTATAGTTTAAATTGATGACCTTTCACCTTCTGAAGGCTCAAAGGCCTGGATCCTGTCCTGCCACTCCTCAGCAAAGTCCACAATGTCTGCTGTACCATCCTTGTCTGGTGTTCTTGCTCCAGTGGCCGCTAGTGCCCAGGTGGAGGTGGCATCGCTGTGCCTGCTGCCAGTCTCGTCTTGGCTCTCTGTGTTACCAAATCTGCTGCCTTCACTTACAGAATCCACTGAGGCCAGTGGAGTTGGTAGCTCCAAACTGCCTTCTAAGTCCCTGTTGCTCTGCACCACCCCTGTGAGGAGAAGGTCGGGGTCGGCCACAGGATCCTACCCTGCCTGCCCTAACTCTTTAACAGGAGAAACTTTATTGGCCTCCATGAAACCCAGCACCTGAAGTGCCTCCGATCCACTTTCTTGCGTCTGTTTCCTGGAGCAACCCTTCCAGTCCTCCATGGAATGAAGATCTTCTCCTCCTTTTTCGCTTTGGTATAACAATTAGCCATCTCTCAATAGCAAAACCCTCAGCTTAAAAAGCAAGGTGCAACCTCCCAGAAACTGTTCACTAAGACCAGCTCACTGCTCCTCAAGCCTTCTGACACCAGGCTGATGTCACAATCCTAGCACCTCCCACTCAGGCAGTGACCCCACCCACACCATCGATGATGTCACTGCAGCTGTCCCTGATATCTGCTGCCTGATTTACCCTTTCCTGCTGGCACTTTTTCTGCAAATTGCAATTACTTTTTTTATGTACCTTTTTGAAAGCCGAATTTGAATAATTATACTAGAAATGTATGACTAAAGCTCTCATACTATGACATGTAACATATTTACATGTAACAAATCCTAGTTCAATTTAACAGGAAATGTGTACATTTAAATACATTTCATCTTTCTCCACTGTTTGCACTTATTGTACGGCAGCATTTCCCAAACAGTGTGCTGCAGCACACTTACTGTGCCGTGGCTAAAGATCAGGTGTGTCATGGCTGCATTTGCCTTTCCCTCTGGGCCTGCACGATGTCCTCCCATCAGCAGGGGGGGTGTCAGATAGCAGTGCTTATCGACAGCTGCCCCTGCTTCTCCATTGCAGAGAGCAGCAAAGGGAACAGCACAGAGCTCTGTAGGCTTGTGAGATCTGCTTGCCTCATGCAGTTCAGCGTCTACAGCTAATAAAACTGAAGCGATTCATTGAGATCTAGTTTACCAGATTAAATTTAAGACTCTTCTAAAGTTGTCAGCAGCCATTTTGCCAGGAATAAATCCAGACTGATCTTTGTAAACCAGCAGAGGGAGCAAAATGCTCTCAATCTGTTAGCCAAAAATTCTGCCAACAACTTAAGACCTAGATTCAAGAGGGAGATAGGTCTATTATGAACCACAAAGAATTGTATCTTTTCCTGGTTTGCCAATATAGTAATCCTTGCCACATTAGTACCTGGTACAAACTGGCCATCTCCTAATAATGAATTTAACATATCTCTCAAAGGCCGTAAGAGAATGGGTTCGCATGTTTTATAAAATCTGGCCGTGTACCTGTCGAGTCCCGGGACCTTTCCATTTTTTAAACTCCGAATAGCCTGAGATATTTTGATATCATAATCTCTTTATTCAGAAGCTTCCAATGATCGTTTTCCAGACAAGGCAACATCACAGAATCCAAATATCTATCAATCTAAATCAACTCTATGACCTCATCTATTTGATATAGGTCCCCATAGAACTGTGTGAATCCATCTGGAATCAGAGGGGAAGTATAAAACATAGTGTCACCCTTATCTTTAATTTTGGGGATATGATTAAGAGTTGTTTGAGTCTTAAGCTTACGAGCTAGAAGTTTGCATGCTTTATTGCCAAATTCAAAATAAGTCTGCTCGGTCATATCCAACTGAGAGGTAACTTCCTTAGACTTAAGTAATTTAAGCTTCCCCAGCTTTTTTAGAGCCATAAGATGTTTGTAACTGGAACAGAGCTTGTGCAATTTCCGTAATCTATCAATGTCTTTCTCCAAATCTAATTGTTTTTTTAAATGTTGTTTCTCCTTGTAGTTGGATCAGGATATCAAATGATCCCTAACCACAGCCTTGAGACCCTCGCAGAGTGTGACTGCAGAGACCTCTCCAGTATCATTAATCTATAAATAATCTATAAGCACTTGCAGGACATGACCGACCAGCGATCATTTCTGCCCTATGAAGAAGAAAAATATGGCAAGAGGGTTTGGGGGAGGGAGAGGCCTGGGAGGGATTTTTTCTTTATTGGTGAAGGTGAAATTTGAGAATGAAATGAACAAAATGTTATTTGTTTTTCGTTTCTTATGTTTTAAAAATCATTTGGACCCTTGGCCGAAGAGAGGATGGAATACCTTTCGGAGGGACCGTAGGCTCTCTCGTCGGGTGCCGAGGCAGAACAGGAGGCAGGACCAGCTGACCCTTGGCACTGGAGGCTGAGGCGAACACAGAGGCATTGAAGAGACGAGATGAGGCGCTGTGTCTTCACCACTGGTGGTCTGCGGTCCCCCCGGGAGGAGCCCGTAGGGACCCGACCGCTGGGACTTAGGTGGACCTAGGGAGGTCAGGGTAACAGTGCAAGGGCCAACTGGAGCTTCGCCCTGGAAGCCCGCAGTCCCCCCAGGAGGAGCCCGTAGGGACCCAGGTCGCTGGGACTTAGGCGGGCCCTTGGAGACGGTAGTCTTGAAGGAGTCCTAGGTCGGGTGCTAGAGGGTCGTCGCTCACCAGTCCGAAGTCGTACGCCAGAGAATCACCACTTGCCAATCCGAAGTCAGGAACCAGAGAATCACCGTAAGCCAATCCGAAGTCAGGAACCAGAGAATCACCGTAAGCCAATCCGAAGTCAGGAACCAGGAAGACGAAGCAGGAACCAGAAGCCAAGCTCGAGGAACTCACCGAAGCAAGCAGACTGGACAAAGCTCACAGGAGACGTTGCCAAGTCAGGGAATGATCAGAGGAAGTCTCCCTTTATACTTCCTCTGACTCTGGAGATAGGACTCAGCTGCATCCACTTAAAGGGACGAGGTCCCTATAAGTCAAATGAAGAGGCGCGGCCTCGCGTCTAAGGATGGCGGCGGCCATCTTGGAGGAGCGGCTCCGATCCCGGCGGTCAGCCCGGGGACTCACGCTGCCGCGCGGAGGTGCCGGGCCTGGCACGGGGCGGTCGGCCCCGCCGTGGCGGGAAGGCGAGGTAGGGCACGGAACACAACAGAAATAAGACAGGAATTGTCGTGAATTTCTTATTTCATTTCAAATGGATGCACATCGTTCCTATTTTCTTACCTCTTCAGTCCTGCGATGGTAGGCAGGAGGATTAGGCAGACAGAGATGTCCGCGGAAGAGATGTTCTTCCATCCCCAGCGATTACATGCCTAGGGAATGGGAGGATAAACCGATGATTGGGCTCCCTCCTATGTGGACTTGCTCTTCAGCCCCTAAGACAAATAGGAGTATCGTGTTGGTATTAAGAGAAGATGAAGAAAAGAGATGTCAACAGGGATGGTGCAGGCACCACTGGTGAGGACAGTGCCAGTGGAAAGCCAAGGAAGCAGAACCAAAACAGCCAAGGTGCTTCCTTCATACCTCTGCTTCCATCACCTCTGTCTCTTCCTCATCCTCGTCCTCTTCTGAAATGGCTGGAAGGCGTGCTGAGCTTCAGCAAGGAGGTGGCAGGATGGGTGATTCCATTAGCTGTAGGGCTTCCAACATCTGATCTGCATTATAGAGATGAAAGAAATAAAAAGAATATTATGGGAAGGGAATGAAAGCTTTACAGGACCACAAACACCAAAGCCAAAGAGAGGTTAAAAAAAATATCTAAATGACATCCGAAACTCAACAGAGCCTCTGCAGAGCCAGAACTGTACCACAGGCTTAACGAGATATGGGACAGATATTGGTTTGTTTTTTTAATAAGAACATAAGAACATAAGAAATTGCCATGCTGGGTCAGACTAAGGGTCCATCAAGCCCAGCATCCTGTTTCCAACAGAGGCCAAAACCAGGCCACAAGAACCTGGCAATTACCCAAACACTAAGAAGAACACATGCTATTGATGCAATTAATAGCAGTGGCTATTCCCTAACTATAATTGATTAATAACCATTAATGGACTTCTCCTCCAAGAACTTATCCAAACCTTTTTTGAACCCAGCTACACTAACTGCACTACCCACCTCCTCTGGCAACAAATTCCAGAGCTTTATTGTGCATTGAGTGAAAAATAATTTTCTCCGATTAGTCTTAAATGTGCTACTTGCTAACTTCATGGAATGCCCCCTAGTCCTTCTATTATTCGAAAGTGTAAATAACCGAGTCACATCTACTCGTTCAAGACCTCTCATGATCTTAAAGACCTCTATCATATCCCCCCTCAGCCGTCTCTTCTCCAAGCTGAACAGCCCTAACCTCTTCAGCCTTTCCTCACAGGGAAGCTGTTCCATCCCCTTTATCATTTTGGTTGCCCTTCTCTGTACCTTCTCCATCGCAACTAAATCTTTTTTGAGATGCAGCGACCAGAATTGTACACAGTATTCAAGGTGTGGTCTCACTATGGAGTGATATAGAGACATTATGACATTTTCCGTTCTATTAACCATTCCCTTCCTAATAATTCCTAACATTCTGTTTGCTTTTTTGACTGCTGCAGCACACTGAGCTGATGATTTCAATGTGTTATCCACTATGATGCCTAGATCTTTTTCCTGGGTGCTAGCTCCTAATATGGAACCTAACATCATGTAACTACAGCAACGGTTATTTTTCCCTATATGCAACACCTTGCACTTGTCCACATTAAATTTCATCTGCCATTTGGATGCCCAATCTTCAAGTCTTGCAAGGTCCTCCTGCAATGTATCACAGTCTGCTTGTGATTTAACAACTCTGAATAATTTTGTATCATCTGCAAATTTGATAACCTCACTCGTCGTATTCCTTTCCAGATCATTTATATATATATTGAAAAGCACCGGTCCAAGTACAGATCCCTGAGGCACTCCACTGTTTACCCTTTTCCACTGAGAAAATTGACCATTTAATCCTACTCTCTGTTTCCTGTCTTTTAACCAGCTTGTAATCCACGAAAGGACATCGCCTCCTATCCCATGACTTTTTAGTTTTCGTAGAAGCCTCTCATGAGGGACTTTGTCAAACGCCTTCTGAAAATCCAAATACACTACATCTACCGGTTCACCTTTATCCACATGTTTATTAACCCCTTCAAAAAAATGAAGCAGATTTGTTAGGCAAGTCTTCCCTTGGGTAAATCCATGTTGACTATGTTCCATTAAATCATGTCTTTCTATATGCTTTACAATTTTGTTCTTGAGAATAGTTTCCACTATTTTTCCCGGCACTGAAGTCAGGCTCACTGGTCTATAGTTACTCGGATCACCCCTGGAGCCTTTTTTAAATATAGGGGTTACATTGGCCACCCTCCGGTCTTCAGGTACAATGGATGATTTTAATGATAGGTTACAAATTTTAACTAATAGATCAGAAATTTCATTTTTTAGTTCCTTCAGAACCCTAGGATGCATACCATCCGGTCCAGGTGATTTGCTACTCTTTAGTTTGTCAAACTGGCCTACTACATCTTCTAGGTTCACAGTGATTTGGTTCAGTTCGTCTGACTCATCACCCCTGAAAACCATCTCCGGAACTGGTATCTCCCCAACATCCTCATTAGTAAACACGGAGGCAAAGAATTCATTTAGTCTTTCTGTAATGGCCTTATCTTCCCTAAGAGCCCCTTTATCCCCTCTGTCATCTAATGGTCCAACCGACTCCCTCACAGGTTTCTTGCTTTTGATATATTTAAAAAAGTTTTTATTATGAGTTTTTGCCTCTATGGCCAATTTCATTTCAAATTCTCTCTTCGCCTGTCTTATCAATGTTTTACACTTAGCTTGACAATGCTTATGTTTTATCCTATTTTCTTCAGATGGATCCTGCTTCCAATTTTTGAAGGATGTTTTTTTGGCTAAAATAGCCTCTTTCACCTCACCTTTTAACCATGACGGTAATCGTTTTGCCTTCCTTCCACCTTTCTTAATGTGCGGAATACATATGGACTGCACCTCTAGGATTGTATTTTTAAACAATGTCCATGCCTGTTGAACACTTTTAACCTTTGCAGCTGCACCTTTCAGTTTTTTTCTAACTTTTTCTCATTTTATCAAAGTTTCCCTTTTTAAAATTTAGTGTTAGAGCTGCAGATTTACTTATTGTCCCCCTTCCAGTTATTTGTTTAAATTTGATCATGTTATGATCACTGTTGCCAAGTGGCCCCACCACCGTTACTTCTCTCACCAAATCTTATGTTCCACTAAGAATTAAATCTAAAATAGCTCCCTCTCTTGTTGGTTCCTGAACCAATTGCTACATGAAGCAATCATTTATTACATCCAGGAACTTTATGTCTCTAGCAAGTCCTGATGTTACATTTACCCAGTCAATATTGGGGTAATTGAAATTTCCCATTATTATTGCACTGCCAAATTGGTTAACTTCCCTGATTTTTCTTAGCATTTCATCATCTGTCTGACCATTTTGTCCAGGTGGAAGGTAGTATACTCCTATCACTGTACTCTTACCCAACACATGGGATTCTACCCATATAGATTCTACTGAGCATTTAGTCTACTTAGCATTTAGAGGGCATTTAGTCTACTTAACATTTAGAGGGTATAGAGTCCTGTTGGACTCTATACCCTCCCGGACATAAAGTGCCACACCCCCACCAAGTTGATCCTCCCTATCATTGCGATATAATTTGTACCCTGATATAGCATTGTCCCATTGGTTATCCTCCTTCCACCAAGTCTCTGTGATGCCAATTATGTCAATCTCATCATTTGCTGCTATACACTCTAACTCTCCCATCTTACCACTTAGACTTCTGGCATTGGCATACAGACATTTCAAAGTGTGTTTTTTGCTTGTTTTAACAACCTGCTTTTCAGTTGTTTGGGATAATTCGGAAATCATTAGCTTTGGTGATTTTTTACATATAGGTATATGAACTATGTTTGCAGTTAATGGAACCTCTCTGCTGGGATGCCCTAACTCTCCTGTTTCATTAGTATCCTTCAAGGATACATTTCTCCGAACCATGCACTGCTGAGTGACTGTCAGCTTTCCCCCTTGTTCTAGTTTAAAAGCTGCTCTATCTCCTTTTTGAAAGTTAGTGCCAGCAGCTTGGTTCCACTCTGGTTAAGGTGGAGCCCATCCTTTCGGAAAAGTCTCCCCTTTCCCCAAAAGTTTCCCCAGTTCCTTACAAAGCTAAATCCCTCTTCCCTGCACCATCGTCTCATCCACGCATTGAAACTCTGGAGCTCTGCCTGCCTCTGGGGACCTGCACGTGGAACAGGAAGCATTTCAGAGAATGCCACCCTGGAGGTTCTGGATTTCAGCTTCCTAACTAAAATCCTAAATTTTGCTTCCAGAACCTCTCTCCCACATTTTTCTATGTCGTTGGTGCCCACATGTACCACGACAACCGGCTCCTCCCCAGCACTGTCTATAATCCTATCTAGGTGACGCGTGAGGTCTGCTACCTTCGCACCAGGCAGGCAAGTTACCAGGCGGTCTTCACGTCCACCAGCCACCTTGCTATCTACTTTTCTAATAATCGAATCACCAACTATGATGGCCGGCCTAACCCTTCCCTCCTGGGCAGTAGCCCTGGGAGATTTGTCCTCAGTGCGAAAGGACAATATATCACCTGGAGAGCAGGTCCTTGCTATAGGATCACTTCCTGCTACACCAGGGTGATGTTCTCCAACTGGGAGACCTTTTTGATCCAAGGCAGCACTGGGGCTGCCAGAATGGATTTGGGACTTGGCTACTATGTCCCTGAAGGTCTCGTCAATGTACCTCTCTGTCTCCCTCAGCTCCTCCAAGTCTGCTACTCTAGCCTCCAGAGATCGGACTTGTTCCCTGAGAGCCAGGAGCTCTTTGCACCGAGTGCACACATACAATCTCTCACCGGCAGGTAAAAAATCATACATGTGATACTCAATGCAAAAGACTGGAAAGCCCCCCTCTTGCTGCTGGACTGCTGCCTTCATCTTAGTTTTGAGTTCCTAGTTAAGTTTAGGATACTAAGGGAATTGGAATGAGAGTACTTTAAATTTACAGGTGAATTTAGTAATTAATCAGCTAGTGTCCTACAAGGGGATGATTAAACTTTCAATAAGGGCTGGTACAATATTATATTTTAGATAAGATCCTGATTGATTTTTAATGAGAAAGTGTCTTGTGCCTAAAAATCAAGGGTTGAGTGGGTGGGAAAGTGTCTTGTGCCTAAAAATCAAGGGTGGGAAAGTGTCTTGTGCCTAAAAATCAAGGGTTGAATGGGTGGGAAAGACAGACACTAGAATTAACTATCTCTGGCTTGCTTTTACCTCAGACACACACAAACCCTAAATAATATATCCCTTAATTTCACCTTTCACCAAATTTTTATAAGCCCAAACATTTCTGAAAACTATACTTACCAATCCTCTTAAACCACGGTTAAATTAATCTTCACTCAGTTAATGGAAGGATTCGAGATTCGTGTGCTGTTAGGCGTGCGCTTCCGGTCCTCCTCTACTGCAAACCTTGCGGGGCCTCTGGAAGCTGGGCTGTGGAAGTCAATCCCTGGATCGCTTGCGGTGACCTCTCCCGGGGGATGCTGGGAGCAGTATGCAGATGAGCCTTCCGGTCCTCACAACAATGCAATAATAAGGCCCATATACAAGCTAACAAAATATTACGCTCAGTAAACATAGACATAGAGAGAGCCCAATATTGAGTAGGCCATATAGTGAACAAGTTCACTTGTCCTGTCTATTCATTGGGATAAATGTCCCACTAAATATACTAGCCTACTTAACCGGAGATATTCAAAGATATTCCATTAAGTGGAGATGCGTAAAATGGAAAAAAAAACAACGAAAGCATATGTCAATGGCTTGCGGCACGTGTCTCTTGCTCCCCTCTGAAAATTATAGATGAGGCCCTGTTGGCCTTGCATCTCCCACCCCACAAAGCCCTCTGAAGTATCTTTTGGATGTTTTTCTTCCCAGGACAATGTTTCTCTCATGGTTAATTGCCGCATGTCTCATTACTCACACATTTTTCCATGCTTTGTACTTTTGTAAAACTTGCTTTACCTGTTTTGCTTTTTCTTCTTGTAAAGTAGCTCCTATGACTTGCTTTTGTTTCCCTCTCCAGTAGTGAGGGTTTATTTGCATTTGTCACATTTTTCCTCCTCTCCCACTATCGTTTCTCTGCACTCACCACAGATATTCTTTTTGCTGCAGCGATGCGATGCTGATTATTTAAGAGCTGCCTGCATCAATCACCTCAGCTCTCATGCTCTTTGATTCCTATAGTTTAAATTCATGACCTCTCACCTTCTGAAGGCTCAAAGGCCTGGATCCTGTCCTGCCACTCCTCAGCAAAGTCCACACTGTCTGCTGTACCATCCTTGTCTGATGTTCTTGCTCCAGTGGCCGCTAGTGCCCAGGTGGAGGTGGCATTGCTGTGCCTGCTGCCAGTCTCGTCTTGGCTCTCAGTGTTACCAAATCTGCTGCCTTCACTTACAGAATCCACTGAGGCCAGTGGAGTTGGCAACTTCGAACTGCCTTCTAAGTCCCTGTTGCTCTCCACCACCCCTGCGGAGAGAAGATCAGGGTCAGCCACAGGATCCTACTCTGCCTGCCCTAACTCTTTAACAGGAGAAACTTTATTGGATCTTCATGAAAACAAGCAATTGACGTATTCCACTCCACTTTCTTATTTCCATTTCCTAGAGCAACCCTTCCAGTCCTCCATGGAATGAAGCTCCTTCTCTCCTCTTTTGCTTTGGTACAATTATCCATCTTTCCAAATGCAAAACCCTAAGCTTAAAATGCAAGGTGCCACCCCCCAGAAACTGTTCACTGACTAAGAGCAGGCTCTCTCACTGCTCCTCAAACCTTCTGACACCAGGCTGATGTCACAATCCTAGCACCTCCCACTCAGGCAGTGACCCCACCCACACCATTGATGATGTCACTGCAGCTGTCCCTGATATCTGCTGCCTGATTTACCCTTTCCTGCTGGTAGTTTTTCTGAAATTATATTTTTTTATTTAGTACTGCTGAAGGGCCTGCCCTGGGAGTGAGACTGACGATCTAGAATAGGATCTCTTCCCAGCACAACTGGAGCCCTACCCAAGGAAATAACCTGGGCAATAAGGTCTGAGAAAAAAACATGAACATATTGAGTTGGTCAATATACAACAAACATATAGGGTTTTCACCACAGGAAATTACAGTCATAAGCAATACAACAAACAACCTGTGTTTAAAAAATGTTTTTTTGAATATTGGTGATGTTATATTTATATGTGATAAATTTGTATTGGTATGAATGTGGAGACTGTATGAGTTTATATGAATAATATATACTATTTTTGTATGTATTATATAATTTTAAATAATTTTTAAATACAATTTATTTAATTATTTAATTATTTATTTAACAGTTTTTTATACCGACCTTCATAGTAAATAACCATATCGGATTGGTTTACATTTAACAGGGGGTATAACTGAAGGAAACAATTCAGGTAAACAATAGATAACAATAGATATGAATAAGTCAAAGTTACAATCAACTGGAATCGAGAACTTGGAAGCTTATAATAAGCTGGAAGGAAGATGAAGGTAAGTAATAATAATAAATGAATACGATAGTGAGAGCGGGTTAAAGCTTGAAGGTGCTTTAACCTGGAGGAGCCAGAGTCCACAATCTGTTCAAATACATTTTCATAGAAAAAATGTGCACACAGGTTGTTTGTTTTATTGCATATTGAGTTGGCCCATAAACTGAGATCAATGTCATTAATTTGCCAAATAAAAGACCTGTGACAATAACATAATATCCCCTGGGATCTACTAAAGACTTTTGCCATTGAAAAGAAATGGACTTTTGAACCAAGATGGCCACGCCCCAACTATGAGAGGAGCCAAGTGCCACAAAAAGTTGGTTAAAGCCTTTCTTTTTCAATATAAGATGAACCTTGGCAGTCATGTGATTTTCTTGTAAAAAAAAAAAAAACCCACAAAAAAATGAACAGAACTTTTAAGCCTAGAACTTCATCTTTTAATATTGATTAATTCAAATGCCAATAGCGCCTCCAAAACCGAAGGTTGAACCATACAGGAGCGTGGTCCGCCCATTTAATATTGCAGATGCCAACATGTAATATGTTATTCATCACCCCTTTATCCAGAAGAAACAAATTCATGAGCAAGACCCATGTGGTTTGGAGAAAAAGGTGTAATTTCTGAAAGAAGGAAATATCAACTAGTAATCAGTTTTCCATCATTTGGGACAAGGTGTTTCATGCTCTTTTCAGCCTACCTAATATCACAGAAGAGTTATCTAGAACAGGGAGTCAAGTCATGTTAAAATCCCAACCCATGAGGAGGAAATGATGTCATTGGGGCACAGCTCTTCCAACAAGTGGGCGAACCGAGCATTTATCTTGGGCATCTAAGAGTGATTCATGTCTTAGAATATTGGAACTGCTTCCCAAAGGTGGGCGAAGTTGGTGAAGAAGAACACTATCGACTTTCATAAGTTCTTTTACGCTACACTAGATGAAGATCAGAAGGCTGGATCTGAAATGATGGTGGCAAGTGGCAGCGCCGAACCAGAAGTAGGCATTGATGGTGCAGCGCTTCTCCCTGAGAATAAAATGCCTTCACACGTGGAATTCCACAGATGGTTTTGTGATTTAAGGCAAGATATCAAAAATTATAAAGAAAAGAAATGATGGATTTAATGGCGGAAATGAAGGAGGGAATATCTGAATTGGATCGTTTGGAGGAAACAGATAATAAAACCGAGTCCCAAGCTGAAGAGTTACATCACTTGCAGGGCCAGCATAAATCATTGACATTGGAGTGTGATTTATTATCAGAAAACATAGAAGATTTATTTATTTAGTGCTTTTTTTATACCGACATTCATGATACAGATCATATCGTATCGGTTTACAAAGAACAAAGGGGAAATAACGTTAACATAAACATAAACACAGGGATAGCGAAAGTTACAATAAAACAGGGGTACTCAAACTGGGAGGAGGAGTGGCAGAGGTAACTCGGAACTAAACAAAAGATCAATTATAATAACGGTAGTGGAGTGCCTTGACTAGGGGGCCTTGGGGTGTGACTGTGGTTGAAGAGGTCCCAGATTAAGGGAAGGCTTGTTGAAAGAGCCAAGTCTTGAGTTTCTTTCTGAATGTCTGTAGACAGGGTTCTTGTTTGAGGTCAGGGGGCATAGCGTTCTAGATGTTTGGCGCCGCTGTTGAGAAGGCTCGAACTTTGGTGGCTGAATGGATTGTAGATTTGGCTGGGGGGGGGGGGGGATTTATTGATACCCTGTAAGCTTCTCTAATGGGTCTTGAAGAGGTGTGGAGTATGAGTGGGTATTGGATATCGATAGGGGTCCGGTTATAAACGGTTTTGTGAATGGTAGTGAGACACTTGTGTAAGATTCTGAAACTTACAGGGAGCCAGTGTAAATTTTTGAGGATGGGTGTGATGTGGTCTCTTCTGTTGGAATTTGTTAAGATTCTAGCGGCTGAGTTTTGAAGCATATGAAGAGGTCTGGTGGAAGAGGTGGAGAGACCTAGTAGAATAGAATTGCAATAGTCTAATTTCAAAAATATAATGGCCTGGATTACTGATCTGAAGTCCTGAAAGTGTAGAAGCGGTTTGAGTCTTTTTAGCACCTGAAGTTTGAAGAAGCAGTCCTTTATAGTGTTGTTGATGAACTTCTTTAGGTTTAACTGGTTATCACTTATAACTCCGAGATCTCTTGCTTGGCTGACAAGGGTGTTGGTGTGGGTCAATTGGAGGTTATCGCTGTGGTTGGGGGATATAAGGAGCAGTTCCATCTTAGACGTGTTCAGAACCAGGTTTAGGCGAGTGAGGAGGTGGTTGATATCTTGGAGGCAGTTGTCCCAGAACTTAAGTGTTTTTGAGAGAGATTCGGTTATCGGGATCAGGATTTGTATGTCGTCTGCGTAGAGATAGTGTTTAAGTTTTAGATTCGTAAGCAACTGGCAGAGGAGAAGAAGATATATATTGAAGAGTGTGGGGGACAGGAAGGAGCCCTGAGGTACTCCTCTTGTGGAGTTGATGCGTGGAGACTCTTTGTTACTGATTCTTACTTTGTAGCCTCTATTACTGAGAAAGGAGTCAAACCATCTGAAGGCCGTTCCTGTTATCCCGATGTCTGCAAGTCGTTTAAGGAGAATGGAGTGATTCACCGTGTCAAATGCAGCCGACATGTCAAGGAGTACTAGGAGGAAGGAGTGTCCAGTGTCCAGTCCCATTAGGAGGTGATCTGTGAGGGAGATGAGGAGGGTTTCAGTGCTAAGCAATTTGCGGAATCCATACTGCGTTGGGAGGAGAATGTTGTGGACTTCCAGGTAGTCTGATAGTTGGGTATTGACTAGTTTTTCCATAATTTTAGCAACAAAAGGCAGATTGGAGATGGGGCGGAAGTTGTTGGGTTCTTTAGGGTTTAGGTTTGATTTCTTGAGAAGGGGTTTGAGAGTGGCTAGTTTTAGGACATCAGGGAAGATTCCTTGTGATAGTGAGCAGTTTATGATATCTGCTAGATACTTGAAAATGGTGTCTGGCACCGACAAGAGTAGTTTAGTTGGGATTTGGTCAAGGGGATGGAATGAGGGTTTCATTTTCTTTATTAAGGATTCTATCTCTAGAGCAGATGTAGGTTCAAAAGATTCCAGTGAAGTTCCGGTGTTTGAGGAGGGAGAGATAGAGATGGGAGTAGAGGTAGAGTAGGGGGGGTAGGAGTGTTAATAGGTTGGATATTTTGCTCTGGAAGAAGATAGCCAGTTCGTTTGCCTTTGATTGTTCCTGATCATCTGGGATGGACGGGGTGGTGGTTTTTGTGAGATCCAATACATAGGAGAATAGGGCCTTGGCGTCAAAAACGAGGTCATGGATTCTGTGAGCATAGAAATCTTTTTTTGTTCGAAGGGTGGCGTTCCTGTAGAAGTGGAGGGTTGATCTGTAGGTGGCTAGCTTGCTCAGGCATGGGGTTTTACGCCATTTGTTCTCTTTCTGTCTGAGGTTTTGTTTGCGTTTTCTGAGTTCATCGGTGAACCATGGTTGTTTCCTGTTAGAAGTCTGATTTTTTTGGCTGAAGAGGGCATACTTTGTTCGCTACTGATTCTGTGATACTGTGCCATGAGAGAAGAGCCGAGTTGGGATTTGAAACATCTAGGTTGAGAAGTTCTTTTGCTAGGTGTTCACTGAGGACTTCCGGGGAGCACGATCTCCTGTAGTGAAATGTAGATTGAGTGGGGTGAGAGGTGCGATTTTCCTTTCTCGTGAGGGTGGTGGAAATTAATGAATGGTCCGACCAGGGGACTGGGATGCATTCAGGGGGGGTGGAATGTGAGAAACCGGAGTTTATGAAGATAAGGTCTAAAGTATGACCTGCTTTATGTGTGGGCTTGTTGACAATTTGTTTGAAGCCCATAGCCTTGACGGAGGTGAGGAATGCTTCGCAGTTGGTAGAGAGAGAGAGGGATTGAATCAACGTGGAGGTTGAAATCCCCTATGATCATAGCAGGAGAGTCTAGGTTAATATATTCGGCTATGGTTTTTACAATGGGGGAGGCATCGGTGTCTAGGAGGCCTGGTAGAGTGTAAATGAGGAGGATTTGAAGCTGGTCAGATTTAAACAGGCCTAATTCTAATTTAGATGCAGACTTGGCTGGTTGTAGAGCTAGCCTAAGTTCTTTTTTGACCGCTAGGAGCAGGCCACCGCCTCTTTTTTTTTGTCTGGGAAGAAAGAAGTCGTAAAGATGTGTAGGTAGTTGGTTTATCAGTGCTATGTCTGTTGGTATAAACCAGGTTTCGGTTATAGCGCAGATGTCTGGTTTTGAGTCGAGGAGATAGTCATTTAGAATATGTGATTTCTTTGTGAGAGATTGTGCACTGAATAAAGTCAATGAGAATAGTGTGAGACTCAGAAATTGAGTAAAGGGGAAGATCATGACTGGGATGAGAGTTCTAGTAGTGCGGGTCTGGAGTTGCGTGGGTGATTTTTCCTTGGTAAGAGCGCTGTGGTGTAGGATAGGGATTGGGTAGCCTTGAGTCATGTTTCTCTTGTGGTGAGGGGACGGGCAAGTTTTGGGTGATCGTCCGTATGTTGGGGAGATGGGGGTGGCTGGAGTTCGAGCGAGAGTCCTGGAGCGCTGGGTAAAGGATGAATGTTGAGTGTTGAGTGAGTGTCCATCTGCTGAGTGATGAGTATGATTGTTGAGTGTTACTTTAGAAGTCCTCCAGGGTCTTAGGAGATGTTGTGTAGGGTAGTGGTTGGCAGGCCAGGATCAATTCTTTGTGCTGGTCATTTGGAGGCAATTCGTTCTGACCTGGGAGGGTTCTTGTTGACCAGTCGATGTCGATTGGGTAGGAGTAGACCCAAAGGTGCGGCTCAAAGGGGCGCTCTAAGGGGCAGGTCCCTTAGTTGCGCTCCTTTGGCGTGCGACGCATGGCGCGCGGCGCCTGCGAGTGCCCCAATTTAAAGGGCCGTCTGGTCTGGCCCCGGTGCTGGCCTTTGACAGGCCGGTTGAAGTGGAAGGGGCGTGGCCTGAGTCGGGCCGGGAAGCTGCGTGGTCGATCGGGGTTCAGCGCGGTAAGGGCGGCCTCTTACCCCGTTGCTGCTGCAAGGTGAGGTGAGTTCTCCGATGTGGCGATGGTCCCGGCGAGAGAAAGGGCGCGGCGCCTGCGACTGCCCCGATTTAAAGGGCCGTCTGGTCTGGCCCCGGAGCTGGCCTTTGATAGGGCGGTTGAAGTGGAAGGGGCGCGGCCTGAGTCGGGCCGGGAAGCTGCGTGGTCGATCGGGGTTCGGCACGGTAAGGGCGGCCTCTTACCCCGTTGCTGCTGCGAGGTGAGGTGAGTCCTCCGATGTGGCGATGGTCCCGGCGAGAGAAAGGGTATGGCGCCTACAAGTGCCCTGATTTAAAGGGCCGTCTGGTCTGGCCCCGGAGCTGACCTTTGATAGGCCGGTTGAAGTGGAAGGGGCACAGCCTGAGTCGGTCCGGGAAGCTGCATGGTCGATTGGGGTTCGGCGCGGGTAAAGGCGGCCTCTTACCCCGTTGCTGCTGCGAGGTGAGGTGAGTCCTCCGATGTGGCAATGGTCCCGGCGAGAGAAAGGGTGCGGCGCCTGCGAGTGCCCCGATTTAAAGGACCGTCTGGCCTGGCCCCGGAGCTGGCCTTTGATAGGCCGGTTGAAGTGGAAGGGGCGCGGCCTGAGTCGGGCCGGGAAGCCGCGTGGTCGATCAGGGTTCGGCGCGGTAAGGGCGGCCTCTTAACAGATCGCGGTGGTACAACTTCCGCTTTAGGGGAGTACCAGAGACACAAATTCGGGGACTGCGAGACTGTGGTCATCAAGATTTGCAGAAGCTTACTGCAATCTCTGAAACAAGATTGTAGGGACTGTCCAAACTAATTAAGCTGGATAAGGCTCATCATGCCCTTGGGCAGAAAATGGCTAACAGGCCCAGGGATATAATAGCCTGTTTCCATAGTTATATAGTGAAAGATAAATTTTACAACATTGACCTGGAAGTGAGAAGGTCAGGACATAGTGATTTTGCTGACATTTCTCAAATCAAATTTCACAAGCTTCAGGATTTTAGAGATATCACTGGTTTCTTGCAAAAGGAAAATATATTCCTTTGGCCTAGGGTTCACCATTAATGGCACATCATCTAGGTTGAAGACAATGCACCATTAATGGTGAAGCCTAGGCCAAAGGAATTCAGCCGTAGCAGCTTTGAAGGAAGCTGGGTTTGTGGAAATTGAAAGGAGACCAAGGCCTATCACCACCACATCACAGAAGGAAGAATATCCATGCTAGCAGCATGTCAGGAAGGGCAGCAGGCATCTCCAAAGGCATTCAGGGGGATCAGCCTCCTCAAAAGATGCCACGTGAGCAATAGTAGACTACCTAACAGATGAGATATTCTATGATGAGTTGGATGCTCTATTTCTAAATATTGAGTGGTTTTGCCTTGGTCCATTCCCTGTGTGAGGATTCTTAAGAACCATTGAACTTTGCATTGGTTGTTCTTTTTTTGTCAGACAAATTCTTCAGAATGATGCCCAAGAACTGGAGATATAACGAGCATTAATTTTTGCTCGTATCTTGCTTATTTTATTTTTCAATTGCTGACATTGTGTTCAATATTTTAACTCTCTGCTTGGTTTGGAGTCCATCTGCCTTGATGACTTTTCCTCTGGAAATCGTGGTGGATCTGCTAGGGGGAGAAGGTAGATCATTGCGGGGGGATGGGGGGAGAAATCTAATTAGGAAGATTTTATTTTCGAATATAAATCTTGTTATAGGGACCCTGTGGGTAGATATCTCATTTGTGGGGGGAGAAACATATACACTAGTTAATATTTACGCTCCAAACAAAAATCAAGGAGAATTTTTTGACGCCTTGGGGGAGATTTTAGTGGAGAAGGCCACAGGCCATTTAATTATAGGGGGAGACTTTTAATGTTACTCAGAATCCTGCTTTAGATAATTCTTTTGGATGTAGTTTGGATTTTAAGTAGGCCCGTGGCTCGCTCAAGGCTTTTATGACTAAGGGGAAAGTTATTGATGTATGGAAGTCTCACAATCTCAGATCAAGGAATTTTACTTTTTTCTCTTGTCCTCATAAATCATATTCAAGAATCGATTTGATTTTAGTGGACCAGGAGCTCATTAATAGAATGACAGACAGACATTGAGTCGATAACATGGTCAGATCATGCTTCCGTGTGGTTGACATTAGTATTTCAGATTTATGATAAAGGACAACATTGTTGGAGGTTGAATAATACTTTATTGAGGTTGAGGAATTTGCTACACAATTACATGCTGAAATTCAAGAGTATCTATTTATTTTATTTATTTATTTATTTATTTAACAGCTTTTAATATACCGGTGTTCGTGCGGGCACATCACGCCGGTTTACAATAAAACTTGAGAAAGGAAGAAAGTTACAAAAAACAGGGAGCGGGTGATGGAGCAGGTGAGAGAGGGGCGGGAGTGAGGGAGAAAGATATAGGAGGAAAGGATAGCAGCTGAGAAAGTATAGGGGCGTAACCATAATTGAAGAGGAGGTATTTACAGGAGGAGATAATTACAGCAGAAGGATTGAAGAGGTGTGACAGTTAAAGGTAGGTAATGCATTGTGACTTATTTAAAGCAGGTTAAACATTATTGCTTATTTACAGCAAATAAAGTAGGTTATATATAGTAGCTTATTTACAGCAATTAAAGCAGGTTATATATATAATAACTTATTTACAGCATTTAAAGCAGGTTGTACATTTTAAATTAGTTACAGCAGAGTGAGGTACAAATTAACTTGTGGCAAGCTAATTTGGGGTGGGTAGGGGTGTCTAGGGGTGGGTTTCAGAGGGGGGATTGTCTAAGGGGGGTTGGTTTCGGGGTAGGCCTGTCTGAAGAGCCAGGTCTTAATGCCTTTTTTGAAATTGGGCAGGGACGTTTCAAGACGGAGATGTGTGGGGAGGGAGTTCCAGAGGGCAGGGCCTGCGATGGTGAAGGCTCTTTCTCTGGTGGTGGAGAGGCGAGCTGTCTTGAGGGGGGGTGTGTGTAGGGTGCCTGCAAGTGTGGATCTTGTGGGGCGATGTGAGAAGTGAAAGCGGGGCATTTCCTTGAGCCAGGAGGAGTTGTTTTTGTGGAGAATGTTGTGAAGAATGGTTAGGGTTTTATATTTATTTATTTTATTTATTTATTTAATTTTATATACCGGCAACCGTTTGCACATCGTGCCGGTTTACAAGTAACTTACAACAGAAGATATATAGGCATAGCCTTTACAGAGAACGGTATATAACGTAAAACACAGTAACAGAACAATTAACTAAGTAACTGGGGAGGGATGGGGGGGGGGGTAGATACAAGGGGGGGCAGGGGGAGGGTGCAAACAGATACAAGGGGATAAAATGTGAATAGGGATTCGAGGTAGAAATATGTACATTGGTTATATACAGAAGTTGTACACTGGTTATATACAGGAGTTGTAGGAAACTTTAGAGGGGGGGTGGGAGCTGAGTGTAGGTCCTGAAAGGGGGGTGTTGGAGAGGGATGATGGTAGGGCTAGCGTGTTAGTTGGTGAAGATGATGAAGAATGGGGGTATGCTTGGAGGAAAAGCCAGGTTTTGAGTTTCTTTTTGAAAGTAGGTGTGGAGGTTTCGGTACGTAGGTCAAGAGGCATAGAGTTCCAGAGGGAGGGGCCTGCAAGGGAAAGGGCTCTATTGGTGGTGGAGATGAGTCTAGTGGATTTATGGAGGGAGGGATAAGGGTTCCACGGAGGGAAGCACGGGTGGGTCTTGTGGAGGTACGAGGGAGGAAGGGTGGGTTTAGCCAGTTGCAGTGTTCGTTAGTAATACTTTTGTGGATGAGGGTGAGGGTCTTGTAAATAATTCGTGAGTGAATGGGAAGCCAGTGGAGATCAATGAGGGTGGGAGTGATGTGGTCTTTCTTATTGACATTGGTGAGGATGCGTGCAGTAGCGTTTTGGAGGAGTTGTAGAGGTTTGATGTGGGTGGGAGTCCAAGTAGGAGAGCATTACAGTAGTCAATTTTCGAAAAAATTATGGATTGGAGTACCGTGCGGAAATCGGAAAAGTAGAGAAGGGGTTTGAGTTTTTTGAGGGTTTGAAGTTTGAAATAGCAGCTGCTAAGGATAGATTTGATGTATGGTTTGAAGGTTAGTTGGTTATCAAGTATAACACCCAGGTTTCTTGTGTCGGAGAGAAAGTTGGGGGAATGGAGAGTGGAGAGAGTGGGTGTGGCTGCATGTCTAGAGGAGACTAGGAGGAGTTCAGTTTTTTGCGGATTGAGGGCTAGGTGCATGTCAGTGAGGAGCTGGTTTATGGAGGCGAGAATGGTATTCCAGTTTTGGAGTGCAGTGAGAACAGAGTTTTTGAAGGGGATGAGGATTTGCACATCATCCGCATAGATGAAGTGTGTGATCCCAAGGTTGGAGAGGAGGGAATGGATGGGCAGCCAGTGCAGATCTGCAAGGATGGGTGTAATATGCTCTCTTTTGCGTGTGTTAGTTAAGATTCTTGCCATGGCGTTCTGTAAAGTTTGAAGTGGTTTGATGGAGGAGTATGGGAGGCCTAGTAACAGGGCGTTGCAGTAGTCCACTTTGGAAAATATGGTAGACTGCAGGACTAGATGGAAGTCTTGTGTATGGAGTAGTGGCCTGAGCGTTTTAAGGATCTGGAGTTTGTAGAAACCTGCTTTAAGTAGGGACTTGATGTGTGGCTTGAAGTTCAGGTGTTGGTCAAGTGTGACTCCCAGGTCTCTTACGGAGGGGGGTAGGGCGTGGGTGAGGGTGGGGAGGGGTGATGTAGAGGAGGAGTCGTGTTCAGGTTGCTTGGATATGAAGAGTAATTCGGTTTTGGTTGCATTAAGTGCAAGGTGAAGGTTGGTTAGTAGGGAGTTGATGGCGACTAGGCAGGATTCCCAGAAGAGGATGGTTTCATTGAGTGTTTTCTGAATGGGGATGAGAATTTGCACATCGTCAGCATATAAGAAAATGTCCAGGCCTAGGTCTGAGAGTAAGTTGCAGAGGGGGAGGAGGTAGATATTGAAAAGGGTGGAGGATAGGGAAGATCCCTGGGGGACGCCTTGCCTGAGGGGAACGTGAGCCGATTCACAGTTATCAAGTTTTATAAGGTATTCTCTATTTGTAAGGTAAGAGGTGAACCAGTCTAGTGCTGTGTCGGCAATGCCTATCTCTGCCAAGCGTGCGATCAGGATTTGATGATTGACAGTGTCAAAGGCTGCCGATATATCCAGTAAGGCCAGTAGGAACGATTTTCCTTGGTCTAGTCCAATAAGTATGGTGTCAGTGATGGCTAAGAGGAGATTCTCGGTGTTTCGGCCTTTCCGGAATCCAAATTGCGATGGGTGCAGGAGGTTGTGGTCCTCGAGGTAGTCAGTGAGCTGAGTATTGACTACTTTCTCGAGGACTTTTGCAAGGAAGGGGAGGTTGGAAATGGGCCGATAACTTGCAGGATCGGAGGGATCAAGGGAGGGTTTTTTTAGGAGTGGTTTCACAACGGCAAGTTTGAGGGGATCTGGGACTTTGCCGAAGGTGAGAGAGCAGTTAATGATATTAGCTAAGGGTTTGGCGATGGTGGTGGGTATGGAGAGGAGGGTTTTGGAGGGGATTGCGTCTGAGAAATGTGTGGCTGGTTTCATCTTTGTGAGGATGTTCTCAGTTTCAAGGGTAGATGTGAGGTCGAAGGATCTGATGCAGGTGCTCCTGCGATTTGGGAGGGGGGAGGTGGTCGTGGGGTTGTGGGGGAAGTGCAGGAGGATACTGGATATTTTATGTTGGAAGTATTTAGCCAGCTCCTCGCATCTTTCCTTGGAGTTTTCTTCGAAGGTGGTGGGGTGGGGGGGTCTTTGTGAGGTTAGCGACGTAAGAGAAGAGGGCATTGGCGTTGAATTGTAGGTTGTGAATTTTTGATGCATGGAAGTCCCTTTTGGCGTTGATGGTGGCTTGCCGGTAGCAGTGCAGTGATTGTTTATACACTGCTTTGTGTTGGGGGGAGGGATGGCGGCGCCACAGGTGTTCTTTTGACCTAAGGTCCTGCTTCAGATTTTGTAGTTCGTTAGTGTACCAGGGTTTTTTTTTTTGTTTGGTAGGAGGGGGATTTCTTTGTGGATCATGGGGCAGAGTTCATTGGCAATTGATTTGGTAATGTGATTCCAGGAGTGAAGGGCTGCATCTGGATTTGACAAGTCAAGGTTCTTTACTGCTTTGTCGAGTGCTGTAGTCATACTTTCTGATGAGCAGGGTTTACGGAAGGAGATAGTTTTTTTTTGGGTTCGTGATATCATGGTGGGGGAATTGAGACAGATTTGGGCATTGATGAGATAGTGGTCGGACCAGGGTATGGGGGTGGTTATAGGAGTGTTAGGTACTGATAGATGGGAGTTGACAAAGAGGAGGTCGAGGGTATGACCTGCCTTATGGGTGGGGGAGGCAATGAGCTGTTTGAAGCCTAGGGCTTCGAAAGTGGTTAGAAGGGTTTCGCAGGCAGGGGTACGGGGGATGGAGTCCACATGAAGGTTAAAGTCTCCGAGGATGACTGCGGGGGTGTCTGTTTTGAGGTTATCTACAATAAATTCAATGAGGGGGGAAGAATCGTGTTCGATAAGGTTAGGTGGGGCGTAGATGAGGCATATCTGAAGGGCGGGTAATTTGAAAAGCCCGATTTCTAGCCTTGGGGGGGGGGCAGGAGGGTTGGAGTTTGAGATTCAGGTGCTTTTTTGCGGCCAGGAGTAACCCGCCACCTCTCTTTTTAGGTCTTGGGATGGAAAAAATGTCGTATAAGTTTTCTGGGAGCTGGTTGAGGTAGACATGGTCTGATTCTTTGAGCCATGATTCAGTAATAGCACAAAGGTCAGGATTGTCATCATCTAGGCCTGAATGAACACACAGTTATGTTTATTTATTTAAAAACTTTTCTATACCGTCGCTAAGTTATATACCATCGCAACGGTTTACAAACAGGCACATAGACTAAGGTTAGTAAATCTAGGATATCGTACATTCTAACAGGTGCCAATAAAGTTCGGTTACAATTTCATAAATAAAATCATTATTTGAGTAATGTTGGTCAAGTCCAGGTATATTATTGAGTTACTATCTCTTTGAGATATTACTTCTTAAATGTAGGATTGAGTAAATTAATTCTCATCTGCATTACTCTGTATTTTCATTCTCTACCCTCCACACTCTTTAGTGAAGGCTTTTTTAAAGAGCCATGTTTTTAAATTTTTCTTAAAAGTTTTGAGATTATTCTGTAATCTGAGTTCAGGGGGCATCGTGTTCCATAGTATGGGCCCAGCCAATGATAAATCCCTTTCTCTCACTTGGGTTAATTTTGCTGACTTTACTGAAGGGATTGTTAGTAGTGCTGTTAGTGTCTGTTAGTGGTCTGGGATTGCTTGAAAGCAGAGATTCAAGGGAAGTTAATTTCTAGAGCTTTCAATAAAAGAAAGAGAAGAGAAAAACAGGGAGTCACTTTTACATCAGATTTCGAGCACAGAACAAATCCATAAGAGAACAATATCTCAATCAGTCCTGCGTCAGCAAGAAGAAAGCAGGGCTTAGTTATCAGAGCTGGATGCTGACACTAGCACGTATAATAGCCGTCCTTTTAAACCATGACAGGCGTCAACGTAATGAGGTCATCAAGAATCCTTCAAATATAAATGAAGCTGTCAAATTTAAAATAACAAGAACTGACATTGATGGCAAATATCGACAGAACTGTTTGTTCTATATTGTTTCAAGTTCCTATTCACATCAATTCTAGACCAAAAAAGAAAGCAAAAAGGAAAAAAATATATCTTAATAAAAATCAATAGAATGAAAATTAAATCCAGAATAGCAGTAAATGCAGAAGTTATTAGCCCAAAAAAACATGCAGATTAAGATCAGCATTAAGGCCATTGGGAACTACAGTATTCAGTATGTAGATCCAACGCTGTTCAAGTCTCAGCAATTGTAATTCCCGATTCCCTCCATGCCAATGTTCTTTGACACAGTCAATGGCACAAAAGAGCAGATCTTCAAAACAATGGCCAAACTGAATGCAATGAGATAGCAAGGGTTCATCTCCATGCGAGTGCTTGATATTAAATCGGTGTTCTATCATACGAGTTTTCAGCATCAGTTTAGTTTTCCCAATGTATAACAAATCACAGGGACATTTGATCAAGTAAACAACCATTGTTGATATACATGTGGTAGTATATTTAAGTCAGATATTCTGTCCAGACTTAACTTGAAAAAATCCAAAAATACTCATGGAAACAGAGTCTTACAAGGTTGATGAGAGCCTTCATGAACCTCGTCAAAATTCTTAGCCAGTACAAAACCAGCATTCACCAATTTTGAAATAATTTTCAACAACTGTTGTAGGATCTTAAGATAATGGTAAATAGTAACCAGTATCAGTTAATTGCTGAAGTATTTCATTTTCATAAGAAGCGCGATCTTGTACAACAATTTTACCTCCCTTGTCAGCTGGTTTAATAACTAATTGTGTGGCCGAACATAGGTTTTGAAGAGCCACTTTTTCTACTCGAGTCAAATTTTGAAAATGCTTAGACAAGCTATTGTTAGAAAAGGATGAAATAACCTGAGACACTAGTTGATAGAACACTTTCATTTCTGCTTCTTCAGGACCAGGGGGTGTCCACGTGGATGGGTCAGGTCAGATAATACTGATGTGTCATAAGCTGTAGGATGAGATGCAAAAAAATGTTTCAACTTCAAAATACGTGTAAACCGAAAAAGAGAAATTTGAAGTTTAAGCAGATCAACCCGAGGAGTGGGAACAAATGACAGGCCCCGCTGTAGAACTTTAACTTGCTCTGACGTAAGAATTGTCGAAGACAGTTTCAAAACTAAAGAGTCATCTGATGTTGCAAACGGGTTATGCGTGTTGATTCGAATCGATCCTGATTCTGTGGTGGGTAATGATTGTACCGACAGTTGTAAGGGTGACAATTGCCAAGTACATTTTATCCTAAAAAAGAAGCTGATTTCTGAGTGGTGGAATTATCAGATCTTTTATGTTAGAGATGAAGTTCATCATCCCATGAGGAGTCGTCTCCACTAGAATCAAAGGTGATACGTTTAGATGATGATGTAGCAGCAGATTTTGTCATCCAAGGATATACAAATCCTTTAGAATGATCCTGTTCATCACAACAAAATTTATCTAGTTTAAACTTCTTTAAGTCTTGACAAAATTTTTCAATCATATCTTCTGTAGATTTCATTTGGGCAGCATATCGAACAGAATCCATGGATGAAACCAAAGAAGTCTTTATTACTTCAATCTCTTCACAAATAACTGAATTGGATGCCTTTGTTTTCTTAATTATCAAAATCATTAAAGTCTAAACTACATTTGTTTAGAATAGCATTCCAATCCGACATGAATTTAGAGTCTTCCTTGTACAAATGGGGTTCTTTTAATATTCTTAGTCCTCGGGGAATACGTTGGACACGGCAGTATTCAAGTAATGTATCTGCATGCAATACTGTGCGAACAGAACGTCGTAACAACTTGTGCAATGAAAACCATTGTGTCTCAGAAGAGGCAGATTCGAAAGAAGATGAAAAGGATGTCAGTCTATTCAAAAGTGCTTGTAAATCGGCATCAGAAAAACTCAAAAGTTTTTAAAGAAACGGCTGCTTCAGGCTCCACTTTCTGTGAGACGTTTGCTGAGACGCTGAGTCCTGTGTGAAACGGTAGCCATCTATAAGGTAAGTAATGGAGAAATTCCTTACCTGATAATTTCGTTTTCCTTAGTGTAGACAGATGGACTCAGGACCAATGGGTATAGTGTACTCCTGAAAGCAGATGGGAGACGGAGTCAGATTTCAAAGCTGACGTCAGCCTATATATACCCAAGCAGGAAGCTCAGCTCTTCAGTATTCTCCTTGAAAAGCTGTTGTGGATATATGTGTGCTTTAATAACTTGCTAACTTGACTAACTTGATTAACTAGGACTGGTTCAACTGATTTCCAATTGGAGACCACCAGTGCACTCAATCAGATAACGCCAACACCCGGTAACTATGGGTGTCTTGAACTAGGGGTAATACATGGCTTACACGTGCTTGTCTTGTTCTTGGGGTTTGATACCCGAGGTTCCCGGATTCTGGGGCAGCCGTGGGCGGGGTACTGAGTTCATCTGTCTACACTAAGGAAAACTAAATTATCAGGTAAGTAATTTCTCCATTTCCTAGTGTGTAGCCAGATGGACTCAGGACCATTGGAATGTACAAAAGCGACTCCCGAACAGGGCGGGAGGCTGCCCGTGGCCCACTTAATACTGCCCTTGGAAAGGTTGTGTCCTCCTGGGCCTGGACATCCAGGCGGTAGAACCTGGAGAAGGTGTGCATGGAGGACCACGTCGCCGCTTGACAGATCTCAGTGGGCGACAGCATCTTGGTTTCTGCCCAACATTTAGATGGCGAAGAAGGCATGAGTACAGTGCGTAGCTGTATGGCTCTCAGTGTGAACCTGAGCAACTGTTCCCGACAGGATAGTGCTTGAAGTTCAGAGATGCGACGGGCTGAACATATTGCCACTAGGAATGCAGTCTTCAAAGTCAGGAGTCGTAGTGACAGACCGCGTGTTGATCTGAAGGAAGTTCCCGCTAGGAAGTCTAGTACTAGATTGAGATTCCATAGGGGCACCGGCCACTTTAAGGGTGGTTGGATTTGTTTAACCCCTCTCAGGAAGTGGGAAACATCTGGATGGGTTGATAAACTGATGCCATCCAGTTTGGCTCTGAAGCAGACCTGCGTGGCCATCTGAACTTTAAGGGAGTTGAGGGACAACCCCTTCTTCAAGCCGTCCTGCAGGAATTCTAGGATCATGGGAATTTTGACTGTCCGCGGGAGAATCTTGCGGTCCTCACTCCAGGCTTCGAAGACTCTCCATATTCGTATGTAAGTTAGTGATATGGAGAACTTGCGTGATCAAAGCAATGTGTCAATACTGCCTTAGAGTATCCACTCTTCTTGAGGCGAGTCCTCTCAAGGGCCAGACCGTAAGAGAGAATTGAGTCGGGTCTTTGTGGAGGATCGTTCCTTGCCGGAGTAGGTCCCTGTGTGGAGGTAGGCACAGGGGGTTCCCCGCAAGAAGTCTTCGCATGTCTGCATACCATGGCCATCTTGGCCAATCTGGGGCCACTAGAAGTACTAGTCCCCTGTGGTGTTCTATCTTGCGGACGATCCTGCCCATAGTGGCCATGGGGGAAAGGCGTACAGCAGGTCTTCCTTTGGCCAGGTCTGGAGAGGGCATCGATTCCCCGGGATTGCAGTTCTCGTCTGCGGCTGAAGAACTGGGGAACTTGGGCGTTGGACTGGTTGCCAATAGATCCATGGCTGGGGCTCCCCATCGTTTTACTATTAACTGGAAGGCTGTGGTCGACAGCATCCAATCCCCTGGGTCTAAGCTCTCTCTGCTGAGGTAGTCCGCAGAGATGTTGTCTTTTCCCGTGATGTGGGAGGCTGATATCCCTTGCATGTTTATTTCCCCCCACGCCATAAGGGGGCCTATCTCCAGGGACACCTGTTGGCTTCTGGTTCCTCCCTGGCAGTTGATGTAGGCAATGGTTGTGGCGTTGTCCGACATGACTCTGACAGACTTGCCCTGAAGTCTGTAGCTGAAGCGTAGGCAGGCTAGTCTGACTGCTCGGGCTTCCAGACGGTTTATGTTCCATCCCGCCTCTTCCTTGTCCCATTGTCCCTGGGCCATCAGTTCCTGACAGTGGGCTCCCCACCCTCACAGGCTCACATCCGTGGTGAGCAAAATCCAGTTTGGTAGGGATAGGTTTACTCCTTTGCTCAGGTGGTCTTCCTGTAGCCACCATTGGAGCTGGGTCCGGACCTCCGCTAGTAGCTGGAGGTGAATCGAGTAGTTCTGGGACATTGGGTTCCATCGTGACAGTAGGGAACGTTGTAGCGGGCACATGTGGGCCCTTACCCTTGGAACGACTTCCAGGGTTGATGTCATGAGGCCAAGGACTTGGAGGTAGTCCCATACCTTGGGGCGGGCATAGTTCAACAGTTTCCGCAGCTGACTCATCAGCTTCCTTCTCCTCGGAGGGGGAAGGACAACCTTGTCCTGCTTGGTGTAAAAGCGGACTCCCAGCTACTCTACTGATTGGGAGGGCTGCATGCAGCTCTTGGCTGGGTTGATGACCCACCCGAGTTTCTGCAGCAGAGTCTTGACTCTGGTGGTCGCCTGGTGGCTTTCCTCTGGGGATTTTGCCCTGATCAGCCAATCGTCCAGGTAGGGATGTACGAGAATTCCTTCTTTCCTCAGTGTTGCTGCCACTACCACCATGATTTTGGTAAAGATTCGGGGAGTGGTAGCTAGTCCGAAGGGCAGCACCCGGAACTGGTAATGATGGTCCAGTATCGCAAAGCGTAGGAAGCACTGATGGTCACGATGGACCAGGATGTGGAGATAGGCTTTGGATAGGTCCAGAGAGGTCAGGAATTCTTCCGGCTGTACTGCCCTTATGACTGAGCGTAGGGTTTCCATGCGGAAGTGTGGTACCCTCAGGTAACGATTGATGGTCTTGAGGTCCAGGATGGGCCGGAATGTTCCTTCCTTCTTGGGAACGATAAAATAGATGGAATAGTGACCAGTATTTTATTGGTATGTGGGCACCGAGGTTATCGCCTTTAGGCTGAGTAGTTTTGTCTGTGTGGTTTCCACTGCCATCCTCTTGGAGAGGGAGTGGCACGGTGATCTCACAAATTTGTCTGGAGGGGTGCTGTGGAAGTCCAGAAAGTACCACTCTCAAATGATGGTTAGGACCCACTTGTCTGACGTTATCTCGACCCATCTTTGGTAGAAGAGGGTAAGTCTGCCCGCTATGGTTTCTCCCTGTGGATGGGTCTGCTGATTCTCATTGTGGGGTGCAGCCAGGGCCTGTACCTGGGCCTGCTCCCCTCTTGTTGTGTCTGTTCCTAAAGGACTGAGCCCTGCCTGTGGGGCGAGGTGCTTGGTAGTGTGGGTTCTTGTACGGTCTAAAGCGCTGAGCTCCTCTACCCTTGGTTCTTCGGGGGGAGGAGCACTGATTTATTTTGTTCCTGTCCTCCGGTAGACGAGGTACTGCTTCTCCAATTCGCTTCCGAACAGGAGTGATCCTTTAAAAGGCACTCTTGTGAGGTTCACTTTGGAGGTTACGTCTGCTGACCAATTTCGGAGCCATAGTTGTCTTTTGGCTGCCACTGCTGAGGCGACGCCCCTGGCTAAGGTGCGCACCAAGTCTGAGGTCACATCCGTGAAGAAGGATACCGCAGGTTCCATAGTCTCACTGGGCTTGGTTGCGTTTCTGGAGAGGAGCAAGCAAGCACGTGCCACGAGGGCGCAGCAAGAAGTGATCTGTTCAGTCATTCTGTTGCGTTGTAGGACTGTTTAAGGATGGATTCCAGTTGTCTGTCCTGGGCATCCTTTAGTGCCGCTCCTCCCTTGACGGGAATAGTCGTGCACTTGGAGATTGTGCAGACCATGGCATCCACCTTTGGGAACCGCAGGAGTTCCTTAGCCATGGGTTCCAGGGGGTATAGGGCTTCTAGGGCCCGTCCTCCTTTGAAGCTGGCCTCTGGGGCATTCCATTCCAGGTCAATCAGTTGCCTTACGACCTGCAACATTGGGAAATAGCATGAGGCCTGACGGAGGGACACCAAGATGGGGGTTTATCTTTGGTTCCGCTGTGGTGTCCGTGCCTGGAATGCCCAGCGTCTTCACGGTCTGGGACATGAGAGCTGGTAGCTCGTCTTTGGAGAAGAATCGCAGCATGGCTCGGTATGGTTCCATCCCAGGAGGGATTTCTCCTTCCTCTAGGGAGTCAGTCTCTCCCTCTGAGGTGTCTGTGTCCCCGGTAGGGAGGCTCTTGCTTAGAAACGGACCTTCTCGATGGGCCCGAGAGGTGCTTGGAAGGCCTTGCGCTTATGGTGGAGACTGGGACTGGGTCGCAGCCGGGACCGAGTGCGCTTGGACAAAGGTTTGCAGCCCTTTGAAGAATTCCACCCAGGAAAAGGTCCCTGGGTCCATGTTGATTCCAGGCGGAGTTATAGTGGAGGCCCCCCGAGGTGCCTTCCTGTGTAGGCGCCGAGTTGGAGATAAAGAGGTCCCGGAGTACTATCATTAGTGGATCCGGATCCCTCTACTGGCTGTGGGGGACCTTGCTTTGGTTCCTCCTGAGCCTCTTCGCACTGCTGGCATAGGGAGGAGGCCACTTCAGGTTGCACAGCTCTCAGGTGGCAGGCTGGGCAGAGGGCTTGTCCCTTGGCTTTCATGGCCGGCGGTGCCATGGTTTGTGCACGTGGAGTGCTTCAAACCTTGTCTGTGCGCGTAGGTATGCGCGCCGGAGGCTTCGCTGTGTGTTCAGGCTATTTTGTGCACCTGGCTAAGATGTGCGCGCCGCTGTGCACACAGAAATATTTGTCAGGATGTTTGTGCGGGCCGCTATGCGCGTCACTGTGCGCGTCACTGTGCGCACAGCACAGTTGTGCGCACAGCTATGCGCACGGCTCGGATATGCGGACAATACGGCAGTCAAGGAGGGGAAATGACACCGACCCCCCCCCCCCCCCCGGGTTTCCACGTGTGTGGACCCTCGCACCGGATCGGGGTCCAGCCCAGACGGGGCTCCTCAACCAGATTTAACAGACGCCGGAAGGGACGATCTGTGCGGCTATCCAAGCCTCGGAGACCGGAGACATAAGAGGTTTCTACCTTACCTGGTCTCGGCATTTCCCGGTCTCATGCCGGGTGGTCTCCGGCTGCAGAGGGAGAGGGAGAGGGAAATACCTTCACCACCGTGCTCGATTCTGCACCCGCTGCCTCTCAGCCACCCTGGGGGCTAAGTCCATGCTGGGAGCCGGCTACCGGACAGAGGCTCCCCTCTGAGGGATCTCGGAAATCACCTCAGGAATTCTCGACTGTGGGAGGGACCCTTAGGTATCATCGCAGGAGAGCGGGGCTCATCTTCTTGAGGTAAGTTTTCTTTCTTCTTTGTTTTAAAATTGTTAACACTCTTCTACTGAGGAAGAGTCTCTATCTGCTTTAGGAGACTAAGAAATACTGAAGAGCTGACGTCAGTTTTGAAATCGGACTCCTTCTCCCATCTGCTATCAGGAGTACACTATACCCGTTGGTCCTGGCTCCATCTGGCTACTCGCTAGGAAATTTTCTCTTTTTTGATTTTTGAATGTTCTGAATCGTTCTATCATTTGTTTTTAGGCAACAGCCTTTCATATATAAAGAAGTTTAATGTTCCCCTGAAAAAGCAAAGTGATTGTGAAACATCGGCCGTGTTGGGCTGGTTTTTCAATTCTTTTCCACGGCTGTAGTTATTAGCTATGCCTTTCTTTGGACTGTGGGATTATAAAATCAAGTTAAAAATAAGGACCCAAAAATTTTTTTTTAGATATTAAGAAGATTAAAAAATAATAAAAAGTTTTTGTTTTTCTAAAAAATTAGATTAATGAAGGTGAATGATAGAAAAGACCGGTTGGTTTCTTTGTAGACAAAACGTCTGGCTTGCTGACACCTTCAATTAGGCTTTACCACTATTGAGCATAGTGAGTTTTTTTGTTTCCCCCCCTTTTATTTGGGATTATTACTCTTTTGGGTAACCGTCTTGACTTCATTTATATTAGGTAATTGAAATCTCCCATTATTATTACACTTCCAAATTGGTTAGCTTCCCTGATTTCTCTTAGCATTTCATCTGTCTGACCATTTTGTCCAGGTGGATGGTAGTATTCTCCTATCACTATACTCTTACCCAACACACATGGGATTTCTACTCATATAGATTCTACTGAGCATTTAGTCTCTTGGACTCTAGTCTGTTGGACTCTATACCCTCCCGGACATAAAGTGCCACACCCTCACCAAGTTGATCCTCACTATCATTGCGATATAATTTGTACCCTGATATAGCACTATCCCAATGGTTATCCTCCTTCCACCAGGTCTCTGTGATGCCAATTATGTCACTCATCATTTACTGCTGTACACTCTAACTCTCCCATCTTACTTCTTAGACTTCTGGCACTGGCATACAGACATATCAAAGTGTGTTTTTTGTTTGTATTAACAACCGGCTTTCCAGTTCTTATGGATAATTTGGAAATCTTTAGCTCAGGTGATTTTTTATATATAGACACATAGACTACGTTTGCTTTTATTGGAACCTCTCTGTTGGGATGCCCTAACTCTTCTGTTTCATTAGTATCCTTCAAGGATACATTTCTCCGAACCATGCACTGCTGAGTGACTGTCGGCTTTCCCCCTTGTTCTAGTTTAAAAGCTGCTCTATCTCCTTTTTGAAAGTTAGTGCCAGCAGCTTGGTTCCACACATAGTGAGACGGAATGACATCCAAAACTCAAACAGAGCCTCTGCACACAGCCCGGACTGTACCACAGATTTAGCGAGATATGGGTCAGGTTTTTTTTTTTATTATTTTATTTAAAATTCTCATCACAATGCAATAATAAGGCCCAAATACAAGCCAACAAAATATTACACTCAGTAATCATAGACATAGAGAGAGACCAATATTCAGAAGGCTATTTAGTGGACAGGTTATCCGGCTAAAATTAGCTGTAAAACATGTGCAATATATTCAATGGGATAAATGTCCTACTGAATATACTACCCTAAAGATATATGGCTACATATATAGATACTTAACGGAACATCTTTGAATATCAATGGTTAGTAGAGATGTGTAAAATGAAAAAAAAACCCAAACAAAAAACATATGTCAATGGCTTGTGCCCCGTGTCGCTTGCTCCCCTCTGAAAATTATAGGAAGCTTTCATGTACCTAACCTAAAGTATCTTTTGGGATGTTTTTCTAAGTAGAACAATGTTTCTCTCAGGTTTAATTGCCGCTTGTCTCATTACTTTCATACACATTTTTCCATGCTTTTTACTTTTGTAAGACCTCCTCAACCTGTTATGCCTTTTCCTTAAAGTAGCTCTTATGTCTTGCTTTTGCACCACTCTCAGTAGTGAGGGTTTATTTGCATTTCTCACATTTCTCCTCGTCTACCACTAGCGTTTCTCTGTACGCACCAAAGATATTAATTTTGCTGCAACGATGTGATGCTGATTATTTAAGAGCTGCCTGCATCAATCACCTCAGCTCTCATGCTCTTTGATTCCTATAGTTTAAATTCATGACCTTTCACCTTCTGAAGGCTCAAAGGCCTGGATCCTGTCCTGCCACTCCTCAGCAAAGTCCACAATGTCTGCTGTACCATCCTTGTCTGGTGTTCCTGCTCCAGCAGCCGCTAGTGCCCAGGTGGAGGTGGCATCGCTGTGCCTGCTGCCAGTCTCGTCTTGGCTCTCTGTGTTACCAAAGCTGCTGCCTTCACTTACAGAATCCACTGAGGCCAGTGGAATTGGCAACTTCGAATTGCCTTCTAAGTCCCTGTTGCTCTCCACCACCCCTGCGAGGAGAAGGTCAGAGTCGGCCACAGGATCCTACCCTGCCTGCCCTAACTCTTTAACAGGAGAAACTTTATTGGCCTCCATGAAACCCAGCACCTGAAGTGCCTCCGATCCACTTTCTCGCGTCTGTTTCCTGGAGCAACCCTTCCAGTCCTCCATGGAATGAAGATCTTCCCCTCCTTTTTCGCTTTGGTATAACAATTAGCCATCTCTCAATAGCAAAACCCTCAGCTTAAAAAGCAAGGTGCAACCTCCCAGAAACTGTTCACTAAGACCAGCTCACTGCTCCTCAAGCCTTCTGACACCAGGCTGATGTCACAATCCTAGCACCTCCCACTCAGGCAGTGACCCCACCCACACCATTGATGATGTCACTGCAGCTGTCCCTGATATCTGCTGCCTGATTTACCCTTTCCTGCTGGCACTTTTTCTGCAATTACATTTTTTTATTGAGCTATTTTGAAAGCTGAAATTGAATAATAATACTTGAGAAGTATGTCTAAAGCTCTCATACTATGATGTGAAACATATCTGAGTAAATTCCTAGTTCAGTTTAAAAGAAAATGCATGCATTTAAACAGATTTCATCTTTCTCCCCTGTTTGTGCTTAATGCATGTCAGGAGAAACTGGAAAACTAAAAACAATTTATGCAAAATGGATTCAGTTTCTAAGTATCAAGAAAGCTCTCAGCTGTCCCTCAGCCTTCACTGGTGACCCCAGTTCTGTCTTTGCAGATAGTGGTGTAATCCTATTTCCGAATTTGTCTGGAGCTGTCTTCTCACATATTTCACAATGCAGGTCCCAAGGGATGAATATTTTCTGTGGGGGTAAAGGTAGTTCTTTGTGGCCCAGATGATGGTTTGCTTCTCCTGAAATGTGTGTATCTCTGGTAGTGTTCTTGTGACAGGGACAAACAGGCTGGACACAGACTGAGTGTTCAAATAAAATTTACTGAATTTATTTCCAAAACTTCCATCATGGTCCAATAGCTATTCCACACTGAAACTGTCCAGTGGAAATATTTAGAATGTCTCTCTGTTGATGGATTTGTGTCCTTTTCTCAAATCTCTAGGGTAAAGCTTATCAGTTTTCTCCTCAGTGTAAAATTGTCCCAGTGTGAGGGGAATCCTTCTGGGGAATCCCAAAGCCCGAAAAAAATCCTACCCGTCCAAAAATTCAGTCTCTTGCCCACAGCCTGTATCCTGCATCCCAGGGTGAAGATCCTGTTGAGGGTCTCCAGATCTTCGACCTTCTTCTCAAATAGCCAATAGATGTGGCTTCTCTGAAGGAAAGTTCTGAGGCACACATGCGCCAACTATACAAGCCCAGCGAACTGGGAGGAGGGATGGATCAAAATCCTCCTCACAGCAAAAAGGGGAACCTTCTGCACTTCCCAAAATCTTTCTCTGACTGGGGTGTTGCTGCACTGATATTGCTCCTTCTCTGACCTAGAAGTGTGGCTCACAGATCCCCAGCCCTTGTCCTCAGGATCCGGGGACTAACCTTCATCATAAGGGTTCAAGGTTTCAATCCAGTCACCAACTCTCCAAAAATCTTAATAAGGTCTCTCTTTCAAAAATGAGGCAGACCCTTTCAGGAAGGATATACACTGATAAGGAATCTAACAGAAAAACACTAACATAAGAAAATGCCATACTGGGTCAGACCAAGGGTCCATCAAGCCCAGCATCCTGTTTCCAACAGTGGCCAATCCAAGCCATAAGAACCTGGCAAGTACCCAAAAACTAAGTCTATTCCATGTAACCATTGCTAATGGCAGTGGCTATTCTCTAAGTGAACTTAATAGCAGGTAATGGACTTCTCCTCCAAGAACTTATCCAATCCTTTTTTAAACACAGCTATACTAACTGCACGAACCACATTCTCTGGCAACAAATTCCAGAGTTTAATTGTGCGTTGAGTAAAAAAGAATTTTCTCCGATTAGTTTTAAATGTGCCCCATGCTAACTTCATGGAGTGTCCTCTAGTCTTTCTACTATCCGAAAGAGTAAATAACCGATTCACATCTACCCGGTCTAGACCTCTCATGATTTTAAACACCTCTATCATATCCCCCCTCAGTCGTCTCTTCTCCAAGCTGAAAAGTCCTAACCTCTTTAGTCTTTCCTCATAGGGGAGTTGTTCCATTCCCCTTATCATTTTGGTAGCCCTTCTCTGTACCTTCTCCATCGCAATTATATCTTTTTTGAGATGCGGCGACCAGAATTGTACACAATATTCAAGGTGCGGTCTCACCATGGAGCGATACCCCACCCATGCCTGTTCTGCATGGGTGGGGACATAAACATATTGGTAGTCTTTTTGGGGAAGGGACTCTGGCTAGCGGTAGACACCGTCTCTTTACTCCCCAACAGGCCAATACAGTACAGTGCTCCGGTGGAGCGCACTATTAACCCGAGTTTGGACGCACTAGCTTTACCCCTTATTCAGTAAGGGGTAATAGTGCGTCGGAAACGCGCGTCCAACCCCCCCCCCTGAAATTAATAGCGCCCGCAACATGCAAATGCCAAGCAGCACATTTTACTTTCAGAAATTAGCGCCTCCCCAAAGGCTGGCGTTAATTACTGCCGGCACTGGGAAAGTGCACAGAAAAGCAGTAAAAACTGCTTTTCTGTGCACCCTCCGACTTAATATCATGGCGATATTAAGTCTGAGGTCCCAAAAGTTAAAAATAATTTAAAATACATTTTAAAAAATTTAAAATCGACCTGTGGCTTGAAAACTAGACGCTCAATTTTGCTGGCATCTGGTTTCCGAACCCGTGGCTGTCAGCGGGTTTGAGAACCGACGCCGGCAAAATAGAGCGTCAGCTGTCAAACTCGCTGACAGCCGTCGCTCCTGTCAAAAAAGAGGCGATAGAGACGTGCTAGTGTCCTTAGCGCCTCTTTTTACTGCGGGCCCTAATTTGAATATTTTGTTTTATTGAATCGCCCACTCTCCCGCGAACTTTACTGTATCGGCCTGCAAGTGCGAGTCCTTTGTTGGATGGGGGGAAATTATCTTCCAAGGCCCTGAGTGCTAAGAGTGCCTCTGGTAGTTCTCTGTACTCCTGCGTGAGGAAAATTCCATTAAGAAACTTCACTCTGTGGACCCATGGTGCAAGAACCACTGCAGATGCTGAAAGTGGTGCCCAAATTAAAGGTTTACTTGCAGTTAATAACAAACAAATTGCGCTGTACTAATTTGATTGAGACTGCTGTTGCAACAAAAAAAAAAAAAGAAATATATATATATATATATATATTCAACTACCCAATCTATCACAAAGAAGTGTGAAATAATTACCGTTTCACGCAGTCATTTAAACGTTACACTGATTTAATTGATAGCTATTTAACAACCTGGTTCATCAATTCATTCTCCAATTCTGTGACTTTGATGCAGGACGTCTACGTTACGAACTAGGTTCTATGCAAGACTTTACTGAATCAAAAACGCCCGCTTCTCTGCTAACCCATATATATTAAATGCCGCAGGCTACGTCCGGGTTACGAGATCACGTGACCTAATATTTATCGCACTGGGCTCCGACGCAGTTCAACAAGGAGGGTCCGGGACAAACCATTCAGGGGCCACCTGAGGGACGAGCGTCTCAGCCTGCCTCCCATTAGCCCCTTTTCCTACATAGCAAGTACAAAAGTACAAGTCATCTAACAAATAAAGAAAACGAATAAAAGCCATCTTCGTGGCGCCATGGTTCTTTCCTACGTTCCAGCGTTAGATGCGCCTAATAAAGAACGTGCGTACCCCGTCTGACGCCTCGTTGGTGCGGCGGGCCCTGATTGGCTTCATCAACCTCGTCGTCGGCGCCTCAATTGTCGTTCACTTCCGTTTTCCTGTCAGTGTCTGCTTTGGGTCTCTGTAGGGTGAGCTAATCGCATTTAAGCCGGAGAGCTGGGACATCTCCAGTTGTCTAAGTAGTCGCTGGGGTCGCTATTGCAGCCATTATGTCCTCCGGTAGGTAGTGCTCGTCCACGCGCGACCATGTTGGTAGGACGTGCATGGCTGTGTGTGAGCCAGCGCGCGCAAGTCACTCCTCGTGGATAAGGAAGGCCTTGGGCCACTCTAATACTCGCGCGCCAGCCTTCTCGAGGACGCGGCTTTTCTGACTGACGGTTTCTTACCCCCACCCTGGGGCTGGTGGCCTGTGACGCAGAGGCAAATGGGATTCGGCAGCCATGTTAGACATGGGGAGGCGGGAAGTTTGTAGGCCGCGGGAGAGGATGATTAAAGGGGCGTTATGCTTTGTAGTTCTCGGCTCCTTTTTTTTTTTTTTTTTTTTTTTTCATTTTTTCAGATGAGCTCTGCTTTTCGCTGGGTTCTTCTAGCATTAACACCACCTGAAAGTCTAACTTGGTTGGCTGACACTTTTTATAAACCTTTATCATTGAAACTTGCTGTGAGTTTTGCACGGGCACGTAGAATAGGTACTGGAGCACGCTAAAAACTGAGAGGGGTAATGTCCTTAATTTATAACTCTCCGTGATTTAGTTAGTCTCTTGTAAACTAGGGTTGTGTGAGCGGGCGTTGAAAATATTCTTTTTACATAAGAAATAAGCCCATTAAGCCCAGCATTTTGTCCACTAATCCAGGTCAGAAGTATCGCGTAAAATTCCAAAGAACAGCTCCTGTCCTCGTTGCTCATAACCAGGGATAAACTATGCCTTTCTCTCTAGGCCTAATAGTGGTTTATGGACTTTTCCTTTAGGGACTTGTCTAAATCCCATTTTAAACTTAGCTACTCCTAATTGCTTTCACCATATCCTCTGACAAATTCCACAGTTTGTGTGCTTGAAAAAGTATTTTTCTGATTTGTTTTAAAAATGCTACCTGTTAGCTCCATGGAGTGTTTCCTAGTTCTAGAAATGTAGGACAGGATAAATAGGTTCCTTGTTTACCTATTCTACTCCATTCAAGATTTATAGACCTCTATCATATCTCCTCTTGGCTATTTCTTTTCCAAGCCTAATCTTTTAAAGTGGACAATACAAGCAAAATCAGCAGCTCAAGATGTTGAATTACCTCTGCTGTTCTCTGATAAGCTTGGATCTGTGGTGAGAGGGGTTTAATATGTGAGTGAGGGGGTTACAGGAGGTATGGGATATGTATGAGAGAAGAGAGAGAGTGGTTATATATAGTAAGTGAGGGAATTGGAAGGTGTGAGTGGATCTGCCTGATCCAGGATCCTCTGCTATTCTTCAGCCCTTCTTCCCTATGATCCCTATCCCTCTCTTCTCTCCTGTTCTGTCTTCTGCCTCCTTTCTCAATACCAATCACTAAGGTCCCCCCCCTCAAAAAAGTATAGTATATTCGTAACACAATGCTAACAAATTATATGGCAACACAATCATAAGACTATTTCACAAATGCATATATTATGTGCAGTCATAAAATTAGGGTGGGCCAAGAATTTCTCATACTAAGCTTATTATCTAGCAAATGGCAATTAACATCAGCAATAGTAAATAAACTTGTATTCTATAAAATAAAATGCAAATGTACTGTAGAATAGTCTAACTTTTCAAGGGTAAATTACACAGCAACTGCTGCAGGAAACTGGGGACCGTGAATATATAGTTCCCAGGCTTAGTAGAATGGGGTTTAAGTACTGTTGGTTCTTGGCCTGGCAGGATTTCTTGAATAAATAGTTAACCTTAAACTGATTGCATAGAGGGACAGATCAGTTTAGTGTCAAATGAAAATGTCTGTATTTGAGGGATTAGTATTGTTAACCCATCCATAGAAGAAAACCAGAATAGTTGGACAGAAAATACCTCTTTATAAGGCTGACATGTTTAAGGATATACGTTTTCAGGGCTCTTTTGTAGGTAATCTCTGTAATTGATACATTACAAGGCATTCTAATATAGGATCTGATTTGGGTTATAAGATTTTGAAATAAATCTGATTAGGGACTTTTTCTGTTCCGTGCATTTAATACACCCTCCATTTACCTTCATTTTGGTTAATTCAAAGATTACATAAGTATAGCTATAGTGATTTTTTTTTTTTGTTATAATTTCTGTACAGTCTTCTTTAGAAATCATTCCAAAACAGTATACAAAACACAAATAGCAATTTGTCAAAAATACCATATGTATAGCTAGAGGCCTGGGTAAGAGGTTAGTATTACAGGTTCAGTTTGTGCGTTTAACCATTATTAGGGCTTAAACTTTGCAAAAATAACAGCAGTGGCTTGAAGGTAAGGATCTTTATCACTTAATTTATTTTGAACATCTGATCATATAACATCTCTATGAACATTCATATGTTAATACCTACACCGCCCCGTTAACTTGACATTTCCTATAATAGTTTTTGTCTGTTGCTCACAAATAAGCAAAAATGATACTCAGCTGTTTGTTTAGTCATGTGGTTATTTAATTCAAAGTGGGACATGAATAACAACCTTATATTAATGCAACTAAAAAAGATATTATATAAACATGCAAAGATTTGTGCTGTAGACTTAGAACAGTGGTAGAGCACAAGAGTAAAATCATTCACCAAAATGTCAATATTCATCAAAAGTTCTAAGGAAAGCTTTTTCATATCCAAAATGTCATTAACAAGACTACTGGAAATAATCAAACTTAATGTACACAAGTCGGGTGCCAAAATCTTTATCCAGCTAGACAATTTCAAGGTATATATGGTGAAGAGAAATTATAATTCAGTAGATGACAAACTATCATGACAATGTACATTACGTTCTTTTGATTTCCAGCAGTTTAGTTAATGACTACATTTGGATATAAACAGGGTTTTTAAAGAAATATTAGATTGTGGATAAGTGCAAAGTGATGTATATAGGGAAGAATAATCTGTCTCCTTAATGTTGTGTTATCACCCAGAAAAATGATTTTGGAATCATTGTGGGCAGTACTATAAAACCCTCATCTGTGGCAGTGGTCAAAAAAGCAAAGACAATGTTAGATAAGAATGGAATGGAAAATTAGTGTATCTTAATACTTCTGTATCAGTCCATCACTGTGTGCAATTCTGGTTCATATTTAAAAAAAAAAAAAAAAAAAAAAAGTATAAAGAAGGGTGGCCAACATGATAAAAGGGGATGGAACAGCTCACCTAAGGAAAGCATAAGAAGTTAGAGGTCTTCAGCTTAGAGAAGAGGTAGCCAAGAGGAGATGTCTATAAAATCTTGAGTGGAATGGGTAAATAGGGAATGGTATTTATCTTTCAAAGAGTCTAGGACTAGGGGACAACTTTGATGCTAGTAAGTAGCACATTTAGACTATTTTTTTACTCTGCACAACTGTAGAATTCGTTGCCAGAGGTTGTGGTGAAAGTAGTTAGCATAGCAGGGTTTAGACAAATTACTGGAGGAAAAGTCCATAAACTGTTAGCCATGTAGATATAGGAAATTCACTGCTTATCCCTAATTATAAGAGAAAGATTGGGTCTATTTTTTTTAGGATCCTGCTGGGTTCTTGTGAGCTGGATTAGCCACTATTGGAGACAGGCTGCTGGACTTGATGGACACAGTATGACATTACTTTTATATTTATCCTCACTCTTGGTATCCAGCCCTAGTCATAAGTACCTGGCAAATCTGAAAGAGTAGATCCATTCCTTTTTTGCTCACCCTCAGGGATAAATAGTGGCTTTTCCCAGTCTACCTGATTAATAATGGTTTTCCCACAAATAAACAGGCTGAATTAGCCATGCTGTCTGGGGAGATGTCTTCCAGGACGGCCGAGGCAGAGCTTCCTCTAGCTGACAACTTTGCTCTGTGAGCCTGCGCCTACTTTCCTGTGCGGCGCCATCTTCCCCTCAGTCTTGTCCTAGTGCGAGTTGCATGCGGAGCGCCTCAACTCCCTCGATCCAGTTCTTCTCCGACCGTTTTTCTTCAATCTTCTGCACCCGGCATGCCTCCCAGGCTGCCGGGATTCAAATTCTGCCAGTGTGGCAAGGTAATGTCTGAGACAGACGGGCACAGTTACTGTTACTTGTGCCTGGGCCCGGAGCTTGACATGGCCGAGCCCACCGCCCTCCCATTACAAACTGTACTAGATGCGGTCATGACCAAAGCCTGGAAGTGCCATTTCTTGGGCCTGGCCACCTTCAGAAAAACGGACCTAAAATTCCGTATGCGACAGTCCTCCCTTCTTTGGTGCTTTACAGCTTCCCCACGCATCCGTTGTGGTGGAATCAGCAATGAAGAGGGCCAAAAAGTCCTGCCTCCACTCCCACATTCCTCCAGGCCAGGACTCCAGGTACCTGGATGACTTCAGGCATACCTATCCGGGATGCTGAACGCTAAGATTCAGCAACATCAATTCTATATAACTCAATACTTCTAAAAGTGCCTACAGTTTCTCAAGCCCTTCGTCGCCACACAGCTGCGATGCCTCAACCCTTCCATGACATGGAGGAAGGCCTGCAGCATCTGTTATGAGCTATCTATGAAGTCTTCAAAACATCAGCCCATACTACAGCAGGGGGCATTGCAGCCAGGAGGATAGCATGGCTCTGGGCCAGCGTCATTCGTGAGGATGACCACAAAAAGCTGGAAGACATCCCCTGCCATCCAGACATCCTCTTTGGGGAAAAGTTGTGAGACTGTGGTGCAGCTAAAAGATCAGAACATTGCTGTGATGTCCCTAGCATCCCCATCGGACCAGTCTGGCTCGAAGAAATATTATCCAACCTATAGGAAGCCATGTTTTCCTCGACGACTATTCCGCCAGTACCTGGTTTACCTGGCACCTTTCTACCCTCCGGTGCGACTGGCACAGCAACAGCCATGGAATTGTCAACAGGGCCCACGACAGCAATTACTTCCACAACCATTCCTGCTAACCCCAAATCCCAACAGGGTTTTTAGAGAAACGGGGACCACTTCCACTGCTATGTACAGGGAGTATTTCCCATTTCTACAACTCCTGGGAAACCATCACTTCAGATTGTTAGGTTCTCTCCATCGTCAAGGATGGCTTGGAAGCCAGCTCTTCCACATCACTCCACTGAAGGGGATTGCACCTTGTTGTGGGAGGAAATATCCTTGCTTCTACACCAGTGTTCCATCCAGCAGATTCCCAAGCCCCACTGGGTCAAGGGTTCTACTCCCAGTACTTCCTCATACCCAAGAAGTTGGGGGGGGGGGGGCTTGCACCTCATCTTGCATCTCTGAGCCCTAAACAAGTTCCTGGTCAAGGAAAAATTCAAGATGACTTCGCTCAAGTCCATCCTTCTGTTCCTCCAACCCAACAATTGGATGTGCTCACTAGACCTCAAGGATGCCTACTTGCACATCCCCATGAACCCCTCCTCCTGGCACTACCTGTGTGCTTAGGTCGAGAACCAGCACTATCAGTATAAGGTTCTACCCTTTTGGACTAATCTACCCTAAGGGTATTTACCAAGTGCCTAACAGTAGCAGTAGCCTAGCTCAGGAGACAAGGAATTTGACTGTTTCCGTACCTAGATGACTGGCTGCTGGTAGCCCCACAGCCCGCCGCCCTGCAGAGCAACCTGATCACCATGATCCAATGCCTGGAAGGTCTGGAATTGGTGATAAACTACAAAAAATCCAGCCTTCAACCCATGTGGAATCTTCAGTTCGTTGGTGCCTGTATCAACACAGCTCAAGGCCAGGTGTTCCTACCAATGGACAGGGCCAATGTGCTCTGCACCCTAGCCCTACAGATGAACTCGACCTGCACGTCGACCCGCCAGCTCTTGACATTACTAGGCCACATGGCGGTGGCCATCTGTGTTGTCTTGCACACGCCTACACATCCACAGGCTGCAGTGTGGTCTGAAAGTCCAGGACTGGAATAGGCCACAACTGCATTAGAATGTTTCTCAACGAGCGTATTGGCTAGATTTGGTTATTGTCCTTGAAAGAATAGTTGCATGGACTGGTTTATTCATGATTTTTTTTTTTTTTTTTTTGGGGGGGGGATTCAACTTTACTATTCCTATCTTCAATGAGCAAATTTAGAACACTTTTATTGCTTGTCATTTATCTTAAGCTATCTTTAGTTACTCAAGAATTTTACAAGATTTGTGCTGTTTTGCTGACATGCTCTAATTCTTGTTTAAAAAGCTTTCTTTTTTTTTTTTTTAATAGATTCTGGGAGTTATAGGCATCCTGGGGGCCAGCAGCAGCAAAGGTATGTTGTGTTTTTTATTTTATTTTCTAACACTTAAGTGGGACCCTATACAAAAGGGAGAGCAAGATTTTTAAGGGGGAAGGGTCAGTTTTATTTACCGTATTTTTCGCTCCATAAGACGCACTTTTTTTTCCCCCAAAAGTGGGGGGGAAATATCTGTGCATCTTATGGAGTGAATATAAAAAAACCCACCCCAACCCTTTAAAGTTAATTAACTACAAACCCCCCCCCCCCCAAGACTTGCTAAAAGTCCCTGGTGGTCCAGCGGGGGTGTGGGAGTGATCTCCTGCACTTGGGCTGTCGGCTACCAGTATTCAAAATGGAGCCGATAGCCTTTGCCCTTACTATGTCACAGGGGCTACCAGTGCCATTGGTCGGCCCCTGTCACATGGTAGCAATGGACGGCCCACAGGGGAGTGGACAGAAATGGTCCTCAAACCTGAAAATGGGGACCCAAAAACATTTTATGCCCTCCCCTAATTTGCTCCATAAGACGCACAGACGCCCAGGAACAGAGAGCCGGTTTAGCACACTATTGTTTTTATTTTATTTTTTTTAATTGTCCTGCTCTGAATCCTAGGTGTGTCTTATGGAGCGAAAAATATGGTATATTGCAGATACAGTTCTGACAGTATAAAATGCAGCAGCAACAAACCTATCCATATCTAATATCTTTTTCTAAATGTAGCTATCCTAATTTTATATCTAGCATAACTCTTAAAATGACCCCTTTAGGTTTGGAAAAAGGTTATCGGTATTAATGGCCTGAGCTGGGTGTGGGAAGGACAGCCTTACCTGTCTTGCAGCTCCTGTCTGTCAAGCCATCATACATCTCATCACACTCAAACTTTGCCACTTTGGAAAGGCATGTCCTAGTCTGGCTCAAATTTACTAGCCCAGCAGTTGTCCAGGCTATATGAGTGGGGCCTACTTTCACTTCTTTAACTATTTCTGTTTTTAGTAACTAAAGTAAAAAAAAAATGTAGAAAGTGTGCTGCTTTCTGAAAGTTTGACTTTTAAGTACAACAAAGATTAAATTTAATCAGCCTTGTGATGTAGCACATGTAAAATGGTCTTAACTAGTTTTCAGGTTTTTATAGACTCACCAATAAATTTACCTAATTTTATTGAAGTAGATCAGTTTTTACTGATTTACTTTTTTTGTTCACTTAATTTACCAGGTATTTTGTAATGAAATGCCACCCCAGTGGTTTTGTATTGCAGCACTGAAGCAATTTTTAAATGTAAAACTCGCTCCAGACACCTGACAACCACTCACATTAAACTGTATTGGAGTAACAGCTTAGTGGTTAGCACAGTGGGCGGCAAGTCAGAGTTCAAACCCTGCTGGCATACCTTGTGTCTACGGCAAGTTTCTTCACCCTCCATTGCCTCAGCTACCATCTTAGATTGTAAGCCCTTTAGGGATAGGCAAATATCTACAGTACCTGAATGTAGCTTGCCTTGATCTAACAATGAAAAGCTGTGAGCTAAATAGTGTAATAAACTGATTCTCTAACCTTGTCTGCCTTAAACCTTTACAGTTTATTTAGGATGCAGCAGCAAAATTTCTTTCTGCTGATCTGCATTCAGTCCTTTCATTGATGTCCCATCCATTTCCATGTTTAACATAAGATATGCCATACTGGGTCAGACCAAGGGTCCATAAAGCCCAGTATCCTGTTTCTAACCATGGCCAATCCAAGTCACAAGTACCTGTCAAGTATCCAAATGCTAAATAGATCCCATGCGACAAGTGGTGGCTATTCCCTAATGCAGCAGTTCTCAACCAGTGTGTTACCACACTTGCCGGTCCCCTGCTAGCCCAGCTGCTCCCCCTACCCCAGCAAAATAGAAACTTATCTTCCGCCTGGGCTTAAAATGCCCGGGCGGAACGCAGCAGGAGAGCTGGAGTCGGCGGTACCAGCATGGTCTCTTCTTCCTATGACCCAGAAGAGGAAGTAGTATGCAGCAGCCTCACGTGCGGGAAGAAACTATGCTAGTGCAGGCAGCATCAGCCCGGAGAAGAGGCGCACGGTCTGAAGAATGAGCACCACGGCACGCAGGACAAGAGGAGCAACATCTATCCCCACTGTGGAAGGGAGTCCTTTCTTGAGGCGGCTGCTGCTAAGGCTGGCATTGGAGGAGGCTGCTGCTGCTAGTTCTATGGAAAGGGGGGGGGGGGGGGGAGAGTGAGCAAGCATGTGTTTGAGATTCTGTGTATGTGACAGCATGTATCTGTAAGTGTGTGATTGTGATTGAGATCATTTGTGTGTGAGGGAACATGAATGTAAGTGTGACTGAGAACCTGTATGTGTAAGTGAGATCATGTGTATGTATGATTAAGATCTTGTATGTATAAGTAAGAGAGCATGTGTCACTGTATGTGATTGAGAGCTGGTGTAGGTGAGAGAGTGTGTGAGAAACACAGCATGTGTGTAAATGTGATTTCCTAGCATGTAGCAGATGGACTTAGGACCAATGGGTATAGTGTACTGATAGCAGTTGGAGAAGGATCAGATTTCAATCTGACGTCAGTACTAGTACATATACCCCAGCAGGAAGTGCTGCTCTTCAGTATTTTCCATCTCCATAGCAGTTCGGGACTCTATGCACGCTCGCACAGTGTTAGAGTAATTTACCAAAGAAACCCAAAACAAATCTTACATCTACAGACGAGCCCCGCTCTCCTGCGGTGACACCCCTTGGGTCCCTCCCCCAGCTGAGAATTCCTGAGGTGATTTCTGCGATCCCTCAGAGGTTGGCCTCTGTCTGGCAGCCGACCCTCGGCATGGACTTAGCCCCTGTCAACAGGTGAGGCTGAGAGGCAGCGGGTGCGACTTCAAGCGCGGCGGTGAAGGTACTTACCTCTCCCCCCGCAGCTAGAGACCGCCCGGAACGAGACCGGGAAATGCCGAGACAAGGTAAGGTAGAAAACTTCTTTAAAGTCTAAGGTCTCCAAAGTTCGAAGAGTCGCACAGGTCGTCAGCTGGCGCCAGTGCCATCAGGTTGATCAGTCCTAGCAGGGCTAGGCCCCAGTCAGATTCAGGGGTCCTCCCAGGTGGAGAAACTCAGAGGTGGTCGCCATCTTGACCTGTTCACAGCCCTGTCCGCCGTCCTGAGGTAGGCTCCCGCTGGGGGACGTGAGTTCCGGTGTAATCTGGTCAGTGTAGCTTCCACTGCCATCCTCTTGGAGGGGTCGTGGCAGGGGGATTCCACAAACTTGTCTGGAGGGATGTGGTGGAAATCCAGATAATATCCCTCTTGAATGATGGCTAGGACCCACTTGTCCGAAGTTATCTCGACCCATCTTTGGTAGAATAGGGAAAGTCTGCCCCATATGGCTTCTTCCCTTGGACGGGTCGGCTGATTTTTCATTGTGGGGTGCGGCTGGGACCTGGCCCAGAGCCAGCTCCCCTTTTGTTGTGCTTGTTCCGAAAGGACTGGCTCCTGGCTGCAGGGCAAGCCGCTTGATATGTGCTTCTGTATGGGTTGAAGCGCTGTGATCCTCTGCCCCTAGAAGTTTGGGGGAAGGGTTGGGCGCATAAGTTTCGCCCATGCGCACAGCGGCCCGCGCATAACCTCGACGCACTGAAGCACAAAACTAGGCCGCCCAGTACCTGTATTTTTATGCGCACAAGCCATGGCACCACCGGAGAAGAAGCTCAGGGCCTTTGCCCAGCATGCCACATCAGAGCCTCACAGCATGAGGAGGCCACGGCCCTGTGTATACAGTGCGAGGAGGCCCTGGGGGATTCAGCCCATGGCCCTCCCCAGCCGGTGCCAGCATCCAGCTTCTCGAACAGTATGCCAGACCTTGCGCCCTCCGGCGGGAGCCTGCTTCAAACAGGGCTCCCCAGGGACATAGTGCCTCTTAATTTAGACCCAGTATCTATCTCCTGGGTGGAATTCTTCAAAGGCCTGCATACCTTCGTCCACATGCAGCCGGGGCCTCCGATAACACGGTAACAGCCGCTGCCAGAGGACCTCAACATCCCGGGACCCTCTATGCCCAGAGAAGTGCCTCCACTGCCCATAAGCCCCACCTTCAGGGACATGGAAAACTCAGACGATGATTCAGAACCCCTGGAGGAAGGGGAACAAGCTGTTTGCAGCCCTCCCAATCCCTAGAATACCTGGGAGTTCGGTTTGACACCAAACAAGACAGTCATCTTGACACCAACAAGGAGATCAAAACTGATGACCCAGTTGTGAACCCTGTTGAGCGAGCTTAGTCCCTCAGCATGGGACTAACTCAGAGTCCTCTGCCTCGTGGCATCCACACTGGAAGTAGTGCCATGGGCAAGAGCTCACATGAAACCCCTACAGCGCTCTGTCACGATGGAGCCCGCTGTCCCAGAACTACACCGTTCGTCTCCAGCTCCCGGACAAAGTTCGGACCCAACTATGATGGTGGCTACAAGAAGGCCATCTGAGCCAGGGAGTGAGGCTGTCCTCACCAACCTGGATCCTACTCACCACGGATGCCAGCCTATGGGGATGGAGAGCACACTGCCAGGAGCTAACCGCCCAGGGGCAATGGAACAAAGAAGAGTCTGGATGGAACATCAATCGCCTAGAAGCACGGGCAGTCAGACTAGCCTGCCTACGGTTCGGTCACACTCAGACAAATCAGTCAGTCATGTCAGACAACGCCACAACAGTGGCCTACATCAACCGTCAGGGAGGAACCAGAAGCCAACAGTTGTCTCTAGAAATAGACCCCCTAATGACGTTGGCGGAAGCAAACCTTCGAGAGATCTCGGCCGTCCACATCGCTGTGAAAGACAGCGTCGCTACGTATTACATCAGCAGAGAAAGCCTAGACCCAGGAGAATGGAGACTGTCGACCACAGCATTCCAGTTGATAGTAAGCTGTTGGGGAATACCAACCATGGACCTTTTGGCAAACCGGTCCAACGCCCAAGTGCCCAGCTTCTTCAGCCGCAGACAGGTACCTCAGTACCAAGGAATCAATGCCCTGGTACAGACCTGGACACAAAAAGCAGCAAGGTAGGCGATCTAGAAAAGCTGTGAGCAAAAATAAGAAGGTAGATGCCGAAGAATGTCTTTTTCAATCTTTATTGGCTGGAGACATATAAAACAAAAACTGCCCAACTCAGGCCGAGTTTCGCCACATCCATGTGGCTGCCTCAGGGGCTATGAGACAAACATACATAAATAATGTATGTTTGGAAAGTGTTCTAAACATCAAAATCACAGAACATATAGAAAGACATGGTTTAATGGAACAAAGTCAGCATGGCTTTACCCAGGGCAAGTATTGCCTCACAAATCTGCTTCACTTTTTTGAAGAAGTTAATAAACATGTGGATAAAGGTGAACCGGTAGATATAGTATACTTGGATTTTCAGAAGGCTTTTGACAAAGTTCCTCATGAGAGGCTTCTAGGAAAAGTAGAAAGTCATGGGATAGGTGGCGATGTCCTTTCGTGGATTGCAAACTGGCTAAAAGACAGGAAACAGAGTAGGATTAAATGGACAATTTTCTCAGTGGAAGGGAGTAGACAGTGGAGTGCCTCAGGGATCTGTATTGGGACCCTTACTTTTCAATATATTTATAAATGATCTGGAAAGAAATACGACGAGTGAGATAATCAAATTTGCAGATGACACAAAATTGTTCAGAGTAGTTAAATCACAAGCAGATTGTGATAAATTGCAGGAAGACCTTGTGAGACTGGAAAATTGGGCATCCAAATGGCAGATGAAATTTAATGTGGATAAGTGCAAGGTGATGCATATAGGGAAAAATAACCCATGCTATAATTACACAATGTTGGGTTCCATATTAGGTGCTACAACCCAAGAAAGAGATCTAGGCGTCATAGTGGATAACACATTGAAATTGTCGGTTCAGTGTGCTGCGGCAGTCAAAAAAGCAAACAATGTTGGGAATTATTAGAAAAGGAATGGTGAATAAAACGGAAAATGTCATAATGCCTCTGTATCGCTCCATGGTGAGACCGCACCTTGAATACTGTGTACAATTCTGGTTGCCGCATCTCAAAAAAGATATAATTGCGATGGAGAAGGTACAGAGAAGGGCTACCACAATAAGGGGAATGGAACAACTCCCCTATGAGGAAAGACTAAAGGGGTTAGGACTTTTCAGCTTGGAGAAGAGACGACTGAGGGGGGGGATATGATAGAGGTGTTTAAAATCATGAGAGGTCTAGAACGGGTAGATGTGAATCGGTTATTTACTCTTTCGGATAGTAGAAAGACTAGGGGGCACTCCATGAAGTTAGCATGTGGCACATTTAAAACTAATCGGAGAAAGTTCTTTTTTACTCAACGCACAATTAAACTCTGGAATTTGTTGCCAGAGGATGTGGTTAGTGCAGTTAGTATAGCTGTGTTTAAAAAAAGGATTGGATAAGTTCTTGGAGAAGTCCATTACCTGCTATTAAGTTCACTTAGAGAATAGCCACTGCCATTAGCAATGGTAACATGGAATAGACTTAGTTTTTGGGTACCTGCCAGGTTCTTATGGCCTGGATTGGCCACTGTTGGAAACAGGATGCTGGGCTTGATGGACCCTTGGACTGACCCAGTATGGCATTTTCTTATGTTCTTAATGAATAATACGAAATCATAAATAACAACATATATATAAAAAATGAGGAATCAAAACAATAATATATACAATGGGTAATATACATAAAAGCAAAATAAGAAACCTCACAAAAAAATGTAACACAGAAAAGCAAAACAGATATATCATATGTAAAACATACTGAAGTAAAAGCATATAGGCAACATCAATCTAAAACCGAAACTAAAATCAATAAATGTGTACTTCTTAAATTTAAAAAAACATATCTTTAATAGCAAACTAAAAAAGTTGAAAAAATAGACTTAAGAAAATTGTGAAAAAGCTAAATGTATTGTTCTAAAAGAACCTGGCAGACCTATGTATATCTTTTAAAAAAAAATTATTAGAAAAGTGTAACTTGCAAATGACTCTCAAATTTTAAATTGGTACAGACCTGGCCACAGGAAACTCTTTTATATGCCTTCCCACCGTGACCGCAATCATCCACAAGATAGAACACCACAAGGGACCAGTGCTTCTAGTAGCCCTGGTACGCAGACATGCAAAGGCTACTGACAGGGAGCCCTCTCCCGCTTCTGCCACACAGGGATCTGCTCCAACAAGGGCCGATCCTCCACGAGGACCCAGCTCGATCTCTCTTACGGCCTGGCCATTGAGAGGACTCGACTGAGGAAGAGCGGATACTCGGGGGCAGTAATTGACACCCTGCTCCGAGCATGCAAGTTCTCCACATCCCTAACATACATAAGGTTTTGGAGAGTATTTGAAGCCTGGTGTGAGGACCGCGACAACATCCCACGCTTAGTCAAAATTCCCACAATTTTGGAATTCCTACAGAAGGCATTGTCTCTCAACTCCATCAAGGTACAGGTGGCCGCATTGTCATGCTACGAAACCAAAAGTGAGGACGGTAGCCTAGCCTCTCACCTGGATGTCTCCCGCATCCTGAAGGGAGTCAAGCAGGTCCGACCACCCCTAAAGTGGCCGGTGCCTCTATAAAACCTCAACCTGGTCCTAGACTTCTTAGGAGCCTCCTTCAGACCTCTCCGTGGCCTGTCCTTCTGACTATTAACATTGAAAACAGCCTTCCTGTTTGTTCGGCCCGTCGTATCTCCAAGCTAAAAGCACTGTCCTGCCAGGAGCCGTTCCTCAGACTCACTCCGGGGAACCATCCAGTTACGCACAGATTCGTCCTTCCTCCCCAAAGTGGTTTCTCATTTCCATCTCAACCAACCATCTCGCTACAATCGCCAGATGAGCATAAGGATTCGGAAGAATCTTGCCGCCTGCACCACCTCAACATCAGCAGACTTTCTAGTACGATACCTGGAAAGGTTGGAATCCGTACGAAAGACAGGCCATCTATTCGTCCTTCACAGCGGGGGAAAAAGCAAGGGGAAGCGGCCTCGCGAGTAACCATAGCCCGCTGGATCAAAGAAGTTATCAAGGCGGCCTACATAGAAGCAGGCAAGCCGCTGCCTTTGCAAGTTAAGGCCCATTCCACTAGAGCCCAGACAGTGTCCTGGGTGGAAACCAAGATGCTGTCACCTGCCGAGATCTGTTCTACCGCCTGGATGTTCAGGCTTGAGAGGACACAGCATTTTCAAGGGCAGTACTAAGTGGGCCTCGGGCAGCCTGCCACCCGGTTCGGGAGTAGCTTTTATACATCCCATTGGTCCTCAGTCCATCTGCTACACGCTAGGAAATGGAGAAATTACTTACCTGATTTCGTTTTCCTTAGTGTAGACAGATGGACTCGGCATCCCACCCATGGCTGCCGTCATTCATGGAGTTCTCGGGCGACATCCCCGAGAGCGAGTTATTCACCCCTCCAATTAGGACACCCATCCTACCGGGTGTCGTCGTTTCTTGGTTGAGGGCACTGGCGTTCTCCAGCTAGAACCAGTTCAAGTTAATCAAGTTATACAAGTTATACAAGTTACTCAGTCACACATATATCCACAATTGCTTTTCGAGGAGAATACTGAAGAGCAGCACTTTCTGCTGGAGTATATGTACTAGAACTGCATCAGATTGAAATCTGATCAGTCTCCAACTGCTATCAGGAGTACACTATACCCATTGGTCCTGAGTCCATCTGTCTACACTAAGGAAAACTTAATTATCGGTAAGTAATTTCTCCATTAAGAGCCTATATATGAGAGAGAAAAAGCATATGTATATGTGTGAGAGAGAGAGCTTGTGTGACTGAAAGAGAGGAGAAAGTTGCAAGCAAATCATCTCTCCTCCTGCTATCTCAGGTTACCTGGATATCAAATGGCTTTTTTATCCTTATTTTTCATTATTGGGTCTTTGTGCCTGCTATTTGAAATATTTTATTGGTATCTAGAAATTTTTGATATGTTAATTATTGGATATTCCATTCATCAGCTGTTTTGAAATCTGTTCTTTATTATGGTTTTACTGCTATTGATTTTACATTTCTTGATTTGTTTTGGGGACTGGGGATTATCTTTTTCCTTTGTTACACTGCATATAGTCTCTCCGGCTTGTGGTTTCCAGTTCAGTTTCTATTTATACGTAATGGTCTCTTTATTCTTTGTTAGGTGAGAGAATTCACATTTGACTGAGATGAGGTATTCTGCTGGCATTTCTGTGTAGGACTTTAGAGCAGCCTGGCTTGGTCAGTTTTCTTAACAGGAGGAATATTGGAGTTTTAAGGCCTGGTGTAATACTTTTAGTTTTGACTTGTAAGGTGGTTACTTTTTGAGTGTTGGAAATTGGTGCTGTTTTGGTATGGGATGTGTACTATTTATTTATAATTTCTGTTTAGAGTACTTATCTTTCCCTTGTGTCATTCTTAACAATAAAAATAATACTGGGCCTTTTTTTTTATTTCCACCGTGAATTGTAATATGTCACAATGGGAAAAAGGTTGAGAACCATTGCCCTAATGATAACAGTTTATGGACTTCTCCAGGAACTTATCCAAACCTTTTTTTAAACCCAGTTACACAGTCTTAATCATATTCTCTGGCAATGAATTCCAGACCTTAATTGTGCACTGAGTGAAAGAATTCTCCGATTTTGTTTTAGATGTGCTACTTGCAAACTTCATGGAGTGCCCCCTAGTCCTTGAAAATAACCGTTCCTCTTGGTCCTGCGAGACCAGTAACCTGTGGGTTTCTCCCTCCCACCAGCAGATGGGTCCAGAGTGCGAAAGCTTCATCTCTGATGTCACTACCATAAAAGCTGACCCAGCAGAGGGGAAGTTGGAGCACTCCTCTTTGTACAGATGGACCAAGGACCTTTACAAAGTTGATGGTGGTAGTGGTGGCCGCCTTAAGGAGGGAGTAGACATTTTGCAGGCGGATATCCTCAGTCGGCCAGAAAAGTCCACCTCCTTCACACAAGTCACATTTGGACAGTTTTCGAAGCCTGGTGTAAAAGTAGAGGGTTGGCCCCGATGAAAGCAGAGATTGCTTCAATCTCGGTGGCTGCTAACACAGATGCATTCCACCTTCTCAGGGGAGCGAAATAGGTGAGACTTCCTTGGAAGGTTGTAGTACCACCATTGGACCTGAACTTGACAGTCAGAGCACTTTTGAGCCCACCTGGGAGGCTTTCTTGAAAGAATCAACACTAAAGACAGCGATGTTAGTGGCCCTGGGTACAGCTAGAAGGATCTTGGAGTTGCTAGCGCTGTCCTTGCAGGGGTCTGTACTTATCCTTTTCAGAAAAAGTGACAATCAGACCAGTACTCACCTCTATACCCATGGCGGTATTAGAATTTCATCTCAATCAGCCCATCTCTCTTCCTGGATTTAGGAAGGTGAAATGCATAGGGAAACGCAGGTTTGAGGTTTCTAGATGTTTGCAGTTGTCTCTTAAAGCACCTGGAAGTCACTTTAAGAAGTCAGACTATTTATCTTGTTCTCAGGAGCCAGAAAAGGGCAGACAGCATCCAAAGCCTCAATTGCCAGATGGATTAAGGAGATAATACCAATGAAGAACAAATCAGTACTGGAGGGGCTAAGGGCACATTCCATGAGAGCACAAGCAGTGTCTTGGGCAGAATACAGAGCAGTTACGCCTAGGGACATTTGCAAGGCAACCATGTGGCAATCTATCCACACTTTTTTTTTCCAGAACACTATAGATTACACCTTCAAGAAAGGGAAGAAACAAGTTTTGGTACTGGGGTCTTAGAAGCAGCACTAGGGATCCCTCCTGGGGCAGTACAGCTTAGGTACATTCCACAGGTTACTGGGCTGGCAGGACGAAGAGGAAGGTTCAATTAGGTCTTACCTGTTAATTGGCTTTCCTCAAGTCCTAACAGACCAGTCTAGATCCTGCCCTTTAGAAAAGGATAAATGAGCATGTGAATAAAGGAACAGAGTTTGAGAAATCAGTTAAAACAATGAACAAGGGAGCACAGCTGAATGCAAAGACAAGCTGTTCTCCACTTAACACTTTCTTTTGTTTTGTGATGTGTCCTGGATCCCTTACTGCAGAAAGTAGGGAACCAGTATCCTATAATACCAGAGAAAATGCCACCTTGGGGAGGACAAGACAAAGGAGTAGACAATGAGCTGATAAGTCTCCTTAAGTTAAAAAAAAAAAAAAAAAGCAACAAGCCACGCTTTGACAAAAGATTGCTGACTTCCTCTCTGCTGGGCCAGCCTTTATGGTAGTGATGTGAAGAGGAAGCTTTCACAGTCTGCCCCCATCTGCTGGTGGGAGGGAGAATCCACAGGTTCCTGTTCATAACCCAAATCAGTCCAAACCTGTGGGTTTTGCAACCCTACCAGCAGTTGCAGGCAGAGAATAAAAACTGTTAAGGCATTGCTACTTAACTGAGAGAGCCAATTTCAGTCCCTCAATATTTCTCTGTCTTCAGCAGATGGTAGATGTGCAAACCTGCAGTCTGGAGATTGTTAAAAAGAAAAAAAAAAGTTTCAAGAAGTGGGTGAAGCCTTGTGCCCTGAGGTGTTAAGTTATTCCTCGCATTGAGCAGGGCGAGCAGGTGCGTTGGTAGTCCCAGTTCGGCTTGGCCCTCATCTTCTAAAGGGAGCAAAAGCTAGGGGTCCTGGTTCTTTCGCTCCCTCATCTGTCAGCTCAGAGCAGCCAGAAGCAGGAAAGTATAATTTTCTCTTTTTCTGGGGACTGCTTAGTTGCTGTTCCTTTTACTTTCTTTCTTTCTTTTTTCAAAGAAATAAAAACAAACTAAAGTGCTTGGGGCTGTGCGATCGGCTGTTTCTCAATGGGGAGGCCATTGACGGCTGGGAATAGACAGGCCATTATTGAGGGTGAGAGGGGACGTGCGCGATCTGCCTTCAACACCCGGGCTTCGGGATGACGTTGGCAGCAGCATTGCAGCGTTTGCTGTATTCCGGTGGCTATTTTTGCCGCAGCCCACAGCAGAGGCACGGCTCCTGCGGAGTGCGGAAAACATTGTCTGGCCTGTGGGATGAGATAATCACGACCCAATGGTGCTTGTTAGTGCACAGTCTGTGCCTCTGCGAAAGCGGGAACCTCCACAGAGGCTTCAGGCAGCTGTTGTCTCATGCGGTCTGCAGCCCCAGTTTTGGAGACCTGTTGGGGGGGGGGGGGGGCCGTGGGCATGTTGGAGATGGTGACCATCTTGCCCCCATGTGACAGGAAGCATGTTACTAGGGAGTTTAGGGACTCCCCTCCCCTGCTCTCTCCAGTGGATTCAGGCAGTTAGGAGATGCAGGAGAGCCAGAGGATGCGGTGAAAAGGGGATCCTGTGGGTCTGAAGAACTTTCCACGGATTTTGTGTTGATGCTCCATAAAGTCTATCTGGCAAAAAGGGAGGCAGCAATTAAACGTCCAGCCTCCCAGAAGTCCCAGTGTTTGTCTAAGAAACCTAGGACAAGGACACAGCCGAAGTCCAGGGGATTCTTCACCTCCTGGGTCTCGGACATGTTGGGGGAAGATGGAGAGACCTCTGAGGACTCGCAGGATCTTCAGGGGGACCTGCGAGATGATCCAGGGTTGATCTTGGAAATGCTCCGGTAGGTAGTGATCCAGATGTGGGGGAGGTTACAATTGTGGAAGGAGATGACCCGAGGGTCGTGAGATTTATTCCGCAAGGAGAAATTTCGTCCCCTCATTCTCCACATTTTGGAGGAACTGGGGATCAAGAATGACTGAAGAGGATTCAGATGAAGGGGTTCACCCAGTATTAGACTGCCTTGTGGACCACTAAAGGTCTTTGCTAAAAAAAAAAAAAAAAAAGGTGAAGAAGTTGGTGGACCAGAAGTGGGAGTCTTCTGAGGCAGGGCTGAGGGTGACCAGGGCTATGGCTAAATTGTATTCCCTGTCAGAAGAGACCCTGGAGCTAGGGAAACTGCCAAAGGTGGATGCAGTGGTCTCTGCTGTAACTGAGAAGACAACCATTCTAATGGTAGATTCGGTGGTGCTGAAGGATGTCCAGGATCGGAAGCTGGAAATCCTGCTGAAGAGATTTGTATGAGGTCTCTGCATTGAGCCGTTGGGCCGCCTTCTGTGCTGGTCTGATGCAGAGGGCTTGTTTGTACTGGGTCCAGAAGACGCAGGAATAGATGTAGGAGGCTCCTGCTAATCCCAACCAGTCAGCTTGGTTTGAGGTGGGAGTGGCATATGTGGCAGATGCCTTGTACGATGTGAACCGCATGTCGGCCAGGAATATGATGTCCGTGGTAGCTGCTCAGATTCCTGTGGCTGTACAATAGGGCGATGGATGTGTGGGCGAAAGTGCAACTGTGTAATCTCCCCTTTAAAGGGAAACTTGTTCAGAGAAGATCTGAAGCAGTTGGGAGTCAAAAGGAAAAAGTTACCTGAAGATGAAGCCCATCAAGAATAGCTTTCCGCTGCAGTCTCACTTCAAGAAATGAAGTTTTGTTCCAACAGGACTGCTGCCTTCCAGGGGCTAGAAGGCAGCAGTCCTTTCAGGGCTCTAAAACCTTCTAGAGATACTGGCCAGGGAGCCGGAGGACGTTTACTTCGTAGTTCCCAAGGAGGGCATCTTTAGGTCCATCCTCGATCTGCAGAAGGTCAATGCAGCACTGTGTATGCCGCATTTCCGTATGGAGATGCTACAGACAGTGATAGCAGCAATGCACAAGGGAAAGTTTCTTGCTTCATTGGATCTAATGGAGGCATACCTGCATATTTCCATAAGACAAGGCCATCAGATTTCTGCGATTTACAGAGCTCTGAGAGCATTTTCCGTTTTGGGTGCTACCCTTTTGGGTTGACAAACAGCATCAAGGACTTTCATGAAAGTGCTGGTGGTGGTAGCAGCGGCCCTCATAAAGGGAAGGGATTCTGGCACATCCATACTTGGACGATTGGCTCATTCGGGTGAAGTCTGACTGTTGCTGTTTGGTTCAAGACCTCATGGAGCCCTTGAGGCCCCTGAGTTGGGTGATAAACCTAGCAAAGAGCCATTTGGAGCCTGCCCAGTCATTGGAATATCTGGGGGTGTGGTTCAGTACCAGTTTAGGCAAGATGTTCCTTACCTCAGAGAGGGTGGTCAAGTTGCAGGCTAAAGTGCTTCGACTGCAACTGTCTGTTCCCAGGTTCTGAGATCTATGGCATCTATGCTGGAGTTGGCCCGTGGACGTTTGCTCATAGGTGGCCTCTCCAGCAGACTTTTTGTCCCCTTGGAGTTTCAACTTCCTTTGCCGCTTCCAAGGGAATCCAGATCCAGTCTCTTGTGCTGGCTATCATGGCCCAGTCTGGAGAAAGGAGTGGAACTGGAGGTCCTAGACTGGGTGGTAGTCATTACAGATGCCATCCTCAACAGTTGGGGAGCAGTGTGTAAGGGACACATGGCTCAAGGTTGGTGGTAGTCATTATAAGTGTCCTGGTTGATCAACGAGTTGGAAGGGTGTTAATGGCCTTTCTTCTGTGGATTCGAGGGCACGCAGTTAGAGTATTCTCTGTCAGTGTGACAACAGGTGCGTACATCAATTGACTGGGCAGCATGAAGTGTCATCTAGTGGCTCAGGAGGTCTTTGGGCGGAGAAACAGCTGTCAGTGATAGCTTCTCACAGGCAGATTATCTGACAGCAGCTGCATCCCAGGGAATGGGAGTTGTCGATGAAAGCCTTTGCCCTCATTTGGAACAGATGGGGCAGGCCCTAGTTTGATCATATGGGGACTCAAGGAAATGCCAAGGTGGACAGGTTCTTCAGCCACCGGAGGGAGGTCTGTTCCGAAGGAATTGACGCTCTGGTACAGTCCAGGAATTGGCTATGCTCAACATATTTGAGCTATACCATGTATCAAGAAGGTCTACCTTTTTTTGGAGCTGACTCTAAGATCTGCAACAGTGTGACTATCCCTGATTGGGCGGTATGAGATGAAACCAGAGAGCATTAATACTTTGCAGTGTTTTTTTTTTTTTTCAAAATCATTTTTATTAAATAAAGCAAATGCAAAGTATCAACGTGGAAAGAGCAAATGTCTATGATAATGCAAGTGGAAAGATAGGATGTGTGTTGTTCAGCTTGAGTGATATCAGATACTGATGTGAAAATCTGGGAATGTTTTTTCCAATTATCTCCTAGTAAGACATTATGACTAAATTTGGGATATTCTTCATTTTGGAAAATAGCAAAAAATACTGTGCAATGGCCCAGGCACAGCGATAAGGTGGTGGGTATGAATGTGTTGGGGACAGACACTGAGGAATACTTGGCAGTTAAGCATTTGGGATGCAGAAATCTGAAGAAGTAGTACACAATGTGGGGTGAGAAGTTGTTTCACACTGACCCAAGCGAGAAAATCTGATCTCAAGGTAACAAGTGTGATGAGGTGAATAGGGGGGGGGGGGGGGGGGGAGTATAACTAGCTGAAAGTTTCCTTCTAGTTTTTTCATTTTATCAAAGGGAGACTATGATAAAGTGAGGAAATTTTATTTTCCTTTTAACTAAAGGAGAGCATAAGTGTCGGACCAAGGTCTATCAAGCCCAGTATCAACAGTAGCCACTCTGGGTCATAAGTACCCAACAGATCCCTAATATTTAATCTGTTTCTTGTATCTCACTGCCAGGGATAAGTTCTGGCTTCCCAAGTCTGGCCATTAACTGTTTATGAACTTTTTCATCAGAATCTTGTCCAGTCTTTCTCTCCCCCCCCCCCCCCCCCCCAAAAAGCATATAGACAGATGGATTCAGGACTAATGGGTTTATGCTCCCCTGCCAGCAGTTGGAGACTGAGTAAGCTGACATCATAGTAAATATAACCCTGCAGTGACCCCAGCCTGTCAGTATTCTCCATCTCCAGCAGATGGTGGACGTGCAATTCCCTATGGGGATTACTTTGAGCTTTTTGAAAAGAGAAGTTTGAAATTCTAAATTTGGGAAAAGAGAGCCCCGCTGCCCTGCAGTGATGCCTAAAGGTCCCTCCCCCAGTTGAGAATTCCTAAGGCGATTTCTGTGGTCCCTCAGATGAGTAACTTTGGTAGCTGAGTTTCCCGGCATGGACTTAGCTGCTAGTTCAGCTGAAAGGTGGCGAGTGCAGGAGGCCAAGCACGGCGGTGATGACAGATGCCCTCTTCCCCCCCCCCCCCCCCCGCAACCGGAGACAGTCTCTGTATTCAGCCGGTAAATGTTGAGCTCAAGGTTTTAAAAAAAAAAAAAGTTTTACCTGAATCAGAGACAGGGGTTTCAGGACTTCTGTGCCATGCTGACATTCGTTCCCGTTGGGGAACTGGGCAGCCTGGCGGGTTGAACAGCCCCCGGTGGGCTAGGCCCCGCACTTAAACTTTTTTCTTGCACACGGTGTGGTAGGCCATGGTGGCCGTTTTCGTGTGCTTTTGTGTCTTCTGCCTTCTATAGGCCATCAGTGTGCGCAGTGTCGGCTCTGTGCATGCCAGATTGTCTTGGTTTTTGGGAGCGCTTTTTATGTGCACAAACTTTAACGTGCTTAACTTAGTGCAGGAAGGCGCACGCACAGCTTGTGCTCCTTCTAGGCGCTTATTTTTTTGGGTGTATTTCATTTTTGAGTGCGAGCCATTCAGACGCACGTTTACTGCAGCAATGGCGTTGGTAAGCAAGAAGCCTAAGCATCTTCCTATTTGTGTTGCCTGTCACATTAGGGCTTCTCAGCCTAACCTGGCTTCTAACCTGTTAGTGCTGCTCAGATGCTCAGGGTGAGTTGTCTTACTCAGATTTTGCTAAGCCTGGCTCTTCCCATTCTGATGAAGGGTTGGTCAGGGCCTTGATTGGGATTTGCCAGATCTTGGTTTTCCCTTGACGCTTCTGCTGACGAGGGCAGTTCTGTGGGACCAGCTCCAGTTCCTTCTGAGCTTGGTCTGCACTTGTCTGCTTTTTCTTGGGTGGAATTTTTGCAAGGCTTACAAGCCTTTCTTCAGGTGCAGTCCTCCTCTTCCCCATTTCTGTTTCCTTGGCCTCTCAGCTGGTGGCTCCTCCCTTTTCCAGACCTATGCTTAAGCGCTGGGGCTCTCCTTGTCTCCCTGCAAATGTTCCTGTCAGGAACCCGAATGGCACTGATGAGGTTATGATCCTGATTCCCTGGAAGATAGGGAAATTCCTCCAGGGCTGGAACCGTATTGAACCATGTTGTGGTTCTTTCATAGAGATGCATTGCAGGCCCTGATTTTCCAGACCTTGAAACAGCTGGTGTTCCTGGTTTGGATGCTGTCGGACCTGAGGAAGAATCACATTTGACTTTCCTTACGTAAAGCCTCTTGTTGTTTTCCTGGTGATGGATGCCATCCTGGAATTGATTGATCTAGAATGGGATACCCCAGTGGCTAATTTTAAAGGGGATTGGACATTGGAAGGCCTGCACTCCCTGGATCTGGCTGTGAGAGCGTTTGCGTTTTCCCAAAGTGGATTCTCTGGTATGTGCCATGTCTAAGCGGAAGACTATCCTTGTAGAGGGAGGGGCGACTTTGAAGGATGTACATGATAGGATTGAGGGTATTCTTAAGCCTTTGAGGCAGTGGCAATGAATTAAGATTCTCCTGTTGTGCCCTAGTGGTGAGATCTTGTCTACTTCTCTCTCAGGAGGTTGAGACTGGAGGGAATTCCAGAGCAGTTATGGATCCTGCTGCCAACTCTTTAGCAGATGCAGGTTGTGGTTTGGTCTAGACCTCGGCCAGAGGAGTGGCTTCGGTGATAGTGGCCAGGTGTCAGTTCTGATTGTGAAATTGATCAGCTGACACAGCTTCCAAAGCCAGTCTTACCAGGATGCCCTTTAAAGGCTCGCTCTTGTTTGAGAGCTAGTTGGAGAAACTGGCCAATAAGTGGGGCGAGTCTCCTGTGCCTTGGTTGCCAGAGGATAAGAAACAGTTACAGCGCCACTTTGGTATGAGGGGTCGTTTCCAGGGTTCCAGGCATTTTCGTCCCAACAGAGGGATAACCTTTCAGCAGACTTGGCCTTTCGGTAGGTCTCTGTCCTTTCATCCCTGGCAGCCCAAGAGAAGAGTGGGCTTGGGTGGTGGACCTTCCCAATGGTTTGCCGGCCCACCTTCCGGAATAGGAAATAGGGGGATCTCTTTCTTTTATCAGAGTTGGGTCAAAATCATTTTGGACCAGTGGGTGATACGTGAAGGGTATAAACTGGAACTTTGTAGTATTCCTTGGGATGTGTTCATGGTGTCCCCTTGCCACTTCCCACAGAAGAAGCAGGCAGTGGAGTTTATACTTCAAAGGCTCCTCAGACTGAGGGCTATGGTTTCTGTGCCCATGTCTCCAAAGTCTGGGGCGATATTACATTTATTTTGTTGTGTCCAAGAAGCAGGGCTCTCTTCTTCCCATCTTGGATTTCAAGAGGTCAACCGTCACTTGAATGTGACTCATTTTTTGAATGGAAACCTTGTACTCTGTACTAATGGCAGTGCAGTCAGGGGAATTTCTGACCACCTTGGATCTGTTAGAGGCTTACCTTCATAGTCCCATATGATTTGAATACAGTTTTCTACATTTTGTGATGTTGGGGCGCCATGATCAGTTTCGGGTGCTACCTTTTTGGTCTAGCCACCACTCCCAGAACATTTTCCAAGATTATGGTGGTGGTAGTGACAGCCTTGTGAAAAGAAGGAATAATGGTGCACCTGTATTTGGACGACTGGTTGATTCGAGACAAGTCTTAGGAAGAGAGCCTCCTGGTTACGCAAAAGGTGATCTCCTTATTGTAGGAGCTCAGTTGGATGCTGAACCTGACAGAGATCATTCTTAAACCATCACTGCATTGGAATATTTGGGAGTCTAGTTCAACATTTGATAGGACAGAGTTTTCCTATTGGAAGTTCACATCCAGAGGTTGATGTCTCAAGTGTGTTAGCTGATGAACATGAGGGACCTGATGCAGGAAAAACACTTTCCAAAGAAAGCACCTGCTATGATGTCCCCACAGCGAGGAGGTATCTCCCTCCATTGAGGCTGGGGGTTCGAGGCATTCCCCCACAGATTCCATTGCTGATTCCCCTCTGAGCCCCGAAGGGAATCTGCCTATGCTGCCACCTCAGGCTGTCCTGTCCTCTGCGGCCTTCGAGGAGGAGCTGGAGTGCAGGGTGCAGTTTGCAGTTTGAGCCCTGCAGGGCTTCGAGCCGCCTGCCCCTTAAATGTTGGCACAGCTGCTGGAGTGTCTCGATGTTCTGCTCAGCATACCCCCCCCAGGCAGCCAATGCTGGTGCCCAGGGTGCTATCAATGCCCCAGCAGCCACCAGTACCTCCTCCCAATGCCATCCCCATTGTGGGGTTCTCTGAGGAGGAGGGGCCTTCAAGGCCCTTGGTTCTGCGGCTAGCGTTACCCGGTCTGGCTCTGGGTCCTTTGGAACCCTCAGTGCCCAAGCCATTGGGCCTGGGAAGGCCTCCTCCATGGGTGTCTCCAAGCGATCTTAGCGATGATGATGAAGCCCCTTATGACCCGTGGGGGGATGATGCCTCAGAGTCTTCTTCCAATGACTCAGGTGACCTTCCCTCAGACCCATCTCCTCCAGAGGATCAAAGCCAGTCCCCATCTGAGGACTTAACCTTCTCTGGTTTTGTGCGGGCCATGGCTGAGGCCATTCCGTTCCAACTTCTTACGGAGGAGGATGCCAGGCACAAGATGCTGGAGGTTCTCCAGTATGTGGGTACCCCAAAGGAGTTAGTGGCAGTTCCCATCCATGAGATTTTCAAGAAGTTGCTTGTTATGATTTGGGAGCACCTGTTATATGTGCCTCCAGTGAACAGGAAGGCTGATGCCGTGTATTTGGTCCAACAGGCTACAGGGTTTGAGAGGCATCAGCTCCCTCATCAGTTGGTTGTAGTGGAGTCTGCCCTTAAGAAGGCCAAGCCCTCTTGTACCCACACCTCCGCCCCCTCCAGGACAGGAGTACAGGGTGCTGGATGTGTAAGTAGAAAGGTGTTTCTGGGTGCCATGTTGATCACCTCCTATCAGCTTTGTATAATGCAGTACTCTCAGAACCTCTGGAAGCAGATCCAGGAGCTGACCAATCATCTACCTCAGCAGCAGCAGGACACCTTTTCAGCAGTCGTCCAGCAGGGTCTGCAGTGTGACAAGCATGAGGTGCGTTCCACCTATGTGTTTGAGATGGCAGTGAGGGTGGTGGCTGCAGGAATTTGTGCCCACCGAATGGCTTGGCTTAGGAACTCAGATGTCTGCCTGGAGGTGCAGGAGAGGCTCGCAGACCTGCCCTATACTGGCGACAACTTTTTTTGGTGACAAGGTGAAGGGTGCTGTGGCTCAGTTGTGGGATCATCATGAGACCTGCAGCATCTCTCTGCCAGTACATAGGACCTGCTGTCTTCGGCCAGAAAGTTTTCACATCAGGGACCAAGGAGGTCCTTCTACTGCCAGAGGAAATACTATCCTCCCGCTTTTCACACCCAGCAGGTAGATTCTAGGGGCCACTCTAGACAACAGACCCCCCCAGACCACAGCCAGCGCCACAGACCAGTCCTGCTAGGGGTTTTGACTGGCTGCGAGGAAGCGTAAGCCTGTAGCCTCCAACGCAGGACCCTCTGGTCTGGGGCAAATTACAGTTCTTCCTGGACTGTTGCCTAGCACTATATTGGACCAGTGGGTTCTGTCCTCTGTGCCTTGAGGGTACTAGCTAAACTTTCTGGGTGTCCTTCTGGACTCCCGTGCCCCTCTTGGTCAGTCCTCACATCAGGAAATACTGTTGGCGGAGCTCGCCACCCTTATGGCCGGGGCTGTCGAGCCTGTTCCGCTGAATCAGTGGGGGCAGGGATTCTACTCCTGATATTTCCTGATTCCAAAGAGAACTGGGGGACTCTGTCCTATTCTAGACTTGAGAACCTTGAACAAGTTTCTAAAACGAGAAAAGTTCAAGATGGTTTCTCTGGGTACCCTGATTCCCCTCCTACAAAGAGGAGATTAGCTTTGCTCCCTCGATCTAAGACACCTATACCTACACCGAGATCTTCCATGCTCACAGGAAGTATCTGCATTTTGTGTTTGCAAGCAGCATTTTCAGTACAGGGTGTTGCTGTTTGGCCTGGCTTCAGCCCCACGTGTCTTCACCAAGTGCCTGACCATAGTGAGTGCGTACCTCCGCAGGTTGGGTGTGCACATGTTCCCCACCTGAACAATTGGCTTGTTAAGAGCCCCACCCAGGAGGGAGTGGTACGGTCTCTGCGCTTAACTGTTTAGATGTTTAGAGTCCCTGGGGTTTATTAACACCCCAAAGTCCCATCTTGACCTGTCATCTTAGTTGGACTTCATTGGTGGACATGGCACAGTGCAGAGCGTGTCTTCCCACGATTGGGCACTCATGTTGGTGTCCATTGTGGGAGTGGTCCACCACAGCTGACAGGTTTTGTCATGCTGCATGCTGCGACCGCCCATGTTACTCCCTTAGCTTGATTGCATATGTGCAGAGCTCAGTGGACTGTGCGAGCCCAGTGGCAGCAGGCCCCATAGGACCTCTGTCTGCATTCTGGTTACTCCACCTCTCCGGGACGTCTTAACTTGGTGGGAGAGTCTGGCCATCTTGGAACAGGGAGTGCCTTTTCAATGTCCCCCTACCCAGATTGTGCTCACTATGGATGCATGCAACCTGGGGTGGGATACCCATGTTGAGGGCTCAGCACCCAGGACTTGTGGTCCGCCCAGGAAGCAGTGTCATATCAACTTCCTCGAGCTCCGCCCGATCCGGTACATGCTCTGGGCGTTCAGGGTTTGGCTTATCAACAAGGTGGCTCTGATCCAGACCAGCAACCAGGTGGCAGTGTGATAACAGTTCCTTCTGTGCCAAGAAGCTGTTCAGATCTGGTCTTGGGCTCTGTCGCAGGGTATGGTACTTTTGAGCCATGTACCTGACTGGGATGGAGACCGTGGTGACAGGTTGAATCGAGCCTTCTGACCCCACAAGTGGTCCCTGAAACGAGAAGTGGCAGACTGGATATTCCGCCTCTGGGGGACCCTGGATGTGTATCTTTGTGTCCCCCTGCAACAGGAAGGTGGATCAGTTCTGTTCCTTGTCCGGGGGGGGGGGTGGCAAACCAGCCTCGGATGCCTTTGCCTGCCATTGGGGCAAGAGCCTTCTCTATGCATATCCTCCACTTCCCCTGGTGATAAACTCTCTGTCCTGAAACTCCGACAGGACGGGAACTATGATCCTCATAGCCCCTCATTGACCAAGGCAGATCTTGTTCCCTATCTTGTGGGATCTCTCCAGGAACTAATCAGTATGGGGACTTCCCTAGACCTCATCACACAGGATCGGGGTAGGCTGTGCATCCCAACCTTCGTGCCTTGTCCTTGATGGCCTGGATGTTGAGAGGTTGATTCTGCAGCCCCTAGACCTCTCTGTGTTTCGAGTCCTGGTGGCTTCCAGGAAGCCTTCCACTAGTCTTATGGCCTGAAGTGGAAGAGGTTTTCTGTCTGTCAGTACTGCGGCCTGAATTTGTTCTCCTGCTGTATACCGAAGCTGCTTATCTCCTGCACCTTTCGGGTGCTGTGTTAAAGACCAGCTCCAAAAGGGTACACCTGAGTGCGATTGGTGCCTACCACTAGGGTGTGGATGGTTCGCTCCTCTCTGTGTAACACATTATAAGTCTTTATGCATGGTCTTTTTCAGTTGAAGCTTCCCCTGCAGTATCCTGGGATCTTAATGAGATTTTGGCTTAGCTCATGAAAGCTCCTTTTTGAACCGCTGTGTTCTTGTGACCTCAAATACCTGACCTGGAAGGTCATACTTTTAGTTGTGGTCACATCAGTGTGCAGAGACTGAGTTTCAAGCCTTGGTGATGTAGCCACCCTCATGAAGCTCTTCCATGATAAAGTGATTCTGCGCATGCACCCTAAGTTCATGCCTAAGGTGGTGACTGATTTCCATCTTAACCAGTCAGTCGTCTTACCCACCTCTTTTCCCAGGTCTCATTCACACCAGGGCGAACAGGCTCTGCACAGTCTAGATTGCAAGAGAGCCTTAGCCTTCTACTTGGAGCAAACGGCAAACCATAGGCAGTCTTCACAACACTTCGTCTGCTATACTCAGGCGGGACTGCGGCTTGGGTGCCATGTCAAGGCTCATTCTGTTAGTCATGGCAAATTCAGTGGCCCACTTGAGATCAGTCCCTTTGGAGGAGATCTGCAAGGCTGTGATGTGGAGTTCCTCCACACTTTCACCTCTCACTACTGTCTGGACAGGGATGGGTGACGCAATAGCAGCTTTGGCTAGTCTGTCCTCTGGAATCTTTCAGCTATAAAACCCAGTTCTTCCTATCTACGACTCTTTTTTTTTTCATGATCAGCCTGTCTCCCTCTGTTACCAACAGCACCACTGTTGTGCCATTTGGCACGTGGTTAGATATCTGGTCTTTTTGTCTTCAGGGACAGCCTGTAGCTAGGGATTCACCTATGTGTGAGGACTACCATCCTGCTTGTCCTGGGAGAAAGCAGAGTTGCTTATGTGTAACGGGTGTTCTCCTAGGACAGCAGGATGTTAGTCCTCGCAAAACCCACCCATCACCCTGCAGAGTTGGGTTTTGTTATGTTTTTTTATTTTTTCATAATTCTGTGTTAAAAGACTGAAGAAGGACCCCACGTGGATGCATGGATAATGGCATGCTGGTCATGCTCTGTGTGCCAGACGACGTTTCTAGAAACTTTGACACAGATTTTCTGTGCTGGGCTCAATCAAATTGTCACCCATGTGTGAGGACTAACATCCTGCTCTCCTAGGAGAACACCAGATTAGCAACTCTGCTTTTCGTGTGGATGACCTCATCCAGCAGCACTGAGGGGACTTGTCTTCCTAGCTAGTAGAGCTTTGAGCTCTGTGTGTGAAGGAGTTCCCACACAGGCTTTGCCTTGTGAGCCTCTTTAGTCTTGTCCAAGCACGAGCATAGGTATGCACTCTGTGTCTTTAATTTTTTCTCTCGCATTTTTAAACTTTTTGGATTTTTTTTAATACTTCAGTGTTTGTTCTTGATAAATGCCACAGCACCTTTCAGCGATTTTAAAAAAAATTATATAATTTAAAATTCGAGAGAAAAAATTAAATTTTTTTTTTTGAGAATTTTGCAGTCTCAACATGTCTGAAAAAAGAAAACTACCATGTTTGGTTATGTCCCTCACAGACTAATATGAACTGTGCTATTGATGCTGTGCCTGTACATGGATGTCCTGCATTTTCTGTGCTCTAGGGTAAACAGAATTGAGGAGCTGCATAAATTTTAGGAGTCTCAGTAGATCCTCTTCGCACAGTGCAGCAGCATTTGTCTCAGCAGGAAAAGAGAAAAGCAACTCGGGCTGAAACCATGAGGTTGAGTAATACAAGCTGCCCTGCAGTGAAGAACATCATTCCATGCAGCTGTTGGAGCCTGTTTCCAAGAAGTAAAAGGTCTTGAAGTTTAAGTGCCATGATATTGCAAACCTGCTACTGATAATCCATAAAAGATAATTTAAATTTCTTTGTGAGGACTGGAGGGTAGTCAGTGTACACCTTTTTTTCAGAAAGGGTTCCAGGAGTGACCCAAGTAACTATAGACAGGTGAGTGACTAATACCATTTTTATGGTATCAAAAGTTAAGAACAAAAAATTACTAGTCATACCTATTCCCATGGTTTAATGGGAAAGCCAGTATGGATTTAGCAAAGGGAGGTCATACCTTACTATTCTTCTTGAGTTCTTTGAAGGTGTGAATACACATGGATAAATGTGAGCAAATTGACAGTGTATTCAAATGTTTAGAAGGCATTTAAAGTCCCTCATGAGATTCAAATTTTAAAGCAACATGGCATCGGAGGCATTGTCAAACTGGATTGGTGACTGGTTAAAAGGACAGTATAAGACTAAGTGGAAAGAAATAAGCTGTGGTGGGATCTGTACTGGGACTGGAGCTTTTTAATATTCATTTAAAGATCTGGAAAAGGGATCAGAGTGAATTGATCAGATTTGCAGATGATGCAAATATTCAAAGTAATTAAAACACCAGAAGATTGAAGAACTGCAGAAAGACATGGCCATCTAAATGGTAGATTAAATTTAGTGTGGACAACTGCAAATTGCACATGGTGGGGGGAGAGTGAGGACTCCTAATTATTGGTACACTGTACTGGGTTCTGCCAGCCCCAGTTCAAGTACTGATTATTGCAGTTCTGTATTAGGAGTCACCCAATAAGAAAAGAATCTTGAGTCGTCGTGGGCAATGTTAATCCTCTACACCAGTGGTTCTCAACAGGTGTCTGGCGACATTAGTGTGTCGCAAGGTCACAAAGTGTCGCAGACCCAGCAGAAGGCTGCTCTTTTCTCATCAGTCTGCACAGGAGTTGGCTGATTTCTCTTTTATTGGGTATGAGAGGAAGCTGCTCTTGCTTCCTTCTCCTCCTCCTGGCCTACTGGGAGGTTATTCCCTTCTTTCACCCAGATCAGAGCGACATATCACTAACTCCTGTTCATATGGGCCTAGCAGGATACCAACTTTATCTTCATCTTCCTTTGCCTGGCCTGGCAGTGAGGCTGCTGATGCTCTCTTCATCCCATGGGGCCTGGACATGAAAGCATGAGGGAGAGAGGTGCATGCTCTATAGATCCACTGCGGACTTCTGCTGACTCATCTTCCTCTCCTTAATGCTGCCTGTTCTTATCTGCTGCTGGTAAAGTGGGAGGGAGACTCAGGATTGGACTGAAGGCTTATGCTTGCTGGGAGCCAGGAGGAGGGGGAAATGTGCTGGGCAGGAAGGCCGTGGGAGAGAGTCAGGAATCTGGGTAGGGAAAAGGAAGTTGGGGTTGCTGGGTAGCGAGAGGTGGAGGACAGAGGGGCTTGGGGCTGCTGGGCAGGGAGAAGAGATGGAGATGTTGGGCCTGCTGGGTTGGGGGAGAAGGGAGGTCAGCAGATGCTGAGTAGGAAGGGGTGGGAAAAAGGTGGTCAGGGGTAAGCTGGGTAGGAAAGGGGAGAAGGAAGGGCAAGGAGAGTTGGCAGGGGAGATGGGCGGCACAGGGAAGAGGATGCAGGGGTGGAGAGTGTCGGAAATATTTGGACAGGATATGAGCATGTGAAGGGTCTATTGAGTAGTTGGGAGAAGTGAGGGTTGATGGAGACATGGAGGGGAGTGAGAGGGTACAAGAACTATATGATGTCAATTTTGAGACTATGTATTCTATCTTTGAGCTTTGCTTAGTGTAGGAGGAAATATATTTTTCTAGTTCTCCAGTTTTGCACTGCATGCAGGTCTTGGTGTCTCCATTCCAGTTTTTGTTTTCGCATTTGTAATTTTATTCTATATTAGGTGAAGGTAGGTTTGTCTATATTCTGTATGTATGAGACTGAGGAGATATAGCATGCAGGGATTTGTATCAGTCTTATTTGTTATTTTCTCAATATGATATTGCAGTGGTGGTGAACTGCCTTTTTAGGTAGGCTTATTGTTTCATTTCTTGGAGTTAGTGCTGCTGAGGTATAGCAGGTTTGATAAACAAGTACAGAGTGGGGTTTGTATTTTACAATGCACCTGGTGGTAGAGGGAGTTTGTGATGCTGTTAATGACATGACATCAGAATATCTTTTTTATATGGTGAGTTGTACAGGGAAATGTCTTAATTCTGCTCTGCACTCATTTTGTTAGGAAATGTGAGATTCCTGTGGATACAGAGCTTATGTTTATATTTAGTCCCATGATGGTCGTGTGTCACACATGCGAGCATCATCTCTCACGTGTGTCCTGATAGAAAAAAGGTTGAGAAACCACTGCTCTACACATGTGTAGTGACAGTGAAAGCAAATAGAATATTAGGAATTAAGAAAGGAATGGAGAACAAAACTGAAAACGTCTCCTGTAACACAGTGGTGTGACCATACCTTGCATATTGTGTTCAGTTCTTGTCACCCAAATCTCAATAAAAATATAGTGGAACTAGAGAAGGGCAACAATTGATAAAGGGGATGGGATGGAATGGCTCCCTTATGAAGGAAGGCTCAATAGGTAGGGGATTTTTTCACTTGGAGAAGAGACTGAGATGGGATATGATAGAGACTTATAAAATCATGATTGGGGTGGGACAGTTATTTACCCTTTCCAAATATTTCAAGTATTAGGGGACATTACAAGAAACAAGAAGTATATTTAGAGTAAATTGGAGAAAGTGTGTCTTCCCGGCCCCCCCCCCCCCCAAACACACACACTCACTCACTCACTGACTCACTCAATAGACAATCAGGTTGTGGAATTTGCTGCCAGAGGATGTGGTTGTGGCATCTAGAGTAACAGGATTTGAACAGTTTAGTAAAAGTCCATAAACAATTAGCCAGATAGTATTGGGGGAAAGACAAATGAATAAAATAGAAAGATAAGCACTGGCAAGTTATGTGCAAAAACATTAAAGCAGGCAAAATTTTCAAAAGAAGCATGCCTAGAGGCAAAAACTCATAAAATCTTTATTTTCAAATATATCTGAAGCAGGAAGCCTGTGAGGGAGTTGTTTGGACCATTAGATGATCAAGGTTTAAAAGACACTTAGGAGTAGATAGGGCCAAAACAAATTATTTTCATTGGTGTTTACTGAGGAGCATGTTAGGGAGGAACCCATTCTAGAAATGGTATTTAATGGTGATTCAGAGGAACTAAAACAAATCTTGGTGAACCTGGAAGGGATATATAAAGACCTTGGCTTCAACTTCTTTTTTTTATTTTTATTTTTTTTGCCTGGCAACTTCAATGTCATAACAAAGACAGTGGGGAAAATGACTGGCTGATATAACATGGAGAATAATCAGAAGTCATTTTCCCACAGATTTTGACATTGAAATTGCTAGGCAAAATAAATTGAAAATAAAGATCCTTAATGATGTAATAGGGCAAAATGACAAACTAATATGGAAATGTCAACTGAATGGACCACTTGATCTTTTTCCTGCCCAGCAAGTTTTGTCTTTTTTTTTTTTTTTAATAGTAACTGATGCTCCGTGTAGGTTACCTGTAGCAGATCACTTGGACCAGATATATACCCAAAAGTTCTGAAAACTAAAAAACAAAATTGCAGACCTATTACTAGTAATTTGTAATCTATCATTAAAATGTCTCTGTACCTGAAGATTAGAGGGTTGCCAACGTAATGCTAGCCTTTAAAAAGGTTTTTAGGTGTGACCCAGGAAACTATAGATGGGTGAGCCTGATGTCTCTGCCGGGTTAAAAATGGTAGAAACTATTTGAAAAAAACAATTACAGAGCATATATTAGGCATGGTTTAATGGAACAGCTGACATGGACTTACCAAGGGAGGTCTAGCATACTGATGCCTTTTTTTTTTCTTTAACAAAAGATTTAATAAACACGTGGATAAAGTGTATCTGTATTTCCAGAAGGTGTTAAAGTCCCCCATGAGACTCAGGAAAAAAAAATCATGGGATAGGAGGCTGTCCTATTTTGAATCGGTTGAAAGATAGGAAACAGAAGGACTAACTCTTCCATTTTCACAACAGAGGAAGATAAATAGTGGAATACCCAAGGGATCTGTACTGGGACTGGTGCTTTTTAACATTTAAAAATTATCTGGGAAAGGGAACAACAAATTAGGTGATCAGATGACACACAGGCCGATACAGTAAAAGCTGCGGGTGAGCGCCCGCTTTCCTGTGCATGCGATTCAGTAAAAAAAAAAAAAATTCAAATTAGGGACACTAGTGTGTCCCTAGCGGCGACTGTCAGAGGGTTTGACAGCCGACGCTCAATTTTGCCGGCGTCCGTTCTCAAATCCGCTGATAGCCATGGGTTCGGAAACCGGATGCCGGCAAAATTTGAGTCCGGTTTTCAAGCCGCGAGCTGATTTTTTTACTTTTTTTTATTTTATTTTTTTTTATTTTTAACTTTTGGGACCTCAGACTTAATATTGCCATGATATTAAGTTGGAGAGTGCACTTTCCCGGTGCTGGCAGAAATTAACGCCTACCTTTAGGGGGAGTTGGATGTGCGTTTTTGATGCGCTATTACCCCTTACTGAATAAGGGGTAAAGCTAGCACGTCAAATGCATTTCCAAACGTGGGTTAACAGTGCACTCCACCGGAGCGCATTGTACTGTATCGGCCTGACAGTTATTCCAAGTTAAATTACAAGTTGATTGTGAGAAATTGCAGGAGGACCTTGAGAGATTAGGCATCCAAATGACAGATGAAATTTAATGAGGACAAGTGCCCAATGATGCTCATAGGAAGAAAAAATCCAAACTGTAGTTAAACGATATTAAGTTACATATTAGGAATCTGTAGTGGGTGGAATGATGGCAGTGTTTTCCTTGTGGTCTGGATCTCACACACACAGAATGGTAACTGAATGTCTTATGTGAAACTATGAAAAGTAATATTCTGTAAATAAGATATGAATAAAACAAGTGCTTATGAAAACGCCTGAGACAAACAAAACAGTATAGATACAGTATATCAGCACAATAAACAACTAACAGGGAATATACAAAACCTAGCGCAAAGCTGCACTTTCCTGAAAGACCGCTTTCCAAAACTCCTCAGTGTCAGCTAAACAGGTTCTCTTTGGAGAAGGCTAGACTGCACAGGGGACCTTTTTGTCATCGCCTAGATTGGTCTTACTAATATCTCTTGATATAGCTTTTCAGCAGAAATCCATCCATCCTTGTGTGACAGGATTGTATGCCTTTTGGAATGACACATGCCTGTGGGGATCGTTGTGTAGCCCTTCTAGATATATTGCCAAATAAACTTACTGCATATGTTTCAAGATCATTCTAAAATGGTGACTTTCTTATCCATATTCCCTTTTTCACAATTTTGTCACATTTTCACTTTTGTAACTATTAGCCTTGCACATTATCTCATTGGTGACATGTAAAATAATCCTGAAAGCAAGCAAAACATTACTGTTAAATCACTATAAAAAGGACCTATGAATACTGTGTACAATCTGGAGCAACTTGTCTTTTATTCCAGGAGTGCTTTATCTTTATCTCCTAGTAATTAACTGGTATGTATTTTGATGCTACAGGTATATCCCTGCTTGAAGTAAATGCAAAGCTAGCTTCTAATATATTTTTAGTTCCTTTATCTCCTATTTTTTTTCTGCCCCCCCCCCCCCCCTCCCATTGTCATTGTTTTCTTTGATTTGGTATTGGAAGTATTTATCTGATTTTTGTATTTTCTGTTTTGAATTTGTATAACCTTTTTTTTTTTCTGTAAGCAAGGTGTATTCCTTCTTCAGATGAAATTAATAAATAAAGTAAAAAAAAATAGTGTGCAATTCATGTCTGTAATCTATTTCTTAATGGATTTTTACCAAAACTAATCTGGGTATATGCCAGGTGATTTCAGCTTTTGCAAAACTGCTTGTGCTGCACTTGACTGATGCAGCAGTCAAGGTCAAGATTTAACTCTTAATCTGCTAGCTGCTTTAAGTGATGTTCTTACACTTTAAGTCTTTTCTCCATTTTTTTTTTGTGACATTGAAGCTTGTAGACTTCAAGTTAGGAAAGGGGGGGGGGGGGGCATGGGCTGTGAGCTATGAAGGCGGGTGTCTATGGGCTTCCTGTGAAGGGGGCCATGGGCTGTGAAGCGAGAACTGTAACTGTTTCTCTGAAAACTCAAAAGTACAAAGCTACATGCTAACAAATAATTGTATAACAGTATTTGTCTCATAAGGGACTGAATTAACCCTTCGTGTGATCCATTGAGATGACTTCCTCATGACTATCCCTTACACACTAATAGTCACCAACCAGGAAAATGATTAGGCCTCACAGAAATTACATTGAAATCTTCAGCTTGGTGTATGGTGGCAGTCAAAGCAAACAATCCTAGGCATTAAGAAGCTGATGGAGAATGTCATAATGTGGTCAAAACTTCCACTAGTACAGACAGTTGTGATGACAGATGCATCCCATTATAGGGAAGAATGGTCAAGAAGAATCCCTTATCAATTTACTGGAACCTCAGAGCAGTTTTCAATGCATTGAGAATATTCAAACCTTGGCTGAAAACCATACAAACTAAAATGGATGACCAATTAACCATGTTCTATATAAACAAGCAAGGAGGAACAGGATCCTACTTGCTCATCAAGAAGTCCAAGACTACATGGAACTGGGCAACAAAAGAAAATGCACATTTCAGAGATCTATCTACCAGAAAATAACATAATAGCTGAGAGAGTGTCATCCATTTGAAGCTGTACAAATGGTCACTCAGCAAAATCATTCTGCACACACATCTATATGTTTCTCCATTCAGTCACAAACTGCAGAACTGCTGTTCCAAAAGACCATTGCAGGATGCAATACCAGGTGTCGAGATGCCTTTCTATTCCCATGGAATGAAGCAATACTGTATGCTTTTCCACCTATTTCATTAATACCAAAAACAATGCTGAAATTAAGACAAGGGCACAGTGATCTTGATAGTCCCCTATTGACCTCGTCAAGCATGATCTCTTTATCAGATTGGTGACAAACACCTTTAAGGTTGTTAATTCCAGACCTCTTGACACAGTACAAGGGACCAGTCCTACACCTCATTCTTCAGCCTCTAGCATTGACAGAATGGATGCTGAAAGCAAATTAATCAAGAATCTACATCTACCCCAGTCAAATTTTGTTAGCATCCAGAAATCCTGCAATGAAAATCCTATAATTTTGAATGGAAATGATTCTCAAATTGGTGCATTAATACAGGAGAACATCTTTTCCCATGTTAAACTCCAAAACTGCTCTACTAACTTCACCTTATGGACTCTGGTCTTAAAAAAAAAACCCAATTCCATTACGGTATATTTAAACACAATTGCAGCATATCACAACGGTTGATGGAAAACTGATTTCTCAACAACCATTAGTTTCAATAAAAGGACTGTTCAAACTTAAACTGCCACTAAAACAACCTGTACCACAATGGGACTTGAATATTATCACAAGTTATGAAACCACCATTCGAACCAATGTCTGGTTCGACATATGAAATTTCTTGCATGGAAGACCTTCCTCTTAATAGGAATTACATCGGCTTATAGAGTAAATGAACCACAGACATTGATAATCTATTCTCAATATTAAAAAAAAGTACTGCTCAGAACACACCCCAAGTTTCTTCCAAAAGTGTCTTTATTCCACTTAAATGAAGAAATAATTTTACCAATGTTTTTCCTCAACAGCATACAAATGAGGCTAAACAAGCATTACATACCCTGGATTGCAGAATCTATTTATTTACATTTGATTGTCTATCTTACAATTGTAGAAGAGCCCTTTGTTCTACTTGGAACAAAATCACTCAAAATTCCTTCCAATTGTTTATTCATGATACACCTAAAAAATAAGTTCAGTAATCAGATTTTATCAAGATGGATAATGCATTTCATATTATGCCTCCATATACCAAGAAATATCACAGCCAATAAAAGCACATCAAATACAAGCAATGGGGCACATCCATGGCCCATCATAATTCGGCACAACTCACAAGATATTTGTAAAGCTGCCACATGGTCAATCATCCATACATTTGCTAAGCATTTCTGCATGGACAAAAATCATGCAATGGCAGATCTTTTGGACAAGCAGTATTATAGAACACTTTAAAGTAATCTATGCAAATTCCCACAATACGTAAAACGAATTACTAACAAACCATTCAGTCAAACCTAGTTCAAAGCAACCCATAGCTGAGGACTCCCATCTGTAAGGCAATTTTGTTGTGCTTGTCCACTGAGAAAGCAAAGTTGCTTACCTATAATGGGTTATAGGTAGAAGGTAAACAAATAGCCACACAATCCTGCCCTTGTTCCTGGGAAGTTTTTGAAGCTTGGAAAAAGACTGAGGAGAATCCACAGATGGGTATGGAAGGCCTGCATATGATCAAAGTAAAGAACTTTCTGGGCTATGAGAGAGAAAATGACTGACACAGTGCTGTTGGATTATGTAAGCAAGAGAACAGGTACATTGCAATAACATTCACAAATGGTCCAACAGTCTCAGATTAGATGTTTAAAACAAATGATAAGTGCCTTCAAGGAATGTACACAGCAGCATTTATTAGAGAATCTGTGCCCTGACACGAACCATGTTTCGCATGGGCTGCATCGGGAGGGACAATTTTACATGAGAATAGAACTATTCTTGAATGTGAGTTGTGAAAAAAGAAACACACAAATATTGAACATAGATATACAATAGACTAAAAAAGTGGCAAATGGCAGAAGATAAATACATACCCAGATTAGGGAAGTTGTTAAAATTGTGCCATGTACATCATATCAATCCAATAAGAAACTGTCAACAGATTGAGTAGTCAATTAGTATAGTATAGCACAGACCGGAACTTTTGAAATTATGATTTGGTCGGTGTGAAACAAAAAAAAAAAGCATACATACCACTTATGCATATTGAAGAAAGTGTAAAACTAATAGAAGTAAGCAATCTGAAATCATCCTAAATATAAGAAGCAAATGTGAGGTATAGTGTGACACAGATTCCTTTAATAAGAGGTTTATAAACACAGCTGAAATACTTACATAATGATTGAAGGGGTAGGAGATCAGGATTAATATAAAGATGAGGCTGTGAATAACTAAAAGGAAAAAGAAATGAATTGAGACTCAAGCCGCCTCACTGACAGCATCTCCTGGACCAAAGCTATTACTCTGTAGAAAAGAGCAACTTGTGCTGAACTACTTGCAGCAATGTAAGTCTAACATTGACATGTGAGAATATCATGTGGTCTACTTATCCTCAAAAAACCCATACAGACAATGCTGAATTTATTACCTGCTGGAATCTAATCTTTAATAAATGCTCTTTTGATCTTATGATTTTGATAGTCCAAACCACTAAGCAAAACTGCCCTTTCTCTTCAGGAACAAGTATCTACCCAAAAAGATTCCCTCAAATTGCATGTCTCCCCAATTTTATTCTCACAACTAGCTGAATTCCAACAAATTTCGCACGGATCTGAAATCATTTAAATATAAAGTTCCAATGTGTTCAGCTTGACTACTCCAAAGGCTACATCTATCCATGGATGAACACTTTCCGTCCTTCTCGGAAGAAGATTTCCTTTAATTCCTCATCCTCTAGTGACTTATCAGATGACGAACAATACACAGAAGAAACACTTTCATGTCCAAGTTCTCATGTATCTTCAGCATTGTCCTTTTCTTCCTCACCATAGTTTTTTAGATTCATGTTGTGGCTTTATATGCCAAGATCCAGCAAAGCCATGAGGGATACTCTGTTACTCTTTCTCAATGCACAACTTGCTCACAAGCCTAGCGGTACAATGAACTCTGCAGCTAGCATCTATAGATCATAAGCCACCTACCACCTCCTCAAACTTCATTGGTTTTCAGTCTTTCTTCTAGACAACTATCAGATACAGAAATCCACACTTTGCGATACGGCATATCTTTTGTACCATCAGTTAACTTAGAAGTTAATATTGAAGAAATCCATCTCAAATGTTTTTTTTGCTCTTTGAAAATCAAACATTTTTTTCACCTTCACCCTTCCTCCCCTGGCCTATCTATTGTGTCCTCCAAATGCACCTGGCTTCCTTCTGCCCCCTTCCCCCCCCCCGATCCCTTCATCTCAGTCTGAAAAATTGGTATCAAATGTATTTCTTCAATGACGCAAATTTAATAATCTTTCTCCACAATGGGCTGCTGTTAGATCACTGGCTACTGACCCTTCAATTGTGATCAAATCTGCCAATGAAGGCTGAGGTACAGTAATAATCGCACTGATAACCACCTGAGTACTTCAGTGATGTAATCTGATACCAATTTCTACCTACCCCTCTCACTCGATCCTACCAATGAACTATGAAATCAGATTGCATCTGCAGTCCAAGAAAGGACAGACTTGGGCTTCCTTGGATGTTAGCCTGTTTTTTTAGTACAGGAACATCCGGTCACCCCAACTTTTTATATCCTCCCAAAAATCCATAAAAGTTTAACACAACCACCAGGATGCCCCATAGTTTGTCATTGGCTCACTGTTAGAACCTCTCTATTTTTGTTGATAAACTTCTACAATCCTCTGTCACCGTGGTTCCTTATTACATCTGAGATTCCACCCACTTCACAGGACTACACTAGATGACAATTTTATCACTCTCTGTACCTAATCACTCTTGATATTGAATCCCTTTACACCAGTGGTTCTCAACCCTTTCCTGTGGACCCCCCCCCAGCCAGTCTGGTTTTCATGATATCCACAATGAATATGCATGAGAAAATTTGCATGTTATGGAGGCAGTGCATGCAAATTTTCTCTCATGCATATTCATTGTGGATATCATGAAAACCCGACTGGCTGGGGGAGTCCCCAGGACAGGGTTGAGAACCACTGCTTTACACTAACATTCCACAAGAAGCTCTTTCCATCATTGAATCTCTATTAGAGACCTGCCCTCAACCATCTTATTCCTACTACCTTTATCCTACGTTTGGCCACCTTTGCCCTCACCAAAAACTTTTTTCTTTCAGGACACATTTTATCAAAAGATAAAAGGCACTGCGATGGGGGCCACTATGGCCTCTGACATTGCCTGTCTTTGTTTCCCAATTCGAATCATTTGTCTACCCCTCAGCTAGTTTTTCATTCATTCCTTTATGGCTTCATTTCATAGACTTTTTTTTTTTCTTATTTTGGACTAGCTCTATTCAGTTTTACAGCTTTTTTGATTGGCTTAATACACACAACCCCAATTTACACTTCACTTACTCTGCTTCCTGCCATAATATATCTTTCCTGGATATGTTCACCATATAAAATCAAAGCTTTCTCAAGTCAATTCTTTGCAAACCCACTGATCGCAATACTCTACTGCACTTCTCTAGTGATTTTTTTTTTTTAAAGAAACAATAAACCCACTGGACAATTTTTAAGATTACGTTGCCTTTGTTCATCCACTCCTAATTTTGTATCGCAAGCACACATACTGTTTTCCCAGTTTCTTGCTCATGGTTACCCTGTCATCTTAAGAGCTTTCAAGCGGGCCGTGTACACCCATTGTGAAAGGTTGTTGCCTTCAAAACAATCAGATGGTCGCATAACTTGTGTTCTTCCTTTATCCAGTCGGATTCAAGAAGTATACACTATCATCAATAAATATTAGCAAGTTCTTTCCTCCATTCCCATTTTTCTGAACACCCCAGGTTTGCCTTCCAAAGGAGCAAAAATCTCAGACTTGTCTCCTCATTCTTAAACACCATGGGTACAACCAATCAACAACCCCTTGGTCATTCTCCATGTGGACACTGTTCAACCTGTCCCATGTCTTGCAACCTTTCTATTTTCATACATCCAATCACAAGTAAGAACTATCCTCTTCATCACACCTCCAACTGTGACTCAGTAGGCACTGTCTGTGATTCTTGCAACCTTATTTCGGCAAATCTATTCATAAATTAGACTAGAATTTTTGAGCTTTGCTCTTGTTTGTACATCTAAGACAGGCGCTCCGCTTGTAAATCACTGGCTTGATTAAAAACCACACCATTTCAGATTTATCTATTTTTATTTATTTATTTATTTTTTGCATTAGAATGTTTCCCTATACCTCCTCCAGTCTACATATTCAGTTTACCATGCTACCTTTATCCCCTTCAATTACTTGTTACCAAAAATCTCTAAATCACATGGTCTTGCTCCCTTACTGCTTTTATAATTTGGCCCTTTTTCCAATTTGTTTTTGCTGTTTTCATTTCATCACCTTATCTAAACTGTCTTAATTTTTCCACTCTTCAGTTACCCCTATGTTATCGACCTCTTCCTGCTTTTACACTCCAAATTCAGATATTGTCACAGTAGTTACCCATTCGATAGGTCCTCAGGTTTTTTTGCTGTTCACTCTTGATCTGACATCAGCGCAGTCATGGCCCCTCTTGCCGGGCTCCTGTGTTTCATGCCTTTTCTAACCCTTTCATAAGCCATCCTGCAGCTCAATTGCTCCCGCTGCTCCAGCTGGTTTTTTTTGTTTTTGTTTGAAGCAAGATCAACAATTTGTAAAGGTTTGTCTGCTTCATTTTACCACCTATTGGACACAATTACTTTATTCAATTCTAAAGAGGCTCCTTTGTTTCTGTCTCTACACTTTTCTGAATCGCTACACCCACACTCTTGAATTGTTTTTCTCCTGTGAATTCTTCAAGTAAGTCCTCTTGTTGCGTGTTTATTAATAGCATTGGTCTTTGTTCCTTTAAGTCTAAAATTTTGCAATTTCATTCTTGCTTCATGAATTTCAGTCTCTTGGTCAGTGTCTCCTCACAAGCGAGTTCGTATCGGGCTCGTGGCAGTATCCGGCTCTGTCCCACTAAAGCACAATTTCACTACCCTCCCCAAATTTACCTTCCCATCATTTATTTTTTCTTTGTATTCCAATTTAAGGGCGAATTCTCTCCTCCGTTCATTTCCTTTTCTTTTCAGTTATTCACAGCCTCATCTTTATATTAACCCTGATCTCCTACCCCTTCAATCACTATATACAGGTCGATACAGTAACGATACAGTATGTAAGTATTTCAGCTGTGTTTATAAACCTTTTTACTAAAGGAATCTCCTGTCTCACACTAGACCTCACATTTTGCTTCTTATATTTAGGATGGTTTTGGATTGCTTACCTCTTAGTTTTACACTCTTCAATATGCATAAATGTATGTATGCTTTTTTGTTTCACACCATCCAAATCATAACTTACCTCTTAGTTTTACACTCTTCAATATGCATAAATGTATGTATGCTTTTTTGTTTCACACCATCCAAATCATAATTTCAAAAGTTCCTGTCTGTGCTATACTAATTGACTACTCAGTCTGTTTACAGTTTCCTATTGGATTGATATGATGTTCATGGCACAATTTTAACAGCTTCTCTAATCTGGGTATGTATTTATTATCCTCTGTCATTTGCCACGTTTTTGGTCCATTGTATATCTGTTCAGTATATTTTTTTTTCACAACTCACATTCAAGAATTGTGTATTTTAATTCACGTTCTATTCTCATGTAAGTTTTCCTTCCTGATGCAGTCTGTGAAACACATGCTGTGTACATACCTTGAAGGCACTTATCACTTATTTTAAACATCTAGTCTGAGACTGTTGAACCATTTGTGAATGTTATTGCAGCACACCTGTTTTCTCACTATCTGACTTTTAGATGGTCATTCATCAAAATATGTTATGGTGTTAATGCATGCAATAATAGCACTATTGTACGGCATGAATACAAATTTTGGGAAGGGGTGGAATTAAGGAGGAGTTTGGGTGAGATTTATGAAAATGAGGGACAATTTCATATTGCGCAATAGCATGTATTATGCTATCACACAGTTTTAACGCTGGAAATAACTACACCTTTTTTCCTGGCGTTAAGCTATGTGATATGACAGAAATGGCTGTAACGCAATTCACGTTAAATTGTTCGAATTGCATTTTGGTCATTTCTGGGCTTGAGGGCCAGTTTTTCATCCATAGTGAGATGTACGAACAGCACAGTATACACCTTTGAAGATTTGATGTCATTTGGTGTGAGGAAAGTCTCTCAACATGTCTGTTCTCTTGCCCTAGCTTGATGGACTCTATAACAGGGTACCATCAAGCTAGGGTGAGATGATAACATAGTACAAAATGTCATCTTTGTGAGACTTTCCTTACTCCAAATGACAGCCTATCTTCACCGAGGTGTACTGTGCTGTTCGTATGTCTCACTCTGCATGAAATACTGGCTCCTAAACCACCACTAACACCTCACCTCGAGCTATTAGCTGGCCCTCTTATAGAGATAAATACTTGACTACTATAAAGGCCTTATAGTCAGGCTTGCTCTCTCAGCGCGAGATGCGAAATAGGAGGTATTGTGAGATGCGAAAAGTTTTCCGCACCATGCGATACTACCTATGCAAAGCGCAATGTAAACATGCCCTTTATCCTTATTGCGGGCGTTAGCATTTTGATAAATCTAGGGGCAAATGTGTTTCCTCATTGTTCCACATCTTTTCTTAGATTATGTAACCCATCTGTGAGGTTTTTTTGTTGTTCACAGGGAAGCAAATTCATTTTCTCTTCCCTTGCTCTCTAGGCTCCCTCCAGCCTCTTTGTCGCAGCCCAATATAGTTTCTTGGTCCCTTCATTTGAACACTGCTTCTCTCTCCCCAGGTGGCACAGACAGCAGCCCTCAGCTTGATCCTTTCTGCTGTTAGCATCTTGATTCTGTGTAGGCATTGGCTTTTAGACACCTGGTATTTTTGCTACCCTGCTTTTAGCTAATAGTAGGGCTGATGTTTGATTCAAAGTTCTCACTGGTGGATTGCCTAGTGATTTAGTAGTAATGCTGTATACTGCCATGCAAGGGTTGTCCTCTGTTCAGTTCCCAGATCGAGCCTTCAGTACTCTGGATTCATTGGGAGTGCTCTAGAGGCAGCATTCACAGCCTCTGGAATTGAGGGAAGGTGAGCTCTTATAGCTGGGGTTTAGAGCCCATGCAGAATTCTGGCAGATCTGCTATATGGCTCTTGTTTTTAAGATGGAGCAGCCTGCACATATAAACTGTCCACATTCTGACCCATCAGGTGGCATAACTCACATATGTTTAGTAGACGAGTTCTCAAGCTATTTTCGTTCTTCACTGCAGTGATCATCAGCCGAAAGGAACCAGTAAGGATGATGTTGACCAATGATTTTGGTATTCTGAATTGGTTTGAAATATATTTTGAAGTTTATATAAGTTATATATTTTTTTTGTGTTAGAGATGTTTGGGTGATCAGTGGATTGAGATATAACCAGTTTGAAAAATTTGGCCTATTAAAGATTTGAGTTCTATGTAGGAAGAACAGCTTTAAATGTTACTGACAAAATTTGTCTGTCAGTGATCATGCTAATATGCTTGAGTATGATTCATTTCATGAGTGATTTTTTTTCATATTAATTTTTCATACTTTATAATTGTACAGATAAATAGAACATTACCCATCATGAATTTTCTATTGACCACATCTGATGGTTGGGCTTCTTCAAGGGGATTATATATCATAGTGAAAACCAGGATCCTTTTACGGGGTAGCTCTGTTTATGCTGGACAAATTTTACAAGAATTATTGGAACACAAAACTAAGAAAGATATGAAATGGAGGGGGGGTAGTCTAGATCATATTGGAGGTTACTTCTAATTAAATTGAGTGGTTTATGATCACACATTTTATAGAGATACATGACATATAGCATTTGAGTTTTGGATTAGATCTTTTAACCAATGTAACAGATGTGAAATGATATATCATAGGATTTTTAAATGATGCGTGAGTGTTTGGTTCTGATTTGTCATGTGGATTTTAATGTTTTGGGGTTTTTGTACAGTATAAAGGGAAATTTAAGGTATTGTATTATAGTGTTCAGTGATTATACATGTTTGTATAATATAGTTATATATGAGTAATAAAAATTTGTATATTAAAAATTCAGTTGTATGTATATCAATTTTTCTCTTCATATTGGATTATATTAGAATCTAATACTTTGAGCCACCAATAAAAAGGTGTGAGCTAAAATCTAAATAGATTGGCTGACGAAATTGTTTCTAAGATATATTTGTACCAATGGAAAATATTTTCATACAACTTCACGTTTTGTTGTTTTTTTTAATTCTCCAATATCCCACTGCTTGCTTTTATATTGCTTCAGTGTTTTTCTGCATCTCCTTCAATAGCTGGCCAGACTGGGTGGTGGTAGAAGTAGTGGCAACTAGCATATCATCCATCCCCATGCCTTCTGTGCCTTGTTTTTCTGGGGTTTTTTTAAAAACTCTAAATGCCAGTACTCGGTTGGTCTTCTCTCATTTTCAGTAGCTTGAATTTTGAATAGGCCATAAGTTCCATTTTTTTGACCAGGATTTTTCCATCTGTATCCTGCTTAGGTGGGGCTATCATAGTTACACTCAACCTTTTTAACTGCTACTACGGTATTTAAGGCAAGAGGCCAGATGTTAAAGTAGTACAAACTTTTTTTTAAAAAGAATCTAAAAACATGGCTTTTTCAAAAAGCATTTATAACATAAGTTAGAATTAGGTGTTAATTCTTATCTCTCTTTATTTCTCCTTCTCTGTTTTATTATTTTCTGTTTTACTTTCTATTACAATGTAACCTCTCTAATTTTTGTTATATGCAAACCGATGTGATGACTTTAGTTGAATGTCTGTATATAAAAAACAGAGTATTTGAAATTTTCATCTCATTAGTATAGGGGTAGAGGGGAAACCGCTCTACCTTTTTTTACCTTCATGTTCTACCTAATTAATATTATGGCTGGGTGGGCCTGCCTATACTGACTTTCTTTCCAGTCTGGATCAAAAATTGAAAGTGCTGTCTGCATATCAGGTCTGCTATTCTGACTTTCTTCCTCTTTCTCTCAAATTACTCTCCCCACTGCTTTCCCTGACTGTTCATTGCTCAGACTCACAGCTGCTGGGGGCTATGAGTTGATAGCAGAATTCTTCAGCATACACCCTTGCGAAATATCCATGTGATGAGAGCGTGCTGCAACCACGAGTTTTGTAAAACATTAATCCCTTTAAATTTGCTTCAACTTGCATTCACTGCTTCTCCAAAACTTGCTATAAGACACACAACTTGGTTGTATGTACATCTTAAATAAGTACAATATTTAGATACATATTTGACCACAACTTCTTGTCTTTAATGTTGCCTCAATTTTGAGATGGCTCCAAGATCTGGACCAATTTCGTCCAAGTCTCCCTAAGGTAATCAATACTACAGAAGTGGTAATATAACTTTAACAAGGCAGTTCTAATGCATATTATCCTTCTATCTCCTAACGATCTATACCAAGGATTTAAGTGAAAAATGGAACATTCGTTTAACACACTGCTTTTTGCAGAAAGGTAACGCTAATGATCTTTAAGAACTGCGCATTGCATGTTGTAAAATCTTACTAATGATCTTTAAGTGACCTTTAGCTAATTATAATGTTCCATTAAAAACTTAGCCCTTTTTTTATAAAGCATTAAATATACACACACTTATAACACTCCTTTTGAAATGGTATTCAATCATAATAAACTACTACATATTTTTTTAAATCTTCAAATATTCCAGCATCAAATATCACTTTCCTAGCGTGTAGCAGATGGACTCAGGACCAATGGGTATAGTGTACTCCTGCTAGCAGTTGGAGACAGATCAGATTTCAATCTGACGTCAGCCCCTAGTACATATACCCCTGCAAGAAGTGCAGCTCTCCAGTATTTTCCGTCTCCATAGCAGTTAGGGACTATCTGCACGCTCTCACAGCGTGAGAACCAAATTTTAAAGAAGAAACCTACCTGAAGACGAGCCCCGCTCTCCTGCGGTGATACCCGCGGGTCCCTCCCCATTTGAGATTCCCGAGGTGATTTCCGTGGTCCCTCGGAGGTAAGCCTTGGTCCGCTGGCCGAATCATAGCGAGGACCTAGCCCCCATCTTCGGGTGCGGCTGAGAGGCAGTGGGTGCACCCTTGAGCACGGCGGTGAAGGTATCTGCCTTCTCCCCCCCGCAGCCGGAGACTGCCCGGGACGAAACCGGGAAGCGCTGAAGATAAGGTAAGGTAGAAATCTTCTGCTTGAATCTGATCTCAGAGGATAGAGGAAGAGCACAGGTCACCGGCCGGCACCAGTGCCACCGGGTTGATCCGCCCTAGCAGGGCCAGGCCCCGGCTATTTCCAAGGGTCTACCCACATGGAGACCCTCCGAGGGGGGTCTCCATATTGCCCGCATGCTCGCCGTCGCCATCTTGGCCTTGTTCGCCGCACTGTTCGCCGTTCGGCCGAGCGCATAAAACTGAGCTAGGCGCACAAAGCACTTGTGCGCATAGACTTACACACACAAAACATTGTGCGCATAAGTTGCACGCACAGAGCTGGGTGCACATACACGTCTGGACGCACAGTTGCGCGCACAACTCTCACGCTCATCTTAAGCGCACCAGAGCGCATAAGAGTTTACGCGCCGACAGCCATGGCACCACCAGAAACAGGAATAAAGGCTCAAGGCCTCTGCCCAGCATGCCACATCAGAGCCACACAAAGCGAGGAGGCCGCCCTGGGCATGCAGTGTGAGGAGGCCCTGGGAGATCCAGTTCAGGGCCAGTCTCACCCAGGGCAGAGTACTAGCTCCTCAGGGAGTACCCCAGACCTAGCAGATCCCAGTGGGACCTCCCCACAGATGGGGACCCCCAGGGAACCAGCACCCCTCAGCTTGGATCCAGTGTCTATCTCATGGGTGGAGTTCTTCAAGGGGATTCACACCTTTGTTCAAATGCAAACTGAACCTCCAGCTGGTCAGCCACATGCTCCACCGGAGGACCCTCAGGCCCCAGGCCCTTCAAGGCCCAGGCACAGGCTTCCACTACCCAGAAGCCCCACCTATGGGAACTCAGACACCTCTGAAGAGGAAGCTGAGCCCCTAGAAGAGGGGGAGCTCCCCCTGGGGACAGAGCCTCACTGGACCTGGTCACCCAATGTCTGACTGAGCTCGCTATCCCGGGCCCAGGTACTTCGGGGGAACCTAAACCGAACCCCCTGCTAGAAGGTCTGTCAGATCTCTCACCATTTCCCTCTGTTGCAAGCGGCAAAACAGCTGATTGACCTGGAATGGAATGCCCCGGAGTCCACATTCAAAGGGGGACGAACTTTGGCAGCCATGTACCCCCTGGACCCGGCGACCAAAGATCTTCTTGCATGTCCAAGAGTTGATGCCATGGTCTGCATGGTCTCTAAGGTGCACCACTATCCCAGTAGATGGAGGAGCAGCGCTCAAGGATGCACACGACCGGCATCTGGAATCCATCCTTAGTCATTTGACATAGCTGCTATGTCTCTACAAATTGCGACCTGCTGCACAGTGGTGACATGTGCCTGCTTATCCCAAACCAGGAACAACACCCCAGGAGAAGACATGGAACCAGCAGTATCATTCCTCGCGGATGCTGCCTCCGACCTAGTGCATATAGAGGCAGAGGTTGGGAGGAGAATGAAGATTAGTCTGGGTTCCAGCAAGCCTACCCAGACTAATCTTCATTCTCCTCCCAACCTCTGCCCCAGATGCTTCCCTTCTCAGATCGTCCCAGATACTTAGTAAATCTTCTGCTGGTGCTGTCACCCGTTCAGTACATTTCTACTTTATTACTTGTTGAATTTTTTATTTAGCTACTGTTAATCAGTTTTCTGACCTATATCTTCTTGCCTTCCTCTGTTGCTGTTATTCCTCCCCCACCGCCCTGTTATAATGTATTTTCCACTCTTTTGTTGTCATGTGAACTGGCATGATGTCTCCTACTAATGCCGGTATATAAAAGTTATTAAATAAATAAATACAGCGGCCAGAGGAGTGTCATCTGCGGTGGCGAACAGCGAACTGCCTGTTTGGCAGCGAACTAGAGAAATTAGCCGATAAATGGGGCGAGACCCCAGTGCCACACCTGCCGGAGGATAAAACAGAGAAACCAGTGACTCTTTCCCAGGCCCTCCACGGGTAGAAGTTCACAGCGCTTCAATCCTTACAGGAACAACTATCAAGCGCCCTGCCCTACAAGCAGGAACCAGTCCTTTCGGAACAAGCACAATAAGAGGGGTACCAGCTCGGGTACAGGCCCCAGCTGCCCCCCACAATGAGATTCAGCCGACCCGTCCAAGGGAAGAAGCCATAGGGGGTAGACTAGCCCTATTCTACCGCAGATGGGTGGAGATAACTTCGGACAAGTGGGTCCTAGCCATCACTCGGGAGGGGTACTACCTGGATTTTCTACGTACCCCTCCGGACAGGTTCATGGAGTCCCCCTGCCACGACCTGTTAAAGAGGGCGGCAGTGGAAGCTGCACTGTCCAGACTACTGGCCCTCAAGGCATAACCCCAGTGCCTCCACAAGAAATAAATACTGGACATTATTCCATCTATTTTATCGTCCCCAAGAAAGAGGGAACATTCAGGCCCATCTTGGACCTCGTCGGTCAACCGCCACCTGAGGATTCCCCGCTTCCGCATGGAAATCCTGCGATCTGTAATAAGGGTGATACAACCAGGAGAGTTTCTCACATCCCTGGATCTTTCGGAGGCCTACCTACACATCCCAAACCATCAGGAACACCAGCGCTACCTACGCTTCAAGGTCCTGAATCGTCACTACCAGTTCTGGGCACTACCTTTCGGGTTAGCCACAGCACCCCGGACGTTCACCAAGGTAATAGTAGTGGTGGTGGCAACATCGAGGAAGGAAGGAATCCTCGTCCACCCTTACCTAGACGACTGGCTGGTCAGGGCAAAGTCACCGGAGGAAAGCCACCAAGCAACCAGCAGAGTCATAACTACTGGAGAGCCTAGGATGGGTGGTCAACACAAACAAATTTCCTACAACCCTCACAGTCGCTGGAATACCTAGAAGTCCGATTCGACACCAAAGAAGACAAGGTCAGCCTGACCCCTCCAAAAGGAGATTAAAACTGTGGAACCAGCTGCATACTTTGCCGAACGATCCTCATCCCACAGCATGGGATTACCTGAAAATCCTCGGGCTGATGGTATCCACACTGGAAGTTGTGCCATGTTTGTGAGCCCACATGAGGCCCCTACAGCGCTCACTTCCATCACGGTGGAGCCCACGGTCCCAGAACTACACTGTACATCTATCTCTCCCAGGCAGAGTCCGGAACCAGCTACGGTGGAGGCTGCAGGCCAACCACATGAGCCAAGGATCAAGACTATCCTCTCCAACCTGGACCCTACTCACCACAGATGCCAGTCTGAGGATGGGGAGCACACTGTGTAGAGTTAACCGCCCAAGGGCAGTGGAATGCAGAAGAGGCGGGATGGAACATCAATCGCCTAGAAGCGTGGGCAGTCAGACTAGCCTGTCTGCGGTTCGCTCACAGACTTCGAGACAAAGCGGTCAGAGTAATGTCAGACAACGCCACAACAGTGGCCTACATCAACTGACAGGGGGGAACCAGAAGCCAGCTAGTGTCCCTAGAAATAGTCCCCCTGATGGCATGGGCGGAAGTAAATCTCCAGGAGATCTCCGCCATCCACATTGCCGGGAAAGACATCACGGCGGACTTCCTCAGCAGGGAAAGTCTAGACCCAGGAGAATGGAGGCTGTCGTCCGCATCCTTCCAAATGATAGTGAATCGGTGGGGGACACCAGACATGGACCTTCTGGCAAACAGATCCAACGCCCAAGTGTCCAGATACTTCAGCCGCAGATGGGAACCACAGTCCCAAGGGATCGATGCCCTGGTACAGACCTGGCCACCGGGGACCCTGCTATACGCCTTCCCGCTGTGGCCCCTATTGGGCGCAATCATTCACAAGATACAACTACACAGGGGACTAGTTCTTCTGGTGGCTCCGGATTGGCCAAGAAGACCCTGGTACGCAGACATGAGAAGACTGCTGGCAGGGAACCCCCTACGCCTGCCTCCACACAGGGACCTGCTACAACAAGGTCTGATCCTCCACGAGGACCCAGCTCAATTCTCTTACGGTCTGGCCATTGAGAGGGCCCACCTGAGAGAGAGCGGATGCTCGGGGGCTGTAATCAACACCCTCCTCTGAGCACGCAAGTTCTCCACATCGTTAACGTACATAAGGATTTGGAGAGTATTTGATGCCTTGTGCGAAGACCACAACATCAAGCCACACTCATTCAAAGTTCCCGTGATCCTGGAATTCTTACAGAACTGACTACAGAAGAGACTGTCCCTCAACTCCATCAAGGTACAGGTGGCTGCATTGTCATGCTACGGCTCCAAGAGCGAGGGCGACAGCATAGACTCTCTCACCCGGACGTGTCACGCTTCCTAAAAGGAGTCAAACACATTCGTCCACCACTAAAGTGGCCAGTACCTCTGTAGAATCTCAATATCGTTTTGGATTTCCTAGCGGGAACTGCCTTCAGACCCCTCCACCTGTTAACCTTAAAGACTGTGTTCTTGCTGGCAGTTTGTTCAGCCCGCCGCATCTCGGAACTACAAGCACTGTCCTGCCATGAGCCATTCCTCAGGTTCACCCCAGGAGCCATCCAACTACGCACGGTTCCCTCCTTCCTCCCCAAAGTGGTCTCACACTTCCACCTTAACCAGACCATCTCACTACCAACTACAGATGGCTTGAATTCGGAAGAAGCCCGTAGTCTACACCACCTCAATATCGGCAGACTCCTATCAAGATACCTGGAAATGTCAGAACCCGTATGAAAAACGGACCACCTTTTCGTCCTTCACAGCGGGAAGAGACAAGGGGAAGTGGCCTTGTGGGCAACTATTGCCTGCTGGATCAAGGAAGTCATCAAGGCAGCCTACGTAGAAGCTGGCAAGCCACCACCTCTACAGTCAAGGCCCATTTTACCAGAGCCCGGGCAGAAGCTAGAATGCTGTCACCTATCGATCTGCAGGGCAGCGACATGGTCCTCCATCCATACCTTCTCCAGATTCTACCATCTGGATGTTCAGGCTCAGTAGGACACGACATTTGCAAGGACAATTCTAAGCGGGTCACAGGCAGCCTCCCACCCGGTTCGGGAGTAGCGTTTATACATCCCATTGGTCTTGAGTCCATACGCTACACGCTAGGAAATGGAGAAATTACTTACCTGATAATTTCGTTTTCCTTAGTGTAGACAGATGGACTCAGCATCCCACCCTTGGCTGCCGTTACAAATGGTCTTTCAAATGATTCAAGGGTAAGCCACGTTTTCATTTACCTAGGGCATCCACCTTGCCGGGTGTCAGTGCTTCCCGGTTGAGTACACTGGCGGTCTCCAGCTATAGTCAACCAGTTCAAGTTAATCAAGTTTTAACGTTTAACTTATGAAGTTATTCAAGTTAATCAAATTAAGTTAATCAATCAGTCAGTCACACATATATCCACAATGCTTTTCGAGGAGAATACTGAAGAGCTGCACTTCCTGCAGGGGTATATGTACTAGGGGCTGACATCAGATTGAAATCTGATCAGTCTCCAACTGCTAGCAGGAGTACACTATACCCATTGGTCCTGAGTCCATCCGTTTACACTAAGGAAAACTAAATTATCAGGTAAGTAATTTCTCCATTAATTTCAGTAAAAGATACAAAACTACAACAAATTGTGAGCTGCCAACAAGGGAGACCTTGTTTCACCACAATAGTGGCTTCCTCAGGGGAAAGAGTTAATATTCTTGGGGGACAGAGACAATTTATGTAGTTAAAACAGAGAACTGTTGAATATTGCATCACATATAACTTGCATACATGTCCAAAATACAACTATTCTAAAATACAAATTGGAGGAATAGCCTAGTGGTTTGAGCAGTGGACTATGAACCAGGGGACCAGGGTTCGAGTCCTGCTGTCGCTCCTTGTGACCTTGGGCAAGTCACTTTACCCTCCATTGCCTCAGGTACAAAAACTTAGATTGTAAACCCTTTGGGGATAGAGAAATACCTACAGTACCTGAATGTAAACCGGTGTGATATCTCAATTGAGATCGAATGTCGGTATATAAAAATAAATAAATAATAAATGTCAGCCATTATTTCTATTCAAATGTTGTTGTAAACTTACTTTTAAGAAGTTTGGTATGAATATCCTTGAATTGCAAGACTGCTCAGCTGTTATGAATAAATATTTCTAAATTGCTCTTCCACCTATATACACCCAAATTTAGAAACATTTACCTAAAGTTACTCACTTGGCTCTAGTTTGTGTCCATGGCTTATAAAAAAAATAATAATTAAAAAAAAAAACCCTCCTGTAAGTTTGTGGCATTTACAAATCCCATTTAAAGGGGCTTGTCCATTCACACACTCCTTAGCTAATAACTTTACTATTGCAAAAATACATGAATTCAAGAATTCATAAGATCCAATGCAAATAACTGGAAGTTTGAAATATTCTTCTCATTTCTCTGCTATAACACTCCCAACAAAATGCTCTCCTGATTACATGCATGGCATTCCAAGTCTGATTTTAAAAGGGCTTGTCTAATTACATGATACTTCTCAGCCAATTTCAGCTTTACTACTGTGAAAAACATATAGCTTCAAATCATATGATCCAACACATTTTGAAAATTTTTATATCTATCTTAGCCTTCAGACAGGGTGAATATCCTGCAGTGACATCAGCCTGCCAGAATTCTGTCTCCAGCAGATGGTAGATGTGCATCTCCCTACTGGGGATTGCTTTGTTTTTTTTAGGAGAAAACAAAGGAAATTTTAATTCACCCTGCTCTCCTGTGGTAATATATGGTCCCTCCCTCATTTGAGCATTCCTGAGGTGATATCCTTGGATCCCTCCCTCAAATGAACACCTTGGTCCCGTAGCTGGTTTTCAGCTGTTGTAGACTTAGCTGTTTAAAAAAAAAATGGCTGAAAGGCAACAGGTACAGGAAGCCAAGCATAGCAGTGAAGGTATATGCCCTCTCCCCCTGCAGCCAGAGACCAATTCTGTACTTAGCTGGGGCAGGGTCTCTGCTCGGTGTGCCAATCCTCCGTTCATTCCCACCTTCGGGGTAGTTTGGAGGATGTGGGCAGCCTGGCAGGTTGAGCAGCCCTTTGTCTAGGTCCTGCTCACAGGCTTTTCTTGTTCGCTGTGTGGTAGCCTGTGGCAGTGTTTCGCCCACTTTTTCCTGTACATTAGGATGCCCTCTTCGGTTCCATTGGTTTGCGTCCGGGCGTGCATCCAATTTGGGTGCCTGGTTAGGTATATCTATCTGAGCACTCATTCGTATACTTCTCTGTGTGCAAGTATCTGCAGCCTTGTGGGAGCCCAGTTTTTGGGTGCCCATCTAAGCACAGTGTTGTGTACCTAAATTTTGGGCGCCTAGTTTGTGGTGGGGTTTTTTTTTTTCAGTGCAATTTACAGCTGGACGCACACTACTCACATTTATTACAGCATACTGATACTGGTGCCTATAACAAAGAAACCTAAGCACTTTACTCTCTATGCTGCTTGCACATTCGGGCATCTCAGCCTGGCATTTCCTCTAACTTTTGTCAGCATTACTTGGAGGCTCAGGGGGAATTTCCTTCCTCTGATTTTACTAAGCCCGATTCTTCCCAGACAGATGCGGGACTGGGAAAAGAGCTGCCAGAAAGGTCTCTTGACTTTGAGCTCCCCTAACTGGTTCATCAGCAGGGGTAGGTAGTTTAGTGGGCTCAGGACAGCTGTCCCCTGGTTTTGGTGGTCCCTCTACCTTTGCTTGGGTAGAATCTTTTTCAAGGACTACAGGTTTTTCTTCAGGTACAGTCCTCTGCCCCGGCCAATCTTTACAAGTCAGTGTCTCAGGTGGTGAAACCCCGCCTGCCTGGTGCTGCGGGTAAACGTCGCGGTTACACCTAGATCGGCTGCTACTCTTCCCAATAGGGACCTAGATGGCACTGATGATGAAGCCAATTCTTACTCCATGTAGGATGTGAAATTTCCTCCGGGATTGGAGCCGTATAGAACTATGTTGCTGTTCCTTCATAGAGATGTTACCAGCTCTGATTTCTCAGACATTGAAGATGCTGGGAGTACCTGGGGCTGAATCCATGTCTGAGCCAAAGAAAGATCCCATTTTGATTTCTTTGCATAAAGCCTCATGTTTCTTTCCTAATATGGAGGCCATTCAAAATGAAATGATTTCAAGTGGGGCGCCCTGGAAGCTAATTTCAAAGGGGGGGACGAGTCTTGGAAGGCCTGTACCCTCTGGTCCCAGCTGTGCGAGAGCAATTGTGCTTTCCAAAACTGGATGCGCTGGTGTGTGCTGTTACTAAGCGGATGACTATTCCCATAGAAGGGGGAAGCTGCCTTGAAGGATGCTTAGGAAAGGAGGATTGAGGCCATCCTGAAGCAAGCCTTTGAAGCAATGGCAATAAATTTACAGATAGCTTCTTGTTCCCTAGTGGCTCACTTTTGTTTGCCTCTCTCTCAGGTTGTCAGTAAATCTGGTGTGAATGTCAGGACAGTGATGAACCAGCAGCTGCTTTATTGGCAGATATGGGCTGTGATTTGGTCTGCATTTCAGCCAGAGGGGGTGGCTTTGGTAATAGCGACCAGGTGTCTGTTATGGCCAAGAAATTGCTTGGCTAATGCAACCTTCAAGTCTTACCTTATGAAGCTGTCATTTTAAAGGCTCGCTCTTGTTTGGGAGCAAGTTGGAGAAAATGGTTAATAAGTGGGGTGAGTTACAGGTTCCTCGGTTTGCAGACGTTATACTCCTTTAGCATGAGAGGTCATACTAAGCGTTTTCGACCCTACAGAGGAGTGACTTTTTTTTAGAAGGCTTGACCTTTGGGTAGGTTCCAGTCCTTTCGTCCCAGGCAGCCCAGACTGGGCACAGGCTTGGGTAGTGGAGTTCCCAGAGCCTCGCAATAGTATGCTGACCTACTCCCGGGAACAGGAGATAGAGGGTCACCTATCTTTTATCGGAGGTGGGTCGAAATTACCTCAGACCAATGGGTTCTGGAGGTGATATGAGATGGCTATGCACTGGAGTTTGTGTTCCTCGAGTTGTATTCATGGTGTCTCCCTGCAACTCTCTGCAGAAGATAGGCAGTGTGTACTTTAAGACAACTGTCTGTGACTGTGGTTCCAGTGCCTATGTCTCAAAATACAGGTCAATATTCCATTTATTTCATTGTGCCCAAGAAGGAAGGCTCTTTTCACCTCATTCTGGATCTCAAGGGGGGTCAACCGTAACCGTCATTTTCACATGGAAACCTTGTGCTCAGTGATAATGACTGTATAGTTGGGAGTTTGACATCTCTGGATTTGTCCAAGGCGTACCTGCATATTCCCATGCAGCTAGAGCATCAACAGTTTGTGTTTTGCGATTTTCGAGTGCTACTTTTTGGATTGGCCACCGCGCCCAGAACTTTTTCTAAGATTATGGTGGTGGCGGTGGACTTGAGAGAGGATGGGATCCTAGTACACCCGTATTTGGATAACTGGCAAATTTATGCCAAGAGTCTGGAAGAGAGCCTCCAGGTGATCTCCTTGATGCAGGAGCTAGGGTGGGTGGTGAACCTGACCATGAGCAATCTTCAGCCATTTCATTCACTAGAGTATCTGTTTTGGTTCAGCATGAAGCAAGGCAGTGTGTTCCTGATGGAGAACAGCATTCAGAAGCTGATGGTGCAGGTGTGTTTTTTGATACACCCAACAGTGTGGTCCTATGTTTATTATCTACAGGTGGTCAGATTGGCGGTGACCCTGGAGGTGGTGCCATGGGCGAGGGAGCATATACGTCCGTTTCAGCGCTCTCTCATTGGATTCCACAATCTCAAGACTGTTTGATTCGGCTTCACCCACTAATAAGAACATAAGAAAATGCCATACTGGGTCAGACCAAGGGTCCATCAAGCCCAGCATCCTGTTTCCAACAGTGGCCAATCCAGGCCATAAGAACCTGGCAAGTACCCAAAAACTAAGTCCATTCCATGTAACCATTGCTAATGGCAGTGGCTATTCTCTAAGTGAACTTAATAGCAGGTAATGGACTTCTCCTCCAAGAACTTATCCAATCCTTTTTTTAAACACCGCTATACTAACTGCACTAACCACATCCACTGGCAACAAATTCCAGAGTTTAATTGTGCGTTGAGTAAAAAAGAACTTTCTCCGATTAGTTTTAAATGTGCCCCATGCTAACTTCATGGAGTGCCCCCTAGTCTTTCTACTATCCGAAAGAGTAAATAACCGATTTACATCTACCCGTTCTAGACCTCTCATGATTTTAAACACCTCTATCATATCCCCCCTCAGTCGAGGTATTCACTCACCTGCAGTGGTGGTTACAAGCAGATATAAGAGAGGGTTTCCCTAATATCACCAGACTGGCTAGTACTCATGACAGAGGTGAGTCTCCTGGGTTGCGGAGCTGACAGCGCAAGGGCACTGAGCATCAATTGGCTGGAAGCCCAATCCATCCAGTTGGCATGCTTGTGGTTCAGCGACCAATTGCAGGGTCGAGCAGTCTGGATAATGTCAGACAATGCAATGATAGTGGCTTACATCAATAGGCAGGAACCAAGAAGCCAGTAGGTGTTGCAGATAACCCAACTTATGGAATGGGTGGAAGTGCATCTTAAGGAGATCTCAGCCTAGGGCATTGCAAGAAAAGACAATGTAAAAGCAGACAGTCTGAATCCAAGAGAATGAGAGTTGTCAAATGAGGAATTTCAGCTAATAGTGGATTGCTGGTGCCTTCTGTTTCTGGATTTGCTGGCAACTTCTCGCAATGAGAGGTTCCTAGATTCTTTAGTCGCAAGAGAGATCAAAAGTCCTTGGGCATTGATGCCCTCATGCATGAGTGGCTGGAGGACAAGCTGCTGTATGCTTGTTCCCTGTGGCCCATGTTGGACAGAATGGTTCGTAAGATCAAGAGTCCCAGGGGGATAGTGCTTCTGGTGGCACCAGATTGGACCAGGAGACATAACATAAGAACATGCCATACTGGGTCAGACCAAGGGTCCATCAAGCCCAGCATCCTGTTTCCAACAGTGGCCAATCCAGGCCATAAGAACCTGGCAAGTACCCAAAAACTGTCTATCCCATCCTACTGGTGCTAGTAATAGTAGTAGCTATTTTCTAAGTCAACTTGATTCATAGGTAATAGATGTTTCCTCTAAGAACTTATCCAGTCCTTTTTTTAAACCCAGCTACACTAACTACATCCCCTTGCAACAAATTCCAGAGTTTTAATTGTGCATTGAGTGAAAAAGAACTTTCTCCGATTAGTTTTAAATGTGCTGCATGCTAACTTTATGGAGTGTCCCCTAGTCCTATTATCGGAAAGAGTAAATAACAGATTCAAATTTACCCGTTCTAGACCTCTCATTATTTTAAACACCTCTATCATATTCCCCCCCCCTCCCCCCTCAGCTGTTTCTTCTCTAAGATGAACAGTCTTAACCTCTTTAGTCTTTCCTCATAGGGGAGCTGTTCCATCCCCTTTATCACTTTGGTCACCCTTCTCTGTACCTTCTCCATTGCAACTATATCTTTTTTTTGTGATGCGGCGACCAGAATTGTGCACAGTATTCAAGGTGCGATCTTGTCATGGAGCGATACAGAGGCATTAAGACATTTTCTGTTTTATTCACCATTCCCTGTCTAATAATTCTCAACATTGTTTGCTTTTTTGACTGCTGCAGCACATTGAACAGACTATTTCAATGTGTTATCCACTATGATGCCTAGATCTTTCTTGGGTGGTAGCTCCTAATATGGAACCTAACATTGTGTAACTATAGCATGGATTATTTTTCCCTATAGGCATCACCTTGCACTTATCCACATTAAATTTCATCTGCCATTTTGATTCCCAATTTTCCATTCTCACAAGGTCTTCCTGCAATTTATCACAATCTGCTTGTGATTTAACTACTCTGAACAATTTTGTATCATCTGCAAGTTTGATTACCTCACTCGTATTCCTTTCCAGATCATTTATAAATATATTGAAAAGGAAGGGTCCCGGTACAGATCCCTGAGGCACTCCCCTGCCCACTCCCTTCCACTGAGAAAACTGTCCTACTCTGTTTACTGTCTTTTGTTCAGTTTGTAATCCACAAAAGGACATCGCCACCTATCCCTATCCCATGACTTTTTACTTTTCCTAGAAGCCTCTCATGGGGAACTTTGTATTCTCAGAAGGCATTTGACAAATACACTACATCTACCGGTTCACCTTTATCTACATGTTTATTAACCCCTTCAAAAAAGTGAAATGGATTTTTGAGGTAATACTTGCCTTGAGTAAAGCCATGCTGACTTTGTTCCATTAAACCATGTCTTTCTATGTTCTGTGATTTTGATATTTAGACCACTTTCCACTATTTTTCCTGGCACTGAAGTCAGGCTTAACTGGTCTGTAGCTTCCCGGATAACCCCTGGAGCCCTTTTTTAAATATTGGGGTTACATTAGCCACCCTCCAGTCTTCAGGTACAATGGATGATTTTAATGATAGGTTACAAATTTTTACTAATAGGTCTGAAATTTCATTTTTTAGTTCCTTCAGAACCGTGGGGTGTATACCAACCGGTTCAGGTGATTTACTACTCTTCAGTTTGTCTATCAGGCCTACCACATTTTCTTAGGTTCACTGTGATTTGGTTTAGGCTATCTGAATCACTACCTATGAAAACCTTCTCTGGAACTGATATCTCCCCAACATCCTCTTCAGTAAACACCAAAGCAAAGAAATTGTTGAATCTTTCCGCGATGGCCTTAACTTCTCTAAGTGCCCCTTTAACCCCTTGAACATTTAACAGTCCAAATGACTCCCTCGCAGGTTTTCTGCTTCAAATATATTTTAAAAAGTTTTCACTGAGTTTTTGCCTCTACGGCCAACTTCTTTTCAAATTCTCTTAGCCTATCCTTTCAGGTTTTTTCTATCTCTCATTTTATCAGTTTCCCTTTTGAAAGTTTAGCACTAGACCTGTGGATTTGCTTACTGTCCCCCTTCCAGTCATAATTCAAATTTGATCATATTATGATCACTATTGCCAAGCGGCCCCACCACAGTTACCTCTCACCAAATCCTGTGCTCCACTGAGAATTAGATCTAAAATTGCTACTCCTCTTGTCTGTTCCTGAATCAATTACTCCATAAAACTGTCATTTATTCCATCCAGAACTTTATCTCTCATATTGGGGTAATTGAAATCTCCCATTATTACTGCACTACCAATTTGGTTAGCTTCCCTAATTTCTCTTAGCATTTCACTGTGTGTCTCACCATCTTAGCCAGGTGGACAGTAGTATACTCCTATCACTATACTCTTCCCCAACACACAAGGGATTTCTACCCATAAAGATATGATTGTGCGTCTCATGCAGGATGTTTATCCTGTTGGACTCTATGCCATCCCGGACATAAAGCACCACACAGTCTCTAGGATGCTTCTCTCTGTCATTGCGATATAATTTGTACCACGGTATAGCACTGTCCCATTGGTTATCCTCCTTCCACCATGTCTCTGAGATGCCAATTAAGTCGGTCATTCACTGCTATACATTCTAATTTTCCCATTTTACTTCTTAGACTTCTGGCATTAGCATTCAAACATTTCAAAGTGTGTTGTTTTGTATTTTCATTCTGCTTTTTAGTTGATAGGGATAAATTAGAATTTTTTAGCTCAGGTGAGTTTTGAGTTACAGGCACTTGGACTACTTTTCTTATTATTGGGACCTCACTGTTGGGATGCCCTAATTCTAATGCATCATTAGAATCCTTTGAAGATTCCTCTCTCCGAACCATGTGCTGCTGAGCGACTGTCAGCTTTCCCCTTTGTTCTAGTTTAAAAGCTGCTCTATCTCCTTTTTTAAGTTTAGTGCCAGCAGTCTGGTTCCACCCTGGTTAAGGTGGAGCCTATCCCTTCAGCAAAGACTCCCCCCTTCCCCAAAAGTTTCCCCAGTTCCTTACAAAACTGAATCCCTCTTCTTTGCACAGTCGTCTCATTAACGCATTGAGACTCTGGAGCTCTGCCTGCTTCTGGGGACCTGTGCGTGGAACAGGAAGTATTTCAGAGAATGCTACCCTGGAGGTTCTGGATTTAAGCTTTCTACCTAAGAGCCTAAATTTGGCTTTCAGAACCAGACCATAGTATGCAGATCTTCAAAGGCTCCCCTTTGGTTTCTGGTGCACAGAGATCTGCTATGGTAGGGGCCTGTTCTTCACGAAGATCAGACTCTATTTTGTCTTATGGGTATGGCCCTTGAAAGGGCTCTGTTGCTAAAGTGTGGATATTCTACTGCAGTGATTTTCACTCTCAGCAAGGTGGCAAAGTTCTCAACATCCTTAGCCTATGTGTGGGTTTGAGTGTTGGAGACTTGGTGTGAAGATCAGAGTTCTTCCTTGTTCGGTTAAGATCCCGCTCATTTTGGAATTTTTGCAGGATGGACTGAAGAAAGGGCTGGTCCTTTAATTCCTTAAAGGTACATGTGGCGGCTCTTGCCTGTTTCAGAAGTTAAGTGAATAGTGGAACAGTGTCAGCTCATCCAGATGTGTCCCGTTTCTTGAAAGGCATGAAACATCTTTGTTCTCCCTTGCAGTTACCGGTGCCCTAGAAAGTCTTAATCTAGCTTTGGATGTTTTAGCAGGCCCTACTTTGTGACCAATGCGTAACCTTTCCTTGAAGTTACTGACTTTGAAAACAATGTTTCTTGTGGCAGTTTGTTTGGTGTATAGGATATCCGAACTACAGGCCTTGTCTTGGGAGCAATTTCTACAAGTGACTATGGGGACGATACAGCTGCATACTGTTCCTTATTTTTGCCAAAATTGGTCTCAGATTTTCACTTGAATCAGTCCATTTCCTTGCCATCTCTAGGGAAAGGGATGCAAAGGAATATCACCTGTTACGGCCCTTGGATATTGAGGCCTAAATGTGCAGGCCTAGGAGGATGCAGCCTTTGTGCGTGCACTTTAAATGGACTGCGGGCAGCCTCCCGTCCTGTTCGGGGAGTAGCTTTGGTACATCCCACTGGTTTTTGGATTCACCTGTCTGAATGCTTTAAGAGAGGAGAAATTTACTATTTACCCTGAATTTCCTTTTCTTTAGTACAGATAGGTGAATCCATCTTCCCGCCCTTGGCTGCCAGATGGTTGTGCTATTGTCCTGCATGGCTGTATGTTCCAGGTTTGCTGGTGTTACTCCAGTTCCTAGATTAGTATTAATATTCTTTCAAAGCTCAGTGTTTTCCCATTGGCTGAGTGCTGGAATGGATATCTGTTAATTATCAAGTTTGTCCACAGCTTTTTCAGAGAATACTGGTGGGCTGATATCATTGCAGGGGTATATATATACCGTGATGTCAGCTTTGCTTCATCTGCTGGCAGAGGTGCATAACACACACTGGTTTTGGAGTTACCTGTCTGTACTAAAGAAAAGGAAATTATCAGGTAAGTAGTAACTTCTTTTCCCCACTGTAATACTCAACAATTATAAAATGAATTCCACTCCATAATCCAAATTTAAGTCCCATAGGACTTGTTTTCCACCTAAAAATATATCGCTGTTCACTCTCTAAAACCCTAGTGATATCTCCACCCTTTATAAGATTAAATTGACACATTTTAAAAAACCGTAATATCTTCCACTGAATAACTGTTATCCAATGCTGTAGTAAAAGAACCTGTTGTCTGTGTACAAACACAACTCTTATGTTCGTTCCATAATCCAATATTTAACTGGACGTTTTGACCTGGGATGTATTATAATCAAAATGTCCTGGAATGACCTAATGCTTTTTAAAGAATGTTAACAACAAATTCTTGTTTCCACATATGTGGACATTAATACTTGTGTCTGCAGGTGAATTATCCTTTATCCCAAGATCATCATCAGTGGTCAAGAGCATAGAAGTAACTAATCTATCCCCAAGGTTTCACACACACACACACACACACACTTTTTTTTTAAGGCAAAATTTGATGGTTCAGAGAATGCTTCATGAACTCACAAGATTGTCAAAGATTTCAAAATGATTATTTTAATCTTTATAGACCGATTTTTGGAATATAGAATGCCACCTGCTATTAATCGAGTTGACTTAGAAAATAGCCACTGCTATTACTAGCAACGGTAACATGGAATAGACTTAGTTTTTGGGCACTTGCCAGGTTCTTATGGCCTGGATTGTCCACTGTTGGAAACAGGATGCTGGGCTTGATGGACCCTTGGTCTGACCCAGTATGGCATGTTATGTTCTTAATGACCATCATACCAAGACTGATAGGATTATCATGCTATGTTGCAATTTTGCCCATATCAAGTACTTATATTTTTAATCATCATTCATTCTTAAATAAGTGAGGGACCTCCTCTCAGTGTGCCCCAAACACTTTAATCTCCGTTTTTGTTTTTTTTTAAATGTTTTATGTACTTAAAGATCATTTATATAATGTTAGACAACACTTATCATTAAAGTTGTCTTCAAAATTTGTTTTCCAATGTATGGATGTGAAATTCCCGACATTGTAACGTTTCGGGAGAGATGAATTGTTGTAAACTTCAGCAAAATCCCATATTTGCTATAAGAGAAGAAATAAGTTACTTTAAAAAAAAACAAACAATGGGGGGTGAAAATGCTGTACACATCTGTGACACAGACATAAAATTGCATTGAGATCACTTACTTGCAAACAATTAGGACCAACAGAAGATGAAAGGACAAAAGTAAAACCACATGACACTTAATAGGCGGCAAAATGACTCGAACAAACTGAATATGCAAACAGACTTACTGCTTGTGTACTGCTGCAGCTTAGAGGTAGGAAATGGCTGGAACATGGCCGGTAGATACAAATATCCTATTTAAAGTTGGCTTTATCCATTGTTAAGACAACTGGCACAGCATGGTTATCCAGAACAGTGTAGAGAATTTATTGGCCAATTATCAGAAGTAGCATTTGAAGAAATTTTCAGGTTTTGGTCAATTTTTCCAACAAAGGGAATAGCAATGGGTTTGTCAATGGGCCCCATCCATTGCTTGTTTTTGTGGATGAGTTGGAACGGAAGTACAGTGTATATATATTCATCCACATACTGGCCCTTTAACATTTTGGAAGAAGTTTATAAATCTTTTTTGGATATGGACTGGTATTTTAGATCTTTTGAACAAATTCATGGTATGGCTCAACACATTGAATGGGAACTTAACATTTACAATACAGAATCAACATAATCCATTCTGTGACATGATTTATAAGATAATTCAGGGTTGTGCAATAGGATATAAAAACAGATGGAAACTAGTATAGTGTAGCAGAGAATTGACATCTAGCTCTGAGAATATACCTGTAAGACAGTTTTTACAACTGTTTAGGCTTTGTATAACTGATATGGAATTTACTGTGTTATGCTCACAGAATAAGATACATTTCTAAGCCATGGCTATTCACCATCTATAATAAAATGTGCTTATAAATGTGCATTATATTCTAATCACAAACATTGAGACCAATGTAGAAAAGTCCACTATCCTGTTTAATAAGTGCCAGTCCATATTCCATTCGGTCCATGGATATTGAAAGGATGATTTTGAAATATTGGACTATCTTGAAAGATTATGAAGCATTCTCTGAACCACCAATTTTTGTCTTAAAATAACCGTGGGATAGATTAGTTCATTCCTTGCTAATGGCCATTGATAATCTTGGGATAAGGAACAACTCACCTGTACCCAATGCATTGTGTCTACGTGTTAAAACTTTAACCTTCTGTCATCCTGGACATTTTGATTGTAATACATCTCATGGCATAGTTTGTCCATGTAAAATGTTAATACATTGGGCAAACAAAACATCCAATTAAATATCTGATTATGGAACGTGAGTTGTTTGTGCACACAGACACTACTCCACTAGTATGGCATTGGTTGACAGTCATATAGTGGAGGATATTAAGGTTTTTATTTGTCAAGTTAATCTTTAATGGGGTGGAGATTTCTCACAGGACAAGCAGGATGGTAGTCCTCACATATGGGTGACATCAGGATGGAGCCCAATCACGGTAAACTTCTGTCAAAGTTTCCAGAACTTTGACTGGCCCCTACTGGGCATGCCCAGCATGGCACTAACCCTACAGCCAGCAGGGGCCCCCTTCAGCCTTCTTTTTTCCACGCAGCAGTAGCCTCACGGTGAAGGAGCTCTGAAGAGATTCCTGACAGGAATTTTCCTCACGGAATTACTAAAAGTTAAATTGCCCCACAGGGGTCGTCCCTCTAACTTTTCTCGGTCCGCGGTACTCCTGTAAGTTTTTACCCATTTCCCATCTATTACCGCCGAGTTTGCCCTCGCGGCCTACTGGCCGTTGACTGTACCGCAGCTCGATTTTTTTTTGCCATGGCATCTGTTTCGTCTGTGCCTGGACTGTACCCACACCATGTCTATCACAGACCTCCATAAAGTCTATGTAATGTGTCTAGGACGCGAGCACGATGTCTTGACCTGCACCAAATGTGCCCTAATGACACCGAAGGGTCGCAAGGCCAGAACGGAGAAGATGGAACTTCTTTCATGCTCAAACCCCGACTCCGTCCATTGCATCGACATCATCAGAACCGGCACCAGCATCAACCAGCGACCGGTGACCGACCGGCATAGACGACTTCTCGGCCATCGACACCCTCTACTCCCCCTCAGGATCGAGGGGATCACAGGGAGAAACGTCGCCATCGATACCGTAAGACTCTGATCCTAAGAGGGAGCGAAATCGACCTATCCATTGTCTGAGCCGCTGTCGAAGAAACCCCGTCCAGGAAAGGCACCGACCATTCCTGCGACCGGGTCACTGAGGCAACCCTCACCCGATCGGGAACCGCAACTCCGCTTTTAACGGTGGTCCCCTCTGGCTATGCCTCTGCCTCCTTCTGTTCCGGAGCCGGGGCTGCTTGCCCCAGGTCTCAGAGAAGAACTGGACTGGATGGCTCAGGAGGCCATCGACAAGGCAATGCAACGTCTTCAGGTTCCACTGGCACCACCTGTGGAATCGATCATCACCCCAATTCTGGCACCGCTGCTATCCAGGATGGAAGTGCTTATGGCCAATTTTCCACCGATGGATCCCGGGTCTCTGGCTCCGATGCCCAGCCCACTGACAGCATCATCGGGAGGAGAAACACTGTTCCGCATCCCTCCATCGGGAGCTCTGCCTCGGCCATCAATGCAAATATGTCCCGCGCCACTGAGTCATCCATTGATGCCCTCTGCCTGCACCGGTGCCTTCGGTGCCTCCGATAATTCCTCAGATTCCTTCAGAGCCTAGACTGGGACCTTCAGGTATCCAACCACCCTGTCCCCCTCTAGTTCCTAGAGGGATGGGTGCTGATCCGTATGATACCGCAACACACCGATTTACCTTCCCCCACCGTCACCCACTGAGAGTAGGAAGCGTTCTCCAGAGGACCTCTCCTTTATAAACTTTGTGAAGGAAATGCCTGAATTGGTTCCCTTTCAATTACAGACAGAACAGGATGATAGGCACCAGATGATGGAGTGCTCCAGTTCCTGGATGCCCCCAAGGTAATCACCTCTATTCCCATCCATCAGGTCCTTCTCTATCTCCTCAAGAAGAACTGGGAACATCCTGGATCAATTGCTTCAGTACACAGGAAAGCTGACACCTATTTGTGCAGTTAGCCCCAGGTTTTCAAAAATCACAGCTTGATGATCACTCTGTTATGGTAGCGTCTACACAAGAGGGCAAATAGGTCACTCGTCTGTTCCTCCTGGAAAGGAACAGAAGTTCCTAAATAACATTGGTTGCCGAGTATTCCAAGGGGCCATGCTCATCTCCCGAATTGCCGCCTATCAGCTTTATATGACCCAGTATAACAGGGTCATTTTTAAGCAGATACAGGACTTCTCAGACTCCTTGCCTCCAGCAATTTCAAGAACAATTACAAACCCTAGTAAACAAGGGTTTTGAGGCAGGCAAGCATGAGATTAGAACATCTTATGACATTTTTGACACTTCTACCAGAGTGTCTGCAGCTGCTATTTCGGCAAGACTGTGGGCCTGGCTCAAGTCTTCTGACCTTCACCCAGAAGTATGACCAGTTATCCGACCTGTCTTGTGTCGGAGATAATCTGTTTGTTTGGCAAACAGATTCAACGGACAGTGGCAGAATTAAAGGACTATCATGAGACCCTAAGACTGCTCTCTTTGATGCCTTCCGACTTCTCCTCAAAACAGCCCTTCAAGAAAGGACTCTAAGAAGTCATTCTTCCGCCCAAAGAAGTCTTACCCACCACCAACCAGATCCCAGGCCACGAGACCTTATAAAAAAAACCACAGTCTCGTCAAGCCCGTAAACAAAAATCACAAACAGCTCCTCAACCAGGACCTGCTTCAGGTTTTTGACTTTCACTTAGAGAGCAGCAGCCAGATTCCTCTGTTGCACATACCAGTGGGAGGTCGATTGTGCCACTTCCACAACATGTGGCATTCAATCACATCTGACCAATGGGTATTGGCAATCATTGCTCGGGGTTACCATATGGACTTTCTCGCCCTGCTACCGGACTCCCCACCTCTACAGACGTGGAGAACATCTGAACACTCCATTCTTCTGGATCAAGAGGTTTCCCTCCTCCTGTCAAGAGCAATAGAACCTGTTCCATACTCTCAGCAAGGCCTAGGGTTCTATACCCGGTACTTCCTAATCCCCCAAAAATTCAGGAGGCATCCGTCCTATTCTGGACCTACGGGCCCTCAAGTACCTCCAGCGAGAAGTTCAAGATGGTCACCTTGGGATCGCTTCTACAAAGAGGAGACTGGCTCTGCTGTCTGGACCTCCAGGACGCATACACCCATATTGCGATAAGTCCAGCTCATCGCAAGTACCTGAGGGTTCTTAGTAGGCCCCAAGCACTATCGATACCGAGTGCTTCCATTCGACCTAGCATCTGCACCACGAGTCTTTACAAAATGCCTTGTAGTAGTCTCAGCCTTCCTCAGGACACAAGGTGTTGATGTCTACCCCTATCTGGACGACTGGTTAATCAGGGCTCCCACTCAGCAAGCTGCTCTGTTGTCCCTCAAACTAACCTTACACCCTCTAATTTCGTTAGGATTTCTTGTCAATTACGACAAATCCTACTTGGTCCCATCTCAAACCTTGTCTTTCATTGGGGCAGACTTGGATACCTTAAAGGCAAAGGCTTTCCTGCCTCAACAACGAGCACTGACTCTCGTATCTCTTGTTCACCAGCTGCAGTTTCAGCACTCTGCGACTGCACGCCAATCTCCTCCAGCGATTGCCCTTCCAGGTTCCAAATCCTCAAATCATTCTCACCACAGACGCTTCCAACCTCAGGTGGGGAGCCCACATAGCTGATCTGCAGACACAAGGCTCTTGGTCTCCAGAGGAAGCCAAACACCAAATAAATTTCCTGGAACTTCGAGCAATCAGATATGCTCTCGGGGCTTTTCAGGATCGCCTCTCAAATCCAGTCATTCTGAGTCAGACGGACAACCAGGTGGCCATGTGGTACATCAACAAGCAGGGAGGTATGGGCTCCTTCCTTCTGTGTCAGGAAGCTGCACAGATGTGGGCGGAAGCTCTCTCCCATTCGATGTACCTCAGGGCCACCTACTTACCGGGAGTGGACAATGTGCTGGCAGACAAGCTGAGTCGCGTCTTTCAACCGCACGAGTAGTCTCTTAACCCCTCAGTAGCAAACTCCATTTTTCAACAATGGGGATATCCTCGAATAGACCTCTTTGCATCCCCACAAAACTGCAAAGTGGAAAACTACTGCTCTCTCATTCGCAACAAACTCTCGACCCAGAGACACATTCTCCCTCTCGTGGGCAACCAGTCTGTTCTATGCATTCCTCCACTTCCTCTTCTCTCAGACTCTCGTGATGTTACGTCAGGACAAGGGAACCATGATCCTGATAGCACCTCACTGGCCACGCCAAGTGTGGCTTCCAGTACTTCAAGATCTCTCCATCCGCAGGCACATTCCCTTGGGAAAGGACCCACTTCTGATCACTCAGAACGATGGGAGCCTATGCCATCCCAATCTTCACACCTTATCCCTGACAGCATGGATGTTGAAAGGTTAATCCTTCAACCTCTTAACCTTTCTGAACCAGTTTCCCGTGTCTTGATTGCTTCATGGAAGCCTTCCACGAGAAAATCTTAACTCTTAGAAATGGAAAAGGTTCACTTCATGGTGCTCTTCTCAGTCCCTTGACCCCCTTTCCTGTCCAATCCCAAAGTTTCTGGACTATGTCTGGCATCTATCTGAGTCAGGTCTAAAGACTTCCTCCATCAGAATGCATGTCAGTGCGGCAGCCGCCTTCCATAAAGGTGTCAGGGATGTCCCTATATCAGTACAACCCCTTGTAACACACTTTTTGAAAGGCTTGCTCCATATCAAGCCTCTACTACGTCCTCCGGCCCCTTCTTGGGACTTTAATCTGGTTTTGGGTCTGCTCATGAAACCACCATTCGAGCCTCTTCACTCCTGTGACCTTCGATATCTCACATGGAAAGTGATTTTCCTTCTGGCTATCACTTCAGCTCGCAGAGTTAGTGAATTGCAGGCTCTAGTTACCTATCCACCTTACATTAAACTTCTGCAGGACCGGGCGGTAATCCACACTCACCCTAAATTCTTACCTAAGGTAGTTTCGGATTTTCATCTTAATCAATCCATCATACTACCTACCTTTTTTTCCCAGGCCCCATGCCAACCCAGGAGAACAGGCTCTGCATCCCCTAGACGATAAACAGTCTTTAGCGTTTTACCTAGACTGTACAACTGCCCACAGGGAAAGCACTCAATTGTTCGTCTCTTTCCACCCTAACAAGTTTGGGAAGCCTGTGGGTAAGCAGACTCTCTCCCATTGGTTGGCAGACTGCATATCATTTTGCTATCAGCAAGCAGGCATTCCTTTTCAAGACCGTGTCAAATCACACTCTGTGAGGGCCATGGCGACTTCAGTAGCACACCTAAGATCGGTGCCGCTTCCTGACATTTGCAGGGCTGCCACCTGGAGTTCTCTCCACACTTTCGCAGCCCACTATTGCTTGGACAAAGCCGGAAGACAAGATTCCATCTTCAGCCAGTCTATCCTGCGTAACTTATTTCCAATGTGACGTACCTACACCCTTCCGCTTGCCCGGTGGGGTTCAGGATGCCCTCTACAAAATTCTACCCCAGTTGTTGTGCCTGTTGCACGCCGTTGGGTGTATTTGGTGCATGTTCGGACATCTTCAGCTCGGTACTCACCCATATGTGAGGACTACCATCTTGCTTGTCCTGTGAGAAAGCAAATGTTGCTTACCTGTAACAGGTGTTCTCACAGGACAGCAGGATGTTAGTCCTCATGAAATCGCCCGCGGTTTTGGGTTCGTAACGTTTTGTTTTATTTTCGGCAGTGCCTGTAGCTTTCAAATAAGACTGAAGGGGGACCCCTGCTGGATGCAAGGTTAGTGCCATGCTGGGCATGCCCAGTAGGGGCCAGTCAAAGTTCTGGAAACTTTGGCAGAGGTTTTCCGTGATTGGGCTCCATCCTGATGTCACCCATATGTGAAGACTAACATCCTGTGAGAACACCTGTTACAGGTAAGCAACATTTGATATCTAGGGTTTTAGTACATCATGAAGTGATATTTTTAGGTGAAAATTAAATTCTATGGGAATTTGGATATGGAGTAGAATGCATTTTTATAATTTTGGATTATTATAGTCAGGAATAGAAAAGGATATTTCAAACTTCTTGCTTTGATTTTATCATCACTTGATGTGATTTCAATGCATGTGGTTTTTTGGGTTTTTTTTCATGGCAGTAAAGTTCTTGGCTAAGGAATATCATAAGATTGGTTGAGCCCCTTTTTAAATGGGACTTGTAAATGCCACTTGTGTGTAGCCAGGAGTGTGGAGTGTTTTGTTTGGGGTTTTTTTTTTTAAGCCATTGATATGAATGAGAGCCAAGTGAGGAGCTATAAGTAACTTTCTAAATTTGTGGGATTTATATATAGGTGGAAGAGTAATTTAGAAATATTTATTCATAACAATAGCTAAGCCTTCTGATTCAAGTACATGCCAGGCTTTCTGAAAATAGAGTAAGTTTACAATCTATGAATAAGTATGTGGCTAATAGAATTTTTTGATTTATATATTAACGTTTGAGTAATAGAAAAAACTGTATAGTTTGGACATATGTGCAAGTAGTTTTCTTTGGTGATTCCCATTAAAAAGCCCGGATAGGTTTGGGCTTTTTAATCAATTTGACAAGTTTTTATGATTACACAAATTTGGATTTCTTTCCCCTGAGGAAGCCACTATTGTGGCAAAATGAGGGCTCCCTTGATGGGAGTTTATAATTTGTGGCTATTTATATCTTTTACTGAAATCTTTGCTGGAATATTATTTGTGGAGTTAAAAAAAAACAAACAACAAAACCCCCCCCAAAAAACTAGATAACTTTTAGTGATGATCAGATGGAATAGTTGGATTTTATAGAGTGATTTTGTTACAATATTTTTTTTAGTCAGTTGAGATTTAACACAAATTTCAAAGGTGTGTACATTTTAATGTTATATATAAAGGGTGAGTGAGTTTGAGAACATTAGCTAAAGATCACTTTAAGATCATTAGTGACAGATTTTGCAATGTGCAATACACAGTTCATTTAAAGATCTTTAGTGATAAATCTTAAAATAAAAAAAAGCAGTTTTTATATAAATTTTTTAACTTAAACTCTATAGTAAAGGATCATTGGAAGATAGATGTATGTATTAGAATTATTTTTGTTAGTTTTAGATTACCACTCTTGTGTATTTGATTTATTGTAGTGGCTAGTGGTATTTACCTTCAGTTTTGGGGTTTTTTCTACCATACAGGCTAAGACTAATTTTTGGATTGAGACCTACTATTGACAAACGTTTAAATATTCTTAGAAGCAAATTAATGAAGCTACCACCACAATGCATTCTTGATAAATCCAGAGTTTAGGCATCATAATTAATACTTTCTGCTCTCTAAATCTTTTTTGCTGGCCTGGCAGATTCCTCTTGCTCTTTGTTTCCAGTTTAATCAGAGATGGCACTATAAGCCTTCATTCACAATTACTCAGAGTATTTCCCTTTTTAATTAAACCCCTCCCATCCCAAAAAAAGCTATTGCAATTATGGTCTTGTCCAAGAGCCACCAACCATGGCTCCTTCTGGAAGCCAGTATGTATGTATCTTGAAGCTGGTCAGTGGGTATTGCCATTATGCAATTGCTGAGGCTTCTGTCCTCATTTGCCATTAAATGGCCTGGGGAGCAGAAGATGTATCCGAGAATGCCAGTCTCTTCTGCAACTGCATGCAGCACTGCCACAGAGTTGGCCGTGTACTTCATTATTGATAAAGTATTTGCTTCTTTCATGAAATTAGATTGTGGAATATGCAAGTATCTAATTGGCATTGTAATTTTTATCAAATTTTTCATTTTACAGCTATGCTGCATATGGTAATCAAGCAAGCCAGAGCTATGGGCAAGCACAACAAGTAGGTTTTTGGTACTTTTTTTAAATGAGTTTAACACATGGACATGTTGGGCATCTTCTACAACAAACCTGTTCATTCAAGTAGATTGACAAATGCATACAGCCAGACAAAAGCATTTGTTTTCATTGAGTGAAATGCTGGTCTTGTCAAGAGGGTCTCTCTTCTATGGTTATGGATGCGAAAAAGCTCAGGAAAAGGGGTCATTTATATATCTTGGTATAAAATATGGGAATACAAACTGGTCTCTTATTTGTAACTTACAATTTCATCTCAAGCAGTGCAACGGGGTAAAATGATATGAATAACCCATGCAAAATTAGATAAGGTTCTTTTTAAGGGTGGCTCTTTCTTTTGGCACCACCACGCTAGACACTACTGTTAATTTAAAGATTGCAGGTTACAGTTCTGAGGTTACCAGTTGGAAAATAAGCTGTGGCATCCTGTAGAGCTTTAGTAATGGTGAACTTTCACAATTTAAGTTGTACAGGGCTGAAAAATTCCCAGGTGCCTAAAATTTGGCTCTTGCTGCTGGGCCAGACCAAAAGAGCACATCCTCACAGTAAGGCTGGGCTAGAAGAGTAGCCACCATTCAGTATAGGAAGAGCTGCTGCTACTGTGCCAGGCCTGGGAGAAGCCATTGTAGCCTGGAGCTGTACCCTGCCTGTTAAGAAGAGACTGGAGGTAGGGTAGTAGAGATCAAAATAAAGTGCAAAAATACCCCCAAAGCAGACAAAACATAGTGCACAATTTCTAAAATGGCCAAAACCGAAGAGTGAAATTTGAGCAAAACATGGAAAAAAAAATCAGAAATTTAGGCAAAACAAGACAGACATGGTTGGGTGGGGGGAGCAAACATTGAAAAGTAGAGTGAGCAAAAATGCCCCCAAAATGTTACAAAGTAAAGTACATTTTTGCCATGACTCAAATTATGCAGGGTGCCCATGTTTTTCTAAATACATGTCATCTAAGTTTATAACAGTTTAAAAAAAAAAAATAAAACTTGAACAGTTTTTAAATAGAGCAAGCTCATATGTCTTGAAACTACAGGAGGAGCGGAAAGTATAGCATTGAGAAACCAGAATCCACTTAGGGATGTGTACTGGAAACAAAACAGAAAAAAATAAAATTCATTTTTTAAATGAAACAGAATTGTTTCATTTTAAAATTTTGGCTGCTGCTGACACAATCCAAAAACCCTACTGGGTCTCTCCCCTCATTCCCTCCTCCCCCCCCCCCCCCCCCCACCTCCAATTTCCAAGCACTTACCATTTTCTAAATTCATGGGACAGGAACAGTCCCTGGTTGCTCCTGCCCTGCTGTTAGTATGATACTGGCAGATAAGAAGCCCGCGCCATTGTTTGTTCAGTATAAATGGGTGCCACATGACTGGTCCAGTTGTATGGAAGACATTTAAGTGGCATGAGCCTCAGTTTACCAGCACCATTTCTAAGCAACCCTCCTGCAGGACAGGAGTGGCAGGGAAGGGAGGGAGGAGCCTCCTCCCATGCCTGATGTGTTTTGTTTTTTTGCTTTTGCTTTTTAATGGAAAAAAGGTGAAGTCTGTGCACACCCTAGTATCTACCATGATGGTATGAACTGATTGAACCTAAACCAGCTTTTTGTTTTAGGACTAACACATCAGGTTTTTTCAAAGAATGGGATAAAAAAGACTGAAAAGACAGTTTTGGCACCAGGAAAATCTGTGTGAAGAGCTTAAAAATGAATATACATTAAACATACTGATTTTGATGCCTTTTGCAGTTAACATCCTTTTGTTTTTATGAAATGTTTAACATCACAGAAATGGAGAAGATTTAGAACATTAACTCAACTAAAAGGTTAATTTCAAAATTTTGTGTTGGGAAGCAGAGTTTTAAATGAAGTTCAATTATCCATTTCCTCAACAATTTAGAAAATGGATTCAAGATCTTATTCAGATGGTATATAACACCTTGTAGATTGAACAAAATACACACTGGTATCAGCTAGTCTGTGTGAAATGGTGGACATTATGCACTATATGTGGTGGAATCTCCAAAATTGGAACTGTTCTGGAAGTCAAGCAATTTTTATTATGATACAAAGAGTTGTCTTGGGAACCTTGAGTGTTAGGTAGCCAATAGAAGGCAGATTTTTTCCTGACAGCACAGTTAGTAGCAGCAGGATGTTCAGTTACAGCACTATAGAAAAACACAAACTTCCAGGTGTCTTTGATTTGATGATGAAGCTGGGTGGTAAATGTGATGGTGAAAATAATTAGTATTTTTTTGTGGGCAAGCAGGATAAAAGCAGCCACAAGAGGATGATGTCCTCCTGACAGCTCAGGGAGAGAAACAGAAGGCTTTTGAGCATATATGAGCCTTCCCATGCAGCTACCCTCTGCAAGTATCTTTAATCTTTCATCACTCTAGTGATCGTACAAAGGTTTTTGCTGTCTGTTCTCAAAGCTGCTTGTTGGTTTTTCTATTTTCCTTTTTCTCAAGTCTCCTTTTTTCTTTTTAAACCTCAAATGTTTTTCTGCTTCTTTCCATGTCCTTTACAAAAATTGAGTTCATTGTGATGGTGGTGAAAGGTTGTGTGCAGACCGAGAGAGGGATCTTTTGGAGTAATAGTTTCTGGTGATCTGAAGATGGCAAAGTAATGTGACAAGGTGATAGCTAAAGCCAGAGAGAGAGGTTTAATCTTATATAGGTCCTTGGTGAGGTCTCGCCTGGAGTACACTGTTCAGTTTTGGAGCCCGTATCTCAAAGGATGGAGGCGGTTCAGAAGAGGGCAACCAAAATGGTGTCTGTTCTGTATCTGAAGACTTATGAGGAGAGGCTGAAGGATCTGAATATGTATACCTTGGAAGAGAGGAGGTGCAGGGGAGATATGATATAGACCTAAAAGTTTTTAATGAAGCACAAACTTCAAATCTTTTCTGTTGGAAAGAAAATATTTCGAACTAGGAGTTATGAAATGAAACTCCAGGGGGGACAACTCAGAACCAACATCGGGAAATATTTCTTCATGGAGAGGGTGGTGGATGCCTGGAATGCCCTTCCGGAGGAGGAGGTGAAAACTAAAAGTGAAAAAATTCAAAGGAGTATGGGATAAACACTGTGGATTTCTAAAGGCTAGAAGACAGAAATGAGAAAGGGGAGGGGGGGGGATGATAACTTGTTGGTGCAGTGGTTACTACCCTTAGCAGATGGCATGGAAATTACTACCCTTAACTAATAAGCCTAGATACTTTTAATGCAACTGCCAAATGCTAAGAAAAAAAAGCCCACAAATTTCATCTAAAATGAATCACAAATCACATAAATGAATTTGAGACCATTATATAGCAAACACGAGCATATAAATATTCACTAGAGGATATACAATAGGTCATAGGTCTCTAGCATTTAATACAGCTGTGACATGGCTTCCCACTTCGGCAGGGGGAAAAGGGGAATTGGTTTCAGAAAACCAAGGACCCTGACTTCTATGGTCTGGAGTACTGATATGCAGACATAAGGGAAAAAGCATAAGACTGCTTCTATGGCCATGTCCATAAATAAAGCACATCAATCAACACTGTCTGATTTTCAAGAAAGTTCACCCAGTAAATGTTGCTAGCAGCAATTTTTAAGGGCTGTTATAAGGCTTGGGGATAATTGCTCGGAGCGGCACTTACTACCCTTAAGAGACACGTGGGAGTAACCTGCACAGAATGGCAGTTTCTACCTTTTAAGAATCTTGCTGGGTAGACTGGATGAGCCATTTGGTCCTTTTTCTTCTGTCATTTCTGCTTAATTTAGCTGCTTATTTTACCATGCTGGGTTTCAAAAGTCCCTTCTGTGATGCAAAGGTGTCTCAGATAGTCATGACTATATGGTGAAAGGTTATTCAGGCTCTTCTCATGATATAACAAACTGCTACCTGCACTCATATGTCCCCCAAGGACCAGAAAATATAGATCTCGTCCTGAAGAATTTCATAAAATCACCTTTTCCACTGACTTCAAGGAAACAAACTTTCAAAAGCTGAAGGATCTTTTTCCTAAACTGAAGTTGTTTTAGACTTGGTGCCATGAGTCGATGTACTTTAATACAGAAACCATTCTCCCTCTAATAAAGAGGGAAGTAAGTCATGCCTTTGACATAGAATATGGGCACCATACTGCCACAAATATCTTTGCAGAAAAGCATAAAATGTTGTCATTTGTGCAGGATGAGAGCTGGCGTCCCTTCTAATAACCAGTGCAGTGGAAACAGTTTTTCCACAAGAAGAAACTTGGGTTTTTACTCCATATATTTCCTAATTTTAAACAGAGAGGTCAGAAACCACTTATCTTAGAATGTAGAGTTCAGGATGAACTTTCTGGGCACCATCTTTCCCCAGTTGAAAACGGTTGGTTGGCTTTATTGGATCTCAAAGATGCTTACATACCTCTTGATTCATAATGCCCACAGGAGATTTCTCTGGTTCGCCATAGCAGACCATCACTACCAATACCTGTTCTGTTCAGTCTCTCAGCAGCACCTAGAGTTTTTATAAAGTGCTTAACAGTTTTAGCAGCTCAGCTAAAACTGAGCAATGTCTCTTCCCCCCCACCCCCCAGTCTGAACAGTTAGTTCATATCAGGTTATTCCTTTAAAGAGGTTCATTCTTCCACCCTCTACTATGAGCGGTCCCTATATTTTCTTATCAGTTTCCCAAAATCTAACAGGACACCATCTCCTCTGCCTCGGCAGAGGATAGATGAATTGTCCAAAATCCTGAACATAATCAAGTCCTGACCAGCTCTTCATGAAGGTGTTAGGCTATGTGGCAAGAGTTCGTCATATCCTTTTCACATGAGAGAGGCTCAATGGCAGCTGAAGTCCCAATGGAACAAACATCTTCAATGTCAAAGTGAAAATATCCATCACTTTTTTTATCCAGTCTCTGAGTTGATAGTTGAAATATTCAAACCTGTAGATTTTTTTTCACTAACCTCAATTTCAAGAAATTCTTTCCATGGATGCTTTCAGTTATAGTTGGGGAGCTTGCCTGAGGCCTCTGTTCCCAGGGAACCTGGTTATTCAAGGAAGATGCTTTTATATAAATCATTTAGAATTGAGTGACTTTCAATGCTCTAAACATATTCTCACTCTGTGGCTATAGAATGTCGTGTTGAGCCAGATAGATAACCAGGGAGTAATGTCTTACATCAGTAAGTGGGGAGGGGGAGAATAGATTCTTTCAGGTTTTTCCTGGAAATGGCAAAAATTGAATAGCAGACAGTTAAGTTCCTAGCTTCAACTGCACAGATGGTTCTTATACACTCAAATAATGCAACAGATTTTTCAGCTTTGGATACTCTGCAAATAGATTTTTTTCTCAGCATTCCTTAACAGGAAAATTTTAACATTCTTTTTCAAGAGACCAATAAGAAACAGGTTGACGGTGGTTGTTTTTCTCATTCTATGGCATCAAGGACTCTTTATGCCTTTTCCCCCAATTCCACAGGTATCTAGGATAATCCGGGAAGTGCAAACGATTTTAATAGTCCCTTTCTGGACTTGTCAGATCTGTTTTCCATGGCTGTAGTGCCTAGCTGTTAATCAGTCAATAAGATTAAACATATTTCCATCTCTTATCACTCAGTGCAGCAGAATCTCCTGCATCCTAGCTGTCTCTCTTGACTCTTAACAGCTTGGATGTTGAAAATCGGCTAGTATCTATACCGATAACTACAGAAGTAGTTCTTGCTTCAAGGAAGTAATCTACTAGAAGATATTAGTTTTAAATAAAGACTTACTATCTCTGCTGTGGGTTTTTCAATTAGGATCCTTTTAAATGTCCTAGTAGGGCTGCCTTTTTTTTTTTTCTTCAACATCTGCTAAATCTAACTGACTCATGACTGAAAACAGTTATCACTTCAGTTCATCTCAATGTTATAGTAGCATCTCTTGGACCTTGAAGGTGCACTTATATCTAATCAATCTAAAGCTGCCAGATTTAAGAAGGGCCTCATGAATGTAAAATCTGTAATAAAGCATTCCCATGTTCTTGGGATTTGAATATTGACCTTGCATAGCTTTTGAAGCCTCAGTTTGAACTGTTAGCATCAGCAGATCTAAAAATGTTTTCTCCTGGAAAGTTCTGTTTTTTCACTAGTGCTCATTTCTGTGTGGAGTGAATGTATTGCAAGCCCAAGTCTTATACTCCCTATACTCTGATCTTCCACAGCAGTAATTTTGAAGACTCATCCTAAGTTACCAGAAGTGGTCTGTGTTTCATTTAAATCAATCCATTGTGCTGCCAACATTCTTTCCCAGTCCACATGTTCACAAGGGCAAACCAACTGTCCATGCGTTGGACTGCAAGAGTCTTATTTTGTTTAGTCTGAATTAAAAACTTGCAGAAAGTCACAGCTCTTGGTTTCTTTCAGCTCAGTTAAACCATGGGTATTGCTCAGAAAGAGCTCTGACTTGGATATCTTTATCATTGTATTGCTACATCTGGATTACATTTTCAAAGTAAGGTGAGAACCCATTAAATTAGGGCTAATGTAGTTTCCTTTATATATCTTTATTCTATTTCTATAGAAGGTACTTGAAGAATGCTTCCCATCAGGACAGCAATTTTGGGGACACAGATCTTATTTAATCTCTTCCACTCTCCCCTCCAGACTTGAGCAATAACATTGCAGTGACACATCTACAGTGCTTGGATAACAAAATAATTATTTGCCATCCTCCGGGTGGGAATTCCTCACTCACTCATGTTCCTGACTTTATTCCTGCTTGTCCATGGAGAAAGCAAGTTGCTCACCTATGTGCATTCTCTGTAGACAGAATAAATCTTCCACAGAGTCCTCCCACTTTCCTTTAGAGCTGAAGAATAGTGTGCTATAAAGACCGAGGACACTCATGAAGTGGCTGGCTATGCAGGAAGGACTGGGCATGCTAAGAGAATCTTTTCGTTTTTCTGAGCTTTTCTGTCCCAGGGCTTTCTGGATGATCTCACTCACTTGTGTAGTTGATTTTTATTTTGCTGTCTGTGGAGAGCACCTGTTAAAGATGAGCAGCCATCTTGTACCAGACTTCTAGTCTTCAGCTGTTATGCACCAAAGATCTGGAACATGCTTCTATTATCCCTATGCTTGGAGCCCAGCTACCTCACTTCAGAAAAAAAGCTAACATGGCTTTTCAGCCAAGCATTCCCAATAGAAACTTCCTGTCCAACAACATAGTTACCATACGTATTCCTATTTCTAGAGCAGCAATGAAGAACACAACTATGAATCTCTTTGACTGTACAGTGCTCAGGTGCTATTTTCTGTTGGTTTGATACCTTTGTAACCTGTACAAATTTTATTGTAATCCTCTGAGCCTGACTGTGGTAAAAAGCAGAATATCAAATGTCAAAAATAAATAACTTTGCTTTCTCCATGACTACCTATTTTAAAAGATGGAGTCCTTTCCTAAACATTAGAAAAAGAGTGTAAATGCATATATTGTCCTGCACTGCTAGAACACTATTTGGACTCTGTAATAAACTGATGATAACCTGAACCAAATATGTGATAAGTAGACAATGAGTATTCTTAAAATATTGTATGGAAAACATATCTGTACATATACCTGCAGATGTATACTAGAAATTAAGTACAAATAACTGACATCAATTAAAAAAAAAAAACAAAAAACTTAAAATCCATTCTCCAGAAGCAACACAAAGATTTTAAATGTTAATGCAAATACAGAGCAGAATGCTGTGGATTCCTCGTGGCCTCTACATTCTTAAATGAACTGGTTCTGGATATGTCTTGCTACGCCATGTAGCAAGGATCTCTGGTACCTGGGGAACAAATAACTTTGTGTTGTCTCCTTTGTGTACCCCCGTCTCCCCCACCCTCATCCTCTTTGTAGAATTGCTTATGGTCACAGAAACACATTTCAAATAACCCTCTTGTCTTCTGCCTGTGTGCAGCTAAAAAAAAAAAAATACAAAAAGAAGCCCCCAGGCAACCCCCTTCAGCCCAGCACCTGGGGGCTTTCACCCCCACCACTTCCCCCTTGTTATACCACTGGTCTAGGTCCTTCTAGTTAAGATGGACCTGCAAAGAGCCAGCAGTGCAGCATGGCCTGGTTTTTTTGGCTAATGTACTACCTAAATACTCACCAGAAAGAACCATAAAGTGTAAACTGGTCTAGGGTTTGTACACCATATTTAATCTGAAGGTTTTACATGAAACCAGATCTTATCTGAATAGGCAAACCAAAATGCATACCCTCTAGTTCTGGTCCAATGCCTCCCCCTCTTTAGAGCATTGGATTGTCTGAATGATCTAAACTGTTCAGGGTAAAATCGGTTGCCTGCAGATTAGAGTAGCCTGTATTGCACACCTTACATGGTAGTAATTTGTGAGTGATATGCCGTGCTGCATTCTATACCTCTGTGGGTATTTTCATATATTTTTAAAACCATACTTGCTTTAATGCTTCTAGGTTTTTTGTCTAAGGAAAGCTTGGATCTCTTCCCTTCACAGCATATTTGATAGATTTTAAGGCTGTTAGAAGCAACACCACTGTATTTAATGACCATTATTTACCCAGTAAGATGCTATGTGCAAGTCAGTTATACATATTGATAAACTTCAGGCTTTGCAATTTTACTCAAATTATTTAACTTGGATAGCTAATTTTGCATCTTTATAGGCAGAAAGTTTAAATTTGATTGGCTGGCCATAAAATGCCAGGCCCCTGTATAGATCTGATGTATGGTAGTAAGATACTCAGTGATGCTGATACATATAAGCCTTTTAATGCCCAATTTTCATATTTTTGATAGGAAAATATTATTGCAAGTCAAAAAAAAAAACAAACAAACTATGACAACACCAATGTCCAGCACTCCATTGAGGTATAATCATCAGGTAGTTCTCAGAATACTGGTTTATGCTGAAATTTTTTTCAAAATGGAGATCTTCTAATCCAACACAGCTGCCATGTTTTGATAGTCTTCTGCTTCAGGGGTCGTGAACTGCTTTCGATCACTGGTGAAGGTATGCACAAGAGGAAGAATCTTAAATGAGCCAATTCATCCCCTATTGGTCCAGTTACTACTTGCTAAATGTCCAACTCTGATAGGATCCTTTTAATGCAGTAAATGATTACATGGTCATGTAAAACACCATTACATTCCCATCACCATCTCTTAAGATATTCTCTGTTATATACAATCATTAGATAATGTACTGGTCATGTTGGAACATCCTTGTGCATTGCTGGCAAACTACAGGACCATCACTTCAATGTACACTATGCCAAGCAGTTTCCTCATTGAGTCCAATAGGTTCAGCTTTATCCAGGGTAAAGATCAAATGTTATGTTTTGCATAACCATGTGATCATTTACCGCATCAAATAGGATCCTATAAGGGTTGGAGTAGTTATTGGACCAATGGGGATGAGGAGCATTGTTTAAAAGATTTGTCTTGTGCAGATCCACTTGATTGAAAGCAGTTCACGTCAACCACCGAGGCAGAAAGAGGACTATTAAAATACTGCAGGTATTTATCTCAGAATACTGGCTTATGTAGAAATTTATCTGAAAATCAAGAGGATACTCTATTTTGATTTTATTTCTGCATAAGCCAGTATTCTTAGATAAGTACCTGACAATTCTACCTTATTGGGGTGTTGGATGTTGGTGTGTTTTTCTTAGTTTTGAATTGCAATAACTTTACCTATTAAAATTATTTTTAAAAAGTGGATATTACGTCTGATTATACTCCGTGATGCTGTTACAAAGGTATCTTATTGCTACACAAGCTTTATATATGATGGCCTAACTTTATAAATCTATATATCTACACTGTTTATCAATAATTTGACATAGTGGATAGGCAGAGTCCATGATGCAAACCTATGTGGCCTTTTGGGGATTTTAGTGTCTGCATATAATGAGGGCAACATGGTTATCTAGAGAGAGCCACAGATGTGTGCAGAAAGTAAAATCCACTAGTGAATGACTTTTTAAATTGAACCTAAAGGACAATACTGCTGGTATGGAAGACACTCCTGTTTTCATTTGAGTTCCAACAGTGCCAGTTTTTGCTGCAAATGATCAGGGTATCTGATATTAATCTTTGAAGTTCCTATAGGAACCTTAACTGTAATCTGGCCCTTTTTTATGTTGCCATAGAAACTTTGGAATACGTATTCAGGTCTACCAACTTATTAAAGTATGAAGCATAAAATCATTTGCAATTAAAAAAAAAAATTGCCTCATAGGGTATGTAGCATTTCCTTCATATTTGTATTTCTACCTTATTGAAAATTGTTCACTGATTCTAGGTTAAGATGACAGTCCTTCCATTAAGGCAGTCCAGGACTGAACTTCATTTCCTTTTTGTTGCAGGGTTACTCTGGTTTTGGACAGGCTACAGAGACCTCATATGGACAAAACTATGGAAGTTATAATGCAAACTTTGGGCAAACTCAAACAGGTGACAACTCATGTTTTTCTCACCACCCTTTAAATATAGATTAGTAATATGCACAAGAAATTTATATTTCATTTTTTTGCACGTAAAAGGCATTTCCTTGTACGTACCCGGATCAGTCCAGACAGTGGGTTGAGCCTCCTTTCCAGCAGGTGGAGACAGACTAAAACTTGCAGGATGCCCTATATCAGGACAGAGCCTATCCTCTAACCCTTCAGTATTCATCTGTCTCCAGCAGGTGCAGCATCTCCCCTTCGGTTCTCTGCTGTAGGCTAGTTAGCCTCTTCTTTCTCTTTAGGCTCAAGCAAGTACTTCTTTTGGTTCTTGTTTAAAAAAAAAAAAAAAAAAAAAAGGATCTCTGAAGGAAATTTCTGCCTTCTTTAGTGCTTTTCTGTTTTTTGTGTGGGAGACGTCAGTCTCCCAGCTCTTGCCCGGTTCAGGGGGGCTTGTCCCATTTTTGCAGAAGGGGGGTTCCCTGCATAGTCCTGAGTCCGTGGACGCTTCCAGGTGTGGGGACCGACGCTCTGGGCCTTGTTCCCCCTCTGGCTGCCGAGAGGGTTTTGAACCCGCTGCTGTGCTCAGTAAAAAAAAAAAAAAAAAAAGGGGAGTTAAAAGGTGTTAAACTTTCAATAAGTTGCAGGTACTCACCTACCTCTAACTTATTTGCAGCAGTTGACCAGCTTTTTTATTTTTTTCTGGTCAGAGTAGGGCTAGAACCGGCAGTCAGAAGCAGAAGGCAGCAGGTTTCCTGCCTGCTCTCTCCTGCTGTGCAGGCTGTCAAGCTTTTTTTCAACTTTTTTTTCTTCAGCCGAGGTTTAGCTATGGCCCGGCTGACAGCCTGTCTTTCTTGTGGGCTGTCCTCTTCGCGTTTTTCGCGGCAGGGCCTCTGCACTGCTTGCCTGCCGGATGGGGAAGGTCCCTCCTCCTCAGGACAAGCAAATTTAGCCCGGGGCTCCACTCCTCCCGGCATGGCTAGGCCTTTCCCAGGTCGGCAGAGCCCGGGAACGGCCGCCATCTTGGATTTTTCATCGGGGCCGATTTCAGTGCTCCCTGGGGCTGGGGGGGCCAGATTTTTTTTTTTGATTTAACCCCCGATTTGGCCCCCGGGGGGTCCTGACCTTCCTTCCCCCCCCCCCCCCCCCCGGCAAATCCAGGGTTCCTTTTTTCCGCGGATTTCGTCGTCCTCATGCACAAATCTTATCTAGCTAGCCTATATGAGCTGGATGAAAGCCCCCCCCCCACCAAAAATCGCTCGTTCAGCGCCATTGACCACTGGACCGGCCGCGGAGCCTCAGGGACCAGTGCGGGTGGTCCCGGGGGTGCCCCCCCCCCCGGTGTCTCCCGGGTTATCTGACCCTTCTGCTTCCTCGGATTCGGCGGATGCCCCCCTCTAGAGGGGGATGACCCCAGAGCCCTTCGTCTTTTTCGTAAGGAGGAGTTAGAGCCCCTCCTCCCTTTTGTTTTGGAGGAGCTGGGTTTGGAAAGTCCCTCCATGGATAATCTCATGGCCTCACTCCCTAAGGATATGAACCCGGTTTTGGGAGGGCTCCAGCCTTTCCCTTCCACCCCATGCTTAAGCTCCTTATCCTGCGGGAATGGGAGGCTCCTGAGAGTGCGCTCCGGGTGGGGCGTGCGATGGATAAGCTCTATCCCCTCCTGGAAGAGGACTTGGAGCTGTTGCAGTAGCCATTGGTGGATTCTTATGTTTCTGCAGTGGCCAAGCACACCACGATTCTGGTGGAAGGTTCCACGGCCTTGAAGGATTCACAAGATCGTAAGCTGGAGGCTCACCTGAAGCGCATCTTCGTCCTAGCCCTCTGGGTTCGGGCGTCTTGCTGTAGCAGTCTCATGATGCGGGCGGGCCTCCAGTGGGTCCAACAGTTACTCTGCACCCGGGAGCTTCCGCCAGGTGAGGCAGAACAAGCCGAAAGTCTGGAGGCGGTAATCGCTTACGTGTCAGACTCCCTTTACGATTTGGTCCGTGTGCAGGCGAAGGCGATGGTTTCGGCAGTGGCTGCCCGGAGGCTCCTTTGGCTACACCTCTGGTCGGCTGATCAGTCCTCGAAGACCCGGCTGGGCACGCTTCCCTTCAAAGGTAAGATGCTCTTTGGCGAGGACCTCGACAAGCTTATGGACTCCTTGGCTGACAACAAGGTCCATAAGCTTCCAGAAGACCGCCCTAAGTCGTCTCGGTCCTTCACGACCTCTCGCTTTCGCTTCAGGGGTCAGTGTCGCTCCGCCTCTCGTGGGCGGGGCGGTGCTGCGAGGGGGTCGTCTTGTGCGCAGTCCTGGTCGCAGACCTTTCGTGGCAGGCGGCCCTTTCGTGAGGGCCAGCTCGTGCGTACCACCGCTAAACCTGCCACGCAATGAAGTTCAGCCGACCCATTCCTCTGTTCCTTACCTCGGCGGACGCCTCTCCCTGTTTTTAGAGGAATGGGTCAAAATCACGTCAGATCAGTGGGTCCTCGACATTATCAGAGATGGGTACGCTTTCGACCTCATCAGGGAACTTCCAGATCTTTCTCACCTTGCGGCCGGGCCAAGAGGGATGCAGTGTTCCAGACTCTCTCCAAGCTTCTGGATCTGGGGGCGGTGGTCCCAGTCCCAAAAGGGGAAATTGTCGCCGGCCAGTATTCTATTTACTTCACCGTGCCCAAAAAGGATGGGTCCTTCCACCCAATCCTGGACCTCAAGAGGGTCAATCGGGCCCTCAAGATCCCCCACTTCTGCATGGAAACCCTGCGGGCGGTCATTGCGGTGGTCTGTCCCGGAGAGTTCCTTGCTTCCCTCGATCTCGCAGAAGCATATTTTCATATTCCCATCCACCGCAACTACCAGAAGTATCTCCAATTCCACATTCTCAACCAGGACTTCCAGTTTCGAGCTCTCCCCTTCGGCCTCGCGACCGCTCCTCGCACCTTCACGAAGGTCATGGTAGTAGTGGCAGCAGCCTTGCGCCGGGAGGGGATTCTCGTCCATCCCTATCTGGACAATTGGCTCATCAGGGCCAAGTCTGAGACCTCTTGCCAGCGGGCGGTGGATCGCGTCTTAGAGCTCCTTGCCTCTCTCGGGTGGATAGTGAACTTTTCCAAGAGCAAGCTTCAGCCCTCCCAGGAGTTGGAATTTCTGGAAGCACACTTCGACACCCGAGTAGGCAAGGTATTCTTACCTCGGGCACGAGCACTCAAGTTGATCGATCAGGTCCAGAATCTGATTGCGCTATCTTCCTCAACAGCCTGGGATTATCTCCAAGTCCTGGGCTCCATGGCTTCTACCATCGATCTGGTCCCCTGGGCCTTTGCTCATATGCGCCCGTTACAGAAAGCTTTGCTGTCTCGTTGGCAACCAGTGTCTGAGCAGTTCCACGTAGTCCTTCCATTCTTGGGGTCTACTACAGACGAATTACAGTGGTGGCTGTCTCTTCCTCATCTCCTGCAAGGGATACCTCTTCAAGCTCCACATTGGACGATAGTAACCACGGACGCCAGCCTTGTTGGGCTGGGGTGCGGTCTGCCTTTCTCAGTCCACCCAGGGGACATGGTCCCAGACTCAGTCGCGCTAGCACATCAATCGACTGGAAACTTTGGCGGTCCGCCTGGCCCTTCAGGAGTTCCTTCCCCTGATCCGCGGCAAGGCGGTACGAATCCTGTCCAACGCCACCACAGTCGCCTACATCAATCACCAAGGGGGCACTCGCAGTCCCCTGGTAGCCTTAGAAACCAGCCGCCTCTTCGCCTGGGCGGAGCATCACCTACAGTGCCTTGCGGCCTCTCACATCGCCGGAAAAGACAATGTTCAAGCAGACTTCCTCAGCCGGCAGTCGCTCGATCCGGGAGAGTGGGAGCTCTCAGACGCGGCCATGGCTCTGATAGTGGACAGGTGGGGGTCCTCCTCACCTCGACCTCATGGTGACTGCGCAATGCAAAGGCCAATCGGTTCTTCAGCCGCCGGAGGGAGCACGGTGCAGAGGGCGTGGATGCTCTGGCACGTGTTTCCCCCGTGGCCTCTGGTAGGAAAAATTCTCAGGAGAATCTAACTCCACCGGGGTCCGGTGATTCTCGTCACTCCCGAGTGGCTGTGAAGGCCGTGGTTCGCGGATCTCATCAATCTAGCGGTGGACGGGCCCCTGCGCCTCAATCATCTCCCTCGTCTTCTCCGGCAGGGGCCTGTATTTTTTGACAGAGGCGCAAAGGTTATAGGGAGGAGGTCGTCTCCACCCTGCTGCGAGCCCGGCAGCAGTAGACTTCTCTGGCCTATGTGCGCATCTGGAAGGTCTTTGAGACCGCATGTACGGAGGCGGGTGTCCCGGCGCGCTCCGCCTCGATCCCTTTGGTTCTTTCTTTTCTTCAGAAGGGTCTCTCTAAGGGTGTCTCCTTCATTTCCTTACGCGTTCAAGTCTCTGCACTCGGCTCTCTCCTGGGTCGGGTGGATGGTCATGCCTTAGCTGCTCACCCTGACGTGATTCGTTTCCTGAGGGGTGTTAGACACCTCCGCCCCCCCCCCCCCCCCCCCTCCCGGGCCACGTGTCCATCTTGGAGTCTTAACCCGGTCCTTCGTGCTCTCTGTGCGGCTTCCTTTGAGCCTCTTCGCCACGCTACGCTCAAGGATCTTACTCAAGACTGTCTTTCTAGTCTCTATTTCCTCTGCTCGTTGTATTTCCAAGCTTCAGGTGCTGTCCTGTCGGGAGCCCTTGCGTTTTTCTGATTCCGGGGTCTCTCTCAGGACGGTTCCTTCCTTCTTGCCTAAGGTTGTCTCCGTCTTTCACGTCAACCAGTCGGTAGAACTCCCCGCGTTCTCTCCGTAGGAGATTGCGGGTACGGCTGGGGGCGAACTCCAACTGGATGTCAAGCGAGTCTTGCTTCGTTCAAGTCACCAATGACTTCCGCGTATCGCACCATCTCTTCGTCCTTTGGAGTGGTCCCAACCGGGGTAAGCAGGCTTCTAAGACCACCATTGCGCAGTGGTTGAACGAAGCCATTTCCTCGGCATATCTTTGTCAAGGTCGTCCGCTTCCTGAGGGTCTGAAAGCCCATTCTCTCCATTCTCAGGCTACTTCGTGGGCGGAGAGTCAGTCTCCCTGCAGGAGATTTGCAGGGCTGCCACTTGGATGTCTTTGCAAACTTTTGCTCGGCACTACCGTCTGGATATCCATGCCCCAGTGTTCGGTTCCTTTGGGCGGCAAGTGCTTCGAGCGAGACTGTCTCGGTCCCACCCAGTTTAGGGAAGCTTTGGTACATCCCACTGTCTGGACTGATCTGGGTACGTACAGGAAAGGAAAATTAGTTCTTACCTGTTAATTTTCGTTCCTGTAGTACCACTGATAGTCCAGACACCCTTCCCTGTCTGTCTTCTGTCCTCTCGAAGCTTGTTTTCTTGCAGGTCTGCAGATTTTCATATTTTCCTTGGTGCAAGATTACTGAGCATTTACACTGGAAGCCTTGGTTATTTTATACCAAGTTTATGCAAGAGCGTATAGGTATACCATGCTTCTACATTAATCTATGGTTGCTCCGTTGAGCTTTTCGGTTACTTGCTTGATCCTATTCTTGGGTTTATTGTTTTATGCTTTGACATACGTTATACTGAAGGGTGAGAGGATAGGCTCTGTCCTGATATAGGGCATCCTGCAAGTTTTAGTCTGTTTCCACCAGCTGGAAAGGAGGCTCAACCCACTGTCTGGACTGATCTGTGGTACTACAGGAACAAAAATTAACAGGTAAGAACTAATTTTCCTTTTGCATGCATTCACATGTGCACAAAAATTGATTTTATGCATGTAAATGTTTGGGTTTATCTGCTTCACATACCCAATATACACAGACTTGTTTGTTTTTTCTCCCAGGTGTGCAGGACTGCAAGTTCTTGCTAACCTTTTGTCATGGGGTTTTTCCATCTACGCATGTGGTGATCATGTAGCTATAGTTCTGGTCCTTGGTAAAAGGATGACATTTCTCATATTGGTATTTCCCTCTCTCTAACACCACAAATGTTGGCAGGCAATGACCAATTCCAGGAAATATTTTACTTAATGTTGCCAGGTTTACAATTGCATGCTTTTGGAAATCTGTCCCCCAATTGATTGGCTTAGTGAAGTTGCAGATATAGCCAGAGATTCTTCTCTAGCACTTACTTGCCATGGATGAAATAGACTAGCTTTGTGCTTCTAATTTCTATCTCCTTGCCTCATCCACAGGCAAACATCATCATATATTTGACAGACAAGATATCAGCTAAAGGTTTCAACATTGTTTTTATTTCCTTAACAGAAAAATGGAACTGTTTAGTTTTCTTAGCTTAATCCAACACTCAGGTCCCCCTCCATGGGCTTTAACAATCACACCATACAGGTTATCACGCTTCCTTAAAAGCTTTATGTAGCCATACCACTGCTGCTCAGTACACTTTTTACTCCAGTGCCACATTAGAAGCTGGATGCAGTCATATTGCTTTCCTCTTTCCTTGTACGTATCCGGATCAGTCCAGACAGTGGGTTGAGCCTCCTTTCCAGCAGATGGAGACAGAGGAAAAATTCAAAAGGTATCCTATATCAGGACAGTGTGCCCCCTGTGACTGTTCAGTATTCATCTGTCTCCAGCTGATGCAGATAGCAGAACCTGTGGTTCCCTTTCTTTGTAGCAGTTTTTGGTTTGCGGAAATTCTTCTTCCTCCTTCTCTAGTTATAAAGGATCAAGCAAGTATTGGTTTAATACCCAGTGTTTAAGAAGTAAAAAAAAAAAAAGTTTTGTTCTGACTTGGGCCTAGGGGGGGTCCTGTCCCCTTGATTTATTCAGCCTAGTACCCTTTTCCCGGTGGCCTCTTGCCTGGCTCTGGGATGATGCTGGTGGTCCAGTCCTCCCCTATTGAGACCCCCTGAGAAATTTCATGCCTCGGGTCTGTCGGAGAAGTAAAATGCCTGTCACTTTAAGCTGTCTGGGGGGGAAAGAGGGTTTTTTTTGTGTTTTTGGTTTTTTTTTTAACTTTTTATTAATCAGTACCTTGCAGGAGGACCAGCAGCTTACGGGGGAAGGAGTGGAGAGCAGTTATCTCTCTCGCTCGCAGCAGCTAAGCACAGAAGGACTTTGCCATTCCTGTGGCAACTCCTCACATACACCCCCACCCCAACCAATGCCTCGATGGCCATTTTGTATCGCATGTGGAGAGCCGGCCTCCTGCTGCACATATCGAGCCTGTTTCTTTGCTGGACGGGGGGGAAGGGATTCTGAAGCTCCTCAATCTCCTCTGGATTTAAGCCCCGTGGACTCTCAGGATTTGATCCTGGACTATCAGGACAATATCCCCCTTCCTCCAATTCCAGGGAAAGCCCCTTCTCATTTTACTACTGATTTTGTACTTTTATTACACAGAGCTTATGTCGCTAGCTTGCTGCAGCAGGAGGATCCCCCCCCAAAGACCCCCCACCTGTGAAGGTTCCTATAGACCCTCCACGTGCAAAGGTACCTAGGGTATCTACAGACCAGGGACCCAAGCTCCCAGATTCCCAGGGGACTAATGGGGTTCGGACCATACCAGGGGCGCAAAACCCTCCGGATCCTCCTACCTCAGCTCCTGGATCCTGATCCGGATGCGGATCTTTAATTCAGAATCCACCGGTCAAAGGGGATGACCCGTAGGTCTTACTCTTGTTCCAATGGGAGGAGCTGGACCCGCTTATCCCTTTTGTTCTAGCTGAGTTGGGCATAGATGCCCCTCTGGAGGATACCGCTAGTACCCCAGTTTCCAGTAACATGGACCCTGTCCTGGCAGGTCTTGTCATTATCGCCTCGATGTACAGGCGCCAGTGTTCGGCAGACAGGTGCTTCGAGCGGGACTATCTTGGTCCCATCCTTCTTAGGGAAGCTTTGGTATATCCCACTGTCTGGACTGATCCGGGTACATAGAGGGAAAGGAAAATTGGTTCTTACCTGCTAATTTTCGTTCCTGTAGTACCACGGATCAATCCAGACGCCCGCCCTTCTTGCATTCTGACTTTTCTTGGAAACGACTGCTCGTTTCTTTCATTTACAGATTTTGGGAGTATCTCATAAGCTTATCAGAGCAACGCATATCTGATCTATAAGGTACCGGAAGTATCTGACCATTATATGAGTGCTTTTTTGCATTGCTTCAAATTTCCAGTTCCAATTTGGAGGTTACAGGTTTTACTTGATCTTTCTCTAGTTAAGATTATAGTTTACAATTTTTTTCTGCTTTGATAACTATTATACTAAAGGGATACATGGGGGAGCACTGTCCAGATATATAGGATACCTTTTGAGTTTTTCTCTGTCTCCATCTGCTGGAAAGGAGGCTCAATCCACTGTCTGGACTGATCCTTGATACTACAGGAATGAAAATTAGCAGGTTAGAACCAATTTTCCTTTCACCCAGCCAGACCAGTTAGGGTGTATGGGTGATGCTTTTCAGCTAGCAGTTAGAACAAGAGGCTCACTGACATCACCTCTTATAGGATCCCATGCTGCACTCAGCCTGCCAGTATTTTCTGTCTACAGCTGATGGGAGGCAAGCATACCATGCTGTCTGAATCCTGGTGTATAGGCCAGGTGAAGAAATTTGGACTGGACTTGCTCCTGGGATGATTAGTCTCTGGACTCCCTCCCCTGGTTGAGCTGCTCCTGGAGTGATAGTCTTGTAACCAGGGAGCTTCCTTTGGGAAATGGATCGTGGCCAGTTGGACTATGAATACAGCCCCCCCCCCCCCCCCCAGTCGTGTAGGTTATTTTTTTTTTTCTCTCCCTTTCAGGGTTTCTGTCTAGTTTTGCCTTCTGTTTCTTAGCCAGTGACTCTTTGCCTGGAATGGCTGCAGGGGCTGGGCTAGTCCTGAGCAAGATTCCACTGTGTGCAGTAGATCTGGGGCAGGGAGGTAAGGGCAGCTTCATGAAATGTCAGGGGTGTGGGAAGAAGTGTGTGGCACATGTCTGCCTGGGGCGAATATTGTTCTGCAAAATTTGCCAGGAGGAAAAGGAAAGAGCTGTGCGTGGCTATCTTCGGGGGAGGGCTGGTAGCTTTACTGCTGCACGGTCACCGGGCCAGCCTGTTCCTTACAGTGGTTTTTCTGCTGTTTGGGTTGGTAGCCATTTTGGAGCTGCAGGAAGGCAAGAGTTAGAGGGAGCCACCTCCTTTGATTCCTATGTCTTTGGAAACTGTTTTAGGACTCCCGGGGCCTTCTGTGGGGAGGTCAGGAGGTCTTTTTTGAGGCAGGAGTCAATGCCTGCTTCTACCTGGTCTTTGAATTTTTAAATAGCTTGTATCAAGCTTTTTCTATGGGGTAGGCAGAAACCCCAGGTGTTTTCTTCCTCTTCACAGATTTTTTTCAGGGGAGTGGGACTCTAGGATCTGGGCAGAAAAGAGCCAGGAAGGAGATAGAGGACTTAGAGGTCAGGTCCTCTGCTTGTTGAAGCTCTTTGGTGCTTCTAGAGTGGTAAAGATGAATGCAAGTAACAGAGTGACTATTCCCCTAGAGAGAAAAGATTATCCTGTGGTTTATCTTTAATTCTAACAGCTGCGATAAGTGTTGGCCCTGCTATGTCCCTCCCTCTCTGAAATCCATTACTCCAACCCATATATCTAATAACCTGAAGTACATTGGTAGTGTACTCTTTACAACAAAATGACAAAAGCATAACAATTGGATATAAAGGCTGTAGCTTTATTCAACAATATATATACCCCTTAACCTGTACCCAAGCCAATATGACAATTGCCAAAACAGGCTACACCCCCAGTTCTGCTGCCCACCGTAATACCCAGCAAGAGGGCAACCTGACATGAATGGATGCCTCACCAAGCTGCTTAAGGTTCCAGTCCACTGCTGACCTAGACCATAGCACACCTGCACCACGTCCAAAATGCCCTGCACAGGCTCGGGTACCCACCTCCCTCCCCTTTCTGCTACATAAAATTAACTTAGGTACATTCATTGTCTAATGTGTTGCTAATTGCACTACTCATAAGTTACATCCACAGACAACAGCATCGCTAACTAACATTGGCAGGTACCTAAGATATGCAAAAAAATGCTCATCCCACACAATGCACTGGACATTCCATATTAATAATGAAACGTTCTCCCTACATTCCGGTAATTAGGGTGGGGAGTGGGTAGGCTGTCCAGAAACAGCGGTTGACTGTGCCCAGATCGTAGTCTTTAACAGGTTCGTGATAGTCATCCAGGCGAGACCGCTCCTTCTCATCCTGCCTGGAATGTCATTGATACACAAAGGAAACATGCACGGGCTGGTGGAGGAGGAGTGAATTGGGTAGGAGGCCCCAACACACCGCTGGAGCTGAATCTGGCCAGGCTGCAGGCGGGCCTCCACCTGTGAGGCTAACTAATACAGAAAATCCAAAAAAGGCTAATACAGAAAATCCAAAAATAACAAGAACAGCTGAATTCCATTTTCTAATCAAAAACACTGGTAATCTCCCAGCATTAGTCCACAGAATTAAGGATCAAAAAAGAAAGGGGGAGGGGGAAGGAAACTTGGAAGAGAAGTCTCCAAAATTTCAGTTAATAGAAACATCTATACTTGTATTCAAAAACAGTCTTGTACGGATGAGTTCCATATTGATGCCTTTCAGCAAAGTAAATTTTAGCACCCTTTCCCAAGGCAAGAGTCCCTGCCAACTCAAACACATCACTGTCTTGTGTTAATTGGTTTCTTAAACAGTCAGATTGGTACCATTTTAAATAAAATAAATGCATCGCCTAACACAATTATAGAAAGTTAAAAAAAAAAAAAAAAAGAAATTAAAATCGAATATACATAGCTGTAAGATATTGAATCATGTTGGGAGTCCATTAACAGAAAACAAGTTACCTGCCGTTTGACACTTGCGTCCGCTCCCTGGTTGTTAAAGTGGTTTTGGGGACTTCCGGTTATGGTTGCTGACTGAAAGAACGTGTGGAGGGTGATTTCTGTTGGTCCCCATCTGAATTGCACTTACCTTGGCTTACTTAGAAATATTTATTGGGTTTGCTCCTCTAGTGCTTCCATTTTGATTGGAGGGACAATTTGTCATTAAAAAGTGATGAGCATAAAAGCAGTCCATTCCACACAGGAGAAAGGAAGGCAGACTCCAAAATGGCACCTGACACACTTAAAGCCGAGACAGAAAAAGTCATCACAGTTATGTCGGATGAAAAGGTGCATTTGCTCTCTTAAGAACGTTTCTGCAACTTTGGAGGACAGACTTATCTAAAATTCAGTCGACGATTGAGATTAAAGAGGACTTGGAGACACACACACTATGTCTGACAGAGGTGGAACAGTCGCTAAACAAGAACACATACACTTTGGGTTGATATGCAAATTGCAGTGTTAGTCAACTTTTTGTATTAAAGCTGCAATTTCTCTATCAAGAAAACGGGAACAGGCGTAATAGCCTAAGAATTATTGGGATTCCTGAGACTATGAAAGATAAAGAACTGATCTCCTTCTTTGAAAAGTGGCTACCGGAGACGCTGGGTCTAGATATAGGAGTGAGACCTATTATGTGTAAGTGGGCCAGCTGAGGGAGTCAGACAAAAATCGTCCCAGACTGGTTGTGGCGCACTTACTAAACTGGACAGATTAAAGTGCACATTTTTACAGCCTACCGAGCCAAAGGAACATTGGAATATGAGGGCACCCGGATCATACTCTTTAATTATTCAGCACGTGTCGCAGCTCAGAGGAGGGAATTATCGCTTGTGTGCACTGAACAGCAAAAATGGGGGATATGTTTCACAGTGCAGTATCCTATTAGCTGAGAATTCAACATGCTGGTAAAATGCTGAGCTTAACGGAGAAGGAGCAAATCCAGGTTTTCCTAGCGTGTAGTAGATGGACTCAGGACCAATGGGTGTAGTGTACTCCTGATAGCAGTTGGGAGACTGAGTCAGATTTCAAGCTGACGTCAGCACATATGCCCATGCAGCAGGAAGCTTAGCTCTTCAGTATTTCTCAGTCACCTAAGCAGTTAGGGACACTATACACACTTGCACAGTGTTAGAAAATCCAAACCAAAGAAGAGAAATCTTACTTCTACAAGATGAGCCCCGCTTTCCTTCAATGATACCTAAGGGTCCATCCCCCCCAGGCGAATTCCTGAGGTGATTTCAGAGATCCCACAGAGGCAAGCTGCGGTCCACTAGCCGGTTCCCAGTGAAGGTATTTTCCCTCTCCCCCCCCCCCCCCCCCCCCCCCCCCCCCCAAACTGGAGACCACCTGGCACGAGACAAGGTAAGGTAGAAAACTTTCTTAAAGCCTCTGGTCTCAGAGGCTCAGTTAGCCTCACGGATCGTCCTTCCGGCGTCTGTTTAATCAGGTTGAGCAGCCCCATCCAAGCTAGACCCCGATCCAGTGCAAGGGTCCTCACACGTGGAGACCCTCCAGGGGGGTTGCCATCTTGCTTGTCTCTTGGCTGGCGGTGCCATGATTTGTGCACGTGGAGTGGCTCAAAACTAGTCTGTGCGCGTAGGTGCACGCACCAGGAGACTTGGTTGTGCGCTCCGGGTGTACCAACTATGTGCATGCAGGATGCGGAAGACGTGTGTGCAGGCCGCTATTTGTGCGCTTAGCGGGTATATGCGTGCCGCGGTGCGCCCAGCACAAATGTGCGCCGCGGCGCGCACATCTATGCGGCGTGTGCATCCCCCGCTAAGCGCACAAATAGCAGCCTGCACGCACATCGGCGCACTTGGAGCGCACAACCAAATCTACCGGCGCGCGCACCTACGCACACAGACGAGTTTTGAGCCACTCCACACACACACATCATGGCACCGCGGCCAAGAAAGCCAAGGGACAAGCCCTCTGCCCAGCCTGCCACATGAGAGCTGTGCAACCCGAAGTGACCTCTGCCCTATGCCTACAGTGCGAAGAGACTCTGGGGGGGGGGGGGACCGAAGCAAGGCCCCCCTCAGCCAGTAGAGGAATCTGGCTCCACCAATGATAGTACCCCGGACCTCTATCTCCAATTCTGCCCTTCAGATGGGCACCTCTGGGAACTCCACTGGATTCAATATGGACCCAGGGACCTTTTTCCTGGGTGGAATTCTTCATAGGGCTGCAAACCTTTGTCCAGGCGCAATTGATACCGCCTGAGACACAGCCACAATCTCCACCAGAAGCGCAGGACCTTCCAAGCCCTTCTCGGACCCCCGAGATGTGCCCCAGCCGGCAAAAGCCTCCCCCTAGGGGACACAGACACCTCAGGGGAAGAGTCCGACTCCCTGGAGGAAGGGGAAATCCCTCCAGGGATGGAACTATACTGAACCATGATGTGATTCTTCTCCAAAGACGAGTTACCACATCTCGTGTCTGAGCCTGAAGACTCTGGCCATTCCTGGCACAAGAACCACAGCAGAGCCAAAGACAAACCCAGTTTTCATCGGTCTCTGTTAGGCCTCATGCTATTTCCCAATGCTATAAGCCGTACAACAACTGATTGAACTGGAATGGAATGCCCCGGAGGCCAGCTTAAAAGGACGGGCCCTGGAAGCACTATACCCCCTGGAACCCACAGCCAAATAACTCCTAGGGTTCCCAAAAGTGGACGCCATGGTCTGCGCTATCTCTGAGTGTGCCCTGAGTCTTGATGTAGAGAGAAACTTCAACAAAGTGGCCAATGGGTTATTTTCTAGAGACTTTAACTTGGAAGGGGGAACAAGGTAAGGTGCCCTCTGTCTCCGTTGCTTTTTGTTCTGACTTTAAAGCTGTTGGCAATAGGGATATGATAGATGGCAAGTATTAAAGGTATGGTCTTTGGTAGACAAGAACTTAAGATGCCTGTTTACAGATGCCATTGTGTTTGGAAAATGCCATGCAGGCACTGGGACCCATCATTAATCTTTTTGCTGCTTTTAAATCTTTTGCGGGAATTACTATAAACTTTTATAAATCCAAAGATGACAAGGTCCTTTCTCTTTTAAATGGGCAACGCAGAAAATCAAATACTTGGATGTTGTGATTACTGATATCACATCTCTTTGAGATCAATTTCCTAGACTTATTGGAGGGGTTTGCACACTACAAATGTAGAGGGACTTGCCTGTTTCCTTCTTCGGTAGGAGTGCTTATATTTATTTTATTTATTTAAAAGTATTTATTTACCACTTTATAAAATCGGTTTTGTCAAAGTGGTTTACATTGGAAAAGATAAAAATAAAAATAGAAATATAAATTATAAAGAAACGATAAAAATTAAAATTAAAAATACATAAAATTAATTAATAGCTGGAACAAATTCCAGCTAGAAATAAATAAAATATCTACTAAAGTAAATAATAGAATAAAAATTGTTGCCGTGGGACATGCTATTGTTATGGGACGGAGAGGAAAAAGAGGAAAAGTACAATAGTAAAAATAAGGTGAATGGAAGAAAAAATGGTTATATAAAAAAATGGGGAAAAGGGGAGAAAAAATAGGGAAGGAGGGAGGAGATGTGATGGGGACTGTAAATGAGATGGTGGAAAAGAGTTTGTTTGGTCTTGTGTAGATGTTTTAAATGCTAATTGAAACAGATGAGTTTTGAGTGATTTTTTTGAAATGAGAAGAATTTGAAATTGAGCGAAGAGGTTTGGGGAGGGAGTTCCACAGAATGGGTCCCGCTACCGAGAGAGCTCGTTTTCGGGTGACATCTAGCCTCGCTTGTTTAGGAGATGGGATATCTAGGAAATTTTGGGTAAGTGAACGTAGATGGCGGGTAGGTTTGTAAATCCGCAGTAAAGAACCAGAGCCAGGTGGAGGTTGGGTTATGAATTAAGCCATGAATAATAGACAAAATTTTAAATTGTATCCTAAACTTTACTGGGAGCCAATGTAATGATTGAAGGATTGGGGTGATATGGTTGTGTAGAGGGGTCCTGGTTAATATTCGGGCAGCACTATTTTGAATCAGTTGAAGGGGATGTAGTGAGGAATCTGGCAGACCTAAATAGAGTACATTGCAATAGTCTAGTCCGGAAAATACTAAAGATTGAAGAATGGTTCTATAATCACGGTAGAAGAGTATATAAAATGATCCTACTACCAAAGCAGTTGTATTGCCTTCAAATGCTACCATACTTGCTGTTACCAGCTGACTTGGCCTTTTTAACATCTGTTTATTCGCTTCTTGTGCCGTGGAAAAATTGGATATGACAAATTAATAAAAAGCAAAGAACCGGGGGTGGTTATAGGTGCTCCTTATTTCCATTATTACAATTGGACATGTCAAGGAAGATTTCTTGGTGAATACATTACAGGCAAAATTATAAATATGATGCATTTCGATTGGTGGAGGAGCTCACTTCCTTATTCCCTGGTAGGGCTTGTGCATTTATCACCTGAAAGGCAATGTGTTGCTGAAACCACTTCTGACAGCATGGAAATATCTGCGTGTAAAAGTGGGTGGGAAGCCAGGAGCCTCACTCCTACTACCTATTCAAAATTATTTTCTCCCTTGGCAAAGAGAATCGTGTTTTTTAAGGATTGGAAACTTTGGGGTTACATAGTATAATATCAACTGATAGATGAAGGGAGCTGTTTTGAGTTTCAGCAAATCCAGTTTATCTTTCCTATTCCCAATCAGCACTTTCATGCTTTTTTGCAGGTGAGACACTATTTTCTTATTTTAGATTTCCCTGTCCGGTTCAGTCCAGACAGTGGGTTATGTCCCTCTTCCAGCAGGTGGAGTCAGAGTAAAACTCAAAGGCTGACCTCTTATAAGCTGGAGCGACCTCTCTGTCCTTTCAGTATTTCTCAGACTCCAGCAGGTGAAAGGTAGCAGTCCCTTAGGTCCTCCATTTAGCTTACAAAGGAGAACTTTTCTTTTTCCTTCTTATTTCTCTAAGTATTTTTCTTGGATGAATTGCTTTAATTAAAAAAAAAAAAAAAGAGAGAGCGAACTTTATAACAAATTTTACTCTCAGCAAATTTTCAAGGATTCACTCCCTCAGTTCTAGGCTCCACCTTGCAAGCGGAGCCAGTGGTTCTTTTCTTTTCTTTCTGGGGGTAAGTGCTGTTGCATTTTGTTGTTTTTTTTTAAATTACTTTCAGGTCCAGCTTTTTCTTCTGGAGTAAGTTCAAGGGCTCAGGGGTGCACGCTGGTAGGCCAGCCTCTTCCCCTTCCCCCCCTTCCCCACCCAATGACTTAGTGCTCTGCCCTGAGAGGTCATTGCCTTGGGGCAATGTTTCCAGGGAAGCGTTATTCCTCTGGTTTTTTTCAGGCTTCTAAGCCTTGTCGTTGCTCTGCTAGCGGATGCCTGCTTCCCGCTCCAGCCAGCCTGCAGTCGGCGGCTCTGCCGAGCAGCCATGCCGCACCCGTCTCGCTGCGCCTGTGGAGAGCCGGGTTCACGACTGGTTCGTCATCAGGAGACAGCGCCTCTTTCTGCACATCCAGATATTGTCCGGGTTTTTTTTGTTTTTTTTGTTTGTTTTTTTAAGGAGTAAAGCATGTCAAGCCACAGATTCACCTCCTTTGTCCTTCGGTGAGCACCCGAAGTACCAAGTTGAGACTTCACGGCCAGCCATTTGAGCCTTTGCTGAGCACATCTCTCAAGGATCTCACCCTCAAAGCAGCCCTCCATGTGTCCTTGTGCACGCCGGATCTCGAAGTTACAGGCTCTATTCTGCAGAGAACCTTTTCTCCATTTTATGGACTCCGGGGTGTCCCTGTCCACTGTGTCGTCCTTGTCTAAGGTGGTTTCGCCTTTTCATCTGAATCACAGTGGACCTTCCTTCCTTCGCCACCGAGGATCGGCTGGACCTTCGGAGACTGGATGTCAAACGGGTTCTTGTTCATTATCTGGAGGTCACCAATGAGTTTTGCTTATCGGACCACCTGTTTGTTCTCTGGAGCGGTCCCAGGCGCGGCCATCAGGTGTCCAAAACCATGGTCACGTGCTGGTTGAAAGATGCCATTGCCTCAGCGTACATTGGTGTCTGCTGTCGCCCTCCGGAAGGCATCAAGGCTCATTCGCTCCGTGCTCAAGCAACCTCCTGGGCTGAGAGTCTTATCTGTCTCGCTGCAGGAGATATGTAGAGCTGCTACATGGAAATCGTTGCATACCTTTGCACGACACTATCGCTTGAATCCGCAACCTCCTGGGTTTGGCTCCTTTGGAGACCAGGTCCTTAGAGCCAAGCTATCCAGGGGCCCACCCTAGGGAAGCTTTGGTACATCCCACTGTCTGGACTGATCCGGGTACGTACAGGGAAAAGAAAATTATTCCTTATCTGCTAATTTTCGTTCCTGTAGTATCACAGATCAGTTCAGACTCCCATCCTCAGATTCATGTGTTTGGGATAGCAGCTCTCCTTACCAGCACCTGTTTTCCTATATGCCCTCTGCTGTTACTGTTCTTACCAGTTGGTTCGTTGCAAGTTTTTTGCCTGTTGGAATGTTTCTTCCAAATTTTGTTGCGGTTCATAAGTTGAGTCTTTTATATCGATTCCTTGATCCATCCAAACGTTTTCTCTTGCTTTGATATTCTTAATATTGAAGGGACAGAGAGGGCGCTCCAGCTTATGAGGACAGCTTTTGAGTTTTGCTCTGACTCCACCTGCTGGAAGGGGACATAACTCACTGTCTGGACTCATCTGTGGTAGAACAGGAACAAAAATTAGCAGGTAAGGAATAATTTTCTTATCCCTATCACGATTATTAAATCTGATCAACTGTTAATCCCTGCGATGGAACAAATAGCACTAGGCAAAAACTCTGAATCAAACTGGTATGGATTTGTAAAACTAAATTAGATTCTTCTAAATTAGGAGAAGTGGCAGAATACTGGCAAAGGTAAAATGTTTCACCCATCACTCTCAAGATTACTGCATTGTTTGGAGTGATTCATAAGATCCCAGTAGCAGTGAATTATTGAGAAATGCAATATAAAATTCTATATTTCCAGGCAGACTGTTTTTGGTTACATAGAATAGGATTTGTAGATACGATAACATGTCACAAATGTAAGCTAGATGTGTTCTTTTTTGCATCTTTTTAAAATTCCCAACATTCTTAAATTTTGGTGTGCTATTCTCTCTTCTTTATATACATGGCAGGTGGTGATGCCAGTACAGGTTGAAATGTTAGTACTGGGAGATGTTCAAGTAAAGGATTTATTTCCTCACTTGTCTAAGAGGCAATATTGGTTTCTTATCATAGCCCTGCTGGTGGCAAGGCACTGTATTTTACAGGAATGGATAGGGGAGGTATCTCCTTCTATAGATACTTTGCAGCAACAAATGAAGGCAATTGTGCAAATGGAAAGATATGATGTATGTTACACACAGGGTATCTAAGGAGTATATGAAGACTTGACAGTGTTTGATATAATACCACATTGAAAAAACAGAGCTGAAACTCTTGGGTTATGTATCTGCCTGGAAAGAAGTAAAAAGATATGGGACATGATTCATGGGAGGGTATGACGGGGTGTGTTAAGCAGTGAGTTGGGATGAGTGATAAGGGGAGGTGACTACCTTAATGGTGGCAGACAACACAGAGAGCTTCACACTACGACTGTAGTTCGGAGCACATTGGAGAGAGATTCCTGTGTGCTGCAGAACCTTTTGGAAAAAAAAATCATTAAGTAATTTGTCCTTCATTATACAGAATGGTTTGTTTCCTGTAAACTTTATTTTAACATTTAATATCAAAATTAATCAGCGTGACAATTACTGGTCTCTGCTTAGGTGCAGTGAATGTATTCAACAATCACTAGCTTGATTTCCAGGGACCAAACCCAGAGCTTTGGGGAAGCCAGTCCTGTGAGAACTGCATGAATTTGCTATCCTTAACTCCTTCTGGGAGGCCTATTTGTAAGTTGCTCTGTCTGGCCCTATTTTCCTCATCCCATCAAATGCTTCTTTTCTTTCCTAAGCACAGCCAATTGCATTGTGAATTGGCCCGAGGAAATCTTGTCCTGCCACCCGGTGTTCAGGTCCAATAATTTTTCTATATGTTTCGCCATGTCTTTCTTAATTTCGTCTTTAACCACCTGCAATTTGGATAAGCGATCTCCTAAGGTTGCCAAAACACTTTATTTCCTCCATTAGGTCGTCTTAGGACTGCAAGTACCCATTCCATTTCAATCTCCATTGCATCCTCTGACTGTTAGGGATTGAGTAGATTTTGTTGACATGCCAGAAACTACAGAGCTCAAAATTCAAGAGCAGTATGTTTTAAAAGTTCTGAAGTTCAAAGATAGTCTCTAAGGAAAGTTTGCAGCTAATATTTCTCAGGAGCTCTCCATTACTGGCAGTCTGCATATTTCCAGTTGTAAATGAGCAGGCGTTAAGCCTGTGTAATTGGTTCCTTTCATTGTTTACCTGTATACCCTACCTCCAGGGGAATTCTATTTTTGATATCTTCCTTTTTTGGTTCTGATAGGGATGTGCATGATAATTCTTGTTAATGCTTATCCTAGTTCTGTATCAATATTGCTTGAGATTATAGTGATGTATAAATGAGAATTTAAATTAACTGTCCTCATCACTTTCCATTTTCATCAGGTTTTTTTTTCTTTTCCCTTTAGATTATGGGCAAACCCCTCAAGGACAAAGTGGTTCAAACTTTGAAAATCAGAGCACACAAGGCCAACAGTCTTACAGCAGCTATGGACAACAGGGTCTAGAATCATCTAGCAGGTAAAACTCTTACAAAAGCATAGTTATATGACATGTTTATGTAACTATATTTGAATGTTTAATTTTATTCCTTTTGGATGAATACAATTTTATTCCTTTTATGCCATACATTTGCATGCTTCTGAAATATAATTGGAGATCTTATTGGACTAAGTTTTGGATGAGCCTTATATATGGAAATCCTAATTGCTATAGTTTTTAATTAAAAAAAAAAAAAGTAGGGAGCCGGTGAGTTTTCACTTTATATAGAAATTAAGAGCATCACAATCAAATAGGAACAAATAGAAATATATTCACTCACTACTGTAGTCCCACATGATAGATGATTCATAAATTTAAATAAAGGAAAAATATTGTATGCAGAAGTCTGTTGGATATATAAGCATTTTATATCAATATGTATTTTAAATGCATTCTTAGCTACTTGCAATGACTTTGGAGTCTACAGAATATTTGATAATACTTCAGTTGAGAGTGAATAAACACATTACAACCCATAATACTTCCAAAACATTTGACAAGAAATTAAAAAAAAAAAAGAAATCCACCCCATAAACATTTGGTCAGGTAGCCAGAATCAGGATAAGTGGTCTTTAGATAAAATTGATTTTATTATGAAAAAAACAAATGCAGCATTCATTTGGCTCCCAAATAAAGGTCACAAGAAGCATAGATCTGGTAACATCTTTTGAAGATAAAATATTTTCATCTGTGTAGTGCTACAAGGCATGTGTAACGTTGTACAGACTCAAAAGTCCTTGCTCCACAGATTTTATAATCTAGTCAACACATAAGACTAGGAGATATTCCTAGAAAATGGTTAAAAGTCAAAGGGCATGAGTGGAAGAAAAAAGGTTTTAAATTATAAAAGCAGCCTCTGAGGTGAGTTAAGAATGATTTGAATCTGAGGAGTATGGCACACATTCAGAAATGTTATCGTAGACATTTGATGCAGCAAAGTAAAAAGCGCAGAATCTTGATTCTGTATTGGAAAAGAACACACATGCCAGAAGTCTTTTAGGGGAATTCAAGATAGCACTTAAGCAGGCAAGCTTTTCCTTCTGCTCCAAGTGTTGGAGCAGAAGGATTTTGATTTATTTTCTTCAAATATACAGCATAAGAGGAAAGGGAAAGTGAGGATTTTTCCTTCTGAATCCTCACTCTCGTCAGATCAGCATTCAATAACTAAGTTTACTATCTCCACCCCTGATCTGCAGGAAACAGAAGAGCTGTTTTTTCGCCTGGGGAGATTTCTATTAGCTCACTGGATTTCAAAACTCTGCTGCTTGCTTCTTCCTAGTGTGGCATTGCCACCATAAGTGCACTTGATGAGGATTCTATCGTACAGCCCCACATGGGGAGATGCCTGCATCCTGCTGGGTAGGGGGCCATTTTTCCTTGAAACTCTGAGTGACTGACAACTCGTGGAGGAAGGTGCTATCTGGTATTTAACCCTCAGAACGTCCGCGCGCGGGGGGCGGGAATACACCTGAGTCTGGATCCATCGTACAAGGTAAGTGTTTTGCTCTTCTGCCCTCTTTTGTGATTTCTAAGCCAGAAGTAGTCACCTTGGATTCTCTGTAGGATTTGATTGCCAGATTATCTCAGACATTTCAAGATCAGTCCCAGCGATTGGAGTATGTTTTCTTGAAATTGGATTTGGTCACTCATGATCACCAGCAAATTCTCCAGGAGCATTCAACATCTATTCAAGCCATGGGGAATGATATTAAAAGATTAGACTGTGAATACTTCTATGGTTCGTGAGCATCTTTCTTCTTTTAGAAGGTTGGACTCCTTGGAAAATGACTCGAGGCATTTAAATTTGAAAATTTTGGGTAAATTGCCATTTTGTTACCCTTTAAGAGATTTCCTTGAAATCTTAAATTCCATCTGACAAAATTCCAGCACTTAATAAATAAATTTCTCACAGGACAAGCAGGATGGTAGTCCTCACATATGGGTGATATCAGGATGGAGCCCAATCACGGAAAACATCTGTCAAAGTTTCCAGAACTTTGACTGGCCCCTACTGGGCATGCCCAGCATGGCACTAACCCTGCAGCCAGCAGGGGTCCCCCTTCAGTCTTTTTTCCGCACAGCAGTAGCCTCGCGGTTTAGGAGCTCTGAAGAGATTCCTGACAGGAATTTTCCTCACAGTTAATTAATTAAACTTAAATTGCCCCACAGGGGTCCCTCCTCTAACTTTTCTCAGGCCGCGGTACTCCGGTAAGTTTTTGACCGTCTTTCGTCGATTACTGTCTAGTTTGGCCCTCACGGCCTACTGGCCGTCGACCGTACCGCAGCTCAATTTTTTTCTATGGCCATGGCTTCGGGGTTTCGGTGCCCAGACTGTACTCGTACCATGTCTATCACAGACCCTCATGGAGTCTATGTAATGTGTTTAGGCCGTGAGCATGATGTCCTGACTTGCACCAAATGTGCCCTCATGCCACCAAAAGGTCGCAAAGCCAGAATGGAGAAGATGTGTTCACACCATGACGCCGTCCATCGCATCGACGTCATCGGAACCGGCACTGTCGAAGTCGCACCAGCATCGACCTCCGTCCGGTGACCATCCGCCATCAATGTCTTCATGGCCATCGACTCCCGTTACTCCCCTTCAAGATCGAGGGGATCGTAGGGAGAAACATCGGCATCGTACGTCTCGGACCGTCGAGGGGACCCGCATCTGATCACTCAAAATGCCTATGCCATCCAAACCTTCGGGCCTTGTCCCTGACAGCATGGATGTTGAAAGGTTAATCCTTCAACCACTTAACCTTTCATATTTGGTTTCTCGTGTCCTGATTGCTTCGCGAAAGCCTTCCACAAGGAAATCTTATTCCTATAAATGGAAAAGGTACACATCATGGTGCACTTCGCAGTCCCTTGATCCCTTTTCCTGTCCAATCCCAAGGTTTTTGGACTATCTCTGGTATTTGTCAGTCAGGTTTAAATACCTCTTCAATCAGAATGCATGTCAGTGTGGTAGCCGCCTTCCATAAAGATGTCGGATGTTCCTACATCAGTACAACCCCTCTTAACACAATTTTTAAAGGGCTTGCTCCATATTAAGCCACCCTTACGTCCTCCGGCCCCTTCTTGAGACATTAACCTGGTTCTTTGTCAGCTCATGAAACTACCATTCGAGCCTCTTCCCTCCTGTGACCTAAAATATCTCACGTGGAAAGTGATTTTCCTTTTGGCTTTCACTTCAGCTTGCAGGGTTAGTGAGTTACAGGCCTAGTTACCTATCCGCCTTACACTAAACTCCTGCAGGACCGGGTGGTACTCCGCACTCACCCTAAATTTTTACCTAAGGTAGTTTCGGAGTTTCACATTAATCAATCCATCATACTACCTACCTTCTTTCCCAGGCCCCATTCCAATCCAGGGGAACAGGCTCTGCATACCCTTGACTGTAAACGGGCTCTAGCGTTCTACCTAGACCATACAGTTGCCCACAGGAAGAGTACTCAGTTATTCGTCTATTTCCATCCCAATAAATTAGGGCAACCTGTGGGTAAGCAGACTCTCTCCTCCTGGTTGGCGGACTGCATATCTTTGCTATCAGCAAGCAGGCATTCCTTTTCAAGACCGTGTCAAAGCACACTCTGTGAGGGCCATGGCGACTTCAGTAGCACACTTAAGATCGGTGCCGCTTCCTGACATTTGCAGGGCTGCCATCTGGAGTTCTCTCCACACTTTCGCAGCCCACTATTGCTTGGACAAAGCCGGAAGACAAGATTCCATCTTCAGCCAGTCTGTCCTGCGTAACTTATTTCCAATGTGACGTACCTACACCCTTCCGCCTGCCCAGTGGGGTTCAGGATGCCCTCTACAAAATTCTACCCCAGTTGTTGTGCCTGTTGCACGCGTTGGGTACATTTGGTGGATGTTCGGACATCCTCAGCTCGGTACTCACCCATATGTGAGGACTACCATCCTGCTTGTCCTGTGAGAAAGCAAATGTTGCTTACCTGTAACAGGTGTTCTCACAGGGACAGCAGGTTGTTAGTCCTCACAAAACCCGCCTGCCGCCCCGTGGTGTTGGGTTCGTAACGTTTTGTTTTATTTTTGGCACTGCCTGTAGTTTTCAAATAAGACTGAAGGGGGACCCCTGCTGGCTGCAGGGTTAGTGCCATGCTGGGCATGCCCAGTAGGGGCCAGTCAAAGTTCTGGAAACTTTGACAGAAGTTTTCCGTGATTGGGCTCCATCCTGATGATGTCACCCATATGTGAGGACTAACATCCTGCTGTCCTGTGAGAACACCTGTTTACAGGTAAGCAACATTTGCTAAATCAATGGCAGGCGGGGGGAGGAAATTAGAACCAGAAAGTTACCAATAAGGGCCCTAACCTCAGCGGTCAGAGTAACAGATAAGTGTGAAAGCTTGCTGGACAGACTGGATGGGCCGTTCGGTCTTCTGCCGTCATTTCTATGTTTGTTCCTGATAAGCAAAATCCTAATCTGATACTTTCCCGTCGATAGCAGGACTGAATTAGCCATACTGTCATGGGAACTGTCAATCAGGCCCGGGAGGCGGAGCTTCTAAGTGATGTCAGCTTTTCTCTGAGGCTGCGTGTGAGTTCCCGTGCTGGAATCGACTCGCCTCAGTCTGTTTTTCCGCGCGTGGGATCACATGCGGAGCTTCAGATCTCCTCAGCATCACTTCTCCCTGAGGGGAAAAAACTTCAAAAAAAAAAAGTAAAAATTAGAATGAAAGAACATGGTAAGAAGGAAGGGGGATGACCTTCGGGATTCAAGCCGTGCCCCTGCGGCAAGGTCATATCTATCATGAATGGACATGACCGCTGCTATCGGTGTCTGGGTCCAGACCCACCCGATGCAGGCCTGCCAAAGTTGTGGCAAGATGTCCCCCAGAGCGCGCCGACAACGGCACAAAAAAAGATGGCGCTTGTCGGACAGAGACACAGGGCTCCTATGCCCCACCCTCGGAGGCCCGATCGTCACCGGGGCCGACCACCCCCGCAGATGCGTCGAGCATCGTCGCTAGAACCAGCGACCTCCAAACGGGGTGAAGACAAAGGCTGAAGCCCAAGCACAACGTGCCTCGAGGCAGAGACCCGAAACGCGCCGACCGGCATGGTCGAGACGCTCCATCGGCATCAGAAGGACGAAAGATTCGGAAGCCGGCACTGGAGACTGAGGCTTCGGTCAGGACGCACGGTGCGACGGCGGCGAAGGGCGCAACCTCATCGCCATCGCGTGGCACATCCTTGACACAGGCGCACGGCGCACCTCCTGTAACGCTCACTGCGCAGAAGCACAGCTCCAAGACAGTGCCTACTTGGGAGCCGAAGACCAGTCAGACCCAACCACCATCGCACGGGAAGCAGCTATCCACGCACCTGCAGCGCACATCGATGCAATCATGGGAGAGGCCACACAGACCGTCCCCGGTACGTCTCATCGCGGCGCCTTCGCAGCCTTCAACATCGGGGCTGAAAGTTGCCTACAGATCAATGGATGCGGCAACCAAATCACAAGGGACATCCACCAGTGAACAGGGCTTCTCGGGTTCCTCTTCACCATCCAAGGGCGATGGTCCCCCCACCTATCACACCCATATCCTCGGGATCCTCTTCGCCATCCCTACAGGTATTCTCGGACCTCTCCTCGGTGTCACACAGATCCACCAGATGAACCCTATCGAAGAAACCAAGATTGGCTATGGAATCTCAAGTGCCCCGTCACCATACACTGCCGCCGGACTCAGATATCCTCGCAGCGGCTTTACCACCACGGCGGTCCTCAGCCTCACCTCGCCCTACGATGCCTCCTCAAACAAAGGAGGCCTTTGAGTCTATCCTTGGCCCTCGTGGAGTTTTATGAAGTCATGCAGGCTTCCTTTACTATGCCAGCTTCTTCCCTGGACAGCGGTGAACGATCCCCACTGTCCTCGGCTCACAAGTCACCCACACGGTCCAGATCACCATCTCCAAGGGCCAAATCGCTGACACTGCCTAGGTTACCACCCACGCTGGACCACATTGCACGGCCAGTCTTTCTGGTGGACCCAACTACATCGCCTGATTCCTCCACAGGATACCCGTCCGACCCGGGAGAAGGGCCAGCGGAACCCTACTCCCCTTATCCCAAGTTTTTGGATAAGGTGGGAAAAACGGTAAACATACAACTCCAGAAGGTGCCAGATCAGAGAGCAGACACTCTAGGCCTCTTAATCTTTGACCTCCCAGTGGAGCCCACCGCCCTTCCAGCACATGACGTACTAAATACAGTTCTGGACAAGTCTTGGGAGACACCCTTCACGCTACCTGCAGTGTCTAGAAAAACTGATCTCAAATACAAAATGCAACAGTCCCCTTACTATGCTTCACCACAATTACCTCATGCATCCATTGTGGTAGAATCGGCGATGGCTAAAGCCAAAAAATCCAAACTCCATTCTGCAGTCGTCTTCCCCCCCCCCCCCCCCCCCCCCAGGAAGAGACCTGCACGCATTAGATGAGTTTGCAAGAAGGGCCTTCCAAATCTTCCATGCTAGCGACCAGGATCAACCATCATCAATTTTATATTGTACAATACATCTATGAGTTGATTCAGCGGGTGAAAGACACCTCCCAGCCTACAGAACCCGCTTCCAATACCTCTGACCTCACCAGAGATCTAGAGGAAGCCACCCGTCATCTGTCGAACAGTTTATGAAGGATTTGAACCCTCGTCACATCAGCAGCAGCAATTGCAGCACGTCACCTAGCCTGGCTTAGAGCAAGTTCCATCAGGGGAACGTCCACGACAAGTTAGCTAACTTACCATGTAAAGGGGACAACTTGTTTGGTTCCAGGAGACCGTAGCCCAACTTAAGGAACAGTTGGCAGTTCAGTCACTTACCACACTGCAACCGTACCCTTCGGCACGCAGATGCTACGCCCCTCCCAGGAGACAGCTGTTACAGGGACAAGCATATCGCCCATATGTAGCATACCGGCCGGTTCCATATCAAAACTTAAGAGGCAACAATCAATCCTTCTAGACAACCGACTCAGCCTCAACAAATTCGTAAATAACACCACAAAAGAATGTTTCTTTAAATTACAAGTTTTAAAGAAACTAAAGCCACTTCTACTCTACAGAGACTTCCGCACGGTACTCCAAGCCATCATACTCCCGAAACTGCACTACTGTAATTCACTCCTTCTGGGCCTTCCCGCCTGCACCACCAAACCTCTCCAGATGGTCCTGAATGCCACGGCAAGAATTCTCACAAACGCCAAAAAAAAGGATCATATCACCCCTATCCTCCAGCATCTCCATTGGCTTCCTATTAAATACAGGATTCAGTTCAAAACCAGCATGATGATACATAACTCCCTACATAGCATCTCTCCTCTCACCTTAACCTTCCATCTCCAGCTACACACTTCCAAAAAACAGACTAGAAGGGCTTACCAGAACAGACTGATCACCCAACCTGCAAAATCCTCCCTGAGGAAACGCGCACTATCCACAGCGGGCCCGTCACTCTGGAACTTGCTACCACCAGACCAGCGCCTTGAACCTTGCCACACTACTTTTAAAAACAAACTTAAGACTTGGCTTTTCATACAAGCATTCCCAGAGAGCTAAGAGCAGGAAGAACGACAATCTCAAATCAGTCACTGTCCCCACTGCCCCCCACCCCTGCATACAAGTTCCTGAAGAAATCATTTACTGAAATTTAACTTATCATATATATTCTGTTCACTGGAGTTGCACGAACGCCCCCTTTGCGCCTTCATGCTGTTCTGTTTACAGCAATAATGTAATTACTAATTGTTTTATTTTGTTTTAAGTTGTTCTCTAATGGTTTTAATTGATCTATATGTTCCATGTAAACCGCCACCCTGGCGATAGTTAATCATTTCCTTGTAAACCAGAGTGATATGTATTTTATACAGGAACTTCCGGTATATAAAAGCCAAAAAATAAAATAAATAAATAATAAATAAATAAAATAGAAGAGGTCGTCCTAGAGCACAGCGGCCCCAACCTCAACAGCCGGCCACCTCCAACAAGCCGGCACAGTCTTAACCACGCCACCATCAAAGGTATTCGCAGGAGGCATCCAGGCACACATTCAACACTGGCAAGCCATCACCACGGATCAGTGGGTACTGGACATAGTCCGCCTCGGCTACCGGATTCCTTTTCCATCCCTACCTCCGCTCCCACACTTAACGTCCAGAGGGACCAAATCCAACCTCTCTCTTTTGGAAAGAGAAGTCTCCTTCCTATTACAACAAAAGGCGATTCAGACTTCCACCTTTCCAACAACATACGGGGTTCTAATCCCCTTACTTCCTCATACACAAGAAGTTGGGGGCTCTACGTCCCATCCTGGACCTCAACAAATATATAGTCACAGAAAAGTTCAAGATGATATCACTCAAGGCCATCTTACCTCTGATCCAACCCAATGCTTGGATGTGCTCTATAGACCTCAAGGATGCTTATACTCGTATTCCAATGTACCCTTCCTCCTGGCAATACCTGTCTTTTCAAGTTAACAGCCAACACTTCCAATACAAGGTACTCCCCTTTGGTCTCTCGACTGCACCTCGGATGTTCACCAAGTGCATGGCAGTGGTGGTGGCGCATCTCAGACAGAAATATATCATGATATTCCCTTATCTCGACGATTGGCTGATTGTGGCGCCAACACCTTCACGACATGATCACTTGCCTCAACCAATTGGGTCTAGTGGTCAATTACCAAAAATCCCACCTACAGCCGTCCCAATGGCTTCAATTCATAGGAGCCTGCCTAGACACGGTCAAACACAGTTTTTCTGCCACAGGACAGACTATCCACCATGCGTCAATTGTTTCGCCATCTCCAGCTCACTCAATCTCCATCCGCTCAGCAGGTGTTTACAGTCCTCGGACAAATGGCGGCTTCGATCCATGCAGTGTCCAATACACATCTTCACATGAGCCAACATGTCAGGGTTTGACTTATGAATAAAATTAGAATTATGACCATAATTTTCGGTTTCGAGTTACAACCCCTGCCGTGTGCGTGCATTTGGTTTTTTGTTTTTTTGGGGGATTTTGCGGATTGGTTGTGTATTGCATTTTTTTGGTCTTGGAGGGCGGGACTTCTACAGAGATTGGCTGGCTACTGTTGCATCTATTAATGGGACCAGTCCATCCCAGGCGCACGTGGGCAGACCTGGCACGCAATTGCAGCAAACAGCATCTGGGGACATCGAGGGATATTACTCAGCTGGCAAGGTACAGTAATGTGCTCAGAAGTGTTTGGGAGGGGGAAAATAGTTTCTGGAGGACAAGGGATGTGCTCAGAAGTGGTTGGTAGGAAGAAAAGAGTGTCTGGGGTTGGTGTTTTTTCTGTTAGATTTCTTTTTTTTTTTTTCTCCCTGCAGAACAGCACTTTTATCAAAGTGGTGTTCAAAATGGCCCCAGAGATAAAGAAAGCAATCACAATCTAGAAGGAAATTGTGCAGAAATTTGAGTGGCGTTCGAGTGACCGATCTCGTTCTCATATACAGCATGTCAAAATCCACCATTTTGACAATCTTACAAAGAAAAGATTTGTACAAGGAAGTTAGTGTGGCTAGAGGTGTCACTCAAATTTGTAAGTCACGATAAACAGTGATAGAGGTAGAAAGCCTAATGCTAGTGTGGATAAATGAAAGGCAGATGGTAGGTGACTGCCTATCTGAGTGTCTAATTTGCGAAAAAGCTAGGGCTATAAATGCAGATATCGTAAAGGATAAGCCATCAACAAGTGAAAATGGTGAAATATTTCGTGCCAGTAAGGGGTGGTTTCACAATTTTAAAGCAAGAACTGGGGTTCATAGCGTAGCTAGGCATGGTGAAGCTGCCAGTTGTGATAGGCTGCTGAAAATTACATACCCCACTTCAAAACAATGACACAGAAAAAGTTTCAGATACGGATTTAACCCTTAAATAATTCTGGAAAGAACATTACAGCATCCTTTCATGTGTGGGGTTAATAGAGAAATCCTGGGCCAATGTCTCTCAAAGGACATTAAGATCTGCCTGGAAGAAAGTGTGGCCTAAAATTATAGAAGAGGAGCCGGACCCTGCAACTGACCATGTGGTTTATGACATTGTCACTATAGCAGAGTCCATAGGCTTGCAGGTAGACAATGCTGATGTTGAGGAACTGGTAGAGGAACACTCAGAGGAATTGTCTACAGAGGAACTTCAGCAACTTCTGGCTGAGCAACAGAGAATGGCAGCCGAGGAGCTTACTGAAGAGGAGGATCAACAATCAGTGCAGCAAACTTCCTCTTCTGGAATTGAGGAAATCCTGAAAAAATGGACAGAGCTACAAACATTTGTAGAGAAGACCCACCCAGACAGAGGAAAAGCCAATCATTGCATTCACTTGCTTAATGAAATTGTCATACTACAAAACAGTGTTGAAAAGACAGAAACAGGCAACCTTCGACCAGTTATTAGTTGCGAAAAGGTTGAAACCAAGTGAGCCAGAAGCAGGTCCTAGTGAGCTATAGACTCCCCCAAGGAGAGAGAGGACACCAGAGAGCCAGATTCCAGGTGTTCTTATGGAATGGGACTCTCCTTCTGAATAATAACCACCTTCCATTTCGTCCCCCGATGCTGTTTGCTTCCCCCTCCCCCCTCCCCCCTTCCTGCAAACCAAAGATGTCAACTTTTAAATAAATAAATGAAAAATAAACTTTTTTTCTGGTAGGCTAAACACATTTTATAACTTTTTGGTGAGTACACTAGGGAAGTATAGGTGTTTCTGGTAATTACAGACTTCATACAACCATTTTTTATTATAGAAATGGTTAGGTAAGGGGTGCTTTTCAGAGGTCTGGAACGTATTATGGGTTTTTCCATTATTTCCTATGGAAAACAGTCTTGAGTTACAACCAGCCCTCTGGAACCAATTGAGTTCGTAAGTCAAGGGCCCACTGTATATAATCAAGTTGAATGCTAATACATTTATTTTTTTTCTGTCCAGACCAATTGCGGGACTACCTAAATGCCAAAGCACTTAATCGGGCATCTAATTCAGACTTCCTAAGGTTTATCCGATATATTTTAAAGGGGTTGATACTATACTGCAATAGTTAGTCTAGCATGAATTATGCATATTTAATTTTCTCCTGTTTTTCATTCCTCCCTTTTTTGTTTCAAACTTGAGAAATGATTAATCGTATCTTGATATTTTGGTTTTTCTTTTTCATTTGTTGTTTATTCTCTCATTACTGAGCAAAGTTTTGGGGTTTTTTTTTTTACTTTGTATAATTGTAAAAATCAAAATAAAAAAAAAAAAAAAGGAAAAGAACACAAGCGGCTTGCCTGATGAACAAAGTTAGTCAAGTCAAGACTGGCTATAGATATTCATAGTCCCAGCTTCAGCATTAACCTTACTTTTCAATGCACAGAGATGCCTCGTAATGCCTGACATTAAGCACTAAGGCCTTTGGTTTATACTTAAATATTTTTTTTTATAGGAGCTTTAACTATCAATTGGTTAAACTGGCAAAGACTTAGGAAAACAAAATGAAAATGCTTGGCTGGATAGACAGCTTCTCTGAGGACAAGAGAGTCCTGGTTCATGCAATGGCTGTTTCATTTACTGGACTGTGTGCTTTCTTAGGGGAAGTATATGTAATCATGGCTGAGTATTGATACCTAAGCCAGATTTGTGGACAGTCTGTTCCAAAACCTTGGGGTTTCTTGGCTGGTGAAGAAATCCTATACTACAGGGGTTTGTGCTTTTGTGGCACCTTGGCTTCCTGTCTTTTTATGCAGTGTTTCTAGTGTTTTGGGTTTTTTTCCCTGGAGGATTCACTCTGTTTCAGCTATTTCAAGTAGGCTGAAACAGTGGGTAACTCCCTACTGGAGACTGCAGTCAGTAGTTCGCTTGGGGTTGTTATACAGCCTAGCGACTTGTTCTTACTCCTACAGTCCAACGGTCTGCCTCCTTGTGCTCTTCGCTCCTTCAGACTTCCAGTTGGAATGTTGAGGAAAAGGGAAGAAAAGCTAGGGCAATCGTGGTATCTTGGTGTATACCTGCAGGGAAAAATACACCACTTTTTCCCTATACTTTTGCCAATTTCTGGCCAATACTGCCTTTAGCTTTTCTCACTTCACTGGGTTGTCAAGTGTCGTGTTGCTCACCTGAACTATCCTATAGACAGGATGGAAAACACTGCCCTTGACAGGGTGCAGTGTGGGTGAGCTTCAGGCCTAACTAATCTCCCTGCTCTGGGGTTTAGGCTAGTGATCCCATTCAGAGATTGCCTTTTACCCCTGAAAATCTTGATGCTGTCCTGGTCAGCTTTGTCTGGTGCTTTGGCACATAGGTTCTGTCACAGGCCCTGCCATTGCTGATTATTCTTCCACGCATTGCTTGGGTTTTTCTGCCCATTGTCCCTATCAGCCAAACATGGGGCACACTTCTGCAGTTGCCAGTGGACCACAGTTTTTCTGGAAAGCTCTTGGGCCCTAGTTGTTGTTTCAGTTTTCTTGTAACACTGAAGGAAACTATGCAGTCTTCATCCCAGAGTTCTTCTCTTGTTTACATCTCTAGACTTTTCCTGTATCCAGGAGGTTCTAGACCTACTGTCGGGGTTTACTGATCCGAAACCCTGGTTATGATGTGGAGTACTGTATGTTTCTTGTTGGCACTTGCATCACTCGGCTCTGCCCCAGGGTATGGTGCTCCGAGCCATGTATCTAGGCAGGACAGAGAATGTGGTGGTGGATGGGCTGAATCGGACCTTCTGACCCCACAAATGGTGGCAGATCGGATCTTCCATCTCTGGGGTACCCTGGACGTGGATCTCTTCGCATCCTCCTACAACAAAGTGGACAGATTCTGCTCCCTGTACAGGAGGGATGGCAAGCCAGCCTTGGATGCCTTTGCCTGCCATTGGGGCAAGAGCCTTTTATACGCATATCCTCTGCTTCCTCTGGTAACAGACTCTCCTGAAGCTTCAACAGGACGAGGGGACCATGAACCTCAAAGCCCCTCATTGGCCAAGGCAGATCTGGTTCCCACTTCTGCAGGATCTTTCCTTCCAGGAGCCGATCAGTCTGGGGACGACTTCAGACCTCATCATGCAGGATCAGGGCAGGCTGCGCTATCCCAACCTCAGGTCCATGTCCCTGATGGCCTGGATATTGAAAGGTTAATTCTTCAGCACCTTGACATGTCGGATGATGTCTCTGGTCCTGGTGGCTTCCAGGAAGCCTTCCACTAGGAAGTCTTATGGCCTGAAGTAGAGGAGGTTTTCTGTGTAGTGTGAGCACCACAACTTGGACCGGTTCTCCTCCACATTGAAACTGCTTGACTATCTCCTGCACCCTTTGAACGCTGGCTTAAAGACCAGCTTCGTTAGAGTGCACCTGAGTGCTATTGGTGCCTACCACCCAGGGTGTGGATGGTTCGCCCCATCTCTGTGCAATCCATAATGGGTCACTTTTATGCAGGAATGACTGCAGATGAAGCCTCCTGCTGTGTCCTGGGGCCTCAATGTGGTGTTGGCTCAGCTCATGAAAGCCCTTTTCAAGCTGCTGCACACCTGTGACCTGAAGTACCTAACCTGGAAGGGTCAACCTTTTGGTCGTGGTCACTTCAGCGCACAGTGTCAGCGAGCTTCAGGTCCTAGTGACAGATCCACCTTACACAAAGTTCTTCCATGATAGGGTGGTTCTGCGCATGCACCCTAAGTTTCTGCCGAAGATGGTGATAGATTTCCATCTTAACCAGTCAATCGTCCTGCTCACCTTTTTTTCCCCAAGCCTCATTCGCAAGAAAGCCTTAGCCGCCTTCTTGGAACGAACAGCAGGCCTAAGGCAGTCTGCGCAACTATTCCATCTCTTTTGACATAAATAGATTAGGAGTTGTGGTTGCTAAGCAGACTCTGTCCAACTGGCTGGCAGATTGTATTTCCTTCTGCTATACTCAGGTGGGACTGCAGCTTGGGAGCCATGACAATGTGCATTCTGTCAGCCATGGCGGCTTCAGTGGCCCACTTGATAGCAGTCCCCTTGGATGAGATCTGCAAGGCTGTGATATGGAATTCCCTCCATACTTTGCCTCTCACTACTGTCTGGACAGGGATGGCTGAAGCAATAGCAGCTTCATCCAGTCTGTCCTCCGGAATCTTTCAGATGTAGAACCCAACTCTTTCTGCCTGGGGCCCATTTTTCGGGTTCGGGCTGTCTCCCTCTGTTACCAACGGCACCAGTGGTGTTGTGCCTGTTGGCACCTGGTTGGGTGCCTTTTGGGTTTGCTGCTTGTTCATGAACAGCCTGTAGCTAGGGATTCACCCATGCTGCTTGTTCTAGGAGAAAGCAGAATTGCTTACCTGTAACAAGTGTTCTCCTAGGACAGCAAGATGTTAGTACTCATGAAACCTGCCCACCACTCCACAGAGTTGGGTTTCTCTTGTGTTTATTTTTTTGTAATTCTGTTACAAGACTGAAGAGGGACCCCCTGTGGACTCGTGGATAGTGACATGCTTAATGTGCAAGCCAAAGTTTCTAGGAACTTTGACATAAGTTTTCCGTGCCAGGCTCCATCCGATGTCATCCGTGTATGAGGACCAGCATCCTGCTGTCCTAGAACACCTGTTACAAGTAAGCAACTCTGCTTTATATTTTGATATTAGTGTCTGAAAGACTTGGAATTGAGTACTAAGAGAACCATTTTGAAGTGAGTAAAACAAACTGTATTCATGCTCTCCTGACTCTTGATCTGAGACACATTAAAAGGGTAAAAAGCATATGGTGGGTGTTTTCTATAAATAGCTTGTTTCTGAAGCGATCTTAAGTCTGTAATTCACTAATTGTTTGGTCAAAGTGTTTTCTGAAAATACTTTACCCCCACCCCTCTGAAGTCCCACAATATGATAGGCATAATATTTTTTGTGATCAGTTTGCATCTGACTTTCCTGAATTTCTGAAATGTTAGCAATTAAAAAAAAAATGCTGCCATTGAAACTTATAGGCAAAAAACCTTTGAGATGTTTAGAAATAATTAGTTATTGGACACCATCGAGTCCCATGCAGAAACTTGTTTTTAACTTGTAGTAATTTCCATGAGTTTTTTGTTTCAGCTATAGTGGAAGAGTTCCATCTTATGATCAACAGTCTGGTCATGGTGGCCAACAATCAAGCTATGGTCAGCAACAAGGATCGTACAATCAGCAGTCATCCTCATATCAGTCACAGAAAGATAGTTATAGCCACACCTCACAAGGTAAGTCTGGGTCTGGTTAACTTGCAATACGGAGCTAGTCAGCAAAGACAGCTGGCTTTATTTTTTTCTGCTTGGCTTAAGGCCTGCTCCTGGAATTGTCAAGGCTGCTAATTTACAAGCAACTGACAAGTTCTGTGTAGCAGGCAAGTTGGCGTATTTACTGCTAATAAACATGTGTAGCACTAAAAACCATAAGCAGAATTGTACAGATAACAGAATACATACTTCATTTTGTGAAGTTTAGATTCTAGTAAGGACCTGGCCCAAGACAAATAAGCATTTGGAAGCAGCAGCTATAAGATTTTGTCTCAAAGCAAGGCTAATAGATTGGAATTTAAATGAAGACAGGGATCAAATTACTTGTGTGAGGTGTTTGTTTTTTTGTTTGGGCACATATTGAACTTATTTACCCATTCTATATAAAAAGAGCAAAAGATAGGGGAGGGAACTAGGTACCAGAGATTACTTTTTTAAATACTGCCTCAAAATTTATAGCAGTTGAGGTGGGCTATATACTAGATAGATATTTAAAGGTTAAGATAATTGTACATTGGTCTTCACCAAGACCAAAATTTGCTTTGAGACAGTTCTCCTTTTGCCAGGCTTAGGAATGGTATGGGAAGTAGTGCATGCTTTTCTCAATTTGCTGTAATATGAAATAGGACTAAGGAATACATTTTAAAAAGGATTGAGAATATAAGATGTACCAAACTTTGTCAGAATGAATGTCCATTGTGCCCGTCATCTTGTCTCAGACAGCAGCCATTCCATGTCACTGGGACATGTTGCTCATATCGAAAGAGAAGCAGTGGTTTTCCCCAAGTCCACCTGGAAAATTTTTTATAGACTTTTTCTCAGGAAAAAGTCAGGACAGGATGGTATGCATCCTAGGGTCCTGAAGAAACTCAAAAATGAAATTTCTGATCTATTAGTTAAAATTTGTAACCTATCATTAAAATCATCCATTGTACCTGAAGACTGGAGGGTGGCCAATGTAACCCCAATATTTAAAAAAGGCTCCAGGGGTGATCCAGGTAACTATAGACCAGTGAGCCTGACGTCAGTGCCAGGAAAAATAGTGGAAACTATTCTCAAGAACAAAATTGTAAAGCATATAGAAAGACATGATTTAATGGAACATAGTCAACATGGATTTACCCAAGGGAAGTCTTGCCTAACAAATCTGCTTCATTTTTTTGAAGGGGTTAATAAACATGTGGATAAAGGTGAACCGGTAGATGTAGTGTATTTGGATTTTCAGAAGGCGTTTGACAAAGTCCCTCATGAGAGGCTTCTACGAAAACTAAAAAGTCATGGGATAGGAGGCGATGTCCTTTCGTGGATTACAAGCTGGTTAAAAGACAGGAAACAGAGTAGGATTAAATGGTCAATTTTCTCAGTGGAAAAGGGTAAACAGTGGAGTGCCTCAGGGATCTGTACTTGGACCGGTGCTTTTCAATATATATATATAAATGATCTGGAAAGGAATACGAGGAGTGAGGTTATCAAATTTGCAGATGATACAAAATTATTCAGAGTAGTTAAATCACAAGCAGACTGTGATACATTGCAGGAGGACCTTGCAAGACTTGAAGATTGGGCATCCAAATGGCAGATGAAATTTAATGTGGACAAGTGCAAGGTGTTGTATATAGGGAAAAATAACCGTTGCTGTAGTTACACGATGTTAGGTTCCATATTAGGAGCTACTACCCAGGAAAAAGATCTAGGCATCATATTTATTTATTTTATTTAAATTCTTTTAATATACCGATGCTCAAGACCAGGTCTTATCGTACCGGTTTACAGTGTAACTGGGGGAAATCAATTAACAAATGTACAGAAGGTAAAGTTACATTAAACAGGGAGCAAGAACATGGGAGTTGGAAGACAGGAAAGATATATAAACGAATACAACTAGAGTATTAAAAACAGTTAGATAAAACAAAATAATTGCGAGTCATATAAAGGTAGCTGAGATCGGCTGTAGATAAATCGTAGGCAATTAACATAATTCCTGAGGAAGCAGGGATCACGGGGAGGTAAGCAAGGGGGGGGGAGAAGGGATGGTAGGGACTGGGAGGGGGGAGGGAGGGTAGAGGGTAGGAACGAGAGAGTCAATGTTAGTCGATCGAGGTTCATTCAGCGGTAAGCTTGTGTGAACAGCCAGGTTTTCAGTTTCTTTCTGAAGGTGAGATGGGATTGTTCCTGGCGTATATCTGGTGGAAGCGAATTCCAATGTAGCGGGCCCGCTGTCGAAAATGCTCGCTTATGGATGGAGTTGTGGACCGAGGATTTGTTGGGTGGGGCCTTGAGAGAGCCTTTGTAGGCAGATCTAATCTGCCTTGCTGAAGTATGTAATTCCAGAGGGATGGCTAGTTGGAGTGTGGTTTGCTGGAAGACAGATTTGTGGATGATGGTGAGTGTCTTGAAGAGAATTCTATATTGGATAGGTAGCCAGTGTAAGATTTTTAGAATAGGAGTGATATGGTCCTTACAACGTGTGTTTGTAAGGATCCTGGCTGCTGCGTTTTGCAGCATCTGTAGGGGTTTAGTAGAAGAGGCGGGGAGAACGAGTAGTAGTGCGTTGCAATAGTCGATCTTTGAAAACAGGATGGCTTGAAGTACTGAACGGAAATCCTGAAAGTGTAGAAGTGGTCTTGGCTGCTTCAGGACCTGTAGCTTAAAGAAGTATTCTTTAGTTGTGGTGTTAATGAAGTTTTTGAAGTTTAATCTAGAGTCAAGGGTGGCCCCAAGGTCTCTAACCTGGCTTGCTAGTGGAGTAGTTGCATTGTTGGCGAAGAGGTTGTTATCGCTGGGGGAGATAACCATGAGTTCAGTTTTGGATGTATTGAGGACCAGGTTGAGACTCGAGAGAAGGATGTTGATGGAGTGTAAGCAGCTGTTCCAAAAATTTAGAGTGGTGGAGATGTGGTCCGAGATGGGGATTAGGATCTGCACATCATCCGCATATACAAAATGGGTGAGGTTGAGGCTGTTGAGTAGCTGGCATAAAGGGAGTAGATAGATATTAAACAGGGTAGGGGATAGAGAAGAACCCTGTGGTACTCCTTGTTTAGCAGGAATGGGTTGGGATTCTTTGTCATTTATTTTAACTTTGTAGTGCCTGTTGTTCAGAAAGGATTTGAACCATAGCAGTGCAGAGCCGGAGATGCCTATTTCCATTAGACGTTTGATGAGGATAGTATGGTTTACCGTGTCTAACGCCGCTGAAATATCGAGAAGGGCTAGAAGGTAGGATTGTCCCTTGTCAAGGCCCAACAGGATGTTGTCTGTTAAAGAAAGGAGGGATTCTGTGTTTAGGCGTTTCCTGAATCCGAATTGAGATGGGTAGAGAATGTTGTGAGAGTCGAGGAAGTCTGTAAGTCGGATGTTGACGAGCCTTTCCATTAGTTTGGCTATAAAAGGTAAGTTTGCAATGGGGCGGAAGTTTACAGGATTGGCTGGGTCCGAATTGGGTTTTTTTTTTTTTTTAGTAAGGGTTTTAGGGAAGCCATTTTTAACGAGTCAGGTACAGATCCTTGATTTAGGGAGCAATTTATGATGTCAGCCAGAGGTTTAGCAATGGTGTTAGGAATATCATAGTGGATAATACTTTAATGGTGTTAGGAATATCATAGTGGATAATACTTTAAAATAGCTCAGTGTGCTGCAGCAGTCAAAAAAGCAAATAGAATGTTAGGAATTATTAGGAAGGGAATGGTTAATAGAACGGAAAATGTCATAATGCCTCTATCGCTCCATGGTGAGACCACACCTTGAATACTGTGTACAATTCTGGTCGCCGCATCTCAAAAAAGATATAGTTGCAATGGAGAAGGTAATGAGAAGGGCAACCAAAATGATAAAGGGGATGGAACAGCTTCCCTATGAGGAAAGGCTGAAGAGATTAGGGCTGTTCAGCTTGGAGAAGAGACGGCTGAGGGGGGATATGATAGAGGTCTTTAAGATCATGAGAGGTCTTGAACGAGTAGATGTGACTCGGTTATTTTCACTTTCGAATAATAGGAGGACTAGGGGGCATTCCATGAAGTTAGCATGTAGCACATTTAAGACTAATCGGAGAAAATTCTTTTTCACTCAACGCACAATAAAGCTCTGGAATTTGTTGCCAGAGGATGTGGTTAGTGTAGCTGGGTTCAAAAAAGGTTTGGATAAGTTCTTGGAGGAGAAGTCCATTAATGGCTATTAATCAATTTTACTTAGGGAATAGCCACTGCTATTAATTGCATCAGTAGCATGGGATCTTCTTAGTGTTTGGGTAATTGCCAGGTTCTTGTGGCCTGGTTTTGGCCTCTGTTGGAAACAGGATGCTGGGCTTGATGGACCCTTGGTCTGACCCAGAATGGCAATTTCTTATGTCCTTAACTTGTCAAAACCTCTTTTAATCCAGCTATACTGGATGCCTTAACCACATCCTCCAGCAACAAATTCTGCAGCTTGGTTGTACATTGTGAAAATACTTTCCCGATTTCTAAATCTGCCACTTTCATAGTGTCCTTTAGTCTTCATACTTGAAGATGGTAAATAACCATTCCCTATTTACCTGTTCCTTTCCTCTCATGATTTTATAAATCTGTCATATTCCCTCTGTCATCTCTTCTTCAAACTGAAGAGCCCTGACCTGTTTAGCCTGACTTTAATGAGCAGTTCAATTTCCTTTATCATTTTTGTCTTCTGTACCTTTCTAGTTTCACTCTTTTGAGATGGAGCGACCAGAACTACACACAGTACTTGAGGTGCAGTTACATCATGAATTGATTCTGTTTTGGACAAGTGGGTGACATCTGACGGCACAGAGGTGGTCTTTCATAGCATGCATGGGTATTCCGACAGCCAGGGCCAGTGCAACAATGTGTTCAAACCATGCTTCCTCTGCAATTAGGCAGAGCAGTCCACACAAGTGGATTATGCATACCAACCAACAAATGGAGGCTGAGATCACCTGCCTCACTGTCATACTCATATAGCACTGCACTGACAGCCTGCCAGTATTCTCCATTCTCCATCTCCAGTAGATGGTGGACATGCATACTTGTTTGTGGATATAGACCTGTTAGAAGTAAGTCAGACTGGCTGGAGGCGGAATCCTGAGGTAATAGCTGGTCTCCCTCAATAGAATGCCCCAGTGAAGACAATTCATTGTCTTAAGGGGAGCCCATAGGTGAAGGTAGTCTGCTCCCTCCCTCAGGTTGGTAGTAGCTTTGCTTCTAGGGTAGGTAAGGAAGCCTTGGGCTCAGTGTGGTTTTCTCCCTCTCTTACCTTCTTTTGCCTGCTTGTCCCTTCTGAAGATGTTATCTGAGTTACCTTTGTGGCTGGGCTCCATTGGCTTCTGACAGGCCAAGGACATCAGCAAACTTATGTAAGCAGGAGTCCCTTGGGCTCAAACAGGGACTTTCACTTTTTAAAAAATAAAAAAATTTAAGTGTGGCTGGTTGCGCTTGTGTGGCTGAGCAGACACAGGAGTGCAGGTTCTCGTCCTGGAGAGTGGTGCTTGTTCCACTGATATTGGGGGAGTTAATCTTCCTTTTGCAGTATGTGCGAGGTGGAAGCTAGGCTGCTAAAGAGAGAACCGCATGCAGCTGCAACCACATGGTGCTGGGAGGACTCTGTGGGAAGAGGTTCCCACTTTGCACGGCCTGCCACATGTGAACTGTGCAGCATAATCTTTCCCTCAGCTTGTGCCAAATCCTCCTTGGCAAGGGAGGAGTTGGCCCTGACAGACTTTGCTCCAGTAGTGGGGACTCAATTGGAGGCCACAGAGAGAGACCCCCATAGGGAGACTCAGTCACCTGATGTCTCTGGGAGAGAAGATCTCAGCCCGCCTCCTTTATCTGGACATAGGGAAGCATCAAAATCTGGTTCAGAACTGGCCTTACCTACCCCCCTGCAAGGACTTAGCTGCCCTTTCTTGGGTGGAATTTTTAAAAATGTTTTACAGACTTTTTGTAGAACCCAGGAGATACTGGGGGGGGGGGGGGGGTGCCCTCCCAAGAAACCCACCTCCAACCAGAACAGTCCTCAGAGCCACAAGCATTCAGCTCCACTCCCCCCCCTGCTGCAGCACAGTGTACGGAAGGGAGGACTGAGAGGTAGCTGAGGAGGAGCTTCATGTGCCATAGGACTAACTGGATGATTTCCAGCCCGATCCTGCAGGCTCAGGAGAGCCCTCCTTGGAGGAAGGGGAGATTCCATCAGCTGTGGAGGCTCACTGGACAATGCTGAGACTTTTCCATCAGGATGAGTTGTGTGGGTTAGTAGCTCAGTACACTGAGGACATTGAGCTGGATAAGTAAGATAAGCCCCTCAGCTTGAGAAGAAGGATCAGATTATGGTAAGTTTGTCAGAAGGCAACATGCTTTTTTTTCCCCTTCTATGAAGGAGGTACAGAAACTGATTGATCTGGAATGGGGATTACCAGAGGCAAATTTTAAAGAGGGGATGGTCCTTAGGTGGGGATCTACCCTTTAGACTCTCAGGTGCACAAACAGTTCTGTTTTCCTACTGTGGATGCACTGGTGTGCTTCGTGACTGAGAACCATTGTTCTAGTGGAAGGCGTAACAGCATTAAAGGATGCTTAGGGACCTATGCATAGAGGTTATCCTGAAACAGGCCTACAAAGCAATGTCATGAATTTACAGGTTGCTGCGTGTTGCATTGTGGCACATGTGGGGTTGTGATTGACTCAGGATGATCCGGAGGGCTTGGACGACAGTATGCCTTCTGGGAGTTGCTGCCTTAGTGGATGTGGGCTATGATCTGATGTGCATGGCTGCTCAGGGGGTGGCCTTGGTGTTGGCTGGAGGTTTTCTCTGGCTGCACAGTTGATCAGCTGATCCTATCTCTTAAGTCTAACTTAAGTTGTCCTTTTTGTTCGGGGAGGAGTTGAAGAAGATGGCAAATAGGTGGGGTGATTCCAAGTTCCCTTGGTTGCTAGAAAATAAGAAACCAGCTTCAAGGTCATCCTTCTCTAGAGAGTACTTTCATGAATCCCGGCGGTTTTGGTTGAGCAGGGAGGTCATTGAGTCTGAGGTCTTGTTCCCTTCGGCAGCTCTTGCTCCTTTCGGCCAAAGAAGCCTAGATTCTAGGATGGAGCCTCTGGTTCCTCCCAGTGAAGTTTTGTGGGTCCATCCTCTGGTATCAGAGATGGGCACATGCCTTTTGCATTTTTATTAGAGATGGACCCATACCACTTCCAATCAGTGGGTTCTAGATGTGAATAAGAACAGCTACGCTCTAGAATTTAGCCAACCCGTTACACGTTTATGGCGGCTGATTATGTTAAGAGCTATGGTTCTTGTTCCAAAAGACCAGGAAGGAGCGGTCATTATTCATCTATTTCTTGGTTCCTAAAAAGGAGGGGTCTTTTTTTTTTTTTTCATTCTTGATATAAAAAGGGTCAGCTTTTATGCATCTTCCACTTCAGGATGGAAACTGTGCAGTCAATGATCATGGCAGTGCAAAAGGGAGTTTTTCTCATGTCCGAAAGGAGCATCAGCAGGTTTTGTACTTCATGGTGCTTGGCGATCATTACCAGTTTCAGGCATTGCTGTTTGGATTGGCCACAACACTCAGGACCTTTCTCGACAATAATGGTGGCAGCAACTGAACTCTGCAAGGAAGGCAGTTTGGTCCATCTGTATCTAGACTGAGTGATCAGAGCCAAGTCGGCAGAGTAGAGTCAGACTGTGTCTTGCAGGGTGGTTCAGTTGCTGCAGGAGCTTGGATGGGTAGTCAATCTGGCCAAGAGCAGCTTACAGCCCTCGCAAACTCTAGATTACCTGGGCACCTGGTTTGATATAGCCCAGGACAAAGAGTTTCTACTGCAACAGTGTATCCAAAAGCTTTGGAGGCAAACTTGCAGACATTGAGGGTTCTATGGCAGTAACCTTGAAGTTTAGTTCTGTAGGACAAGCCCACGTGCGATCACCTCACAGAATGTTGCTGTTATGATAGAGCCATCAATCACATGAATGTGCAAAAAGGCTAGCCCTCCTGTTTGCGGTGAAGCAGGAGTCCCTCTGGTAGCTGCAGAGGGATGATCTCACCACAGGAACTGATCTGGAGCTCCCCAATTTGTATAGTGGTCACCACAGATGGAAGACTGCATAGATGGGGAGCTCATTGCTGGTAGGGCAGAGGACTCCAGAAGATATGGGTTGGTCCATCAACTGATTGGTGGCTCGAGTGATTGATTCAGCTAGCATTACAGCAGTTTGTGGAAAGCTGTGAGGGTGGTGTCAGACAATGCTATGGCAGTAGCCTATATAAATCATTGAGGAGGAACTTGGAATCAGCACGTTTCGCATCAGTGTTAGATACAGCCAAGGCATTGATGCATCGGTGGCACCACCAGCTGAGCCAGTGCAGGTTCACGGTTCCTCAGAGGAGGAAGCTCCTCAGGGGACTGGAACAACACTGGGGACTATGCTCCTACAGCCAGTTGGCTCAGTACTCCTACTGGTGGCCTAGTGGCTAGGGCCCTGTCCCTGCCTTCAGTGAGGATGAGAATCCCTGTGACCCCTGTGGCAATGATGACTCTGTTTTCTGAGGACATGTTGAATGGTCTCCCTTCTGACAGAAGGAAGTCTCCTCTGGAAGTCCTCTTTCACAGAATCTGTCAGGGGATGGCAGAAGCTATTTCAGTTACAGACTGAGGAAAATACCAGACACAAGATGCTGGATATTCTCCAGTATGTGGAGCCTCCCAAGGAGATCATGGCAGTCCCATTACACAAGATCTTGTGGACCAGCGGATGAGGATGGGGAACACACACTCCCTCTGTTCCTCCTGTCAGGATGGCAGATGCATTGTATCTTGTCCAGAAAGCTCTTGGATTTGACAAGTGTCAGCTACTGCACCAATCTGTGGTAGTTGAATCTGCTCTTAGAAAGGCCAAGTGCACTCAATCCTATTCCTTGGTGCCTCCAAAAGCCTTCCACTAGAAAGTCCTATAGACTGAAAGTGGAAAAGTTTACTGCATGATGTAAACAGAAGGCCTTAGATCCTTTCTCCTGCTCCCCATAAAAACTGCTTGACTACCTTCTACATCTATCAGAAGCTGGTTTGAAGACCAATTCATTAGGGTTCATCTGAGTGCGAGTGACTCACATTACTGTGGTGTCGATGGTATTCCATAAGAACATGCCATACTGGGTCAGACCAAGGGTCCATCAAGCACAGCATCCTGTTTCCAACAGTGGCCAATCCAGGCCATAAGAACCTGGCAAGTACCCAAAAACTAAATCTATTCCATGTTACTGTCGCTAGTAATAGCGGTGGTTATTATCTAAGTCAACTTAATTAATAGCAGGTAATGGACTTCTCCAAGAACTTATCCAATCCTTTTTTAAACACAGCTATACTAACTGCACTAACCACATCTTCTGGCAACAAATTCCAGAGTTTAATTTTGCGTTGAGTGAAAAAGAACTTTCTCAGATTAGTTTTAAATGTGCCATATGCTAACTTCATGGAGTGCCCCCTAGTCCTTCTATTACCCGAAAGAGTAAAAAAACGATTCACATCTACCCGTTCTAGACCTCTCATGATTTTAAACACCTCTATCATATCCCCTTCAGCCATCTCTTCTCCAAGCTGAAAAGTCCTAACCTCTTTAGTCTTTCCTCATAGAGGAGCTGTTCCATTCCCTTTATCATTTTGGTAGCCCTTCTCTGTACCTTCTCCATCGCAATTATATCTTTTTTGAGATGCGGCGACCAGAATTGTACACAATATTCAAGGTGCAGTCTCACCATGGAGCGATTCAGAGGCATTATGACATTTTCTGTTTTATTCACCATTCCCTTTCTAAGAATTCCCAACATTCTGTTTGCTTTTTTGACTGCCGCAGCACACTGCACCGACGATTTCAATGTGTTATCCACTATGATGCCTAGATCTTTCTTGGGTTGTAGCACCTAATATGGAACCTAACATTGTGTAACTAAAGCATGGGTTATTTTTCCCTATATGCATCACCTTGCACTTGTCCACATTAAATTTCATCTGCCATTTAGATGCCCAATTTTCCAGCCTCACAAGGTCTTCCTGCAATTTATCACAATCTGCTTGTGATTTAACTACTCTGAATAATTTTGTATCTCTATAAAGCATCTACTTGTATGTTTCATGCAGGGCCTGCTTCAGTTGGAGCCTCCCCTAAGACCTCCTGCTGTGTCTTGGGATCTCAGCATGTTAGCTCAACTGATGAAAGCTCCCTTTGAGCCACTGTACAACTGTGATCTGAAGTACTTGACCTGGAAGTCACGTCAAGTGTGCAGGGTCAGCAAGCGCCAGGCCTTAGTGACCTATCCACCTTACACAGTTTTTTTTGTCTTTTTTTTTTGTTTGTTTTTTATGACAGTGGTGTTACGTATGCATCCTAAGGTGGTGTCTGACTTCCAACATTCTTTCCCAGGCCCCATTCACACCAGAGTGAACAAGCCCTGCACAGTTTGGACTGCAAAAGTCTCAGCCTTCTATCTGGAATGGACAGAAGCCCACTGACAGTCCACCCAACTTTATTTCTTTTGATAGGAATGTTGGGTATCACAGTTGCCAAGCAGATGCTTTCTAATTGGGTAGCAGACTGCATTTCCCTCTTTTTTTTATTCCCAGGCAGGACCGCATTTTGGGGGGGGGACGGGACATGTCAATACTTGCTTTTTTCAAGTCATAACGACTGTGGCCCATTTGCAGCAGTTCCCATGGAGATCTGCAGAGCTGAGACCTGGAGTTCTCTCCAAACATTCACATCGCATTGTTTGGATAGGGATGGCTGACTCAACAGGTTTGGCCAATCTGTCCTTTGGAACCTGTTTGAAGTTTAGAACCCAATTATGTTCCTGCCTAGGGCCTGTTGCTTTTGTTCAAGCTACCCCCCCTCACCAGTACCAACAATATGGGTTATTATCTGTTAGCACTTGTTTGTGTTGTTGGCCCCCTTTTATAGTGGGGGGGGAGGGGGCAGCCTATAGCTAGGGATAAAACCCATGGGTGAGGACTACCATCCTGCCTATCTTCGAAGAAAGAGTTGCTTACCTGTAACAGATCTTAGAGAACAGCAGGATGTTGGTCCTCACAAAACCTGCCTGCCACCCTGTAGTTAGGTTTCCAATGTGGATTTTTTTCATTATTTTGTTGTTGTGAATTCTATGATATAAGACTGAGGGGACCCTGCATGGATGCATGGTATATTACATGCTCAGTGAGGCTCAGTCAAAGTTCTAGAAACTTTGACTTAAGTTTTCCGTGTTGGGCTGCATCCATTGATGTCACCCGTGTATGAGGACTTGCATCTTGCTGTCCTCTGAGATCACTTGTTGCAGGTAAGCAATTCCACTTTATGGTATTGATGTATAAATGTATTCTTATCTAACCAGAAAAACAAAATTCAGCAAAATATGGTATTTTATTTGTCGCCACTGCTAAAGCATGTATTACATTCTGCCCAAAACTCAGAATCTTCAGGCAAGCCCATAAGTGAAACACAAGATGCAACAGTTAGGGAGGATAACTTTCAAAATGGTTCGTATGTGTCCATTTACATATATATATACATATATATATGGCCACATACAAACTTGGTACTGTATCTTATAACCTGCATGGAAACAATATGTGTAGGTTACAAAATAAGTACATGATCACACAAATGTTCACATATGTAAAAACCCCAAGCCTGGCAAGTTCAGACTTATCCAGCTAAATGCTGATTTCCTAGCGTGTAGCAGATGGACTCAGGACCAGTGGGTATAGTGTACTCCTGATAGCAGTTGGAGATGGATCAGATTTCAATCTGACGTCAGCCCTAGTACATATACCCTGCAGGAAGAGTAGCTCTTCAGTATTTTCCATCTCCATAGCAGTTAGGGGCTCTATGCATGCTTGCACAGTGTTAGAGTAATTTTACCAAAGAAACCCAAAACAAGAAGAAATCTTACCTCTACAGACGAGCCCCGCTCTCCTGCGGTGACACCCCTTGGGTCCCTCCCCCAGTTGAGAATTCCCGAGGTGATTTCCGCGATCCCTCGGAGGTTGGCCTCGGTCCAGCAGCCGATCCTCGGCGTAGACTTAACCCCTGGCAACGGATGAGGCTGAAAAGCAGTGGGTGCAACTTCGAGCGCGGTGGTGAAGGTATTTTCCCTCTCCCCCGCAGCAGGAGACAGCCCGGAACGAGACCGGGAAACGCCGAGACAAGTTGAGGTAGAAAACTTCTTTAGTCTCCGGTCTCGCCATCGCCATTTTGACCTATTCGCCGCCCTGTCCGCTGTCCTGACCAGTGCACACAGAGGCGAGCCATGCACAAATCTCTTGTGCGCACATCAGCACGCGCATAATTGCAGTGTGCATAGCGACGTGCACAACCACATGCATATTGTGCCAGGTGCATAAGTTTGTCCCGTGCGCACAGCGGCGCGCATCTTATTGAGCGCACATCCAACTTACGCACAACCTCGACACACCGGAGCGCATAACTAGGCCGCCCGGTCCCTGTATTTTTTACACTCACAAGTCATGGCACCACGGAGAAGAAGCTCAAGGCCTTTGCCCAGCATGCCACATCAGAGCTGCGCAGCATGAGGAAGCCACAGTCCTGTATATACAGTGCGAGGAGGCCCTGGGGGATTCAGCCCATGGCCCTTCCCAGCTGGTGCCGGGATCCAGCTCCTCGAACAATGCGCCGGACCTCGCACCCTCCCCCCCTTCCTCAGTGGGAGCCTCCCTCAAACGGGGCTCCCCATGGACACAGCGCCTCTTAATTTAGACCCAGCAACTATCTCCTGGGTGGAATTCTTCAAAAGTCTGCATACCTTCGTCCACATGCAGCAGGGGCCTCCTATAACACGACCACAGCCTCCGCCAGAGGACCTCAACATCTCGGGACCCTCTATGCCCAGAGATGTGCCTCCACCGCCCAGAAGCCCCACCCTCGGGGACTCAGACGGTGATTCAGATCCCATGGAGGAAGGGGAACTCCCCCCCCCCCCCCCCCCCCCTCCTCCTCCTCCCCGGGACCGAACCATGAGGCGTTTCTTCACCAAAGACGAGCTTCCAGACCTAGTCACACACAGCCTGAAAGAGCTCGCTATCCCGGACACAAGTACCTTGGGGGAACCTAAGATGAACCCCCTCCTAGAAGGGACTCTGTCAGACCTCCCGTCATTTCCCACTATTACAAGCTGTCCAGCAGCTAATTGACTTGGAATGGGAATCCCCGTAGACCACGTTCAAAGGGGGACGTACCCTGGCAGCCATGTACCCTCTGGATCCCGCTGCCAAAGATCTTCTGGCATGTCCGAAAGTGGATGCCATGGTCTGCGCGGTCTCGAAGCGCACTACTATCCCAGTCGAGGGAGGAGCAGCACTCAAGAATGCCCAAGACAGACGTCTGGAATCCAAGCAGTCTTGATGTATCCGCTGTGTCTCTGCAGATCGCGGCCTGCTGTGCTGTGGGACATGCACCTACTTATTACAGACAAGGAACACTACTCCCGGGGAAGCCCTGGAACCAGCAGTATCATTGTTCACGGATGCTGCTTCTGATCTAGTGTGCACCACAGCTAGAGACGTATCATCTGCCGTGGCGGCCAGAAGACAACTCTGGCTCTGAAGCTGGTCGGCCGACGCATTCTCCAAAATGAGACTCACAAGGATGCCATTCAAGGGAGCCCTCCTGTTCGGAAGCAAACTAGAAAAGCTAGCCAACAAATGGGGTGAATCCCCACTGCCATGGCTACCAGAGGTCAGGAATAAGAGAAACCAGCGACCCTTCCCCCGAACCTCTAGGGGCAGAGGATTACAGCGCTTTAACCCATAGAGAAGCACATATCGGGCGACTCGCCCTGCAGGCAGAAGCCACTCCTTTCGGAACAAGCACAATAAAAGGGGGGCTGGCTCAGGGCCAGGTCCCAGCCACACCCCACAATGAAAATCAGCCAACCCGTCCAAGGGAAGAAGCCATAGGGGGCAGATGTGCCCTATTCTACCAAAGATGGGTCGAGAGAACCTCAGGCAAGTGGGTCCTAGCCATCATTCGAGCAGGATATTATCTGGATTTCCAGCAAATCCCTCCAGACAAATTTGTGGAATCCCCCTGCCACGACCCCTCCAAGAGGACAGCAGTGGAAGCTACACTGACCAGATTACTGGCCTTAGAAGCTATAACACTGGTGCCCTCACAACAAATAAGTACTGGACACTATTCCATCTATTTTATCATTCCCAAGAAAGAAGGGACATTCCGACCCATCCTGGACCTCAAGTCTGTCAACTGCCACCTGAAGATTCCTCGCTTCCACATGGAAACCCTACGCTCTGTCTTAAGGGCGATACAACCAAGAGAATTCCTTACATCCCTGGATCTGTCGGAAGCCTACCTGCACATTCCGGTCCATCAAGAGCATCAGCGTTTTCTACACTTCACGATCCTGGATCATCACTACCAGTTCCGGGCACTACCATTCGGGTTAGCCACAGCACCCCAGACGTTCACCAAAATCATGGTGGTAGTGGAAGCAACACTGAGGAAGGAAGGAATCCTCGTACACCCCTATCTGGACGATAGGGAAAGACAACGTCGCTGCGGATTACCTCAGCAGAGAAAGTCTAGACCCAGGAGAATGGAGACGGTCGACCACAGCAGTCCAGTTGATAGTAAGCTGTTGGGAACATGGATCCCTTGGCAAACCGGTCCAACGCCCAAGTGCCCAGCTTCTTCAGCCGCAGACGGGAACCTCAGTCCCAGGGAATCGATGCCCTGGTACAGACCTGACCACAGGAAACTCTTGTCTTCCCACCATGGCCCCTATTGGGTGCAATCATCCACAAAATAGAACACCACAAGGGACCAGTACTTCTGGTGGCCCCGGACTGGCCAAGAAGGCCGTGGTACACAGACATGCGAAGGCTACTAACAGGGCGCCCTCTTCCGCTACCGCCACACAGGGATCTGCTCCAGCAAGGGCCGATCCTCCACGAGGACCCATCTCGATTCTCTTATGGCCTGGCCATTGAGAGGACTCGCCTGAGGAAGAGCAGATACTCGGAGGCAGTAATTGACACCCTGCTCAGAGCACGCAAGTTCTCCACACCACATCCCTAACATACATAAGGATTTGGAGAGTATTCGAAGCCTAGTGTGAGGACTGCGACATCATCCCAGGCTTAGTCAAAATTCCCACGATTTTGGAATTCCTACAAAACGGTCTACAGAAGGAATTGTCTCTCAACTCCAAGGTACAGGTGGCCGCATTGTCATGCGACGGAACCAAGAGTGAGGACGGTAGTCTAGCCTCTCACCCCGGATGTCTCCCGCTTCCTGAAGGGAGTCAAGCAGATCCGACCACCCCTAAAGTGGCCAGTGCCTGTATGGAACCTCAACCTGGTCCTAGACTTCTTAGAAGGAGCCTCCTTCAGACCTCTCCGCTGCCTGTCCTTCTGACTATTAACATTGAAAACAGCCTTCCTGGTGGCAGTCTGTTCGGCCCGTCGTATCTCCAAGCTACAAGCACTGTCCTGCCAGGAACGGTTCCTCAGACTCACTCCGGGAACCATCCAGTTACGCACGGTCCCATCCTTCCTCCCCAAAGTAGTCTCTCACTTCCATCTTGCTACCATCGCCAAATGAGCATAAGGATTCGGAAGAACCTCGCTGCCTGCACCACCTCAACATAGGCAGACTCCTAGTCCGATACCTGGAAAGGTCAGAATCCGTACGAAAGACGGACCATCTATTCGTACTTCACAATGGGAAGAAGCAAAGGGAAGCGGCCTCACGAGCAACCATAGCCCGCTGGATCAAAGAAGTTATCAAGGCGGCCTATGTAGAAGCAGGCAAACTGCTGCCTTTGCAAGTCAAGGCCCATTCCACTAGAGCCCAGGCAGTGTCCTGGGTGGAAACCAAGATGCTGATGCTGTCACCCGCCGAGATATGTCGGGCGGCGATATGGTCATCCATCCACGCCTTCTCCAGGTTCTGCCACCTGGATGTTCAGGTGAGAGAGGACACAGCATTTGCAAGGGCAGTACAGAGTGCACCTCGGGCAGCCTCCCACCCGGTTCAGGAGTAGCTTTTATACATCCCATTGGTCCTGAGTCCATCTGCTACACGCTAGGAAATGGAGAAATTACTTACCTGAATTTCATTTTCCTTAGTGTAGACAGATGGACTCAGCATCCCACCCACAGCTGCAGTCATTCATGGAATCCTCGGGCGACATTCCCGAGAGCAAGTTATTCAAGGGTAAGCCAAGCTTTCCCTCCAATTAGGACACCCATCCTACTGGGTGTCGACGTTTCCTGGTTGAGGGCACTGGCGGTCTCCAGCTATAGCCAATTTAATCAGTTCAAGTTAATCAAGTTAACCAAGTTATACAAGTTATTCAGCCACGCATGTATCCACATTTGAAAACTTATCTTTTAAATGAGTACCTAAAGCTTCTCCTAAATGGTGCCTGCTTTGTGGCAACCAAAGTTCAGAATTAAATTAATCATTTTTCAAATTTTATAAATCTGCTTGTTACTGTCGTGCTGCAGTTTTTTCAGATACAAAGAGAGATGGATTTTTTTAATGGGTTTTTTAGTTCATTAAAACATTCATATGCTTAATTTAAAAGTTGATACATACCATATGCAACCTTTTTTTTTTTTTCCCAGCTGAAGATTGTAATATCAACAGGTATGGAGAAGATGATAGAAAATATGGTGACTCATTTGGACAGGGAGGCAATAGAGGGCATGGGGGATTTGACGACAATAGAAGAGGTCCTATAGGAGGAATGAGGTAAGAGATAAAGCTGAGGGATATTCCGCTTTTTGTCATAAATTAGATGCATTGACTAGTTGATTTTTACACTTAACACAGTACACAGAAATCTAAATTCAGAGTAGATGGAGGATCCTACATAGCTCCTGTCCATTTTTGCCTTTATCCTACCTCCTAGGAAAACTAGTAAGAATATGGGAAGCCTTTGTTTGACTTCCTCTTCCTGGGTGGATATCTCTTCAAGCTTGATTGGGAGGACAACACAGATCTATAGTCTTCTGTCACTGCTCCAAAGCAGCTAGTTACTATCCCTTGATAGTTCCTGGGCTGCATTATTCTTGTTCTATTAGTTAAAGCAGGGGTGGATTGTGTGGTTGCCTTTGTATCTTGTGGTAGTATGCTTCAGGAGCCTTTTACTGTTGGGGATATTAGATTGAACAAAGCAACAACTCAATACCTGGTTCCACCTCTGGACTTTTATTACTTTTATTACTTTTATTGAAAATTAATTACCTGTACATAATTTATAAGCTTACATTTTATATAACTAAATAGATCCGGTAGACTTCAGTGTTGTATATAACTTATTCAGTCTGTCCTTTAAAGAAAGATTCATTATACAGCTACAGCCATGATTAGATTTCTCCATATGTTGGAGAATAGCTAGTCCTGGGGGAATTCTGCACTACTGCGGAGCGCAGAACTTGTGCAGAATTTCCCCCCTGTGCAGAGTTTCCAAATTCTGTGAATAAAATGGCAGAGGAGACCCTGGCATGCCGCAAACGTAGCGTGTGAAGATGAAGGCGCCAGTGCTCCGCTCGCGGCGAAGATGAAGGCCCCTGTGTGCTGCGAACATATGTGTGAGAGAGGAGGGAGGGGGAGAGAGCAGGAGGGTGTTGGTGAGGTGGGGGGGGAATGCTTGAGTATGGATGCCAGAGAAAGGGAGCCTATATGAGGAGATTGAGAAGGAGTGTGTGAGAGAGAGATTGGGAGCTCGTGTATGAAAAAGGGATTGTTTGTATGTGATGGTGCTAGCCTGTGTGAAGGGATTGTGTATGTGAGAGAGAGACCTAGGTAGCCTGTGTGAGAGAGGGAATTTGTGTGGGTGTGTATGCAACAGAGAGGGCCCTGTATGAGGGGATGTGTGAGAGTGAGGGAGCCTGTATGAGGGTGTATGTATGTGTACTAGAGAGAGGGAGCATGTGTGTGAGAGAGGGAGGGACAGAGGGAGCCTGTGTGAGGGGCAGTACTGACAATCAGGTCAAACTCTGGGACTGGCAATAGAGTGGAAAGGGTTGAGTCTAGAGGTGGAGGGGAGAGATACTGGCAGGAGTAGGAGTTGGGGCCTGAGAGAGCAAAGTGGCCAAGGGAGTAGGTAGAGCAAGTGGAAGCGACACTTACAGTGAATTTCTAGGGAAATTCTGCTCAAAATATTTAAAATTCTACATATTTAATAATGTTTATCTGTATTAATTTAAAATGTAATTTATTTATTTATTTAAGGTTTTTATATACCGGCAATCATGAGCACATATCTTGCTGGTTTACATGAAACGGGAGTGCATTAGATAAATCAACTAGAACTGTGGTGATCGAAGGAGCAGTTACAAATAACAGGGGTAGCAGAACTTGGATAAGAAGGAAGAGATAGGAAAGAATAAACGGTTAAACGGTATATAAATAAATTAAATGCTATGTATAGATGGCATGATTAATGGTTGAATATTTTGAAGTCCTTGGTTTGAGTCCGTGACTTGTGACATTAGATTGTGTCTGGGAAAGCTTGCTTGAATAACCAAGTCTGAAGTCTTTTCCTAAAAGTTAAGAGGCAGGGTTCCAGTCTGAGATCTGTAGGAATGGAATTCCACAGGGAAGGGCCAGCTGTGGAGGTGGCACGATCTCTTAGAGTGATGTGTCTGGTCATTTTCGCAGGAGGAACTTTGAGGGCGCCTCGGTAAACATTTCTGGTAGGTCTTGTCGAGTTGTGTACTTGGAGGGGGATTTGTAGATCGAGGGAGATGCGTTGATGAATAGTTTTGAAGATGACACATATGGCTTTATACATGATACGGAAGTGGACGGGTAGCCAATGTAACTCTTTCAGAATGGGTGATATGTGGTCTCTTTTTCTTGCGCCTGTTAGTAATCGGGCTGCTGAATTTTGAACCATCTGTAGTGGTTTGGAATAGGATGAGGGCAGACCTAGCAATAGGGAATTGCAGTAGTCTAATTTTGCAAAAATGACTGCTTGGATGATCGTTCTGAAGTCTTGAGCATGGAAGAGAGGTCTTATCCTCTTCAGAACCTGGAGTTTATAGAAGCAGTCTTTGGTTGTTTTGTTGATATGTGCCTTGAAGTTTAGCCGATTGTCTATTAACACTCCTAAGTCTCTAACTTGTGTGGTAGGTAGGTTGGTGGGAAGAGTAGTGTTGGAGATATTGTTTTCGGGAGAGATGAGTAGGATTTCTGTCTTGGAAGAGTTTAATATGAGGTGTAAGTTGTTTAGTAGTTTGATTTTCAGGTGGCATGATTCCCAGTAGTCAATAGTTTTAGAGTATGTGTCTTTGATGGGGATGATGATTTGGATATCGTCTGCGTAAAGGAAGTACTTTAGATTGAGGTCGGTAAGAAGTTGGCAGAGAGGAAGAAGATAGATATTAAATAGGGTTGGAGATAATGAAGAACCTTGAGGGACTCCTATGACAGAGTCAAATCTTGAGGATTCCTTGTTTTGGATTTTAACTTTGTAACCTCTGTTATTGAGAAACGTTTTGAACCAGGATAGGGCGGTACCGCTGATTCCTATAGACGAAAGCTGGTTTAGGAGGATGGCGTGGTTGACAGTGTCAAACGCTGCTGAAAGGTCTAACAAGATCATTAGGAAAGAGTTTCCTTTGTCCAGGCCCATTAAGATATAATCTGTCAACGAGGAGAGGAGGGATTCTGTGCCTCGATTTTTTCGGAAGCCGTGTTGTGGGGTGAAGAGAAGATTGTTGTCTTCGATGAAATCTGAGAGTTGAGAGTTCACTAGTTTTTCCATGATCTTGGCGATGAATGGGAGGTTAGCTATGGGACGGAAGTTGTTGGGGTCCTTCGGGTCAAGGTTGGGTTTCTTTAGGAGCGGTGAGATTGAGGCCATTTTGAGGTCATCAGGGAAGGTTCCTTGGGCTAGAGAGCAGTTGATGATGTTTGTCAAAGATGTTGCTATTGTGTCTGGAATAGATAGAAGTAGTTTGGAAGGGATGTGGTCTGCAGTATGAGATGAAGGTTTCATTTTTCTCAAGATGGCTAGTATCTCAGTAGAAGCTACAGGTTCGAAGGTGTTTAAGCTGACGTTTTTGTGAGCAGGTTGTTGATATGTCTGGAGAGCGGCGGTGTCGGGAGGCAGTTGTATTAAGAGATTGGAAATTTTATTTTGGAAAAACTGAGCGAGTTCATCAGCTTTGGATTGAGCCATGTTGCCGGGGATCTCTCGCGGTATGGTTTGAGTGAGGCTGGAGACATAGGCGAAGAGGGCTTTGGCGTCAAAGACCAGGTTGTGAATCTTAGATGCATAAAAGTCTTTTTTTGATTTTGAGGTGAGAGAATTGTACTGGTATAGTGTAGATTTGTATGAAGAGATGGTGGTGTCGCAAGGGGTTTTACGCCAGGTCGCTTCTTTTTTTCTTAAACTTTGTTTAAGTTTTCTGAGTTCGTTGGTGAACCAAGGTTGTCTGTTGGCTGCATTGGTGTGAGATTTTTTTGTAATAGACGGACAGAGCTTGTTGGCTATATTTTCTGTTATATTGTTCCATGAACGAATGGCAGTGTTCGGGTCGGTGAGGTCTAATAGGGGGAGCTGGGAGACTAATTGGGTGTTAAGGTCTTCTGGAGAGCATCGCTTTTTGTAGTGGAATGAAGGTGAAGGGATGTTGGGAGTGTTGGTTTCTTTCAGTGCGAAAGAGGTGGAAATGAGTGTGGTCTGACCAAGGGATCTTTTTGTTCTTCAAGTTGGAAATATTCGTAATGCCTTTGTTGACGAAAATCAAGTCCAGGGTGTGACCCGCTTTGTGTGTGGGTTCATTGACTATTTGTTGGAATCCCATAGCAGATAGGGCTGTAAGGAGGGTTACGCAGCTGTTAGATGGAGAGGGATTGTCTATGTGAAGATTGAAGTCTCCTAAGATGATTGCTGGAGAATCCAGGTTGATGAGCATGGTGGTGATTTCAAGGATAGGGGAGACATTAGATTCTAGGAACCCTGGGGGGGCGTAGACAAGAAGGATTTGAAGATGTTGTGAGGTAAAGAAGCCGACTTCCAATTTTGAGTTAGAGCTGAATGGATGTTGGGAGAAGTTCAGGCTTTTTTTCGTAGCCAGAAGGATTCCACCTCCTCTTTTTTTCAGTCTCGGGAGTGAGAAGACGTCATAGGTATGTGTAGGTAGTTGGTTTATTAAAGCTGTGTCTGAGGGCTTAAGCCATGTTTCGGTTACTGCACAAATATCTGGCTTGGCGTCTGTGAGATAATCATTGAAAATTAGGGATTTTTTTGTTAGGGATTGTGCATTGAGGAGTGAGATTGAGAAGAGGGAGAAGCCTAGAAGCTGGGTGATTGGTGTAATCAAGGTGGGGGTGAGGGTTTTTAAGTTCTTGTGAAGGGCTCGTCTGGCAGATATTCTTTTAGGTGGGAGGCGGTGTTGTAATGTTGGTATTGGGAGTACTAGAGACATTGTGGATGGTTAGCTGGCTGGTGCAGTGGGTAGGCGGATGACTAATGGGAGGAAAGGCTGAGATTAGGAGAAATAATTAGGAGAAATAATTAGTTGGTTAGGGCTCTGGATGAGCGTATGGTTGTTTGCTGTAAACTTGCTGAATGTTTGCAGGGAGGATGTTTGCAGGATGGTTGTTTGCTGAGCACTTGTTGTATGCTTGCAGGATGGTTGTTTGCTGAGCACTTGTTGTATGCTTGCAGGATGGTTGTTTGCTGAGCACTTGTTGTATGCTTGCAGGATGGTTGTTTGCTGAGCACTTGTGGTAAGCATGTAGGATGGATGCTTATTGAAAGCTTGCTGAGATGGTACTGGCTGGGTGCAGTATGGTGCTTGCTGGGTGAGAGCTGGAAGAACGTGAATCAATATGGACGCTGGCTGAGCTCGGTATTGGTGTGATGCTGCTCGGGGATGCGAGGGGCGAACCGAAGGGGCGACACAAAGGGGCAGGCCCCTTTGTCGCGCTCCTTCGGCGCGCGGCGCCTAGCAGGGTGGGGTTTAAAGCCCTGCCGGGCTCTCTCTGGTTGGCTGCCTTCTGAGTTTTGGGCGGGCCTTGGCGCGATTCGCTGGTTTTTTTTGCTGTTTTCGTTGCTGTCGCCGGATTTGGGCCTCGGTGAGCGCGGCTGGCGTCGGGGTCCCCCGGGTGGGGAGGCCGAGCACTGACCTGACCTTCCGCCGGTCGCGCAGGTCTTCGGTCGCCGCGTGAAGAGGGAGGAAATGGCGCCTGCAGTCGGGGTTTAAAGCCCTGCCGGGCTCTCTCTGGTTGGCTGCCTTCTGAGTTTTGGGCGGGCCTTGGCGCGATTCGCTGGTTTTTTTGCTGTTTTCGTTGCTGTCGCCGGATTTGGGCCTCGGCGAGCGCGGCTGGCGTCGGGGTCCCCCGGGTGGGGAGGCCGAGCACTGACCTGACCTTCCCCCGGTGGGGCTCCGGCGCCGGTCGCGCAGGTCTTCGGTCGTAAATTGTATTATTTTGACCAATATAAAGTTTGCAGAATTTTAAGTTTGTGTGCAGAATTCCCCCAGGAGTAAGAATAGCCCTCACTATAGTATGACCCACACTTTCCCCTGACTATAAAATAGACATTTTTTGGAAGAAAAGTAATTATAGTACAAGCAATCAGGATAGGAGGCTCAGGGCGCAGACCAAGGAATAACATCAGAAAATGTTTTTTCATGGAGACTGTGCTTGTTTAGAACTCTCAAGAGATATGGAGGAGGCTAAATTGTAATAGAATTCAAAAAAGAATGGGATGAGTGCAAAGGATCTTTAGATACAAGGATATGAAAGTAAAGCCAGAGAGACTGGACAAGCCTCATGATATTGCATCAGGAAGAGGTATACTAGAATGGGTAGTGTGGTTTTTATCTGCAGTCATTTTCTCTGTTGAAAAGAATTACTCCTTGCCCCACCTTACTGAGAGCCAAGGAAATGTATTGTGCTTCAGACTGCTGTCTGGCAATGTCTATAAAAATCTGGCATTATTTGGCAGTGTTCCGAATCAGACAGGGTCTCCAAGCTTCCATAGACTCTGCCCAAGCTACTGGCAGCAAAAGAAAGTTGCCTCGGCAGGCAGCTTGGATCCCAAGTTGAGCTCTGTTGCCAAATCCTTCTCACCAATCCTGTTTTGGAGCCATAAGATCATTGATGATGCTGGGTGTGAGGGAGATTGGGTTTATCAGTCCTCTTAATTCTTTAATTTTCCTGCTTTCAGAAAAGATGTTTTTAAAGAAAATCCTGGGCACTACTTCCTGTTTATATTAGTAAGGGCTGTCCTTGGAGCATATTTGTTTGCTTAAAAAAAGTTCTTATATTCTATCATTCAATAAAATTGTTCCAAGGGGATCAAAACAAATTAAAACAATCATACAGTAAATTAAAATCATATTACAATATATAAATATAATCCTACAATAAGAATCCAGCAGATCCCAATACAGAAAAAAAATTTGGCCTAAAACATAGGCACATAAATTTAGGATAGAATATCTGCAAATGAAAAAAAAAATTTTCACCTGTTTCCTAAATACATTGTCATTAGATAATTAACTGCGCCAAAGTTAGCAAGTTCCAAAGTATAGCTTCAGTAATGGTGCTTTTGTGTATCTCAAATGCGTTTTAAGATTTCCTAGTTCATATTTTTTTGCTTGGTATAATTCAAACCGCCATGATTAAATTTGCATTTACAATATCACCTTGGAAGTCTGTTGCTCACATAGTAACACAGTAAATGACAGCAGGTAAAGACCCAAATGGTCCATCTAGTCTGCCCAGCAAAATGTTTAGGTGAATAACAATTTGTGTTGCTTAGTTCTCCAAACAAAACGGCAACTGAGATGTTCCCTTTTTATAAGGTGATACACCTTACATACTTGTATATTGGTCTAGTAACAAAACTAAATTGTACTGGAGGTATGGGCCAGGTGAATACTTCTTAAAGAAGGTAGTGTGCATTAAATATTAGATTTATTAATCCTGGGGATGTGTGTATTGCAAGAGAGAGGGCCCTGTATGAGGGGTTGTGTGTGTGCGAGTCAGGGGGAGTCTGTATGAGGGGGTGTGTATGTGTACTAGGGAGAGGGAGCATGTGTGTGAGAGAAGGAAGGACAGAGAGGGAGCCTGTGTGAGGGGCAGTACTGAGAACGGGGTCAAATTCTGGGACTGGTGATAGTGGAAGGGGGTGAGCCTAGAGGTGGAGGGGAGAGATACTGGCAGGTGGAGGAGTTGGGGCCTGAGAGGGCAAAGTGGCTAAGGGAGTAGGTAGAGCAAGTGGAAGGGACAATCTTACAGTGAATTTCTAGGGAAATTCTGCTCAAAATATTTAAAATCCTGCATCTTTAATAACATTTTTCTGTATTAATTTAAAATGTAATTACTTAGATTGTTATGTAAATTGTATTATTTTGACCAACAGAATTGTATTATTTTGACCTTGCAGAATTTTAAAGTTTTTGTGCACAGAATTTTAAATTTTTTTGCGCAGAATTCACCCAGGAGTAATATATTGTGTGCCCATAGGTAGTGAATTGGCTAGTTATATTGTCACTTAAGTTTTTGTGCCCTCAAAGACCCTTGCAGCTTTACTTTGCTGCTTTATAGCACTGTAAGGTCACTTTTGCTCTGTCAAGATGTTTTTGGTTTTTTGTTTCATACACTCTCTACATGGATAAATGAGAAATGCAAATCAGTCCATTCTGTGTGTCCATGCATTGAAACATATGGCCCCATTTTAAAAGGCCACACGCCTAAAAACGGGGGATTATGTGCGTGGCTGGGCCTTGAGTGCGCATTTTCTGAAGGGCCCAGCCACGTGTGTAAACCACGACAGTGCTGTCCCAGGGAAGCCCGCGCTGGCAGCCAGCTGGTGCACGAAGATTACTTCTGCTCCCAAGGAGCAGTAAATAATTGAACCCAAAAAAAATGTAAGTAGCTAGGAAGGGGGTTATGGGATGGGGAGGAGAAGGGAAAGGGTAGGAAGGTTAGGTATGGGTATAGGGAAGTTCCCTCCCAGTCCGCTCCTTAATTGGAACTGACTGGGAGGGAACTGGGGAAGCCCTATTTCTGTCGCCAAGCAAGGCCTTTTAAAATTTCCCCCACCCACATGCGGAGGAGGCTATTCACCCGCACGTACGGATGTTAAAATCCGCTGTGCACATGGATATTGTATTTTATAACATGCGCATGCCGTAAAATAGCCACGTCCATGTATGTGCGCCAGGAACTGTGCCTGCAGGTCTTAAAATCAACCCCATAGTACATATGACACATCCTCTCCTTCGAGAGCTTTTAGAATGTTGGACTACTCATCACTGGTTTCTTGGTACCCAATTCAATTGAAATCAGGTATCTTTGAGTGGGTGTCTCTTGCCTGATGTAGGACCACTTTAGTAAAATTGTGCCAATTGTAGTTCTTCAGTCAGTAAAACTTGAGCAAGTGGAGGATGTATGGCAGTTTAAAATTGGCTGTAGAAAACCTGGTATTTCCTAGCGTGTAGCCAGATGGACTCAGGACCAGTGGGTTATGTGCTCTTCTGCTAGCAGATGGGAGACTGAGTCAGATTTCAAAGCTGACATCACTCTAGATATACCCCTGCAGTAACCTCAGCTCTCCAGTATCTGTCTCCTAGTAGATGCAGACACTATCCCACACACAGGAATAGTGTTAGCAAATACAGCAAAGAAGAAAGAAAAAAAAAATTTACCTTAAAGAAGATCGAGCCCTGCTCTCCTGTGGTGAAACCTAAGGATCCCTCCCCCAGTTGAGAATTCCTGAGGTGATTTCCGATATTCCTCAGAGGTGTGCCTTGGTCCGGTAGCCGGTTCCTGGCGTGGACTTAGCCCTCAAAATGGCTGAAAAGCAGCAGGTGCAAAACAGAGCACAGCGGTGAAGGTAAAGCCCTCTCTCCCCGCAGCTGGAGACTGTCCCGGCATTCGATCGGTAAGCATAGAGACCAGGTAAGCAGAAAACTTTAAATCAGGTCTCTGAGGCTCGGATTGCTGTACCGATTTGAATTACTTCCGGCGAGGTAAAAGGGAGCGCCGATCAGGTTGAGCAGCCCTGGTTGGGCTAGGCCCCGATCCAGTGCAGGGGTCCACGTAGAGACCCTCGGGGGCACCATCTTCCCTTCTTGACCAGCGGTGCTCACGGGGCAGGCCAGGCAGCTGATGCGCCTAACTTGCGCCGATCCAATTCAGACCTGCATGCAGTGGTGCGTACAGCAGCGCACATAACTGTGTGCATAACCGCGTGCACAACTGAGCGCACCCCGCGCACACAACTACATGCACAGCTGCATTGAAGCTAGAGGCAATGGCACCGGCACCCAAGAAGGCCAGAAGGCGCACTCTGCACAGCCTGCCCCATAAGAGCCGCGCAGCCTGAACTGGAGTCTTGCTTGTCAGCATTGCGAGGAAGCCCAGGGGGAACCAAAGCTTGGCCCCTCACTGTCCGGGGATGGGTCCGGAACTACTACAGACTATATAGTTCCCCGGATCTATGCATCTCTGAGATGACTTCTCCACAAGAGAGCACCCCAGGGGCTCCTACGCCGACTCACCCTGGGATTAACATGGACCCAGGGACCTTCTCCTGGTTAGAATTTTTCCAAGGGCTACAAGCCTTCGTTCAGGCACAATCAGCCCTGGCTGCACCCCGGGCTCAACCCCTGCCAGAAGCACAAAATACTCCCGGCCCTGCTCGGATGCCTCGAGACATGCCTCGCCTAACCAAGAATTTCCCTGACAGGGGACCCAGACACCTCCGATGGTGGCGAATCCCAGGAAGAAGGAGAAATCCCTCCAGGCCTGGAACCATACCGAACCATGCTTCGCTTCTTCCTCAAGGATGAACTACTTGCCCTGGTTTCCCAGACTCTAAAGACTCTGGGTATTCCAGGCACGGATCTGATGGCAGAACCAAAAAAGAACCCCATCCTGGTGTCCCTTCGTAAAGCCTCATGCTACTTCCCAATGATGGAAGCCATCCAGGAACTGATAGACCTGGAGTGGGATGCCCTGAAGGCCAGCTTCAAAGGGGGTCGGGCCTTGGAAGCCCTATACCCCCTAGAACCAGTGACCAAGCAACACCTGCATTTCCTGAAAGTGGACGCCATGGTCTGTGCAGTCTCAAAGCGAACAACCATTCCCATGGAGGGAGGGGCTGCGTTGAAGGATACTCAGGATGGATGATTGGAATCCATCCTTAAGCAGGCCTTCGATACAACAGCAAAGACACTGCAGATTGCCTCCTGCTGCACACTGGTGGCATGTTCCTAACTCCAGAACGTATACCGGTGAAACGATGGAACCTGCAGCAGCCTTCCTAACGGATGCAAGCTCAGACCTGGTGCGTACCTCAGCCAGAGGCATAGCCTCGGTAGTAGCAGCCAGAAGAGAACGGTCTATGGAATTGGTATGCTGACGTGACATCTAAAGCAATTCTCACAAGAATGCCCTTTAAAGGATGTCTCTTGTTCAGAAGCGAATTGGAGAAGTTAACCAGCAAATGGGGCGAATCCCCAGTACCTTGGTTACTGGAAGATAGGAATAAAAGATCTCAGCATCCCTCACCCAGAAGAACCAAGGGCAGAGGCTCACAATTCTTTAGACCCTACAGGAACTCGCTGTTCCAGGCATCACGTCCCTCCGGAAGGTCACAGCCCCTTCGGAGCCAACAGACCAAGAGAGGAGCAGGCCCCAGGGGCAGGATCCAGCCATGCTCCACAAAGAAAATGGGCCGACCAATCCACAGGAAGAGGAAATAGGGGGTCGACTTGCCCTCTTCTACCAAAGATGGGTCGAGATCACATCCAAGACATGGGTACTGAACATCATTCGAGAAGGCTACTCTCTGGAATTCCACAGCATCCCTCAAGACAAATTTTATCATGTCACCCTGCCACTCCCACACCAAGAGATTGGCAGTAGAAACCACCCTGACAAGACTACTCAGTCTGAAGGCAATAACTCCGGTTCCCACGCCCCAACAAAATACGGGGCGCTATTCCATCTATTTTTTCGTTGCCAAGAAGGAAGGATCATTCCGACCCATCTTGGATCTCAAGAACGTCAACTGTTATCTGTGGATACTACACTTCCGCATGGAGACCCTTCTTTCTGTCATAATGGCAATATGACCAGGAGAGTTTCTAACCTCCCTGGTCCTCTCCGAAGCCTACCTTCAAATTCCAGTCCATCAAGATCACCAGCGTTTTCTACGCTTTGCGATACTGGGTCACCATTACCAGTTCAGAGTGCTACCTTTCGGCCTAGCAACCGCCCCCAGAACATTCTCCAAAATTTATGGTGGTTGTGGCAGTAACACTGAGGAAGGAAGGAATCTTGGTACACCCTTACCTGGACGACTGGCTGATCAGGGCAAAGTCTTCGGAAGAGAGCCGGCATGTGACCAGCAGAGTCAAGAGCCTACTGCAGGAACTCTGGTCGTGAACACGGGCAAGAGCAGTCTGCAGCCCTCTTAATCCCTAGAGTACCTGGGGGCCCATTTCAATACCAAACAGAACAAAGTCTTTCTCTCTTCCTCGGAGAAAGAAACTGATGGAACAATTACAACAATTGATGACCAATGCACACCCCAAGGTATGGGACTATCTTCAAGGCCTCGGCCTCATGGCATCAACCCTGGAGGTCGTCCCATGGGCAAGTCCCATATGCGACCGCTCCAACGCTCCTTACTGACACTATGGAACCCACTGTCCCTGGACTACTCAATTCACCTCCAACTATACCAGCAGAGGTACGTTCTCAGCTTCAGTGATGACTACAGGAAGACCACCTAAGCAGAGGAGTAAGCCTATCCCCACCGAACTGAATCTTGCTCACTATGGATGCTAGCCTGCAAGGGTGGGGAGCCCACTGTCGGCAGCTGACGGCCCAGGGGCAATGGATCAAGGAAGAGGCAGAATGGAACAAACTGCCTGGCAGCTCAAGCAGACTAGTGTGCCTGCGATTCAGCCACAGACTCGGAGGCAAAGCGATTCGAGTAATGTTGAACAACACTACAGTGGTAGCTTACATCAACCGCCAGGGAGGAACCAGAAGCCAGCCGGTGTCGCTGGAGATAGACCCTCTCATGGCATGGGCAAAGATAAACCTACAAGAGATCTCAGCCTCCCACATCGCAGGAAAAGACAATGTCTCAGCAGACTTCCTCAGCAGAGAGCCTGGACCCAGGGGAATGGACGCTGTCGACCAGTTTTCCAGCTGATAGTAAATCACCGGGGCCTCCCAGCCATGGATCTACTGGCCACCTATCTCAGTGCCCAAATACCCATGTTCTTCAGCCGCAGATGAGAGCCACACTCCCAAGGGATCGACGTTCTCGTCCAGACTTGACCAGAGGAAGACTTAGTGTATGCCTTCCCCCTATGGTCGCTACTGGGCAAAAACATCCGCAAGATAGAGCATCACAGTGGCCTCGGAATGGCCAAGGCGACCATGGTACGCAGACATGCAAAAACTCCTAGCAGAGAACCCTCTGTGCCTACCTCCACACAGGTTCCTGCTCCGGCAGGGCCCGATTCTTCACGAAGATCTATCTCTCTTCTCTCTTACGGTCTGGCCCTTGAGGACTCGCCTGAAGAAACGAGGTTACTCAAAGGTCATGCTTTGCGTGCTCGGAGCAGGGTGTCTGTTCTCCACATACCTGTCATACATACAGATCTGGAGAATATTCGAAGCCTGGTGCGAGGACCGTGGGATGCTCCCACGGACGGCCAAGATTCCCATGATTCTGGACATCCTACAGGACGGTGTGAAGAAGGGGTTGTCACTCATCTCCCTCAAGGTCCAAGTAGCCGCACTGTCCTGCTTCAGAGCCGAAGTGGAAGGTATCAGACTATCAACTCATCTCGCTTCCTGAAAGGAGTTAAACAGCTCCGGCCACCCCTAAAGTGGCCGGTGCCCCTATGGAATCTGTCTAGTATTAGACTTCCTATAAGGGACTTCCTTCCTTCAGACCAATGTGCGGTCTGTCACTATGCCTCTTAACATTGAAGACTGTGTTCCTGGTGGCAATATGTTCAGCTTGTCACATCTCTGAACTACAGGCACTATCCTGTCGGGAACCATTCCTTAGGTTCACTCCTGGAACCATACAGCTGCACACAGTTCCCTCCTTCCTACCGAAAATTGTCTCCAAGTTTCACTTGACCTAGGCCATCTCCCTGCCATCTCTGGATGAACTTAAGGACTCTGAAGACTCACGCCTTCTTTGCCACCTAAATGTCGGCAGGTTCCTGGTGCAATACCTGGAAAGATCGGAACCGGTAAGCAAAACGGATCACTTGTTCGTCTTCACAGCGGGAAGAAGCAAGGAGAAGTGGCCTCAAGGGTGACCATAGCCCGCTGGATCAAAGACGTAATCTAGGCAGCCTACATAGAGGCAGGAAAGCCCTTCCCACTACAGGACCCAGGCAGACTCTTGGGCAGAAGCCAAGCTGCTGTCGCCCGCCGAGATCTGTCTGGCAGCAACATGGTCCTCCATGCACACCTTCTGCAGGTTTTACCACCTGGATGTTCAGGCCCGAGAGGACGCAGCCTTCGCAAGGGCAGTACTAAGTGGGCCACGGGCAGCCTCACGCCCTGTCCAGGAGTAGCTTTTGTACATCCCACTGGTCCTGAATCCATCTGGCTACCCGCTAGGAAATGGAGAAATTACTTACCTGATGATTTCGTTTTCCTTAGTGTAGACAGATGGACTCAGCATCCCGCCCACGGCTGCCCCAGAGAAGGAGAACCTCTGAAAGCGAACCTAGAGACTAAGCAAATACGGGTAAGCCGCTGCCTACCCTTAGTTCAAGACACCCACAGTTTGTCCGGTGTCGGCGTTAATTGGTTGAGTGCACTGGAGGTCTCCAGTCTTGAAATCAGTTGAATCAGTTCAAGTTTAATCAAGTTAATTAAGCAAAGATATATCCACAATGGCTTTTCAAAGAGAATACTGAAGAGCTGAGGTTACTGCAGGGGTATATCTAGAGTGACATCAGCTTTGAAATCTGTCTCCCATCTGCTAGCAGAAGAGCACATAACCCACTGGTCCAGAGTCCATCTGTCTACGCTAAGGAAAACAAAATTATCAGGAAAGTAATTTCTCCAGTATAGGAAAACAGTATACAAAATAGGGTGGAATGTCAATTTTTATCCCAGAAAGAGAAGTATGTATAATGCATCATAAGCTTATGTAATACAAAACAATGTGCACATTCAATTCTAAAAAAAAAAAAAAAATTGTTCTGATAATACCTCCCTTACATGATTCTGTAACACTTTACTATTTTTTGCAGTTCCGGGATGAATATATTTTTAACTGAGATTGCATTTAGTTTGTATCCCTGTTTAGACAGCTTTTTCTTATTATGCAGTGCAGTAGTTCACCAGAGCTTTATTGAACCTGTTCAGTAGAGTGGCTTTGTAAAATACTTCCCACACTGTGCTAATGGGAGAAATTTGTTGTTTGTCTGTGAATAGGATCTGTTAAAGGGATTATATTTCCTAGATAAGATCGGTTGACTAGTTCTGCCCTTGAATAGATAAGGACTTCCACTGTAGACTTGTAAAGAATACAACTATAGATGAATACTGTATAATGACTTACTACATGAGGCTCTGTCTTCAGAAGTGTTTAAATCCGGGATTTTGTGCAGTTTGTTTTTTAATCCACCCTCCTTTATACATAAGTACAGTACTGGAATAGTGTAAACCTGGTTTTTGTTACTGCAGTGACGTCGAATGTCAGATTCCACTATTATATTACTGTTGGAATCCTGGAATCCATTAGTTATGTTGAGGACTGACTTGAAAAATCACAAACTCCTGTGGTGAGCATTAGGTTTGTGTTTAGTAAGTCTTAAATGTACAGTTCCCCTTTAAGACGTGCTCCTTAAGCACTTCTCCAAGAATTGTTGCCTCATTCTCTGCTAAGCTGTTGGTATGGCAAATCTATTTTTTACTCTGTAGCATAAAATCTTCATGTAAGATTACTTTTCATAACTGACACATTACTTGTTCCCCCTCCCCCCCTCACTATTGAAGTGTCCTCCAGAAATGTTGTGATCAATCCTATACATGAGACAGTTCTGAAATAACTTTTGACAATCTTATGATACAGGGTGATAGTTATTGCTTTCGGAACATCTTAGTAACTCTATTCTCTGTAAATGGGGAATATAGTCTGCTCACCCATATCCCATTTCTGAAAATGGTGTTCCCTGTATGTACCCAGATCAGTCCAGATGCCTGGGTTTGCCTCCCCTCCAGCAGATGGAGACAGTTTTACTGACACTGCCATATAACAAGTGCTACCCTCCGTATTGTATTTCTGTCTCTAGCAAAGCCTGCAGTCTGATATTAATAAAAAAACAAAAAACCCAAATCTGCCTCTCAGGGTTGCTAGGTCCTGGTGGGTCCATCCCCCAGTCTGAGGCAGATGAGCAGGTGGTTAGGGACCCTTTATTGCTGGGACCTTCATAGCTAGAAAGGGCAGAAAATTGGTGGTCCCAGTTCCCTCGCCCTGGAAGACGGACAGAGCCTGATGCCAGTCTTCTGTTTTTACAGGGAAGTGCTTTTGTTGCCTTTTCTCTGGCCAGCTTCTGCCTGATTAAAGTTTGCAAAAAAAAAAGGATAAAGAGTCGGGGTATTGCTGTGGGTTGGCAAACGCTTAGTCGGACGATTCCTTATAGGCGATCAGTCTGCTCTGCCTTTATTCCCCAGTTCCTCCAGCGGCTGTTCAATTGTCACTGCTTGGTGCCTTGTTTTAAGGCCACATGGATTGAGCTGTGCAGTTTGTGGGGATGTGTGAAGGTCAATGCTCCCAGGGTCTTTCCGGGGAGAGGGCATCTCGTTGATAGTCGCAACAACTTCGGCCAGGCGCCAAGAGCCTGGGAGGTTCTCTCCAGCGATGCAGCCTGTGTTCAACCTCCTTCCCGATAAGCATGGGAACGGCAGACATTTTGTCCACATTCGCGGCTACTTCAAGGACTGTGGAGGGGGAGGGGGATTTTCCTCCTTTATCCCTAGTGGTTAAGACCTCCGGGGGAGGTCATGATGTGGAGGGGCCTCAGTCAGTATCTCCTGGAGGAGTCAGAATACTCTTCTACTTTTTATTCCGATTCTGTCCTGTTACTACACAGAGCTTACAAGGCCAGGAAAACCATGGGGTGGCTTAGAGCTGAGCAGGGTGCTTCGATACAACCAAGGCTGGCAGAGAGGGCTTCACCTTATCAGGCTGTGGGGGCTACGAGGGTTTGGCAAGTCCCAGGGGCCCTAGCACAGACGACTGCTGCGGAGAGCTCCTCTGAACATTTAGAAGGCAAGGATCTGCAGTCGCAGGACCCACCGGAGACAGGTTCAGCTTTGGTAGATCTGGATCAGGTGCAGGCGAAGAACCTAGCTGTGGAAGGGGATGATCTCAAGGTGTGGTACAGCTCTTCCACAAGGAGGAGCTGGGTCCCCTGATAACCCGCTGTTCTGGAAAAATTGGGTATAAAAGATCCCATGAGAGGAATCAGATTAGGAAGAAGTGGACCGGGTCATGGATGGCCTCTGAGATCAGACCAGGCCTTTTTCCTTCCACAGGTTGATCAGAAAGTTGATATTTAGGGAGTGGGATACTCCGAGACAGACTTGAAGGTTAGCAGAGCCATGAATAAGTTGTATCCTTTGCCAGAGGATATGCTTGAGCTCCTGAAGGTCCCAAAAGTGGATGCAACGGTCTCTGCTGTTACTAAAAAAAAAAAAAAAAAAAAGACAGTTCTGGTGGCTGATTCTACAGCTCTGAAGGACCTTCAAGATGATAAGCTGGAAGTTCTTCATCTCAAGAGGATTTTTGAGATGTCTGCTCTTGGCATTCGAGCAGCGGTGTGCAGCAGTTTTATGTTGAGGGTGGGCCTGTGCTGGGTGGAGCACATGCAAGCACATGCAAGCTTCCTTCCCAGAAGACCTCAAACAAGCCTCACTCAAACCTCTTTTAAAAAAACCCAACCTGGACCTAAAAGACCCCAACAACTACCGTCCAATAGCTAATCTCCCTATCATAGCTAAGATTATGGAAAGGCTTGTGAACGCCCAACTATCGGACTTCATCGAAGACAACAAAATTCTATCCGCCTCACAGCATGGATTCCGCAAAAATAGGGGCACAGAATCCCTACTTACCTCCCTAACAGACCTACTCATCTTAGGTACAGACAAAGGTCAATCCTTTCTATTGATCCTTTTGGACCTCTCAGCAGCTTTCGATACCGTAAATCACACTATCCTCATCAAACTGCTAGCTGCGATAGGAATCTCTGGTTTAGCGCTCTCCTGGTTCAAATCGTTCCTAACCAACAGAGGCTACAAGGTAAAAATCCAGAATAAAGAATCATCACGCCACGACTCGACCATCGGAGTCCCACAAGGTTCCTCTTTATCCCCTACACTCTTTAATATTTACCTCCTACCACTATGTCAACTCCTCATCAACCTCAAGTTAATACACTTTCTCTATGCAGATGACATCCAGATCCTGATCCCCCATCAAAGAATCATACTCAAAAACCCTTGAATACTGGGAATCCTGTCACCTAGAAATCAAAAACCTCCTCAACAGCCTCAATCTGGTACTAAACTCCGCCAAAACTGAAGTATTACTCATAACTCCTGATAACAATCTCACAACCTCTCTGCCAAACAACCTACAAACCACTCATGTAAGAGATCTAGGTGTGCTAATCGACAATAAACTAAACTTCAAAGCCCACATCAATAAAACCACCAAAGACTGTTTCTATAAACTGCAAGTTTTAAAAAGGATAAGACCACTCTTCCATGCCAAAGACTTCAGAACCATCCTCCAAGCCCTCATTTTCTCAAAATTGGACTACTGCTGCTCCACTTTACTTGGCCTCCCCTCCTCATACACAAAACCGCTCCAAATGGTCCAAAACGCAGCAGCCCGTCTACTGACAAACACTAAGAAAAGAGACCATATCTCCCCAGTGCTACAAGACCTCCACTGGTTACCAATTCATTTCAGAGTCATTTATAAATCCATCACCTTGATATACAAAATCATTCACCAACATACCACAATCGATCTACAAATTCCTCCCCGCTTCCACAAATCCACAAGACCGACCAGGGAAGCCTACAGAGGATGCCTCATTGTTCCACCCACGAAAACCACTAATCACAGCACCTTAAGAGACCGAGCCCTTTCCACCGCAGGCCCACAGTTATGGAACTCCATCCCTCCAGAACTCAGAAACGAACCATGTCTCCTAACCTTTAGGAAAAGACTCAAGACATGGCTTTTCAGGCAAGCCTTCTCGAACTCTACCTAATATGCACCATAAACAAACTCTCTACTCAGAGACTGTACATATGAGACACCATATTTATATTGAACTTTTGTATATAATTGTATATAATTTATTCTCCTCTATCTCTTTCTATTTCTCACATTCCCAGTTCATTAGCCCTTGTTAATTGTAACTGCTTCTCTTCATCACGTTATTTATGGTTTTTTTTGGTTGTATTATCCGCACCCCTGTTTTCTGTAAACCGACATGATGTGAACGAGTTCATGAATGCCGGTATAAAAAAACCTTAAATAAATAAATAAGCCCTTGTCTGACTCTGAGGTGGAGCAGCTGGAAGCTGTGGTGACCTATGGAGCTGATACATTTATATGATCTCATCAGGAATTCATCCAGGACAGTCTCAGTTGGGAGTGTTAACTTTCCTTTAAAAGGTGCTCTTTGGTCAGGACTTGGAAGAGAGATCAAACTTCTCAGGGAGAATATGGGTCATAAATTGACTGAAAAGCAGAAAGTGAAAGGGTTTTTTCCTTCGTGCTCATGTTTCAGAGGTAATAAGTGGTTTGGCCTATCAGGGCTTCAGGTGGTGCCCAGAGACAGTCCTTGGTAAGGCAGCAGTCCTGGAACCAGTCCTTTCGAGGATGAAAGCTGGGTAGAGATGGCTCCTCCCAGGGTAGCAGTGGAGCCAGGTCGGTCCAGTTATTGGTTCCAGTTATAGGGGGTTGGTTAGCTCTCTTTTACGAGAAGTGGGTCAAGATCATGTCAGACCAGTGGGTCTTGTGATAAGACAAAGTTACCCTTTAGAATTTGCACGGCCCCTAAGAGACTTGTTCATGGTCTCCCCGTTTATTTACGAGGAAAAGAAGTTACCAGCGCAGGAAACAATCTCACATTTGCATGCTGGGAGCCATTGTTCCTGTTCCCCTGGAGGAAAAGGGGACAGGCCACTATCATTTATTTCATAATTCCCAAGAAGGGAGAGCACATTTTACCCAATCTTGGATTTAAAAACTGTAACTGTGGCTCTCAAGGTTCCTCTCTTTTGGATGGAAAAACTGCATTTGGTGATTTGTGGCGGTGCACAAGTGAGGGAAGTACTTTGTGTGTCTAGATTTGACCGAAACATACCTGCAAATAGGAATCCGGCCTGATCATCAAAGAGGTAATATTCATGGTTCTGAGAGAGCATTTTTTGTTTTGCGCCCTGCCCTTCAGTCTGGCAACGGTGCCTAGGACTTTCAACAAAGTGATAGTCGGAGTAGCGGCTCTCCGGAGGGATGAGGGTCTTGGTTCACCCATATCTGGATGACTGACTGATTCAAGCAAAGTCAGAGGTCCTTTGCCAGGAGGCAATGGACATAGTTCTCTGGTGCCTGAGATCATTGGGATGGATAGTCAATCAGTCCAAGAGTCGTCTTTCCCCTTCTCAGGTTTTGGAATTTCTGGGGGTGCGTTTCGATACCAAGGTGGGGGAAGGTTTTGTTCACCGAAGAACGGATTTACAAATTGCAAGTTCAAGTCCGGATTGTTGGGAGAAGCAGGTGCCCAAGGTTGGGGATTTCTTGCAGGTTCTCGGGTCTATGGCTTTCATCTTTGAGTTGGTTCCATGGACACTTGCTCATATGCAGCCTCTTCAGTCAGCTTTACTATCCAACTGGGACCCATTGTCGAAGCAGTTTCAGTTGCCGCTTCCTCTTATAGCATTTGTCAGGTCCAGTCTCTCATGACAGCTCATTCTGGACAAGTGGACCTGGAAGCCCCAGTCTGGACGATTGTTGCCAGTCTCTCTGGATGGGGAACGTTGTGTCTGGACCAATCCATACAATGGCAGTAGTCAGCAGAGGAAGCATTGTTGTCCATCAATTGCTTAGAGACGAGGGTGGTGTGTTTGGCACTGTAGGCGTTTCTGCCCCTGTTGAGGGGGAAGCCTTTCAATGCATCGATGGCTTACATCAACCGACAGGGTGGCACCAGGAGTCAGGCAGTAGCTCAGGAAGTCCAGGAATGAATCAGCTGGGCAGAGCAGTATCTGGCACTGTTGGCGGCCTCACATAGCAGGCACGGCCAATGTGCAAGCAGATTTCCGAAGCAGACAACTGGACCCTCATCATTCGCAAATGGGGCAGGCTGAACATGGATCTAATGGCGACTTACTGCAATGCCAAGGTCCCGTGGTTCTTCAGTCGAAGAAGGGAACGAGGAGCACAGGGAGTAGATGCCCTAGTTTCCCTTGGCCGAAGGATATCCTTCTGTATGTGTTTCCACCTTGGCTACTAGTAAGCAAAGACTCATGGCTCAGAGGTCCATCCAGGCAACATGATTCTAGTAGTGCCGGAGTGGCCGAGGTGTCCTTGGTTTGCAGACTTGATCAACCCAGCAGTTGACAGTCCATCGAGGCTAGCTAGCTCATCTGCCAAATCTTCTGCATCAAGGCCCCATATTTTCAGATCAAGTGGCTCGCTTTTGTCTAGCGGCTTGGCTTTTAAGAGGGAATGATTGAGGAATAAGGGTTATTCTGAAGGGGTCATTGCTACTCTTTTGCAGTCTAGGAAGACTTCCACCTCCTTGGCGCATGTGAGGATAATATGGAGAGTTTGAGGCCTGGTGTATGGAGCAAAGGGTTGTTCTGTGTGCCTCTATGGCACACATTCTGGCTTTTCTGCAAAATGGTTTAATTCCCTCAAGGTTCAGGTGACGGCTTTGGGCTGTCTTCGAGGTAAGGTTTGAGGAGCGTCTCTAGCTATGCACATCTGGATGTGGTGCGCTTTCTCCAGGGAGCAAAGCATTTGCGTCCTCCGGTTCGGAAACCTTGTCCCTCCTCTAGCATTAACGTAGGTCTTAAGCGTATGTGCGCAATTCCATTTGAACCTCTGAAATGGGCTACTATGAAAGATCTCATTTTGAAGGTGGTTTTCTTGGTGGCAATTTGTTCGGCTTGGCGGTTTTTGGAGCTTCAGGCCTTGTCATGTAGGGTGCCTTTTTTGAGGTTTTCAGATTCGGGGGTCTCCTTGAGAATGGTACCGTCTTTTCTGCCAAAGATGTGTTGTCGTCATTCCACTTAAATCAGTCAGTGGAGTTCCCATCCTTCCCGAGTTTGGATCCTAGGGTGCCTCAGGCCAAAGAGTTGCGATTTTTGGATGTAAAGCGTGCATTGTTGCAGTACCTTAAGGTCACTAACAGCTTCCGATTGTCCGATCATCTTTTTGTGCTACTTAGTGGTGCAAAAAAGGGTCATAAGATATCAAAAGCCACAATTGCAGGGTGGTTGAATCAAGGTATTGGCTCTATATGTCTGACAGGGTCGCCCTGTCCCAGAGGGGTCAAGGGCTCTTTCTACCTGTTCAGGAGGCCTCCTGGGCAGAGTGTCAGGAATTTTCACGGCAAGAGGTCTACAGGGCAGCTACTTGGAAATATTTGCACACTTTCGCCAGACACTACTGTTTTGATGTCCAGGCCCCAGAGGCCATGGGTTTTGGTGAGTGTACTTTGAGCGTGACTCTTGCAGTCCCACCCCATTTAGGGAAACTTTGGTACATCCCAGCAGTCTGGACTGATCTTGGTACGTCAGGGAGTGGAAAATTGGTTCTTAACTGCTAATTTTCATTCCTTTGTACCACAGATCAGTCCAGAGTCCTGCCCATTGGAGGAAAGGGAGAATTGAAGAGATTGCTCGATCTGTCATTGTGATTACGTGGAAGAATGGGACAAGTTTTATTAGTCTTACATGTGTTGGTGTAGGCAAGGTTATCTGTTCCAGGTTTCCATTTCCTACTGCTCATTCAGAGGATGTTATTTCATTGTATTGGTATTTGTTTCTATTTTGGCTTGGTACATATCAATACTGAGGGACTGCAGGTGGCACCTCGTGTTATGTGGCAGTGTCAGTAAAACTTTCTCTGTCTCCATCTGCTGGAGGGGAGGCAAAACCCAGGAGTCTGGACTGATCTGTGGCACTACAGGAACGAAAATTAACAGGTAAGAACCAGTTTTCCTATACTCCCTTTGGAGATGCTTGGCTTTCTTTTTTTTTTTTTTATGCTAACTCAGCTTAGAAATGTTTAGTGCAGAAGAGGTTCATAATATTGGTCATGTAACAGACCTTTTTTAAGATGGTGTTTGTGCTGTGCACAGTTAACTCTTCAGATCTTACCCTGCTGCTGCTTCTGTTGCAGGTATTCTTTGGACTTTGTCAAAAGCAAATATAGAATGCTAGCCAGCTACGATTTTCCTTACATCCACTTTTTTTTTTCTTTTTAATTTGAGTTGCTCTAGAAGCACGGGTAAGAGATGATCAGCAATTGTTTAATTGAGTCTCACTGCAACAGAACTTGTTTTCTTATGCTTCTACTTACTACTGGCTCTGTTAATGATCTTTTTATATTTAACATTTTGGAATAGATGTACAACTTTTTATTCTCCCAGGAAGTTATTTTAATTATTCTATACGTGTCTGTTACATGTATAGAAATCAGTTTAAAAAAAAAATTATTCCACCCCTAACGCAATCCATCAGAAAAGCTTTGTGCCAATTCAAGCATACATATAATTACCCTCCCAAATTTTCTGTGGACAAAACAGGATAAAAAGTTCTAGGACACTACCAGAAGGGTGTTTAGAAACGAGAACAGGCATAAAGCGTCCCTGGTAACAATGTTGAGAGAGCTGGGTAACTGTGCTTGTGCCAATGATGGGAGAGATGGAATAGCTGCAAATAAAGATGTCTTGGGAATGAAAACTAAAGGAAAGGAAAACTTTTATTTATTCTGATTTCAAAAGAATTTAGTACATTTTACTTAAGTATAGATGATTTGGTACTGGAGAGTTATAAAAGATGTGTTGCAGCTTTTGCTTAAAATAAGAACCTGATATACTAGGGCTTTGTGTTTCTACACCTTTTTGAAAGTCTTTGTGCACTTTTTCTAAATGTAGCTGGATTATGAGGCCCAACTGCTCTCATGGTTGGTTCCATCTCTTCAACTTTCCCATGATAACCCTTGAGTCCATGGGACAAGGTCAATAGTGGACATCCAAATTATTCCTATTGTGCATAGATAGGGGGTGATAGTTCACAAAGTGTACAGTAGGTGGCTTCTCTTTTTTTATTTGTGAAAAAACAAACGTCAGTAAAGTGTATGGTATTTTGTAAACCAGTGGTTCTCAACTTTTCTGTTGGGGGAACACCTACACAGATAATGCTCATATGTGACATAGTGAACACTTAGCATCCACAGGAACCCCCCTGACCCCCAACAATGGATACAGAGCAGAATTAGGATATTTCCTGTACAGCTTGCATACAGCTATTTTGATTCTGGTGTTATCTGAGTAATAGCAACACAAACTCCCTTCACCAGGTACATTGCAAAATGCAAAGCATGAAAAAAAGCACATGTAGCAAACCTGCCTTATCGTAATAGCAGAAACTGTGGACCCACAGCAGTAGCCCTAACTTTGAAAAGACAGCAGTGCACCACCCATGCATGTCCTATTGAGAAAATACAACAAAGCCTGATACAAATGCCTGCATGCTTGTAAAATACCTCTTGTCTGTCATACACAGAACCAACCTTCACCAAATACAGATTTCTTAGTGTCCAATCAGATGAAGCCAGAACAAGTGGGTTATGCACCTCTACCAGCAGATAGAGATGTAGCAAACTGATGTCATAGTGTATATATACCCCTGCAGTGACATCAGCCTGCCAGTATTCTCAGTCTCCAGCAGATGGAGTATGTACATCTCCCTACTGGGGATTGCTTCATTTTGAAAAAGGTGAAATAAGGAAAATTCGCCCCTGCGGTAATACCAAATGGTCCCTCCCCCAGTTGAGAATTCTCCCCCCCACAAGTGGAGAAAGCCAGGTAAGGCTGAGCTCAGGTAAGTCTTTAAGTTAAAATTAAAAAAATTACAGAATGGGAGGATGATTTTTTTTAGTGTAGGGCTTCCTCCCTCCCCCCCAGGTACCTGTGCTCGGCACACTGTTCCGACATTAGTCCCGCTCTGTGGGAGGTTGAGGGAAGTGGGCAGCCTGTGTGTTGAGCAGTCTCTGTAGACTAAGCCCCACTTTGAGGCTTTTTTGCTGCACACCGCGTGGTAGGCCTCAATGGCGTTTCATGTGCTTTCTAAGGGCTGCTCTCTATAGGATTGTCAATTTGGTGTGTCTAGCTGGGCATCCAGGTTGTGCGTCCAGTTTTTGGACGCTTAGTTGGGCCTTGTAGTCTGTGCATCCAAGTTAAGCGGCATCTTTAGTGGCCACATGCTTACCTGTGCGCTTAAGTTTTGCAGCACTTATCCTAGGGATGCCTAGGTCTTGAACACCTAGAATCTTTGGACGTCTTTTAAAAAAAAGTAAGCATTATCCTGAGGAGGGTTCAGAAAACAGCCCGACTCAGTGTTATGATCTGTTTATTCAAAACAATAAAAAACGTTTAAACATAAAAAAAAAACCCCCCACAGACACATACCTCGATTGCTGCTTAGCACACTGTTGACCATAATGGCGCCTATACCTAAGAAACCTAAGCGCCCTTCTCTTTGCGCTGCCTGTCATATTCGGGCATCTCATCCAGGAGTGCCTTTTAACTTGTGCCAGTGCTGTTTGGAGGCTCAGAGAATTATCTTCCTCTGATTTCGCTAAGCCTGGTTCTTCCCAGCTGGATGTAGGCCTGAATAAAGACGTGTCAGGTGGGGCACCTGAATTTGAAACTCCCCTAACTGGTTCTTCAGCAGGGGAAGGTAGCTCAGTATGTCTCCAGGACCTCCTGGTATGGATACTTCTACTTTTTCCTGGGCAGAATTTTTCCATGGATTGCAATCCTTTCTTCAGGCACAGTCCTCAACCCTGTCACTGCTCCCAGAGCAGAGACAAGGTAGGAAACTTGCATGGACCTACTGTTAAGCACCGGAGTACTTCTAGAGCGGCAGCAGGACTGCCCGATAGAGATCCGGATGGCAAGGATGACAATGCTGATCCTGACTCTTGAGGATGGTGAAATTCCTCCAGGGTCAGAATTGGAGATGAACTGCCAGCTCTGGTTTCCCAGACCTTGAAAATGCTCAGGGTTCCTGAGGCAGATTCCGTGCTGAGCCGAAGAGAAATCCCATTTTGGTTTCCTTACGTAAAGTCTCTTGGTTTTTTTTTCCCCCGTGATGGAGGCCATTCAAGAATTGCTTGATTTTGAGTTGTGTGCCCCAGAGGCTAACTTCAAACGGGGTCAAATTTTGGAAGACCTGTGCCCTCTGGATCCAGTGGTAAGAGAGCAATCACGTTTTCTGAAGTTAGATGCATTTGTTTGTGCAGTCTCCAAGCAGACCACTATTCTTTTGGAAGGAGTGGCCTTGAAGGATGGCCATGATAGAACGATTGAGACTATCTTTAAGCAAGCATTTGAAGCAGTGGCAGTGACCTTGCAGATCGCTTCTTGTTGTTCCTTGGTGGCTCATTCTTGTTTGCTTCTCTCCCAGGAGGTCGATGACTGGGGTAAACTCCAGGGCAGTTTTGGAAAAAGCCATTGCCGCCTTGGCATATGCAGGCTGTTATTTGGTATGCACGTCAGCCAGAGGGGTGGCTTTGATAGTAACAGCCAGGTGTCAGTGATGGCTGAGAAATTAGCCGATGTGACCTCCAAAGTTAACCTCTCCAAATTGCCCTTTAAAGGCTCACTCTTATTTGGGAGTGAGTTGGAGAAACTGGCTAGTAAGTGGGGTGACTCACCAGTTCCTTGTTTGCCAGAGGAAAAGAACCAGATGCTGCGCTCCTTTAACATGAGGTTGTGCTAGAGGATCCAAGTGTTTTTGACCCTATAGAGAAGTGACCTTTCAGGGGACTCCACCCTTCGATAGGCCTCAGTCATTTTATCCTAGACAACCCAGAAGGGGCACAGGCTAGGGTGGTGGGACCTCCTGAGCCTCCTAATGAAGGTTTGCAAACCCACCCCTGGGAGTAGGAGATAGGGGGACACCTCTTATCAGCAGTGGGTTGAAATCGCATCAGATCAAAGGGTCCTGGAGGTGGTACGAGAAGGATATGGGATGGAGTTTCACAGTGTTCCTAGGGCCATGTTCATGGAGTCTCCCTGTCACTCCCCGCAGAAGAAGCAGGCAAGGGAGGGTACATTAGCAAGGCTCCTCAGACTGAGGGCTGTGGTTCCAGTCCCTATGTCTCAAGAAAATACAGGGTGATATTTCATTTGTTTTGTGGTGCCCAAGAAGGAGGCTCTTTTTGTCCCGTTCTGGATCTCAACTATGTCAACCGTCTGTGAGTGAAACATTTTCGCATGGAAACCTTACGCTCATTGATAATGGCCGTGCAGTCGGGGGACTTTCTAACCTCTCTGGATCTGTCCAAGGTGTCTCTTCACATCAGACTAGAACATTGCTTTCTGTGGTTCACAGTTCTGGGAAGCCACTTTGTTTTGGGCATTGCCCTTTGGTCTGGCCACCATTCCCAGGACCTTTTCCCAAGATAATGGTCGATGCAGCAGAGTTGAGAGAGGATAGGATCCTAGTACACCCATATTTGGATAACTGGCTGATTCAAGCCAAGTTGCTGGAAGGGAGCCGCCTAGTGACTCGCAAAATGATTGCCCAATTGCAGGAGCTTAGCTGGGTGGTGAACCTGGCTAAGAGCAGGTACTTCAGCCTGCTCAGTCATTGGAATACTTCTGGGTCCGGTTCAACACAAAGCAGGGTGAGGTTTTCCTGCTGGAAGCTCAAATTCAGAAGTTGCTAGCACAGCTTACTGATGATTAACACGCTGCACCCGACTGTATGGTCCTATCTGCAAGTGTTTGAATTAATGGTGGCGACCCTGGAAGTGGTACCGTGGGTGAGGGTGCATATCCATTCTCTTCGGTGCACCCTGCTGTCTCTGTGGAACTCAGTTACTCAGTTTCAGGACTATTCAATTCAGCTCCACCTGCTGATGGAGGTCTCCTCCCAACTGCAGTGGTGGCTGCAGGCAGACCAGCTAAGGAAGGGAGTTTTCCCTAACACCACCGGACTGGCTAGTTCTGACAACAGATGCAAGCCTCCTTGGTTGGGGAGCTCACTGTCAGGAGCCGACAGCGCAAGGATGCTGGAATGCAGAAGTCTCTCTGGAACATTAATTGCTTGGAAGCCAGGGCGGTTTGGTTGGTATGTTTACAGTTTGGCAACAGGCTGCAAGGTCAGTCTGTCCAGGTTATGTCAGACAATGCAACGACTGTGATGTACATCAATCGGCAGGGAGGTAATAAGAGCTAACAAGTGTCGCAGGAAGTAGATCACCTGATGGAATGGGTGGAAGTGCATCTCAGATGATCTCAGCCTCACATATAGAAGGAACAGACAATATAAGAACAGACTCTCAGCAGGGAGAGTCTGGACCCAGGAGAGTCTGCATTGTCAGACATGGTGTTTCAGCTAATTCTGGATTGCTGGGGTCTCCCGTTCTTAGACCTGCTGGTGACTTCACGCAATGCAAAAGCTCCATGGTTCTTCAGCCACAGGAGAGATCTGAAGTCATTGGGAATCGATGCCATAGTGCAGGAGTGGCCGGAATATAAGTTGCTGTATGCCTTTCCTCCATGGCCCACGTTGGACAGATTGGTTTGAAGGATCGAGCAGCATAGAGGGATGGTGCTCTTGATTGCTCCAGATTTGGCTCAGGAGACCATGGGGTGTGGATCTGCAGAGGCTCCTGGTGGACTCGCCTCTTCGTCTTCCAGCACACAGGGACCTGCTGCGGCAAAGACTTGTTCTTTATGAAGATCCAACTCTGTTTTGTCGTGCAGTATGGCCCCTAAAAGGGCTCGCTTGCTGAAACGAGGACACTCTGTGGCAGTGATTTCCACCTTGCTAAGAGCTAGAAAGTTCTCCAGTTCCTTGGCCTATGAGTGGGTTTGAGTGTTTTGAGGCCTGGTGTGAGCATAGAGGTACTCTTCCTTCAGTTAAGATCCCATTCATTTTGGAATTTCTGCAGGATGGCTTGAATAAAGACTTTGCCCTCCGTTCTTAAAGGTACAAGTAGCGGCTCTCGCCTGTTTCAGGGGTTAGGTGAATGGTGGTTCCCTGTCGGCCCATCCTGATGTGGCCCATTTCCTGAAAGGATTGAAACATCTTTGTCCTCTTTTGCATTTTCCAGTGCCCCTATGGAGTCTTAATATGGTATTGGATTTCTTGGCAGACCCTACATTTAGACTGCTGCGTACACTGTCCTTGTGCTTACAGTGTTTCTTGTGGCAATTTATTCTGCGCATACGGTTTCCGAACTGCAGGCCTTGTCTTGCCAGGAGCCATTCCTCCAGGTGACGCCAAGGGCGGTACAACTGCGAACTGTTCTTTCCTCTTTTACCAAAGGTAGTCACTGAGTTTCACTTGAATCAGTCTATCTCCCTGCCATCTCTGGACAGAGAGATGTAGAGGAGTATTGTCTGTTGCGATGCTTTGATGTCATGAGATATATTATGTATTTGGAGGTTACTGAGACTATGTGGAAGTTGAATCGCCTGTTTGTCCTTCACGGCAGTACTAGAAAGGGAGAGCCAGCTTCGCAGGCTAAAATAGCTCACTGGATTAAGGAGGTACTCATGGCTGCATACATGGTTGCTGAGAAACTGTTACCTAGTCAAGTTAGGACTCGGGCAGAAGTTAGGTTGCTGTCTCCCAACATTTGCCGAGCTGTGACATGGTCCTCCTTTATACACCTCTTCCAGGCATTATCATCAGGATCTGCAGGCCCAGGAGGACACAGCCTTTGCATGAGCAGTTTTGACAGGCCTATGGGCGGCCTCCTGCCCTATTCAGGAGAAGCTTGGGTACATCCCACTTGTTCTGGATTAATCTGGATGCTAAGAAATGAGAAATTATTACATACCTGATAATTTCCTTTTCTTTAGGAGAGTCAGATGAATCTAGCTTCCCTCCCTTGACTGCTGAATGATTGTAGTGTGGTGGTCCTGTGTAACTATGGTAGGGATTACTGGTGTTACTCCAGTCCCTAGACTACTGTTATTACATTCTTGGCTGAGTATGAACATGATTATCTGTTTTTAATAAAGTGTTTTTTGCTAGTCTGTCCACAGTTGCTTTTGAAGAGAATACTGGCAGGCTGTCACTGCAGGGGTATATGTACTGTGATAACAATTTGCTCCATCTGCTGGTAGCGTTGCATAATCCACTTGTTCTGGATTTATCAGGTATGTAGGACTTTCTCAATAAAAGGCCACAAATTACAAACGTGGAGACAAAACTAGAGTGGAAACTCCTAAAAGCCACTGTGTACGCAGTGCAAAACTAGAGAAATGTATTTATCTATACATCTATACTAAGCAAAGTACAAAGATAGAAGAAATGCACATTTCCAAAACTGACATTTTGCTCTTTCACCACATTGTGTCCCTCCATGCCCCCACCATTCTCACATTAGCATAGCAGTCCCCACTCTCCCTCTCTTCAGAGCAGTTCTGCCCATATTTAAAAATGGAAGAAACCTCCAACAAAAGTTACACGCTGTCAAATGCTAACTTTGTTCACAACTTTGCAGTTAAACATTCTTGTCAAATCTGAAGGGAAGGAGCTAGTAGTTTTTTCTGTACTGCACATGCTCTTTGCTCATGATTAGGTGTTTACAGGGTATCTGCTAGGGAAAGGGATTGAATGTTAGCAAAACTACAGGGGAGGAGAAATCAGTCTATTGCTGGGAGCATAATTGAGAAAAGGGTAGTACGAAGATTGCATTTATTAATGTTGATCAATTTTTTTTTTAAGTTGTCTAAAAGCACAGGCGATCTGGCTAGTGTCCTATTAGATTGTTTAACTTAACTTGGTCTACATTTTGTGCTACAGGTTTCAGAATGAATTGTAACTTCACAACCTCTGCTATTGAAGCTTGCTGTCATGTAAAAGCGCACGCACAGTTCCTCATTAGTGCTTGTAGTGTTTTCCAAACAAATCACCTGAGCATCTTTGTAGTTAATGCACCATATAAATTACTACAGAACTTATAGTGGTAGTTCATCTCATTAGCCATGCCTGCAGTTAACATGCTATCTAAATAAACCAGATGCCCATTCTGGTTTTCTATACCTTTTTTGTTTAAGGAAACAGTACTTTGACAAGACTTTTTTTTTTTTTTTTTAATTATTGTAAACTAATTTGATTAGAAATAACCAATGCTGTGCCAGACACCCTTGTAAGCTAGAAATAGGGCATCTGGCGATAGTTTTTGCAAACTAGATAACTCCTCTCCCTGCCGCTTCCTCACCCTTCCCACCCTTAAGCTGGCGATCAGTTAAAGCGTAATGCTGAGCCTTGAGCTCAACGCATAAGAGATAAGGAAGAAATCATTTCTTCAATTTTTCCTCTGCAGTGGTGGTGACCGTGGTGGCTTCAAAAATTTTGGTGGTAAGTGCTGAGTATCCAAACTTTCAGTGGAAATTCTGTATAAATAAGCCACCCATTCCTGGTTTCAATCCAGTAGAAGCAATATTGCAGATCTAACGCTGGTGTGTTCATGTGCTCAAAGGGGTGTTTTAACAAAGTGAATTTTTCCATGGGATTGCATGAGAGACACTGGTAAGCTATATTAACTGGGTATTTTATTGGCTTTTTTATTTTTAAAAAAACTAAGAACTTGTGGAATTCTGCTTGGAGAGTTTTGAATCAGCACTTTAAAAGGAACACCAGCAAAAAACCAGTTTGGCAAAGGCTGTTGAACAAGTCTGAATGTTCTCCCAGTGTAAACCTGCCATAACTGTGACTAGTTCTTAAACTTAACACATGTAGAATTAAATGTCTGGCTTAGCTTAATATTCCATAAACAGGGACACTGGAAAATTGAAGGCTAATTGTGCTGTTTTAACTTGGACCCCTGTTCTCCCTCCCCCGACTTTGACTTCTTGCTCTAGTTTGGCATTTTGAATCAGACTTAAATGTAAAGTGTGCCCCATTGTTTCCCTGAGGAAAAGCCCTAAGTGAATAGTTTGAGAAGTTTAGGTCATCTGGCATGAGCAGGCAGTGGGAACAAGAGGAAGATTGGATGGGAGAAAGTATGGTATGCATCAAAAGAGAAATGGGGATACAGAGAAAATAGAAATGTGAAAACTGAATTTAATCTATTCTAGACTTGGAGCAAAATTTTTCTTTGTCTTAACTGGATCTATTTTCCTAAAAATAACTGAAGTGGTGCTTTCTAAGAAGCTTTCCTGTGCCCTATGTTGGCCCATTTGTTTACAGTGTAATGGGGTCATCTATCCCATTGTATTAGGGTAACTTTAATTATTGAAAATCATCCCTTAATCCTTTGAGGTTGTGTAGGTTTATTGGCAGATTGTAAATCAGCTTGGGACTTTATAACTGATACTCTGTTCCTTAGTTCCTCATTTTCCCCATTAAGGCTAGGGCAATTAAAGGAAACTCTTTCAAGAATCTGTTCACTGTATAACCAGAAGCTGATGTCCACTTTCATTGTGTGCAGATTTAGTTAAATGCAAACATATTTCAATTTTTTTTCTTGATGTCTTTTTGGTATCTATGGAAGTTTGGGGTAAATGAATGAATCTCCTCTCTAAAGAAGGTGGCCATAAGCTGCCTTATAAACAGCCTGTACATGGAGAATTTAACAGTAAACATGGCTTGGTCTTGAATAAATTTTGCCTATTGATTCTTCAGGTTTTTCATAAAGTAGAAACGTGTTTGAATTTTTTAGACTTGTTTTTGAAAATTTCCAGTGTCCCAGGTTCAGACATGCTTCTGTAACTTTGGGGGTAAATGAGCATAAACTAAGCATTTTATTTTAAACTCGATATTCCTTGACAAGACTTATGTTTTGGTTTTTTTCTGTTGACCATCTACCTCACTCCCTCATCCTTCCCATCTTTACAGGTCAGAGAGATTATGGAGAAAAATCCCATGCCGGTAAGAGACGTTCCTAATTTTAAAGCTTGTGCCTGAGTCTTTCTGAAAAGAGCAGGTTGTCTTCCATGTTAATAAGTTCCAGAGTGCTAAGTGCGAGACTAATAATTTTCCTCCAAAGTGACATGGCAAAAGTTTACATTTCAAGTGCTGTAAAAGAAATAAGCTAATTGTGGAATTCTCCCAGGACAAACAGGATGGCAGACATGGGGGTGACATCAGATGGAGCCCGGCATGGAAAACATCTCAGTTTCTAGAACTTTGACTGGCACATGGAGCATTTCCAGCATGCCACTATCCGCACAGCCACGTGGGGTCTCCCCCTTCAGTCTGTCTTTCCGCAGTGCTGTTGCTTCGCGGTGTTGGAGTTCTGCTCTCTTCATTGTTTTCTTACGATTTTTTTTTAGCCGCTTTTGCATGGGGTCCCCTTTCCTCGGTTCCCCCCCTAGTCATTGAGGCGGTGCGGTAAGTTATACCTTCTTTGCAGTCTGTTGTGGGGATTTTCAGGGTCTGTGACCTCCCTGCACCATTAGTTCGAGGCATGGCCTTTTCCGGTTTCACTGGGGGCATCATTGGAGGAAAAGCACTTCAGGATACACAAGTCCAACCCATTGACATCTGAGGCATGAACATTGAAGGACCTGGGAGCTGTATCGGCCATCAGGAGGGCATCAAGCCCCCTTAGCACTGAACACAGTGCCCTATTTCCCTTGGAGTTTAATATTCCACCTTTCATGACACTTAGGTTACATTCAGGTAAGGTAGGTATTTCCTTGTCAGGTTTACAATCTGAGGGCCTGATTCACAAAGGCTTTTCTCCTATTCTGAGTCTCAGTCCCTATGTTTGTACCTGAGGGCATGGAGAGTGAAGTGACTTGCTCAAGGTCACAAGCAGGACCAGCAGAAGCACTAGGCCTGGGACGTGAGCAGTGGTGTAACAAGGGGGGTCAGTGCCCCCAGGTGCAGGGCCATAGGGGGGCGATGATGGCTGACTTGGAGGCCCATGCCGCAGCCAGTGGACCTCATCTCACTGGCGGGTGAGTGGGGAACTACTGCTGTGCTGTGTGCTGGATGCACACAGCAGGAAGATCGGCGGGGCCATGGTGGAGCTGATCTCACCACGGCCCGAAGAAAAAGGTCCCGTTCAAACATGCATGTGCTCCTCCTCCTTCCTGCACGGCCCCGAAAGAAAAACATTGCCAGAACCGCGTGGTCAGGAAGGAGGAGCATCGGCCGCGTACAGAAGAGCAGCAGCATTAATGGGCTGCTGCGTATCCCGTGTCGCGGTGGCTCGAGAAGAGGAGGAAACCCGGTAGCAGGACCACCACAGATTCCACATCGCAGCGGCTCGAAAAGAGGTCTGGTAGCCAGGCCGCTGCAGATCCCACGTCGCAGGCGGCCAGAGAAGATCAGGGCCACCGCAGAGCCCATCTTGCGGCAACCCACGCAGAGGAGGCCTAGAGATGAGAGAGAGGCTGAGGGCCTCTAGAGTGTGTGTGTGTGGGGTGGGGGGGGGAGTGAGTTGAGAGACTGGGGGAGTGAGGGAAGAAGACAGATGGAGAGAAAAGAAATAGAAAAAAAAGACCTTGTAAAAGGAATTAGCAAAAAAACAAGAAAGGGAGGTGGGGAAAAAAAAAAGCCTGTGACTTAGAAAACTAAGATCAGACAGCAAAGGTAAAAAATCAAAAAATTATTTTTAGTGATTGGCACGTTTATCTTTGGGAATGAGCAAGAGTAGCAATTTATGCCGATCTCACAATGTACGAGATTGGCATGGAGGAAGTGGAAGCCTATATATATATATATATATATATATATATATATATTTCAGATCTTAGTTTTCTAATCTGCAGGGCCTGCACAGAGGAGGCAGCAGAATGGGCTTCAGTGTCAGGAGCAGCAATCGGCGCCTCCCCAATAGCCACGCGGCAGCAGTGACAGTGGCAGCAGAGAAATGAGAGGCTCCGAGATTGCTGGCAAAAGAAAGAGAGGGGGTCTGCCTTTAGTGTGTGCATGTGTATGAATGGGAGTCTGCCTGGGGGTATATATGTGTGAATGTATGGGTGCCTGCCTGAGGCTATATCTGTATATGAGAAAAAATGGGTGTCTTCCTGGGGTCTGTCTGTGTGAGAATAGGTGCCGGCCTGTGTGTGGTGTATGTGTGTGAGAATGAATTGGTGCCTGCTTGGGGGTCTGTGTGTGTGAGAATGAATGTGTGCATGCTTGGGGGGGTGGGGAGGGGAGCGGTGTAAGAATGAATAGGTGTCTACCTGGGAGTGTATGGGTGCCTGCCTGAGGCTGTATCTGTGTATGAGAAAAAATGGGAGTCTTCCTGGGGTCTGCCTGTGTGTGGTGTATGTGTGAGAATGAATTGGTGCCTGCTTGGGGGTTTGTTGTGTGTGTGAGAATGAATGTGTGCATGCCTGGGGGGTGGGGAGGGAATGGTGTGAGAATGACTGACTGGGAGCTTGCCTGGGTGTGTGTGTATGTGAAGGAGCCAGTGAGAGTGAGAGTATGTGTGAGAATCCAGGGAAGTGAGAACTTGTGTGTGGGTGGTGTAGGGGAAGAGAGGGCCTTAGAGCCTGAAGTGTGTCTGTCTGTGAGAGAGAGGGAGTTTATGGTCGGTATAAGAGCATGTATGTGTGTGTGTATGTGTGAGAAAGAATGAACATGTGATGAGTGTGTGTGAGAGAGGAGATAAAGTTTGTGCGCTCCCCTAACCTAATCCTCAACAATTTCAGAGTGATTGGAAATCAAGAGTTCCCAGGTTTGGACAGCAGGGCTTTTTAAAATCCTTATTAGTTTTAATTACTGGGTGTTTGTTATGTATGCTGTTTTGAAATATATTATTGGTGCTTGAGAAATGTTTTAAAAATGTATTTGATTTTAATAATTATTCTATTTATCAGTAATTTTAAAATATTTTATTAGAATGGTTTTACTATTATAATTGATACTTTGTTTCTTGATTTTATTTGCTTTATGAGGAATGGTGGTTCTGGTTTTCCATTGTTACACTCAGAATCTGGCTTTTTGGGATTTCCATTTCAGTTTGTCTAATTTGTGATCCTTTATTCTGTATTTGGTGAGGGTCGGTCTCTGCTCTGTGCATGTAAACCAGTTTGATTTGTATCTAATGCAAGAAGATCGTATATAAAAACTAAAAATAAATAAAATAAAATGAGAGATTCTGCTAGCGTGTCTGTGTAGATCTATAGCAATCAGGGTTGTTTTGTTTCCTCTGTTGGTGGTGCATTGGTATTCTGGGACCCAGTGTAATATTTACGGTGCTGCTTTTTCACAGGTAGGGTTATTGTTGTTTGAGTCCTTGGTGTTATTACTGTTATGTTATGATAGGCTTGCTGTATAGATTTTGAGTGTCTTTTTGGCGGGGTTTTCTGTTCACAATGTGTCTGGCAGTGGAAGGTGTTTGCTATTACTGTGAGGTGATACCAGAATTTAAAAATATTTTTTTGTTTGAGTTGTAAGGGAAACACCAAGTTCCATTGTTGGGTGAATTTCCATGGATGCACAGTATGTTACAGAAATGGAGGTGCAAGATTTATATTGACATTCTTTTCCTTCCTGTATACTTTCCAGACTTCACTTTCATAGCCATATAGAATTAGTTGAATAAAGTTATAAAATAATTGTAATAATAGTTTTACTAGAGGTGTGAAACTGGCCAGCTTTTTAGAATTACGCAGAAGACCCTTTGGTCTTTCTTATTAAGACTTTTTTTTTATTGCCAATTTTAAAGCAGGGGGCTATGCTATGGCGGTGGGTGTGATGAGGAAATGTCATTTTGGCTCCCCCCCCCAAAATTCTTCTGTCTAGACGCCATTGATTTTCTGTGGCCTTAAGCAATAGTACAAGAAGGATTGGGGGGGGGGGGGGTGCTGGAGAGGCACACAAATTCATTGGCCCCTGGGCACCAGAGACCCTTGGTGCGCCACTGGTCGTGAGCCATATGGGGCCACAAGCAGTGGCAAAGAGGAGTGATTTGGCGGGCTATGAGCAGCACCCAACCTACTCGTGGCCCAGAAAACCACACACTTGGCAGGAACAATCGAGAATTAGGTAGGAGTCAGGGCAGAGACTGTGGGGTGGTGGCGTGACCGGGAGGGGGTGTGGAGGCACAAGGCAGAAGGTTCGCCTAGGGTGCCTAATCCCCTTGCACCGGCCCTGGTAACAAGGAGTGTCATAGCTTGCTGCTTTAACCAGCAGACTAACCCTACATTTCAAGTGTAAACTGACTCAATAGGTTATACTGAAATTTTCTAGGAACTTTGAAATCAAATTTCTGTGCCAGGCTCCATATGTGTTTGTCCATGTGCAAGGACTAACATCCTGCTGTCCTCAGAGCACCTGTCACAAGTAAGGAACTCTGTTTAGGTGACACTTTAAAAATCTTTTCACTGAAATGCAACTAGATTTAAATTATATGAAGAGAATTCCCATGGAAACATTCTAAAAAATGCATATTGGTGTGAAAGAATGTGCATGTAGGTATACAAAGAACCATTTAAGAGTTGGTCATAGTAGTTTTACTGCTGCAGGTCTCGTTTGTCAGATCACTCATGTCCATATATTGTCATATCCAGTAACTTGCTGTGCAGTCAAATTAGAAGAATTTATACTTCCAAGTTTATCTGATAAGATTTTATAATTGGATAATAAGCTTGCAGTTGAGCATATTCACTTTAAAAACAAAACTGATTAGTTACTAACCATAGCAAGATATTTTGTAGCTGCTAGTTAGAAAACACTGTCCCAGGCAAAAGCAGTTGGCTTGATAGGGTGTTAGGTTTACTGGGCTCTAAGAGGTCAGTTTCTCCATTGCAAAGACCTATCAACAAAACATGATGGCAGATAAAGACACTATGGCCCATCTAGTTTATTCATCTACATCTCCTTCTAAGCTTTATAGTTTCTCTCCCTCAGAGATCCTTTGTGCTTGCCCCATGTTTTCTTAAATTCTAATGCTGCCCTTGACACAGGTAGGCTGTTCATGCATTCACTACCCTTTCTGTAAAGAAATATTTCCTTGGATTACTCCCAAGTCAACACTGTAATTCATACCATGCTCTCTCATTCCAGAGCTTCCTTTCTGTTGAAAGAGATCTGCCTCCTGTGCATTTATTCCTTAGAAGTATTTAAATGTCTCTATCATCTTCCCTTTCCTCCAGGGTATACTTTATGATAAAGACATTTGACCATTTTAGTAACTGCCTTCTGGATTCTATTCAATTTCTATCCTTTTGAAAGTGTGGTCTCCAGAATCATACATAGCTCAGACTTGTATAGAGGCAATATTGTATCCTTTTTCCTAATGGTTATTCCTGTGCATCCTCGCATCCTTCTGGCTTTTGCTGTTGCCTTGTCTACTATTTATTTATAAGTTTTATAGACCGTTATTCGGAATATACCATCATAACAGTTTACATAAATAATTTAAAATAAAACAGTTAAATGAAATAAAAACAAAATACAATCTTAATCAATAATATCAAAACAAAATAAAACAAAATACAATAATCAATAAAATCAAAATGTCAATCATAACAAAACAATAAAATCAAGTAATTTTAAAACTTGATTTTGCCTAATCTGTCCTGCATCTGTATTCAATCTAATCATGGAGTTTCTCCATCAAAGGCCTTGCAAAATAGCCAAGTTTTTACATCCTTCTTGAATGATATAAAATTCTGCTGGAGTCGTAACTTTTCAAGTAATGTATTCCAAATGTTTGGGCCGGTTAGGGAAATCGCTCTATCTCTGACTTGTGAGAGATAGACTGAGATCTCTGGCCACCTTAAGATAATCAGATATCACCCCCAGATTTTGCTTTTGTGCACAGAACAACTTTGCCCTGTGTACTGTACTTTTCTCAAGTTTTTGCAACCTAAATTCGTGACTGCATTTTTAGCATTAAATTTTAGCTGTTAGTCTAGATCAGTGGTATTTATTTCCAGTCCTTGAGGGCTGCAAATAAGTGAGGTTTTTGGGATATGCCTAATGAATATGCATATGAGAGATTTGGATTCACACTGCCTCAGTTGTGTACAATTTCTCACATATATTAAGGATATTCTGAAAATCCAAAGTTTGTGGCTCTCGGTCTGGAAGTGAATAAAGTGAATACCACTGCTGTAGACCATTTCTCAATCTTCACTAGATTCCTCATCTTTCCACTCATTCCAGGGTGTCTTCCCTGTTGCAAATTTTGGTATCATCCATAAAAAGGCAAACCTTTCCCAATAGCCCTTCTACAGAATCACTAACAAATGTTAAACAGAACTGGACCAAGGACCGATCCTGTGGCATGCTGCTAGTAGCCTCCTTTTCCACAAGTGAACTCCTAGTACTATCCTTTGCCTTACATTCATCCAGTTTAACTCAATCACTTTTAGGGCCCATACAAATACACCAGATAAGTCATTTGTGCATAACTGTCAAAAGCCTTTCTGAAATCAAAGTACACTACATCTAGTGTGCTCTTTCTGATCTTACTGTGGTCACCCAATCAAAGAAATTGATTAATTTGTCAAAACTTATCTCTGATAGAGCTGTGCTGCCTCAAATCATGTAATCCATTGGGTTTCAGGAACTGCACTCTCTTTTATTTTACTAGTGATTCTATTCTACTAACCATGAAGGTCATACTGTCCAGTCTGTAGTTCTCAGACTCCTTACTACTTTTGTCAAGAGGAACCATGTGTCCCAGTCTGACTTTTTCAATATTTCCAGAACTTCCTACATTGCCTTATGACCCAAAGATGTATCCTGTCCATTCCCATTGTTTTATCTAGTTTTGCTATCTTATGAACAGTCTTCTGAAAACTCTCTACCTCACTTACAGATCTTTGTGCGGCAGGTTTTGTTATCTAGTCCTGCCCGAATCCCTCCCTCAGTGAATACTGACCAGAAATAGCAAGCAGTTTTTCTGTTAGCCTCTTCATATTCCCTCCTACTTGCCTTTGAATCTAAAACCCTACTTTTGTACCTCCTTTGTCACTAATATCTAGTCTCATCGCCCTCTTACTATATTAGCTATTTTTTTCTTTCAATTTAGCTCATGCCTTTTCATTTTGTCTTCATGCTTCTGATTTTCTCAGCTTCTCTTTGCTTTTCCAGATAGTTGCCTGTGTTCCTTGTTCTGCTGTCTCTTGTTTTTATTTGGGGCAGTCTGTGGCTAAGGAACCAAAGAACCTTAAACTTTGTTTCCTTTAGAAAACAGGATGTGGGATATAGATCTACTGTATGTCTTTCCTTCAATTCCGTTGGTGAGAACAGTGCAGAAGGTACTGAAAGGACTAGTCACATCTTATCTTTATTGCTATAGCTTGGCCTCCCAAGACAGTGTCTGGTCAACAGATTAATGCTTCCATGTCACTCAGAAGCAAGTCACCAACTATCACTACTCTCTGCTTCCAAGGTACAGTGGAAGATCCAATTTCAGCTTTGGAGCTTCAATTTCAGTTCCTCTTGCAGAGCTGCATATCAGTTCTTCAGTTCAAAGTAAATTGGAGTTGTAGGTGTAGGATCTAGTGGCTTCAGTAGTCTTGGTCTAGCTGTCACCTTGTAGTCTAGTTTCACCTCCTCACCCGGTCCCACTGCTTATTTTCCATTTTTTTCTCAAGCATTTCATCAGCTATAGTTTTCATTCTTCCAGATGCTTCTTAGCCTTCCAACTTCCTCTGTTCCCTGAGAGTCAACATGCAGGTTCTTCACGGTGGATCAGGGTATCTATCTGGACAGTTTCAGTAGTAGTAACAGTGGTGATTAGTGTTCCCCAGCCATCCTTCTGCTATTAGGTGTCTCTTTCAACAGTTATCAAAAGCAGTGGGTCCTGCAAGTAAAATCAGCTAGCCCTTGTAATCTTTTCCCCTCCATGCTCGAATTCCTGTTTTCAAGACTGTTTACACACTTGTTGCATTAGAAATTTCACAGAATCTAGTTACCTTTCATGAACTTCTTGGGCCTCATGACAAGTCCAGCTTTAGATCCTGAAGTTACGCAAACGTTTGTATCTACTAAGTCAGTGATTCTCAATCTCTCATGACTAATGTACTCTTTTCAAGAGTTGGAGATCTTAACTACACCCAGGTTTACAAACATTTACAGCAAATACTCTTCTTTTTTTCCCCCCCCCCTCGGTGATTCTTTCTGGACTCAGTCTTGTCTCAACTTCATTTCCTAGTTCTCTTATCCATTGTCTCTTCTGTGCTTGTCTCCTTTCTTTCATCTCCCGCACCTCTTTCTCATATCAATCTTTAATTTCCTAATCTTTCAACACTCTCTCCTTTTGTTATTTTACTGATAAGAACATAAGAAATTCCCATGCTGGGTCAGACCAAGGGTCCATCAAGCCCAGCATCCTGTTTCCAACAGAGGGCAAACCAGGTCACAAGAACCTGGCAAGTACCCAAACACTAACATCATCCCATGTTACTGATGCCATTAATAGCAGAGACCATTCTCTAAGTCAACTTGATTAATAGCAGTTAATGGACTTCTCATCCAAGAACTTATCCAAACCTTTTTTTAAACCCAGCTACACTAACTGCACTAACCACATCCTCCGGCAACAAATTCCAGAGCTTAATTGTGCGTTGAGTGAAAGAATTTTCTCTGATTTAGTCTTAAATGTGCTACTTGCTAACTTCATGGAATGCCCGCTAGTCCTTCTATTATCCGAAAGTGTAAATAACTGATTCACATCTACTAGTTCAAGACCTCTCTTGATTTTAAAGACCTCTATCATATCCCTTCTCCAAGCTGAACAGCCCTAACTTCTTCAGCCTTCCCTTATAGGGGAGCTGTTCCATCTCCTTTATCATTTTGGTTGCCCTTCTCTGTACCTTCTCCATCAATTATCTTTTTTTGAGATGCGGCGACCAGAATTATACACAGTATTCAAGTATTTTATGGGTTATGCCAACTATAAAGGCTGTCATATTTCGATAAATGTTTAGTTTTATTATATCTTTACCAGGTCAGCCATTTTTTTTTCTAGTAGAGTTTATGGTTTATCATTTCTATAGGACTGTTCTCTTAGAGCACTAATGTGATTTATACATGTCTTGACATAATCAGTATTGCTAACATGGGTGCCTGGGAAGGGAGGCAATGATTGTGGAGCAAGGTTAGCTTCCATTTGGGTTAGAAAGTCTTAGAAAATATCAAGTCTGCAGTACTTTTAAGAGATTGCTAGTTTGAGAGAATATTTAATACAGGTACTTGTGGTTAGTGCTTTAGACTTACTGTGTCCGATTATATAATCTGAATTTTGACCAATAGAAGGCATGTCTTCTCAGAATCCACTATGTTTGTTAAGCTTTACATTGATGGTGTGAAATTTTTGCTTCTCCTAGACTCTGACCAAGACAACTCTGATAATAACACAATATTTGTCCAAGGTTTGGGTGATGATGTTTCAGCTGACCAAGTAGCAGATTATTTCAAGCAGATTGGCATCATAAAGGTGTGTGGTTAGCTGTAATTAAGATATTCAATGATATAACAAGACCTTTTTATTCCTACATGAAACATTAGTATAACTGAGAATATATGTGCTGCGGGTTTTTATTTTTTTGTTTCTTAAACTCTTAAATACTGTAAGTCGGGTTTTTTTGGGGGTTTTTTTTTTTTACCAAACCTAAAATGCTTTTATAGCTGGGGAAAAGGGAGCTTTTAAAACCCTCCCCTCTTCCCACCACCACTCAATTCTAAATTTAAATTGCCAACTTCAGATTACACATACCTTGTCTGACTTCTGTCATATGTGTTTAAAGTCTTTGTCCTACTATCTCACCCTTCCAGGGAGATCCAGGAGCATATAGAAAAGCAACAGAGTTTTGCAACCTTGGTGGTGCTCCTCCGCACCACTACTTTTAAGCAGATACTGTACTTCTGGGCTGGTCTTATCCTTTTTAAATATCTAATTTCTCCTGTATGCAGCTGAACCGTGCATGTTTAAACAGTTTTTGCTGTAGGAAGTCCATAAAACAAAGTAGTAGAAAACAGTTTAATCTATGTAAATTATTTGTAATCTGTTTTCAGTGGTGTCAGAGAAAATGTTATTTTCATAAAATGTTTCCATAATAATAGCGAGAGGGTAAAAATGATCTGGTAGTAAAGTAGATTAAAAGATGCTGGTATAATTGGCCCTCCTCTTCCCTTTTACGTTAACTTACCTTTTCTTCATGTTCAGGGCATAGTTACCGTATTTCTTCGATTCTGAGACGTCACAATTGTAAGACACACACTAGTTTCAGTACCACCAGAAATGTAAAAAGCTTTGCTTAAAGAAAAAATACATTTCACAGAATATCTTTAAAAAATATTTTTAGGAATTTTGTAGAATTTTGAGTGATATTTCTATGAATGATTCTAAGAGTAAAATGAAACTCACAAATAACAGTATATCGAATATTTTTAATATACAGTAATAGAATTCAATACAAAAACAATAACTGACAATCTTCTGCTGACACCTTCCGGAAAAATTAAGAAAGCACCGGCATCAAAATTGGCAGAATGCTTTCAACAGCTTGGAAGCTAATCCCAGAAAGAATAGTGCAGCACTCAAGGTTGCAAACGATATGGTTATTTACTATGAAGGTCGGTATATAAAACTGTTAAATAGTGAAACACTACCATAAGCAATGGTACAAAATTCTACCACAGGTATTTTACGGTATTACTGTAGTAATTTCATCCTTCCAAATCCATATGAGACAGATTCATCAGAGTCGGATTCTTCGGAGACCTCTTTATCTTCATTATCCCATAATATATAGTCTTCAGAATCATCAAGAGCGTTGGTGATGCAATATTTAAAAAATGAGTGCTGCACTATTCTTTCTGGGATTAGCTTCCAAGCTGTTGAAAGCATTCTGCCAATTTTGATGCCGGTGCTTTCTTAATTTTTCCGGAAGGTGTCAGCAGAAGATTGTCAGTTAACAGCCAGGATTCATATTCCTTTCTTAAATGGTTTGACTGAAACGTCGAGTGGCTATAGTTAGTCATGCCAACCAAGTCACCACGTTTTTGCACAATTTTATTTTTCACCTGGTCAGACAAATGACCCCTAAATGCATCATGTTAGGTGGGTTAAAAAGACGTCCAGGACGTCCATTCCACACAACACTTAGTCTTCCATGAGCTCTGCCGTCATCCATCCATTTTTTTTGGCATGCTTTTTCGATTTAAATTAAGTATGGTGGCAACTTATGACCATCAGCGGTGATGCATAATATCACAGAGATGCTGTTTTTCGTAGCCAGTACTTATAATCTTGACTTCTTTAGCACCTTTAGCGTTGACAGTATAATTTTGAGGCATATCAAAGAAGACTGGTGTTTCATCAGCATTTCCATTTTGACTGAACTCATTTTTTTTCCCCTTAGTTTGATCATGTTCGCTGAAAGTTAATCAGATTCTGTTCAAAGTCTGCAGGAATGTTTTGACAGATGTTCAGCGTCTTAATAACCCACTACAATGCATGAGTCTCACACCAGCCCCGACTGCCTTTAAAAATTGTTTCCTCTATTCTGAGGGACTTGGTGACTTTTCTTTTTAATGATATTTTATTGAAACATTTGAACTTGTACAAACATCTAGTAATACATAATACATTATATACTGTTTCATGATATCATGTTTGTATCAAATTACATCTTATTCGATTACAGATTTAGGCTAGCATCTGAATTATAACACCAAATATTATTTGCTATTATGGGAGGTACAGATAGGCATATCCTGCCACCTATATTCTAATACTTATGGATGTCCAGTTCGCCATTTTAGATATGGGGACCACATCAAGGAAAACCTAGGTAACGTATGATGCTTATGGGCTGTCAACTTATAAAGCTCACACATCTTGTCTATCTTTAGGATAATCAAATTTGAATATGGAGGATTGGCTAGTTTCCAGGCCGCTGCTATAACACATCTGGCAGCTTTATTATTTGATGTGCCATTAACCAATCCTTCCTGGAGCTTTCTATGACTGCATTTAATAAAGCATTATCGGGGGATAGGTGGATGTTAATTTTTAAAATTTGCTGAATTATAAGAGAAACTGTCCCCCAGAATTTTACTATTTTAGGACACTTCCACCACATGTTGAAAAAGGAACCTTTTTGACCACATCCCCTCCAGCATAGGTCTCCTTTTGATATATTGGCTTTAAATAACCTGACAGGTGTAAAATGCCACCTCAATAAAACTTTGTAACTGTTTCCAGAAAGCAGTACAGATATAGAACTCCTTTTAGTATTAAGAAAGATCATATCCCATGATTCATCCTAGAGTTCTTTCCCTAGATCAGTTTCCCACACCTTTTATATAGGTTGGCTTCTGGCTTGGATCATTAAGAAGGCTGTATATCTTAGTGATTTCCTCCTTTGATCTTATCTGCCTGTTCACCCCAGTGTTCAAATTGGTTTTCCCCATAGATAAATCTTCTATTTTCCCAAGTGGAGGAAGTGACACAATTGGACATATGGAAAATATATCCTTATCCAGGAGTTGATATTTTTCTTTAAGATATGTTAACAACCCTGCTGAACCCTAAATGTTTCCCAATACAATCTTTATTATCCCAGGACAAGCAGGATGCTAGTCCTCACATATGGGTGATGTCACTCAAGGAGCCCTAATGCGGGAAAACTTCTGGCAAAGTTTCTAGAAGCTTTTAACTGGCAGCCTGGGGCTACTGAGCATGCCCAGCATGCCAGGATATTCCCTGCCACAGGGGTCTCACTTCAGTCTTTTTTTTTTCCACACTGCCATCTACATCGCGGTCACAGGAGCCCTGTGAGGTTTTCCTCACAACTTGACAGAAAAGTCAATAATTTGTTTAAATAATTTGCCCCATTTCGGGTCTCATACTGTTTGTCACCGGACGGTGACAAACAAATTAGCTTTCGCTAATAAATTCAGCTGTTTTCCATCGGACGTCGAGTCAACATGTAGTCAGGCTTCAAAAAGTGCCCAGCCTGCAACCGAACAATGTCCATAACGGACCCGGATACTGAATGCATTCGGTGCCTTGGAGGACAGCACGACATCGCTGCCTGTCCAGAATGCCAGGAGATGACTGCAAAGGGCAGAAAACTCCGCCAAGAAAAAATGGCACAGATTTTTCAAATCCAATCGGGGCCTTCACTGACAACTTCTACAAAATCATCACCGGTAGGCCTCACTAAAAAGATTCTCATCAAGAAAAGGCTTCTGGAGGGTTCGGGCGATGCCTCTTCTCCAACACCCTCCACTTCATCGACAAGGTCGGTATCGGAACCAAGATCGAAGCACAAGCACCGGCATCGATCTATCCTGCCGCTTCCACCGCCGGACGAACCGATAGCTAAAAAGCAAAAGTCTTCCTCAACCTCGATGACTACGGTTCCATCGGTTCCAGTATCGATACCATCGACATCACAGCAAGTATCAACTTTGATTCCTGACTTGACTGTGTTAATCAAATAGTCACTGATGCCTTACAGCATCAAATTCCGGTGTCATCACCGATGCCGACAACCATGTCTATGCCAGCGGGATCGCCGATGTCAGCAGTCCTTTCGATACCGGCTTCACAGCCGATGCCGGCAACTCAGATACCGATGCCAGCAGTGTCTTCCTCGATTTTGCTGAGGGCTACATCAATGACGGGACCTGGTTCAGGCGTTCATACCATCGGTGCCTTTACCATTCTCGATGCCTTCGATGCCAGCCCGACCTATACCATCGATGATTCCTATCTCGATGTTTTCCTTTACCACATCATCGATGCCATCGGTTACACAATCAATGTCTCTCTACAACATGGCACCATCCAAACCCCCTTTGCAAAGAAAAACATTTTCTAAGCAAAAGTCATCGGGGAAATTCAAGCATTCTTTGCCAAATCCTTCTCTCACAGTTCCAGACACTTCCAATTCTGAAGCACAATTACACAGCCTTCTCACTAAGATATCAGGATCTTCTAGCTTCATTGCCCATTATGCCTGGGCAAGAAGAGGAGGAGCAACAAACTTCACCTGATCCACAAGATCCTTTGCAGGGCCCTTCTGGGATACCTCCACCTCAGAGGCCTGAGCCTCCTCAATATCCAACACCAACTTCTGATACCTGGTCAGATACAGAATCTGAGCCCTCTTCAGAAGATTTCATGTCTGATCCCTCTCCACCTCAATCCAAGAAAGTCGCCTCCAGAGGACCTCTCATTTTCATCTTTTATTCAGGAAATGTCCGAGTCCATACCCTTCCAACTACAGGCTGAATAGGATGAGAGGCAACAGACACTAGAGATATTACAGTTTGTGGATCCTCCTAAGCACAATCTGGCCATCCCTGTCCACGAAGTGCTACTGCAGCTTCAGCAGAGGATTTGGGAACACCCATGTACAACTCTTGCTGTTAATAAAAGGGTAGATTCTACCTATCTAGTTCAAGCTGCCCCAGGATTTGAGAAACCTCAACTTCCTCACAATTCCCTTGTGGTTGAATCTGCTCAGAAAAAATCTCGCAGAACCAGAACTCATGCTTCAATCCCTCCAGGGAAGGACAATAGGTTTTTAGATCAGATGAGAAGAAAAATCTGCCAGGGAGCCATGCTCAACTCCAAAATTGCAGCATGCCAACTTTACATGACCCAACACCAGAGAAATATCTGGAAACAGATTGAGGAATTTCTACCCTCTCTGCCTCAACAACACCAGGAGGCAGCACAAATCATAATCCAAAAGGGCTTGGATGCAGGGAAGCACAAGGTCAGAGCAGCCTATGATGCTTTTGGAACATCCTCGAACAGCAGCATCGGGCATTAGTGCCAGAAGATGGGCCTGGCTAAAGGCTTCTGATTTACGCCCAGAATTCCAGGACAAACTAGTAGACCTTCCCTGTCAGGGAGATAATTTGTTTGGCACTAAAGTGCAAGATGTGGTCGCTCAACTTCGAAAGCACTCAGAGACACTAAAACAACTCTCCATGCTGCCTCATGACCCTGCAAACCCACACAAGTTGCAGACCACCGCGTAGGGAACCAAAATGTCCCTTCTACCGTCCAAAGAGGTACTATCCTCCTGCTTCTAGGCCAAGACCTCCAAGGTCTCAACAAAGACCTCAACAAATACAGCAGCGGTCTGCGAGGCCCCAACCAGCTCCTCAAACTGGGCCTGCCTTGGGCTTTTGAAACAAACTTCAGAGAACAAGGCCTATATTCCAATCCCCAAACCACCTTGCCAGTTGGAGGAAGAATATCCCATTTCTACAAGGAGTGGACAGCAATAACATCCGATCATTGGGTCCTTTCGATAATCCATCAAGGCTACCGCCTCGACTTCACATCGCTCCCTCAGGAGTTTCCACCACAAAATTCCCATCTCGATCACACTCGCATCCTTCAATTACAAACAGAATTATCCACTCTTCTGCAATCAAGAGCTGTGGAACCAGTACCACACAGTCAGAAGGGCAGAGGATTCTATTCCCGGTATTTCCTCATTCCAAAGAAAACCGGAGGCCTACGTCCCATTCTAGATCTCAGAAATCTCAACAAATTCTTAAAAAAAGTTCAGGATGGTTTCTCTAGGCACCATGCTTCCACTTCTACAAAAGGGAGATTGGCTTTGTTCTCTGGATCTTCAAGATGCTTATACGCACATTCCTATATTCCCGCCTCATCGCAAGTATCTGCGATTCACAGTAGGACATCAGCATTTCCAATACCGAGTGTTGCCATTCGGCCTGGCTTCAGGTCCCAGGGTATTCACCAAATGCCTGGCAGTGATAGCAGCACACTTGCACAAACAAGGTGTTCATGTCTTTCCTTATCTCAACGATTGGCTCATCAAAAGTCAATCTCAGCAAGGAGCAATAACTTCACAGACTGGGATTCCTCATCAATTATCAGAAATCTCACATGAATCCTTCTCATCTTCTCCAATTCATAGGAGCAGAATTAAACACAGACATTGCACATGCTTTTCTACCAGAAGATCGTGCAGACACACTGTCCCTGTTGGCACACTCAATTTCCTTACAACAACAAGCGAAAGCCCATCAGTTCCTCACCTTACTAGGCCACATGGCCTCCACAGTCCAAGTCACTCCTATGGCTCGACTCGCCATGAGAGTAACCCAATGGATACAAGCCATTCAACCCTTACACTATCCAATCCAAGTAACCCACCAACTACGCTCATCACTGTTAGTGGACAACCAAGAGAAATTTACGCAAGGGCCTACCCTTCCAAAAACCAGCCCCTCTGATAACATTAACTACAGATGCATCCACCTTGGGGTGGGGAGCTCATATAAATTCTCTTCAAACTCAAGGAACTTGGACAAAACTCGAAGCCACATATCAAATCAATTTTCTGGAACTTCGAGCTATACGTTATGCGCTTCATGTGTTCAAGGACTGCCTTTCACACAAGACTGTTCTGATCCAAACAGACAACACAGTAGCTATGTGGTACATCAACAAACAGGGGGGTACGGGCTCGTATCTCCTTTGTCAAGAAGCTGCACAAATTTGGGGCTGGGCCTTGAACCAGCCCCAAATGTTCTTACAGGCCACTTATCTAGCAGGGATTCAGAATGTCCTAGCAGATCGACTCAGTTGTCAGTTCCAACCACATGAATGGTCCCTGAATCCCTCAGTAGCGACCAAGATATTCCAATGTTGGGGACAACCAACAACAGACCTCTTTGCGTCTCATCTGAATCACAAAGTAGACAACTTCTGTTCTCTACACAAACAGAAAACAGCCAGCCAAGGACGCTTTTGCTCGCCCTTGGAACTCTGGCCTACTATATGCATATCCTCCAATACCGCTTATCACCAAAACGCTGGTGAAGCTACAGCAGGACAAAGGGGTCCATGATACTCATAGCCCATATTGGCCTCGGCAAGTATGGTTTCCCACACTGCTTGACCTCTCAGTCAGGGATCCAATACGCCTGGGAGTAGCTCCCAATCTCATCACTCAGGATCAGGGCAGATTGCGACATCCCAACCTTCAATCCCTATCGCTTGACGGCATGGATGTTGAAAGCTTAATCTTACAACCACTCAATCTTTCAACTAATGTCTCTCAGGTGCTTATAGCCTCACGTAAACCTTCCACCAGGAAAAATTATTCGTTCAAATGGAAAAGGTTCACTCTGTGGTGCACCCAGAACAATATTGATCCGTTCATGTGCCCCACTACTTCTCTTTTAGACTATTTGTACCATCTTTCAAACTCTGGTCTTCAAACTTCATCTATCAGAGTACATTTAAGTGCTATCTCAGCTTATCATAACAAACTGGGAGATGCACCTATATCCACACAACCTCTTGTCAGTAGATTTATGAGAGGTTTAACTCACCTTAAACCACCAATTCGGCCTCCAGTCACCGAATGGGATCTGAATCTGGTTTTACAAGCTCTCATGCATTCTCCTTTCGAACCCATACATTCTTGTGATCTCAAATTTCTCACCTGGAAGACTATCTTCCTCATAGCCATTACATCGGCGAGAAGAGTTAGTGAATTACAAGCATTTGTCACATATGACCCTTATACAAAGTTTCTACATGAGAGTAGTTCTCTGTACACACCCAAAATTCCTACCTAAGGTAGTTACGGAATTCCACTTAAATCAAACCATAGTTCTACCCACATTCTTTCCAAGGCCTCACTCTCACCAAGGGGAAAGAGCTTTACACACTTTGGACTGTAAACGTGCATTGTCTTTTTATTTAAACCGCACTACGGGCCTCAGAAAATCCAATCAGCTTTTTGTCTCTTATGATCCAAATAAGCCAGGTAAAGCAGTGGGCAAACATACTCTATCAAACTGGTTAGCAGATTGCATACAGTTTTGCTATGAAAAAGCAGGCCTTCTTCTTCAAGGGCGAGTAAAAGCACATTCAGTACGAGCAATGTCAACCTCAGTAGCACACTTTCGAGCAATGTCAACCTCAGTAGCACACTTTCGTTCAGTGCCAATCATTGACATATGTAAAGCAGCAACATGGAGTTCTCTTCACACCTTTGCAGCTCATTACTGTCTGGCTAAACAAGGACGACAAGATTCAGCCTATGGACAATCTGTCTTAAAGAACTTGTTTCCAATTTGATCCCAACTCCTTCCACAACCAGCCTGCTGGGATCTTCGGCCGCCTCATTTCCTCAACAACACATTACTGCTAACTACATGGACAATGACTCAGCCTCTAGCTTGCTAATCACCCATATGTGAGGACTAGCATCCTGCTTGTCCTGGGATAAAGCAAAATTGCTTACCTTGTAATAGGTGTTATCCCAGGACAGCAGGATGTAGTCCTCACAGAACCCACCCGCTACCCCGCGGAGTTGGGCCTTTAGATTTTTATTATTTTATTTTTGCTAACGCTTATTGCTACATACGAGACTGAAGTGAGACCCCTGTGGCAGAGAATATCATGGCATGCCGGGCATGCTCAGTAGCCCCAGGTTGCCAGTTAAAAGCTTCTAGAAACTTTGCCAGAAGTTTTCCCGCATTAGGGCTCCGTGAGTGATGTCACCCATATGTGAGGACTACATCCTGCTGTCCTGGGATAACACCTATTACAAGGTAAGCAATTTTGCTTTTCCAATCTCTTAAAATAAAAAGGGTGAGTTCTATCCTGGAGTAAATAGGCTATTATGGAACAGCGAGGAGCTAAAAAAAATACTTCCTCCTTCCCACCAATTTGTGCTGCCAATCTATGAATACTCTTGTTTGGGCAGCTACAAAATACCACCTCAAGTGGGGTACACCCAGCCCACCTCTCAATTTATGTCTATACATTACACTACTGGCCACCCTGGCCAGTTTCCTTTTCCATATAAAGGCATACACACATTTCTACTGCTGCTCTCAAATGCTGGCAGAATTGTATCTGTAATGTTTGAAAAAGATAGATAAACTTTGGGAGAACATTAATTTTTATTGATGCTATTCTACCCATCCATGTTAGTGGAACTCTGGACCAATTATCTAAATCCTTAAAGACCTTGGAGACCATAGGTGTATAATTCAATCTAAATAAGTCCACAACCTTATTGCTAATTAAGATACCTAAATATTTTATTTTCTGGTTAACCCATTTAAAAGAAAACAAATGGGTCGGAATTTGTTCCAATGGGCCATAAATATTTAGATCCTCTTGACGTGTCAAAATTTAATCTAAAGCCTGAAACAGAGCTAAACTCAAATACCGCTTCTACAACCTGCTTCAGGGAGTTTAGTGGCCTGGACAAGGTAAACAGAATGTCATCAGCAAAGAGAGACATCTTATAGTCTGCCACCTACATCGATCCCTGATATTGATGTCAACGACCTAACCTTTATAGCTAGTGGTTCTAAGAATAAAGCAAATATTTCCTAGCGTGTAGCAGATGGACTCAGGACCAATGTGTATAGTGTACTCCTGACAGCAGTTGGAGACGGATCAGATTTCAATCTGACGTCAGCCCTAGTACATATACCCCTGCAGGAAGTGCAGCTCTTCCGTATTTTCCGTCTCCATAGCAGTTAGGGACTCTATGCACGCTCACACAGCGTTAGAGTAATTTTAACAAAGAAAACCAAAATAAGAAATCTTACCTCTACAGACGAGACCTGCTTTCCTACGGTGACACCCATTGGGTCCCTCCCCCAGTTGAGATTTTCCGGGATTTCCGCGATCCCTCGGAGGTAAGCCTCGGCCCGGCGGCCGACCCTCGGCGAGGACCTAGCCCCCGACATCGGATGAGGCTGAGAGGCAGTGGGTGCAATCTTGAACGTGGTATTTTCCATCTCTCCCCCCCCCCCCCCCCCCCCCCCCCCCCCCCGCAGCCGGAGACCACCCGGAACGAGACTGGGAAGCGCCGAGACAAGGTAAGGTAGAAATCTATTTAAAAGTCTCCAGTCTCCGAAGCTCGAGGAGCAACACAGGTCACCAGCCGGGACCAGTGCCACCGGGTTGATCTGCCCTAGCAGGGCTAGACCCCGGTCAGATCCAAGGGTCCTCCCACGTGGAGACCCTCTGAGGTGGTCGCCATATTGTCCGCATGGTCGCAGTTACCATTTTGCTCTGTTCGCCGCCCTGTCCTCCGTTTCGATCTGTGCGCACAGAGGCGAGCCGTGCGCACAAATACCTTGTGCACATAATGTCACATGCCCAAGTACCGGGCGCACAAGCCACGCGCTTACTGTGCCGGGCGCATAACTTCGACCTGTGCGCACATCTCCCTGAGCGCACACCAAACCTATGCGCACAACTTCGCACACAGGAGCGCACAACTCTATTTTACACGCACAAGCCATGACACCACCGGAAAATAAACTCAAAGCTCAGGGCCTTTGCCCAGCATGCCACATTAGAGCTGCACAGCATGAGGAGGCCACGGCCCTGTGTATACAGTGCGAAGAGGCCCTAGGGGATCCAACTCATGGCCCTCCTCAGCCGGTACCAGGCTCCAGCCTCTCGAGCAGTACACCGGACCTAGCATTGCACAGCGGGAGCCCCCCTCAAACGGGGTTCCCCAGGGACATGGCACCCCTTAGTCTATTCCCACCATCTATTTCCTGGATGGAATTCTTCAAAGGTCTGCATACCTTCGTCCACATGCAACCGGGGGCTCCACCAGAGAACCTCAACATGCTGGGCCCCACCTTCGGGGACACAGACACCTCAGATGAGGATTTAGAACCCCTGGAGGAAGGAGAACTCCCGGGGACAGAGCCCCACCGAACCATGAGACGCTTCTTCACCAAGGATGAGCTTGCAGACCTGGTTACACACAGCTTAAAAGAGATTGCTATCTCAGGCAGAAGTGCCTCAGGAAAACCTAAGACGAACCCACTATTAGAGGGACTCCGTCAGACCTCCCACCATTTTCCACTATTACAAGCTGTCCAGTAACTAATTGACCTGGAATGGAATGCCCCAGAAACTACATTCAAAGGGGGTCGGGCTCTGACAGCCATGTACCCTCTGGACCCAGCCGCCAAAGGTCTCCTGGCTTGTCCGAAAGTGGATGCCATGGTCTGCGCGGTCTTGGAGCGCACTACTATTCCGGTGGAGGGAGGAGCAGCACTCAAGGATGCTCAAGACAGACGTCTGGAATCTATCCTCAAACAGTCCTTTGACGTCTCCGCTATGTCTTTACAGATCGCGGCCTGCTGTGCCGTGGTGACACGCACCTGCTTAGCACAGACCAGGAACAACACTCCTGGGGAGGCCCTGGAAACAGCTGTATCATTCCTCGTGGACGCTGCTTCTGATCTGGTACGCACAGCAGCTAGAGGAGTGTCATCTGCCGTGGCAGCCAGAAGACAAATCTGGCTCCGAAACTGGTCAGCCAGCGCATCCTCCAAAACGAAACTCACAAGGATGCCTTTCAAGAGAACACTCCTGTTCGGAAGCGAACTAGAGAAACTAGCCAACAAATGGGGCGAGTCCCCACTGCCGCGGCTACTGGAGGACAGGAATAAGAGAAACCAGCGATCCTTCCCCCGAACCTCCAGGGGCAGAGGATCACAGTGCTTCAACCCATATAGAAGAACATATCAAGCGGCCCGCCCTGCAGGCCGGAGCCAGTCCTTTTGGAACAAGCACAACAAAAGGGGAGCCAGCTCGGGCTCCGGCCCCAGCTGCATTCTGCAATGAAAATCAGCCGACCCATCCAAAGGAAGAAGCCATAGGGGGCAGACTTGCCCTATTTTACCAAAGATGGGTCGAGATAACTTCGGACAAGTGGGTCCTATCCATCATTAGAGAGGGATATTACCTGGATTTCCACCACCTCCCTCCGGACAAGTTGGTGGAATCTCCCTGCCACGACCCTTCCAAGAGGATGGCAGTGGAAGCTACACTGACCAGATTGCTAGACTTAGAGGCTATAACACCGGTGCCTCCACAACAAATAAATACTGGACATTATTCCATCTATTTTATCGTCCCCAAGAAAGAAGGAACGTTCAGACCCATCCTGGACCTCAAGGCGGTCAACTGTCACCTGAAGATTCCTCGCTTCGCATGGAAACCCTATGCTCGGTAATAAGGGCGATACAACCGGGGGAGAGTTCCTTACATCCCTGTATCTGTCTGAAGCCTACCTACACATTCCGATCCATCAAGAGCATCAGCATTTTCTACGCTTCTCAATCCTGGACAGTCACTACCAGTTCCGGCATTACCTTTCGGGTTAGCCACTGCACCCCAGATGTTCACCAAGATCATAGTGGTAATGGCAGCAACGCTGAGGAAGGAAGGAATCCGTGTGCACCCTTATCTAGATGATTGGCTGATCAGAGCGAAATCCCCAGAGGAAAGCCACCAGGCAACCAACAGTCAAAACTCTACTGGAGAGCCTCGGGTGGGTGGTCAACACAAACAGCTGCCTGCAGCCTTCCCAATCTCTAGAATACTTGGGAGTCCAGTTAGACACAGACAAGGAGATCAAAACTGATGACCCAGTTACAAATCCTGTTGAGCGAACTTCGCCCCACAGCATGGGATTACCTACAAGTTCTCGGCCTCATGGCATCCACACTGGAAGTAGTGCCATGGGCACGAGCTCACATGAGACCGCCTACAACGCTCTCTACTATCACGATGGAATCCACTGTCCCAGAACTACACCGTACGGCTTCAGCTCCCGGACAGAGTTCAGGCCCAACTACGATGGTGGCTAACAAGAAGCCCATCTGAGCCAGGGAATGAGACTATCCTCACCAACCTGGATCCTACTCACCACGGATGCCAGCCTACAAGGATGGGGAGCACACTGCCAGGAGCTAACTGCCCATGGGCAATGGATCGAAAAAGTCAGGGTGGAACATCAATTGCCTAGAAGCCCAGGCAGTCAGACTAGCCTCAGACACAAAGCGGTCAGAGTAATGTTGGACAACGCCACAACAGTGGCCTACATCAACCGTCAGGGAGGAACCAGAAGCCAACAGGTGTCTCTGGAAATAGACCTCCTAAAGTCTTCGGAAGTGAATCTTCAAGAGATCTCGGCCGTCCACATTGCCGGGAAAGACAACGTCGCTGCGGACTACCTCAGCAGAGAAAGTCTAGATCCAGGAGAATGGAGGCTGTCGACCACAGCATTTCAACTGATAGTAAACAGTTGGAACACCAACCATGGACCTCCTGGCAAACCAGTCCAACGCCCAAGTACCCAGTTTCTTCAGCCGCAGGCGGGAACCCCAGTCCCAGGGAATCGATACCCTGGTACAGACCTGGCCACAGGAGACTGTTATACGCCTTCCCGCCGTGGCCCCTATTGGGCGCAGTCATCCACTAGATAGAACACCACAGGGGGCCAGTACTTCTAATGGCCCCGAACTGGCCAAGAAGACCGTGGTGCGAAGACTGGTGACAGGAAGCCCCCTGCCGCTACCTCCACACAGACCTGCTCAAACAGGGACCGATCCTCCACGAGGATCCAGCTCTATTCTCTCTTACGGTCTGGCCATTGAGAGGACTTGCCTAAGGAAGAGCGGATACTCGGGGGCAGTAATTGACACCCTACTCCGAGCACGCAAGTTCTCCACATCTCTAACATAAGGATTTGGAGAGTATTCGAAGCCTGGTGCGAGGGCCACGACATCATATCACACTCGATAAAAATTCCTGCGATTTTGGAATTCCTGCAGAACGGCCTACAGAAGGGATTGTCTCTCAACTCCATCAAGGTACAGGTGGCCGCATTGTCATGCTACGGAATCGAGAGCGGCAGCATAGTCTCACCCGGATGTCTCCCGCTTTCTAAAAGGAGTCAAGCAGATCCAACCACCCCTGAAATGGCCTGTGCCTCTTTGGAGTTTCAACCTGGTCCTAGATTTCCTAGCAGGAACCTCCTTCAGACCTCTCCGTGGCCTGTCTCTCCGACTATTAACACTGAAGACAGCCTTCCTGCTGGCAGTCTGTTCAGTTCGTCATATATCCGAGCTACAAGCACTGTCCTGCCGAGAGCCCGTTCCTCAGACTCACCCGGGAACCATCCAGTTATACACAGTTCTGTCGTTCCTCCCCAAAGTGGTGTCTCACTTCCATCTCAACCAAACCATCACCAGATGAGCATAAGAATTTGGAAGAGGCTCGAAGTCTACGCCATCTCAACGTCTGCAGGCTCCTAGTCCGATACCTGGCAAGGTCGGAATCCATACGAAAGACGGACCATCTATTCGTCCTTCACAGCGGGAAGAAGCAAGGGGAAGCGGCCTCGTGAGCAACCATAGCCCGCTGGATCAAAGAAGTCATCAAGGCAGCCTATGTAGAAGCAGGCAAGCCACTGCCTTTACAAGTCAAGGCCCATTCTACTAGAGCCCAGGCAGTGTCCTGGGTGGAAACCAAGATGCTGTCACCCGCCGAGATCTGCAGGGCGGCGACCTGGTCCTCCATCCACACCACCTCCTGGTTTTACTGCCTGGATGTTCAGGCTTGGGAGGACACAGCATTTGCAAGGGCAGTACTAAGTGGGTCACGGGCAGTCTCCCACCCGGTTCGGGAGTAGCTTTTATACATCCCATTTGTCCTGAGTCCATCTGCTACACGCTAGGAAATGGAGAAATTACTTGCCTGATTTCATTTTCCTTAGTGTAGACAGATGGATTCCGCATCCACCTCAGGAAGAAGGGTCTGAAATTCATCCTCTCCAGAGTATAAAACAAATATGGCCAGTGGACCATATCAAACACTTTTTCCACATCTGCGGAGAGTAGAACTGCGGGGGTATGTCCCTGTTGTACCCACCAGATAAGGTCAATAATCTTCAGGATATTGTCAGCCACCATCCTACCCGGAATAAAATCTGCCTGATCAGGATGTACTAATTTTGCCATGACTATTTAAATGATTGGTCAATATTTTGGCTAATATCTTCAAATCAATATTAAGGAGATGGGTTGATAAGACCCACATTCCAAAGTGTCACGGCCAGTTTTAGCCAGGATAGTAATCCTGGCTACATTGGATCCCAAAAACAATGATGTTCCTGAGCATAAGGAATTAAACAGAGCTAAGAGGGGAGGTCACTTCGTGTGTAAAGTTTTTATAAAATTGAGCAGTGAAACTATCCAAACCTGGGGCTTTATTAGATTTAAGGTCCTTGATCGCTTGTAGTACTTCAATCTTATTTCTTTTTCTAAAAAATGTTTTCCTCTTCTGATATACTAGGGATATTAACCTACTGTAAGTATGAGTCTATCCTTTCCTCCTGGATGCCTGCGTCCCTCTTATAACAAGTCACTGTAAAACTGCTGGAAGCATTGTTGAATTTCCTTGGGGGATGTCAAAGACCTATTTACATCATGAATCCTAGAAATTTGATTTTGGGCTACCTGCTTCAACCATTTAGCTAGGAGCCTACTGACCTTATTCCTCCATTCAAAGTGTTCCTGTTTTAAAAAATTCAACTGAAGGGAAATAGTGTCCAAATTTAAGGAGCAAAAGGAATTTCAAGCTTGTTGCAGCTTTAGGTAAATAGAATGGGAAGGATTGTGCTTATACATTGCTTTCCAGCAAGGCTATCTCTATCAATTTTGTTTTTTGAGCTAATTTCTCTTTTAGGAAAGTTGCCTGAGATATGAATCTACCTCTAAGCACAGCTTTTAGACATTCCCAATATAATGGAGGGTTTTGCATAGTGGCCCCATTAAATTTCTTGTATTCAGCAATAGCATCTTGTATTGTAGTACAAAAGGCCTCATCCTCCAATAGGGTATAGTTTAATTTCCAAAATCTCTTCCTGGAGTCTGTCATCTGTAATTCTATCCACACAAGGGTGTGACTTGTCCATGTTATCTGGCCTATATCCATCCTAGTAATCTTCTAAGAACTTTATCCACTAGGAAGAAATCTATCCGCGAATAGGCTCTATGAGGGTTGGAATAAAAGGTATAATTTCTATCATATGGATGTCTATGCCTCCATATGTCCAATAATTCCCATTTCTGGATAAAGGGCTTAAGGTGTTCCTCCCTGATTTTGCTCCCAGACCACCACCCATGGAGTTATCCAAGTGGGGTTGTACCATTAGATTAAAATCTGACGATCACAAAATGGCTCTCACCTTCTGCACTCAAAATGTTATCTAGGACATCTACAAAGGCGGGGTGCTCAACATTTGGGGCATAAATATTCAATAAGGAATAAATCTCCTTTCTCACTTCCATTTGCAATAATAAAAAATGCCCTCCAGGATCCTCTTGGATCTTTCGGACATGACACCAGAAATCTTTATGCAACAAAATTCACACCCCAGCATACTTAACTGATTTTGAGGCCGCTGCAAAACATTGTTGAGGAAATAATGGCCACTTCAATAGGCGCTCATAATGACGCTTTAAATGTGTTTCTTGCCCTGAGCCTCTGCCCAAAACAATTGCCATTTGCATGGGCTATTTAGGCCCCTATCATCTAATCCCATTACCACCCATGCCTTGTAAACTACTCATGTTCCATTTTTTACCCCCAAATATTATTGCTTCTAAGGAAGTGTTTGTGTATATTAAAGTATAATCGCAGACTAGCCTGTTAGAAATAACGATTATACAATGTAATTCCCTCCTCCCCCCGTACCCAAACATCGCTGCCATTCATCCATAGCAGATCTGCAGTCGCAGATGAAGGCGCATGCTCCCACTCTCCCCGAACCGGAATTGCCGAATAGGCCAATAAATTTACTTATCTGTGCAGAAATCAACCAAAATATAAATTATACAATATATATGTAACTACTGGAACTTGCCCATGAACTCAGCGTGAGATTCTCACATGCCATAAGAGAAAGGACTCCTCAGAAAGCAACAGGTTTTTCTTCACCCCTTTCCTGTGTCTTGCATTCTCAAGAGTCAGTTAAGTACATTGCATTTGCAATGTATCTACTTCAGCTGCTTGAGCATCTATTCTCATGTCTCAATCGTCAACTCATCTCCCGATCTCCAGCATTTCCTCGCACATATCCGCCATCATGGTAATCAGCTCTTTTTTTTATTAGCTTTCATGTCTTTCCTGAGCTCACTGAACCATTGCAGACATTCATCCCTGATGGGAAGTTCCGTTGGGCTCGCCTCAGCAGCACTGAAGTGGGGATCTTCCTCCTCTTTTGTAGAGATTAGGCTCGCTGCTTCTCTTTCCCCACCAGGTCCATCGTCAGTGTTCACATTTTTAGAATACTTACAGTATTTTTAGAATGCTTAGTCAGGGCCTTTTTTCTTCTGGGTCATCTTCAATCGTACAGCTACTGTGTGGAGATTGTTAATCAAGCCCAAAGTTGCTTATTAACTTGCGATTTCCCTGCTGATGGCTCGGGGATTTCAGGAGCTCTGATTCATGCGTCCATCTTGCTCCACGGTGCTCTTGGCAATTTCTATGGCTTTCAATTGCATAACTTGTTGAGTGATGGGTAATCCTTTTGCGCATGTCTGCGTCATAAAACGCAGCTTCATCAGCTTCTGGAAATCTTCCTTTCTTAGGCCCTGTAAAGCATTTGGTTGCTTTGCACGAGAATACGGAATTACGAACATTTGCTTCACTAATGTCAAAATGTCTACTCTCAGCTCAGTTTCCATGTTCTTCTGCATACACAATAACTTTTCGTTTCAATACGGCTTCGTTGTGCAATCGTTTTGCCAACATTTGATGTGAAATGAGGGATCAAAATGAAAGAAATTCAATTACCGGTACTCAACTTTTTATGTAAGTGGTTTCAAACAACCGAAATGTCCTACCGGTAGTTGTTGTTGAGCGAGCTTCACTATAATGAAATAATGGTAGCTCCACACTTGGAAAGCGTGCCACTTTATTCAACAATAGAGCAAAGTGGAGTAATAGTAAAGCTTGGAGGTGAAATTTCTGCGTAAAAACAAATGTGTGATGCCGTTTGCAAAGTGTGGGAAAATTCAGAAAAACTTGTGATTCTAAGATGCACCCTGTTTTTAGAGATGTTTATGTGGGCGGAAAAAAGGTGCCTCTTAGAATTGAAGAAATACGGTAAATATATATTTTTCTAGGAAGATTGTCAGTAAAGCTCTACTCTGATGCTGCTTAAGGCGGGGGACTGTTATCACTCGCTCCATTCCTGAAATTAATTTTAGGTGAAAAGAACTTGCAGCATTTTACTTTGAAATTTCCTGAGCTTAAGATTCCATATGGAATACTTTATTCTTGTAGCTTTTAGTTGATTTGGAGCCACCCTTGGGGCTCTGGTCCTTCAATAGCCAAGTGGGGTTTTTAACCTCCTTTCCTGCCCAGCCATTGCTGCCACAGGCCTTGGGTAAGAGTCAGGCTGTGGTGCCCTCAATTGGCTGGGAAATGTGTGCCCCATGCCTGACCTGTAAGTGCTGGTTGTATGATGGAGACCCTTCCAGAGGCTGTGAGAACTGCTTTCACAGCATCCTTAGCCAGCCGGAGTATGAGCTAGGCTCAGAAATCAAATCTTTTGTACTCTTTAAATCTGGTCATTGAAGTTGTCAAATGAAGAGGAACACTGTGTTTTCTTCTCATGTTTCAGACTAACAAAAAAACTGGTAAGCTCATGATAAATCTCTACACAGACAAAGAGACTGGCAAGCCAAAGGGAGAAGCAACAGTATCTTTTGATGATCCTCCATCAGCAAAAGCAGCTATTGACTGGTTTGATGGTAAGAGATATGTTTTGAGAGCAACTTCTGGATGTACTTTCACAATGGTACAGTTAATCTGAGCAGTCCTGCAGTATATTTCAACACAGTGAATGTTTGACTTGGTGGTCTGGAGATATAATGGAGCTATTGTGTGTATTTTTCAGCAATGTTTACTTATACATCATACAACTTTAATTTTGAAAGTAGTAAATAAAAAAATTACAAAAGAACAAGTGTCAAAAGCTGATAACTTTTTTAAATATTTCATTTCCTTTATTAAAACATAACCCATTTGTTCTATACCATGATTCAGCTTTTCTTTTCCACTTTTGGTAGAGAGAATAGAAAATATATGCTGAAGTACAATAAGGTGCAGTTCCAAAAAATGCTGTGCACTGATCTTTTTGGAACACACGCCCAACTGGATCTGAATGGGACATAGCCAGTATGACCCAGTAATCTGGTATGATCAATGATGTCACCTGACATGGTTCTGTGTATGACAGCTCAGGTGTATTGGGAATAAATAGATGCTTAACTTGGATTTAATTTAAGTGATCAAGATTACACATCACTTTTGAAATTTGCCATAGTACATGGTCATTTAAGGGCATCCTCATTTTAGTTTAATTGCAGTCTACACCCATGTTGATCTGAGACAGACTAATGGTAAATAGACCCCTAATGTAAATGTACAGACACTTCTAAGGCCTGACCTTTCCTCTTCAAAATATGGGTTACTTTTAATTTGTTCTGTTTCCCCTGTACTTATGACAGGAAAGTACCTTGTCAAAAATGTGAAATGAATCTTCCTTTCTGTCACTGTTGACTTGTCCTTTAATTGTACTGGAGCTTAATTTTAATTTTTCAGGAAAGGAATTCCTTGGTAATGTAATTAAAGTTTCATTTGCAACAAGGAGACCCGAGTTCATGCGAGGAGGAGGAAGTGGTGGTGGCGGCGGCGGGGGACGACGGGGTGGAGGTACAGATTTTTTCCAAAAATTGAATTTTTGCCTATTTATGAAAAAGCTCAACTTCTAAATGGATTTTCCCTTTCAATATTCATACTGTGCACAAGAAAATTCAAAGGGTACAGTTTTGTTTAATACATTTGTAATATTAGCAAACAGAGCCCTTAAACATATTCTGAGCTGGTAGATCTTTCAGAGAAGAGGGAATAGGTTGACACTCTCTCTCAGAACTGATCTAGGTGTGTCCATCCTTTTCCTTATCTTGACTGGAGCAAGGGATATATGGAACAACTTAAGTGTAGTTGGGCTATAAAAGATGATTACCATGATTGGTGTGGTTAAACTTGGGAAAGGGAGAGCAGAAGTTTTTATAAAACTTTTTTATATGCTACAAGTGCTTTATCCTTCTATTAGCAGTTTAGAAGATTGCCGAGTCCAAGAAGCATTGAAGCTGCTGCTCCTGCATAGTATTTTCTATACATAATTCATGTCAAGTCTACAGCCCAAGCTGTTTTCTTATGTGCATTTCAATCTTTTTGCAGTTTAATTTTGGCTTTTTAAATGTGGATTTGTAGCATGCCTCTTATAAATGTTCAAGGTAGCTTACAGCATTTTTTCCACATTGGGGTACCACAAATCCCTTTCCCAAGTGGGTACCCAAGGCAATTGGGGGAAATAGTGATTCACCCAAGGTTAAAGTGTCTGTGGGAAGTGAGATTTGAATCCTGGTTTTCCTGGATTTTGACTAACTACAGTAACATTTCCATTTATTGGAAAGGATGCTGAAAACAAATTGCTAACTCCCATGAATTAACATTTCTTTTACATATAAAAGTTGATCTTTAAGTATTTCTGCCAGTTTAACCCTAATTTGCTGCACTACCTGCAAACTTCTGTATTTTGAATAATTATTGGTAAAGTGTTTTTAGTAATGAAGGGGGGCATGCACTCCATGGCAACTATTTTTATGTGATACTGTCCTCAAATAGAGATACTCTTACCTAGTCCCCGCTGTCCTAAAGTGAACGTGCAACACTTAATGTAAATTCTAGAAGATGATAAAAATGCAGCAGCAGTTAGCTGATGGAAGGAATACTTAGTATAGAATTGCTGACAAACATTTAAACATGTGATATGGGTTCTCCAGATTTAAAAATTAAACTTGATCTTAACTGATTTGTATGTAAAATCCATAGTTCGTTGGATTTCTGAAATACTGTGACTTAAGCAGAGCTTGTGTTCATAGCCAATTTTGAGGCCAGCCTAGGAACACTGGCAATATGACACAAACTGAAAATGTAAGTTCAAAAGGGGGTGTTAGGATATGGCCTTTCCATTCCCTATTAGAGAGAAAAAAAAAGCATAACTATGCTGCATACTGCCATACAGATGACCTGGATTCAATCAGAGCAGTGGCCTATGAACCAGGAGACCAGGGTTCGAGTCCTGCTGTTGCTCCTTGTGACCTTGGGCAAGTCACTTTACCCTCAATTGCCTCAGGTACAAAAAATTTAGACTGTAAGCCCTCTGGGGATAGAGAAATACCTACAGTACCTGAATGTAAACCGATGTGATATCCCGATTGAGATCGAATGTTGGTATATAATAATAATAAATAAATAAATTCTTAGGTCAGGTTTCTCATTCCTGACATAGGCTGAGAATGATGTGGTGGCAACACTTACAGCTTTGGGGGAGGGAGGCAGGAAATGGGATCTGTCATCCTACAACTGCGGTTCCTAGTGGCCAGATATTTTTTTGCCTATTAAAGAGTTCAGAATGAGTTCCAGTTTGTGGCCCTTTGCTGAGGACTATTGGTGTAGTGACTGGGCTAAATAAGTTGGCAGGGGATATAACTAGGCAAAAAAAATCCCAGTATAGTTGTGAATGAAGGCTTATGACACCAGATCCCAACCCAGTTGAGCTGGAAGCAGAAGGTGCAATATGTATTGTATACAGGAACATCGGTATAGAAAAATTAAAAATAAATAAAGGAACAGGGGAAACTGCCAGGTCACAAAAAAGTTTCCTCCCTTTTTTTTTTTCCCCCTTGCTAAAAAAAAAACTCCAACACTCCTCTAGGAAGTTATCCTATTTTGTCATTCCCACTTTTATGAATTTTAAATTGGAGTATGGCCGAGGCTTCTGAGAACGGGAAGCAGGTATCACCCCTACACGTTAAAGGCAGGAATACAGCATGCACAGCTGAAGAGTAATGTTAGAGTTGGGTATGGCCACATTTTATTACAAAAGTATAAAATTAATACTGACAAAAATGAATTGGAATAAGACCAAAATATTCAATCGAGCCACCTGAATTGATATTTTGATAAATCTAGCTATTGCTACCATTTTAAGGTTTAAAAACAATGTATGTCGTAAGCAGAGAGACTCTCAACAGACTGCGCTATTACGTGACATAACCTTGTTAACACAAGCACACTCCAGACATCCCGCCCGTGACACTCTCGCACAGCTCCAGGCCAAGCGCACTGCACTACATATGCTGGACGCAGAACAGGTTGCTCATGCCATGCTAAGGGTTAAACAACGTTATTTTGAAGGACATAATAAGGCAGGGAGACATTTAGCGTGCTTATTAAAGCAGCGTACCTATTTGACAACTATAGCTAAGGTGCGGGACAGACAGGGTACGATTTTAACTGCGACTCGGGATATCCGACAATGCTTCACTAAATTTTATACACAGTTATATGCCGCGGATCAGTCCATCACCGCAGCGCAGGTGGATTGTTATTTAGACTCTGTGCCGCTCTCCTCACTCACTAAGTCGCAACAAAGTTATTTAGATGCGCCCATACATGCTATGAGGTACAGGAGGCTATCAAGGACCTTAAAGCTGGCAAATCGCCGGGACTGGATGGCTTCTCCAGAGGTTACTATAAAACGTTTAGCACCCATTTAGTCGATCCCCTGACTGAGTTTTTTAATGGCCTGCGGGATGGTGCATCTCTACCTTTACATTCTAATGTGGCGGGCATAACTGTCTTGCCGAAACCAGGGAAGGACCCCACCCAATGCGGGTCGTACCGTCCCATATCCCTGATAAACGTTGATTTAAAAATCCTGGCTAAAGTGTTGGCGGCTAGACTTAATTCCTTCCTCCCTCTCTTAGTTCACAGTGGCCAGGTCGGCTTCATCCCACACAGGATGGCAGCTGACAATGTCCGTAAGGTCACGGATGCGTTATGGTGGGCCAACACGACTAAGGTCCCCCTGGTACTAATGGCCATTGATGTGGAGAAGGCCTTTGATTTAGTGCACTGGGACTTTCTGTTTGCCACATTGGAGAAAATGTCCTTCGGCCCACATTTCCTGCGGTGGATCCAGTGCTTATATCAGGATCCCAGTGCACGAATCAAGGTCAATGGGCGATATGGGGACCTTTTCTCAGTTAGACGAGGGACGCGGCAGGGATGCCCCTTGTCGCCATTGTTGCTTGCCCTGTTTTTGGAACCTTTGGCAACCCGGATACGTGGGTCCGATTTTATATTTGGTGTACCTATGGAGCCCTTCCCCATGAAGATATCGCTCTTTGCCGACGATATCCTCTTAACACTCACTCGTCCCCTGACCTCTATCCGGGGGGTCACGGAGGAATTGCTGGAGTTTAGTGCGGTGTCAGGCTTCAAGGTAAATATGGATAAGACAGAGATTCTAAATGTCACTGCCTCAGCTGAGGTCATGGGAGAATTGGCCACACATTACTCCTTCAAAATTGCCGCTAAGGTGTTGAAATATTTGGGAGTGCACATTGGGGCTGATCTTAGCGAGTTATTTCGCCTCAATTATTTACCACTGTTGAAAAATATTAAACATGATCTCCATGTCTGGGATAGAGGACAATATTCATGGCTGGGCAGGGTAGCCATTGTCAAAATGAATGTCATCCCTCGTTTTTTATATTTCTTTCATACCATTCCCATTTTCATCTCTACGGCGATACTTCGCTCCTGGCAGAAGATTCTTTTCGACTTCATCTGGCGCAGGCGTCCGCCGAGGGTGTCCCAGCGTCTACTGTTTCAACCGCGCGACCATGGAGGACTGGGTGTTCCGAATTTAACCTGGCTGTATGTGGCCGCTCAATTGAAAGCCATCCCTGACGCCCACGGGCGTAAATCTCTAAAACAATGGGCCATTTTTGAGGAACGGATTTTGGGTGGCATGCCACTGACAGAATTAATCTGGCAACCGCGACATACTTGGATAACGACGGGGTCGCAGACGATGGCCCTGGATACTATGCTGCGTATTTGGGATAACTGGAAGGTGAAACTAGTTGGCGACCGTAGTTATTATCACTCAACTGGCCTTTATCACCACTCGCACTTTCCAGCGGGCCGTCAACATGGCATATTCCGGACATGGAGGTTAAAGGGGATCAGCCGCATTGAACATCTACTCAAGGGTGAGACCTTAATGTCTTGGAGGGAGTTACAGACTTTATAAATTGCCTTCCACAGACTTCTTAGCGGGGAGTCAAATCCTGCACTTTCTCCATTCGCCTTGCGTCTTGGACTCCCTAAAACGTGGAAAGTCCTCTTTTGAAAATCTTTGTGTGGCGGCAGATAAAACCCGGGGGATGATATCTAAAATTTACAATCTCTTGGCTACCACTGATGAAGGGCCTTTTCCACATATGGACAACTGGGAGAAAGATTTGGAATTGCCCCTCACTCGAAAAGACTGGTTACATATCTACCGGCAGGCACGCCAGTGCTCTGTGTCAGCAGCCTACCAGGAAAATTGTTATAAAATGATAACCCGTTGGTATCTTACACCTCAAACCTTACAGCGCAGCTACCCGCACCTGGATGCCCACTGTTGGAGAGGGTGTGGACAATTGGGGACATTCTATCATGTTTGGGTTTGTCCAAAAGTTCAGCAATTATGGTCTGAGGTAGCGCACTGGCTGGAGAATTTAATAGGTGCTTCAGGTGTTTTGAAGGCCAGCTTTATGCTTCTTCATCACCCACCCCTCACTCTAGGAAAGACACAGATACTTCTGTCATCAAATCTTTATTGCAACCCGTCTGACAATAGCCAGCTTATGGAAACAATCTGGAGTGCCCTCGTTGAAAATGGTCCAGCACAAAGTACACCTTGCGTGTAAGATGGCTGCGATAACAGCGGAACTTCATGCGGACACCACCAAATTTCAAGCAGTCTGGTTACCTTACTTGGAATGGGAAAAACATCAAGCCACGTTGACTAATGCTTAGAGTTATATACCTTGTACACAATGTTTAGGTACCTTTGCCTGCCCGGACATGCAGGTTTGTTTCCTCACTTACAGGCCTATCCTGTAAAGTGCGGCCGCGTTTACCCTGCTCCTAAGCCGCTTTTAACTCGCGTTCCGGCCGCGTTAGCCCTTCCTGCGATCCCGAATCCCCTTTAACCTACTCCTACCGCGTCCTAAATTCCCCGGGCAACCCCTTCCGCCCGCGGCATGTATATTGCATGCAAACGAGCGAATTAGCTCGATATTGCATGCAAACAAGCCAATTAGCTATTCCCTAGCATCCCGTAACCCGCACCCCGACTATCGCTATCTTTCCCTGCCGTTTTGTCGCGCGATTAACCTGCAAACTTACCGCCTACCCTGACCCAGGCGGTAGAGGCATGGGTAATGGTAGGTGGAAAGCTTTCCCCCAGCCCCCGCTCACCTGCCCCGGCCGCGATCATGGGTGCCGGTCTCTGTGGCAGCCCCAGTCCTCTCCCCTGCTCCCGAAGCCAAAAAAAAAAAAAGCGAAAAAAACGTTGCAGCCCCCCTCCGATGTCCGGACTGGGGCTGCCACGGAGACTGCAACGGCAAAGCGACTTTTCGGGTTTTTTTTGCTTCGCCGCTGTCAGTGTCTCCCCCTCCTCCCGGAGCAAGGCTGCCTTTCGCGCCCTGCTCCGAGAGGAGGGGGGACACTGACAGCGGCGAAGCAAAAAAAAAACCGAAAAGTCGCTTCGCCGCTGTCAGTGTCTCCCCCTCCTCCTGGAGCAAGGCTGCTTTTTGCACCCTACTCCGAGAGGAGGGGGGACACTGACAGCGGGGAAGCAAAAAAAACCAAAAGCAAAGAAGTAAGTCTCTTCGCCGCTTCCCTCCTCCCGGAGCAAGGCTGCTTTTCGTGCCCTGCTCTGGGAGGAGGGAAGAGTGAAGCGGCGAAGCGACTTACTTTTTGCTTTTGGTTTTTTCGCTTCCTGGTATCTGTCATTTCAAATGACATTTGAAATGACAGATACCAGCGTGGCGTGAAGCCTTAGGCCCGCGCACCCAGGATACTGTATAGGCGCTCTATCCAGTAAAATGGGTTGCGCGGGCCTAACGCTTCACGGGCATTTATTAGCCGCGGCATGCATTTGCATGCAATTAGAGTTCAGGATCGAGCGGTAGGTGAGCTGCACTGTGCGGGCGGTAACCGCGGGTGCCGCAGGCACTAACGCAGCTCTTCCTACCGCTCGGTACTGGATAGGCCTGTTAGGTTGGTCGAAAATTCTTATTTTAACACTATTGTTAGGCCCCTGATTTTTTTTTATTTTTTTTTTTTTTTGGCTGCTGAGCACATGGATATGGGGAGGGGGGGTACTTGTGATACGGGAATTTTGTCACACATGTAGTACTGATGCTAAATGTTGCATTGTTTATCTTGTTCCCTGTTGGACAAATTAATAAAAATTATAAGTAAAAAAAAAACAAACAATGTATGTAACGTGTACTGATCTAAGACATGTCCCTAAAGTAATGACTGCATTCCTTGTTCTGACTATGCTGATCTCTTGTAATTGTTCCTACAGGTTACAGGGGAGGTGGTGGTGGCTATGGTGGTCGAGGGGGATATCAAGGTGGTGGAGCACCAAAGAATGGGGACTGGGTTTGCCCTAACCCGTAAGCCAAAATCTTTATTTTTCACCATGAAATGTGTTCTGTACTTCTGACTGCAGATGGAAAAATAATTGAGGCTCTTTAATGTGGCACAGGAGAAAATGCAGCTTAACATATTTAAAAAGTGGGTATTTGTGGCCTTTGGGACTGTGCTGCTTGTTGTAGATATGAAGTCATGTAGCTCTGACTTAAACACTCATTCCATCCTGGCAGAAAAATAATAGAAAAAAAAGATGAGAGTTTAGTGTTAGCTGGCAACAACATTGTTGTCAATTTAAGTTTTATTGACATTTTTCCAGTAAGTAGCACATTTATTGCTTTGTTTTGTACACATCAGATATGCTTTACATAGATTCGTGTAGCATTGTTTATGAATCTTAATGGTTGTCGTCTCATTGTTGTTTTCAAAAAAGACCTAATAGAGGTATTTGTAGACAAATCTAAAATAGCTAAATTTTATATTAATGGTGGATTTTGAACAAGTGATAACAAACCTAAATAGCTCAAGATTCCCAAATTTAATTCCTTCATATAAAGACTTAGGATGATGTCCATTTCCTAGGTTTTATGCAGTATAATTTCTAACTGGCTGACAAAATAAAGATGATTAGATATGGCAGCACATTCAAAATGGTCCTGCATAGTATCTTCAGATTGATCCTGTGTGCTTACATATTTATATTTTCTTAAATTGGTAGTTTATGCTTTAGATATTCTATAATTGCAAACTATACAGGAGTTTTAAGCCTGGACCGTAGAAACTTCAGAATCTGGATTCTGTGAATTCCTAGCGCTTAGCCCAGATGCAAGTGTTTAATTCATTTCTAATTAAATATTAGTAATTTAATATTAGTAACTTTCTCTAGCATTCCTCCCATGATATTTTGGTTTTAAGGCAGTTTCCATTTATTTTGGCTGTAAATTCCTAAAGTGTATCAGAGTAGGTAGGCATGCTATAACTGCTCTGCTCATGTTTATTTTTGGAGCATTAATGCATAGGCCTAAGACAATAAATTTTGTGAACACCTGATGCATAGCAAAGAGACTTTTTAAATTTTAAAATTATGCCACAATGGCTTCTGTAAGTCTTTTATAATGGGTGCAATGTGCTCTTCCTGTGGCAAGATTGTTTGCATTACTGTTGATGATTTTTACTAGTCAAACAAGTTGTCAGGGTTTCTCTTTTGCTTGCCGAAAATCTGACTATTTTTTTAAAATCCTGTAAATTTTAACTTTTGGAGAAATCTATAAATTACATAATTTATCACATGCTGTGAAACCTTAATATGGTCTCACATTTGGTTTTTATAATTCTCATTTTAAAACTATTGCAGACATATATCTCTGAATGCAGGATTGCTGGTACCTTTTATATGACTGAAAACTTACTGAATACAATTTTCCCTTATAGATCATGTGGAAATATGAATTTTGCACGAAGAAATTCCTGCAATCAGTGTAATGAGCCCAGACCAGAAGATGCACAGTCAGGTGGGAAAATAATGGTTGTGTGACTGTTCCTGTATGACAAACAGTTCAGGATCTTGAGCTTAATCTGGTATTTCTAACTTTCTTTTATGCATTGCAGACCGTGGCAGAGGAGGATATGGCGGCGACAGAGGTTTTAGAGGCCGTGGTGGTAGAGGTGGAGACAGAGGTGGTGGATATGGGGGCAAAATGGGAGGAAGGTAAGGATCATTTCTGAACAGATCTGTTAAGTCTTCATTGCTGAGCTGTTTGTGCCCTCAGGTGATTCATGTGACAAATACTGAAGGCCTATATCACAAAGTAAAAACTCTTTCAGAGGCGTGGAATATTTATTTATTTATTTATTTATAACTTTTATATACCGGCATTCGTAAAAAACATCATGTCGGTTTACATTTAACTGAGAGGAAATTACAATGATAGGTGGAGGAAAGATAGTTAAAAGGTAAGTTAACTTTACTGTGGAGTCAACGTGCGTCACAGTTAAAACGAGATTACATATAATAAACCATATTAGACAAAATTAATTATGTACAAGGGGGAGATAGTGCGAGGGATAGGGGGTGGGGGGTGAAGCGCAAGGGGAGGTGGAGGAGGAGGGGATGAGGGAAGCGATAGGCGGCAGAGGAGTGCAAGGGGGAATACAGCTTGCCGGGGCAGTGAAATGTAGGGCATTTTGTAACAAAGGTTTACAATCTGGTGCACCACATTTCACAGATGGAGGTGGAAGACAGGCCCATCTGAAATATTCTGGCACAGAAGCAAGAAGGCCCAGTTCAAAGGCAGTTAAAATGATGCAGGAGAACCTATAAAGATCAGATCCAGGTAGTCTGCTAGAAGGATCAGTAGAAAAGTTCTTGATCCTGCATTCCTCTTGCCAGAGCCACGTGGCCTAGGTATTCTGGGAAGAAGCTCTTATAGTGGAGAATCCAGATTACAAATATCAGGAAATAGATATGAGGGAGGTGACGTTTTCCAAGAGTTGCATAAAGCTGAATATGAATTATGGTTTTCTTTGTAATTTAAAAAAAAAAACAAAAACCTGTTTCTTGTAGGAGTGACTTCAGAAGTGATCAGCGCAATAGACCATATTGAAGACCACTGGGAACATCGACATTTTTGATGCATTTTGATCCATGAAATTGCAAGTTTCACCTGCTGCTTTTACTTGTGGTCTCCTCTTGGGTAGTGGAATTATGTGAGGATTTTTTTTGTTTTCTGGTGGGAGGGTGGAAACATTGAGGGGGTGGATTGTTTGTTTTTATTTCTCTTCAAAAGTTACATAATTTCATTTTAATTTCTAACATTTCCTCCGCTCAAAAGGCTATAAAAAGCAACAGAACTGGAACTACAAGTACCGCCAAATTCTACAAATGTTTTCTAATAGAACAATAAAGCCTGATTGTTTTTATTTGTGAAAACATGTCTGTCTCACTCTGCTTTTTGACTATGCTCTCTCGTGGATTTGTATAGTAGACAGTCTTTAGAGAGGTAGCTGTATTAATCTGGTGTAACAAAATATACTGAGGTGAATGGCATCTTATAGACTAACCAGTTTGGTCTTCGAAAGCTCACATCTCAGAGTCCACTTTGTCAGATGTGTGGTAGACATTCAAATTCAGCAAATTTGCTCAGTCAAAATGATCACAAATCCCATCTTCTAGTAATTCAGTCAGTGTATAAGTATACTTTGCTTGATTTGATTCTAGGATACCATACCAATGATTAGTCCCATAAAGTCAGCTTTTAACTTTGGTTATATAAGTAACTGTTATGAAAAAAGGCAGAGTTAAATGCCTCTGAGCCAGAGGCTGGCACTGAGGGAAACAATGTCAAAACTTTGGGCAAACATTGGAAAAATGTGCATTCTCCTGACTCTTTGGTATGACCCTTATCTTGAAGGGAATGCAATAAAATATCCTAAAAGGAATACAGTGTTTAGTGGGAAAAAAGCTTGAGCTTCTGTTTTCACTATATAATATCAATATAAACCTAGAATTTAGTGATGGATAAGAACTATTAGGCCTACCTAGTCAACCCATTTTCATTCCTGGTACAATAATGGATCCCAGTTCTCTGGCATGCCCCTCATTTCTCACTCTATATCATATAATTAATAACACTTAGATTTGTGGCTCGAATGCCTGACTGTGTACTTGTTTCATTAAATTTTCATATCAAACTCTTGACCACCCCAAGCTTTTAGATCACTCCTAGGCAGTACTACAACTATCCAATTTATACCACAAACACCCAGTACATGATCAGTAGCTTATAGTTCAACTTGTATGCTCTAAATTGAAAATGAACCTTGGATCCAGCTTGTTGAACACCCCTTTCATCATGAACATTCGCCTTCCACAAGGGTAAGGAGAAACTCTACATATATTGGTTTGATTAATGTATTTGTTACAGTAAATGTTATCCCCTTCTTATCCTCTTCAGTCAGGGCTGGTGCAAATAATTTTTCCACCTTAGATGACAGTGCCTCCCTTCTCCCCAGCTATCCACCACTGTGTACCTCTCATGTCACTACCTTTCAAGTACCTGCCACTACACCCATACCTCTTCCAAAGCATTGCGGTGATAACAGGAGCAGCACTGCTGCTTGTGTAGAAGCTCAACAGGTCACCTTGTTGCAGATTGTTTCTATTCAGACTTGCCTTTTTGCCCTGACAAAAAATGTTTTGATTGTGAAATGCCCTTTGGGTTTACACACTATGTAATGGCAAATTTATGATTCATTAAAGTATGGGATAAACTGCATTATCCCAGGACAAGCAGGATGCTAGTCCTCACATATGGGTGACATCAGTAATCAGTTTCTAGAAACTTTTGACTGGCACTGTGTGCCCACTGAGCATGCTCAGCATGCCATGATATTCCTGGCCACAGGGGTCTCCCTTCAGTCTTCTTTTTTCCACGGAGCCATTAGCCTCGCGGGTATTAGGAGTCCTCTGAGGTAAAATTTACCTCATAAAAAAGTTTGAAAAAAACTTAGGAAAAACATTAAAACCGCAGGGAATCTCCCGTGTTAACATCGCGGTAAGTTTTTCTATCACCTTTTTGCCGGTTCTGTACTGTTTTTTGCCTTCAAGTCGTCGACGACTGTCCGACTTAATTATGGCCTCAGGTTTCAAAAAATGCCTGATCTGTTGCCGGAATATGTCCATCACAGACCCGCACTTAGAATGTGTGTTGTGGCTGGGAGAAAAGCACGACGTGTTAACTTGTGTAAAATGTGCTGAAATGACGCCGAAAGGGAGAAAACTCCGGATGGAGAAAATGGAACACTTGTTCCAATTACAATTGATGCCTTCGTCAACATCCACCCAATCGTCTCCAGCTGGAGTGATCCGCAAGGTCATGTTAAAGTGAACACCCGATGAGGCAGGGGATAGGGCATCGCCAACCCCATCTACATCGTCGTTCAGGTCTGTATCGATCATTGAAAAGACCGCCGAAAGTAAGCAGAAACATCTGCATCGGAGGCCGCACGACCCGGACATCAACCCGATACCCGGTGATCCATCGAGGGTTCCTGGGTCCCAATCTAAGAAACCTCGCAGGACCGAAACATCACCGATGCCTTCTAAACCACGGCGATCCCCACCGCCATCTGTGCTGGGAACCGTACTTCCTCAGGGCCCTGGGGAAGTACCGGAATCGCCCTCACTGCCTCCCCCCATAGCTGCTCTGGTCTCACTAGCTATGCGGGCGGAACTGGACGAATATATTCACCAGGCAGTAAAGGATGCACTCCTAGCTGCAGTGCCACCTCAGCCATCAAGGCCACTGCCAAAACCATCGACACCACCGATGCAGTCGACTCAGGTTCCCATGAACCTGCTGATACCGCCATCACCGATGCCGGTACCTATATCTTTGCCGATTACCATAGATTCCATCAATGCCAGAACCCATAACCTTGCCCATACCACGGTCTAATCCAATAGCGTCATCGCCATCTATGCCAATACCAGATTTGTCTCTTTGCACCGATTTTGGCCAAACTAGACACTATCGGTGCCATTCCAATAATATCTCCAGAACCAACAATGCCACCACCCACTGAAGAGAATATCCCGAAGGACCTTCCACCTTCAGAGCCAATTCCCGGTCCATCAGGGGTTCCATGCCCTCATCCACCAATATCACCATTGCTTCCATCTAAGCTGCTGGAACACCCATCCAGGCCAAAGGAGTACACACCTTCTACTCCACTTCATCCTCATACACCAGACACTTGGCAAGATACAGATACAGACACATCCTCAGAGGAGAAGTCCTCTCTGAACCATCACCTCCAGAAGAGAGAAGACGTTCTCCTCCGGAGGACCTTTCATTCTCCAACTTTGTCAGAGATGGCAGACACCATCCCTTTCCAATCACACACTGAGGATGATTCCAGACACAAGACACTAGAAGTACTACAATTTGTGGACCCACCCGAGGAGGTTTTGGCAGTTCCAGTCCATGAAGTCCTGGTAAAGTTATTGCACAGATTATGGGATCATCCCTGCTCCATACCCCCGGTCAACAAGAGTGTGGACGCAACATACTTGGTCCAACACATCCCAGGGTTTCAAAAAACTCAATTACCTCACCATTCAGTGGTAGTTGAGTCAGCACAGAAAAAGTCGAAAAGAGTAAAAACTCATTCTTCAACCCCACCAGGCAAAGATAATAGGCTCCTAGACAACCTTGGTAGGAAAATGTTTCAAGATTCTATGTTGGTATCCAGGATTGCTGCCTACAAATTATGACTCAATACCAGCGTAACTTATGGAAAGATCCAGGAACTCTGAGGATCTCCCACAGCAACTTCAGGAATCCTTCTCAACTATTATTCATAAAGGCCTTGAAGCAGGCAAACATGAGGTTCGTGCAGCGTACGACTCATTTGAAACTGCATCCAGGATGTCGACAACTGGGATCAATGCTAGACGATGGGCCTGGCTTAAGGCGTCTGACGTAAGGCCCAAAATACAAGACAAACTAGCAGATCTCCCTTGTGTAGGGGAGAACTTATTTGGTGGTAAAGTTAAGGAAGCAGTTTCTCTGAAGGAACATTCCGAAACTCTAAAACAATTGTCAGCTATACCTCAAGAGGCTCAATCATCAGAGAGACTTCCACGGAAGGAATCTAAGCGTCCTTATTACAGGCTGCGAAGATGATATCCTCCTCCTACATGCTCACAACCTAGACAATCCAGGTCAACCAGACCTCAACCCCCTCCACAGACAGCGTCCACGTCAGGGTTTTGAAGTGTTTCCAGGGAACAGCAGCCACTCTCCCAATCCGGCACAACACATACCAGTGGGTGGTCAGATCACATTCTTCCATCACAATTGGGAATTCATAACCACAGACCAGTGAGTACTTTCCATCACATCTCAGGGATACCACTTGGATTTTCTTACCATACCAAACGACACTCCTCCCACTTCGTTTTGGACAATAAAAGACCAATCCACAATTCTACAAACAGAATTATCCACCCTTCTGAGAGCCAGGGCCGTGGAACCAGTTCCCCGACCTCAGCAGGGCAGAGGATTCTACTCCCGCTATTTCCTTATTCCAAAGAAAACCAGAGGCCTACGTCCAATCCTAGACCTCAGAAATCTCAACAAATTACTGAGAAGAAAAATTCAGGATGGGTTTCTCTAGGCACCATGCTACCACTGCTTCAAAAGGGAGATTGGCTCTGTTCTCTGCATCTTCAAGATGCTTACGCTCACATTCCCATATTCCCGCCTCATCGCAAGTATCTACGATTCCTCGTGGGTACTCAACATTACCAATACAGGGTACTACCATTCGGCCTTGCCTCAGCACCTTGAGTATTCACAAAGTGTCTAGCAGTGGCAGCGGCTCATCTACACAAGCAAGGTGTGCACGTGTTTCCCTATCTAGACGATTGGCTCATCAGGAGTCAAACACAGCAAGGAGCTCTCAATTCTCTCCAGCTCACAATAAATCTTCTCCATTCCTTGGGATTCCTCATCAACTACCAAAAATCCCACCTCACACCATCTCACAGGTTACAGTTCATCGGAGCAGAGTTAAACACCATAACAGCAAAAGCCTTCCTACCAAGGGACCATGCACAGACACTAGCCTCGTTATCCGGCTCTCTTCGAGCATGCACACAAATAACAGCGCAACAATGTCTCACCCTCTTGGGTCACATGGCCTCCACAGTCCACATCACTCCTATGGCCAAATTAGCTATGAGACTCACTCAATGGATGCTCAAACGTCAATGGATACAAGCCATTCAGCCAATGTCTTTTCCTATCCAAGTAACTCAAGAACTACACTCCTCACTTCTCTGGTGGAAAAATATGGACAACTTGCTCAAGGGCCTACCTTTTCAACAATCAATCGTGCAAGTAACATTGACTACAGATGCATCCACCTCAGGCTAGGGGAGCACACATTGGCCATCTGCAGACTCGAGGTACTTGGACAAAACTCGAAGCAACTTTTCAGATAAACTTCCTAGAGCTTCGAGCTATACGTTATGCGCTACATGCGTTCAGACTGCCTTTCACACAAGACTGTCCTCATACAAACAGACAACACAGTTGCCATGTGGTACATCAACAGACAAGGAGGTATGGGCTTGTATCTCCTATGTCAGGAAGCGGCACAGATTTGGGACTGGGCCTTAACACACTCCAGGCCACTTATCTGGCAGGCATTCAAAATGTGATAGCAGATCCACTCAGCCGTCAATTCCAACCATATGAATGGTCCCTGGATCCCTCAGTAGCGACCAGGATATTTCAACGTTGGGGACAACCAACAATAGACCTCTTTGCGTCACACCTGAATCACAAAGTGGACAAATTCTGCACTCTACACAAACAGAGAAATCAACCAGCCAAGGACGTCTTCGCTTGCCCTTGGAACTCAGGCCTACTATATGCGAATCCTCAGATACCGCTCATAACCAAAACTCTAGTGAAGCTACAACAGGACAAGGGGTCCATGATCCTCATAGCCCCATATTGGCCTCAATAAGTATGGTTTCCCACACTTCTAGACCTCTTGATCAGGGATCCCATTCGCCTGGGAGTAGCTCCCACTCTCATAACTCAGGATCAGGGTCGGTTGCACCACCCCAACCTTCAATCCCTATCCCTGACAGCATGGATGTTGAAAGCTTGATTTTACAACCACTCAATCTTTCCACCAAATATCTCAAGTGCTTTTAGCTTCACGTAAACCTTCAACACGTAAGAACTATTCTTCCAAATGGAAAAGGTTTACCTTCTGGTGCAGGCAAAAAAGTATTGATCCTTTCTCCTGCTCCATAACTTCTCTACTAGAATACTTATACCATCTTTCAGACTCTGGCCTACAGACTTCATCCATAAGAATTCACTTAAGTGCAATCTCAGCTTACCATAATAAGATGGGAGATGCACCAATTTCCACGCAAACTCTCATCAGATTTATGAGAGGTTTAACGCACATAAAACCACCAATTCGGCCACCAGTCACAGAATGGGACCTAAACCTGGTTTTAACAAGACTCATGCGTTCTCCTTTTGAACCCATAGATTCCTGTGATCTCAAATTTCTCACATGGAAAACTATCTTTCTCATAGCCATTACATCGGCTAGAAGGGTTAGTGAGTTGCAAGCACTTGGCACGTACTCACCCTACACGAAATTCCTACATAACAGAGTGGTTTTCCGTACACATCCAAAATTCCTTCCTAAGGTAGTTATGGAATTCCACTTAAACCAATCCATAGTTTTACCCACATTCTTTCCAAGGCCTCATTCCCATCCAGGAGAAACAGCCTTACATACCTTGGACTGTAAACGTGCACTAGCATTTTATATAAACCGCACTGCAGTCCACAGGAAATCCACTCAACTTTTTGTATCTTACAATCCAAACAAACCAGGTAAAGCAGTGGGTAAACAAACTTTAATAGCAGATTGCATACAGTTTTGCTATGAAAAAGCAGGCCTTCCTCTCCAAGGTCGAGTAAAGGCTCATTCAGTAAGGGCAATGTCAACCTCAGTAGCACGCTATTGTTCAGTACCGATAGCTGACATTTGTGCCGCAACATGGAGTTCTCTTCACACCTTTGTGGCCCACTACTGTCTCGACAAGGAAGGACGACAAGATTCAGCCTATGGGCCAATCTGTCTTAAAGAACTTGTTTCCAGCATAATCCAACTCCTACCACATCCAACCTTTCGTGATTTCAGCCTGCCTCATTTTCCCAACAGTACACCAGTTGTTCTGCCTGTTGCACAAGTTGTACACTGTTGGTCCAAATCAAAGATGACTCAGCCTGTAGCTTGCTAATCACCCATATGTGAGGACTAGCATCCTGCTTGTCCTGGATAAAGCAAAATTGCTTACCTTGTAATAGGTGTTATCCCAGGACAGCAGGATGTAGTCCTCACAAAACCCACCTGCCACCCCGCGGAGTTGGGTCAGATACATTTTGTTTTATTTTTGGCTAATGCTCATTGCTACAAACGAGACTGAAGGGAGACCCCTGTGGCCAGGAATATCATGGCATGCTGAGCATGCTCAGTGGCCTCACAGTGCCAGTCAAATGTTTCTAGAAACTTTGACAGAAGTTTTTCCATTTAGGGCTCCATTACTGATGTCACCCATATGTGAGGACTACATCCTGCTGTCCTGGGATAACACCTATTACAAAGTAAGCAATTTCTAGAAGTTCTAAAGTGTGGATATGGGAAGACACCTCTTCACCCCCAGTCAAGATTAAAATAAGCTGGTTCATTGTAATGCTGCTGCTTTATTTTAATATAAATTGATATAATGGGCACTGAGAGCAAATGGCCATTGCATTTAATTTAAAATTTCTTATAACCCACTTACCTGCAAATTTTTGTTCAGAGTCTCACAGATTAGTCCAGACAAATGGCTTTTTCTCCCCTAACAGATAGAGAAGTACAGCTTTACTGTACTGCTGGTACATAGTGTGCCATCTGTAGTCACTCAGTATGCACTTACCCAAGATAAAAAGAAACCAATTCAAACCACCACCCACTCCCGATCAAGCAGGGGAAAGGTAATGCCAAACTGGAAAACACCAACCAGATTGAGACCTCTGAATGCCAAATGAGGAAATAACACACACAGAAAAGAGCGGTTTTCTGAACTTCAGGATGGATCTCTGGACTAATTTGTGGGACTTAAGGAATGAAAATTAGCAGAAGAAAAAAAAATTCTTCCCTGTTCACCCCCCAGATTAGAACTTCCCTAAACTGGGCAAGAAGCTGGAAGACACACTCACAACACACTCTCCCCAAACCAAGCTGAGTCCAGTCTGTAATGCTTGAGTGTGTATCGAAGACCAAGTCGCTGCTCAATAGTTCTCCTTGGCAATAGTAACTGACATTCCATCCAAAAAAGACTGAGCTGCTATGAAACCACTTGTCTGAAGACCCTTTTTCCAGGCCAAAAGCATTTTACCTCTCAAAACCTTGGCCAACCAGTCAACTTCTATGACTCAAAGGCTTATTCTTTAGCAACTTGTGAGTTTGAGTCCAAATCTCCAAAGAGGAGCCTGCCATGAAATGGTAAGTTATCCAGCTGAGGCTTTGATTAGATATCCACTGGCTACATATGAAGTCACAACAGAGTCTACCTGCAGTTCTGCTGCAGACGTCCAAATGAAAACTTAGAAGCATTCATGAACTCATCCTTCCACCGCCTTCTCTGACAACCTTTTCAGAGCATCCCACTAGAACCTGCTGAGCCCAGTAGATGTGTTGCTGCTAGCTTTGAACCAGGGTCTGCTTAGTTGGGGGGGGGGGGCTGCTTTATTACCCAGAGCCACAGACTGGCACTATACACACACCTTGGCATGTTAACTAGACCCACTGCCTTGAGGGCTAAGGCAGACACCTCCAAGCCTCAAAGCTGATTTTCCAGCTATCCCAAGGCATCCTCCAGAAGAAGATATGTTAGCCATGGTCCCACCAACTTCCCTAGCAGACTCTCAAAATTCTCACTCCGCTTGCACCAGGGCTGTAACCATCCAACACAAAAGGGAAAACTTTAACAGGACATGTAAGACTCTGCAAGATAGGGTCTTCTCTGCCTCCAGATATAAGCCTTTTTTTTTTTTTTTTTTAGCTCTGCAAGAGCCTAAAAAGAAAAAAGTTATATAGGGCATCTCTATAATAAAATGGACCACTTTAGGGACTTATCCCTTTGCCATAGGAGGAGATGCCAGAGGATCCATTGATGAGGAAGGAGAGCCTCTGGAGGAGGGAGAGAGCCCTATGGCAAAGGGATAAGTCCCTAAAGTGGTCCATTTTATTATAGAGGAGATGCCCTATATAACTTTTTTCTTTTTAGGCTCTTGCAGAGCTAAAAAAAAAAAAAAAAAAGGGTTATATCTGGAGGCAGAGAAGACCCTATCTTGCAGTAAAGCTGTACTTCTCTATCTGTTAGGGGAGAAAAAGCCATTTGTCTGGACTAATCTGTGAGACTCTGAACAAAAATTTGCAGGTAAGAACCAATTTTCCATTTTAAAAGTTGACAGCAACCTATCTACTTCAGTGGATGTCACATACTCAAACTTATCCCACAAGGCCTGTTTCACCTCACGGTTGGCTATTACAGCATCATTGTCTGGTGCATGTGAACCCAGACCAGCCTGTAAATTTTTTTTATTTTATTTTCACAAAAATCAGCAAATTTATCACAATCTAAATGTACTGATTGTCTTGGTGCTTTAGCAGGGTGCATTAAAAATAGCTCGAGTGATTCAGTTAACCCTGTAATTGAGCTATATATACGGTAACTACCTACAGTAGTGGGGAGGACGTGTGAATACCAGCTTGTGCTGCGACAGTAGGAATAAAAAGTGGTTTTGGAGAACAGATGTTTATAAGTATAAACATATTGCAATTAAGGAGCACTATCAACTGTTAATTTTCCAGAACACACGTGCTCTAGTTTATTTCATCCAATACTGTTTCCTATTGGAACCAAAAGGAAAAATTAAGTGGATAATAGATGTAACCTTGAGTCTGGAAATTAACTTCTGGGAAAACTTGTATCTTCATATTCTCTTGGAAAGAAAGTGTGGTGATAGATGCTTTATCAAGGGCCAGAATAAAAAGAACATGCCTGAGGAAAGCCAGCTTCATTTCCATGCTCACTATTAAGTTTTGCAATCTAGGTAGTGAAATTGTTTCAGAAAAATTAGCACACTGATTTTACTTTAATTATAATGTACATGTTTGCATGCAAGCTGTAACCCATGAGACAGAGGACTAAAAAAGTGATGTTAAAAATGATCTTTACCTATGTGAATTTTGTGTTTAAATTTAAAAATCAAATCCTACACTAATTCCATTAGAAAAATGAAAATCAGAAACAAAACTATCAAAACAAAATGCAATGATATATCCCAGGTCTACCATTTTAAGTTCCCAAAGAGCAATGGCTCCAAGATATTTGTAACTTACCGTTAAAATCTGCCACTGTCCCTGACTATTGGAGGATAGCCACTATTGAGCCTGGTATTTGGGGTAGGATAAAATGATGGAAGCTATTACTAAAAATAAAAATTACTGGCCTAATGGCTAGACATAGTTTAATGAGTGAGCCAACATGGATTTAGCAAAAGGAAGTTGCATTACTCATCTATTAGAATTCTTTGAAGGTGTAGGGGGCACTGTTCGGCTGCCGATGGAGACAGACTTCTGAGGCATGAACTCCGTCCCTTGCAGACTTAAATACCCTTATAACTTTCTGAAAACCTGAATTAATACTGATAAAAGCACTCAATACATGTGCCGCATTGGCACTTAAATATGGCAACAAAACGCAAGCCAGCTGACCTTAAACAATTTTCATATGAGAATCTAGCCATGAGCTCTGGGCCTGATGAAGAGCAGCCAGAGGAAATACCTCACGTGAGCGATACAGGTAGGGCTCTGTGAAACCACCACCACCACCGAATTCACCACGTCCCCTGAATTAACAAGGGACAAAATTTGAGGTTGGTTTATAGAATTGAGAACAGACTTGTGCCAGCACAGATCTGAACTCATGACCTCTATAACGAATAGCCAGGAGGACCTTGCGGCCTTTGGCAACAGAGTAGATGAGCTGGATAATAGGGCAGATGCCCAGGGTGAGGACTTAACTTACAAACTCAAACCGCAACTCACAGCTCCGAGATAGCAACCCTCACTGACAAGATTGAAGACCTCGAAAATTAAAGCCGAAGGAGCAATTTGCACATCCGGGGAGTGCCGGAAAACGCGGACTTTCTAAACGTGCGTGAAACCACTTAAAAAATATGCCTCCATATTTTAACTACTGGTGTGAAGGGACAAGGGGAACCAAATCTTTCCCTCGTGGATATTAAGCTAGACAGAGCGCTGGGGTGTAACAATGAGATGCGACCCCGCACTATTATCATTTATTTCAGTGACTTTACCATTAAAACCCAGGTCTATGAAGTGGCGCACAATTAAAGAACTGCACTGGCAGAATAATAAACTAGAAATTTTCCAAGATCTGGCGCCTCTTACTCTGCGGTGCCGATATGAACTTCGGGAGGTCACCGCGAGCCTGAGAAGTTGCTCAGTTAAGTACCAGTGGACATATCCCTTTGGTCTACAATTTCAAGCGTAAGGCACCATTTACCGCATCAAAGCGAGACAAGCTTTTCAACAAGCGGGGCTTCATGCTAACTTTCAGACACCTAAGATGGCGCCAGCTACTAACAAGATGGACACGTTCCCGCACTGACAGCAGGGAAGGGAGGCAAAAGACTATGCCGACAATCGAGCACCCTGCACGCTTCAAACGCATATCAAGGTTGAAAAATTGCACAGGAAATCAGGTATTTTACAGAATCTGTGATAGTAATCACTGAAAACAACTTTTAATGTCCTCTATTTCAATACTTTCAGATTGTTTTCAAAGGGCTATTAAAATGGACTTATTCAGATTCATTCTTACTTATAAATGGGGGTAAAATGTACACATTTTTAAGTTTATTATCAAATAGGGTCTGTGGGGGAGGGGGCTGGGGGACGGGACGTTTGGATTCTTGGGCCAGCCGATCCACCCCCCCGGCATATTTTATTCCGTAGGTACTAGGCGGAATATATCAGGAATTTGGGGTTGGCAACACTGAATTATCTTTTCATATAACCTGGGAAGGGAAGGAATATGGTTACAGCGCAGGCGACATATTGTGAAAATGGTGAACAAGTCATCAGGGGAAAGCAAGTTGCAGTGCATAGACCATCAGGTGCCCAAATGTGGCTCTCTATACTTGACTAAATAGATGACTACCACATGATTTATCTCCCTTAACGTAAATGGATTGAACACTCCACGTAAGAGGCTTTTATTAAAGAAAGAATTACAAACCCAAAAAGCCACAGTAGCTTTTGTGCAGGAAACTCGCGTCAGAAAACGCTATGAGTGTCTACTTCGCTATAACCCACTATACTAGCTCTCAATGGGCAGCTAGCACAAAAATTCTAGATATGCAGGCGTGGGCATTTGAATCGCAGACTCACTGGTACATGAAGTTTTGCACAGAGTTCTTGACCCTATGGGCAGATTTATTTTGCTTAAAATTAGTGGGTATATCTATATGCTACTTAATGTTTATTTCCCCAACACTAACCAATCCTCATTTTTCAAATCTCTTGACCAAGTACTAGTGCAACATAATGAGGGAGAGCTGATTATTGGAGGTGACTTCAATGCAACCAAGGATTCTAAAGTTGACAGCTCCTCACAAAAGCTCTTCTAAAAAGGTGAGCTATGACTGGTATGACTTCCTAGAGAGATGGGGTCTAGTAGATATATGGCGAAAGACACCCACATTCCCGCTCCTATACTCCTTACTCTGCCCCCCACCAAACGTACTCTCATTGATTATTTTTTTGTTATGGGCACCCTCCAATCCACAGTTCGCAAGGTGGACATTGACAATATCCTTTGGTTGGACCATGCCACTATCTGGCTGGAAATTCACCTACAGGCCTCAGATACAGGTTTGCGCACCTGGCGCCTCAATGATAGCTTACTAAAAGACTCTAGTTTTACTAACCAGTTAGACTGTCATACAAGCCTATTTCCAAGAAAACAGTACAGAAGGTTTATCCCCTACAATTGTTTGGGAATGCTCTTAAGGCAGTGGTGCGAGGATTAGTCATAGCCCGAGCAGCTTTTTGCAATAAGGAACGGGAGGCTTCCTGTAAGGTTTTGATGGAAGTGGATAAATTGGCAAAGCAACACATAGAAAATCCATCACCGCATCTATATCAGAAGCTGCTAAGAGTGAGGGACTCCCTGCGGGCGATAGATGATGCTGCTATCAGTCATAAACTCAATATGCTTAAACAGCAGTTTTACGAGGGTGGTAACAAAGCAGGGCGATACTTAGCACAGAGACTAAAAGCCTCCATAGCACAGACAGTGATTGCTAAAATTGTTAACCAGCAAGGGGATACTGAGACTAGATCAGAGGGAATTCAGCAGTCTTTTACAGATTTTTATGCCACTCTGTATCAACCAGACTCAGTCATCCCCCTCCCTTCTATTCAGGAGTATCTCGATTCAGTCTCCTTACCTACATTGTTACCAGAACAACTTATGTCTCTAGACAGTCCAATCGCCACGTCAGAAGTACTAGAGGCAGTTAACAATTTAAAAATGGGGAAAAGTGCCTGGCCTCTATGGCTTTACTGGAGCGTTTTATTAAAAAAAATTGCCCCTACCATAGTTAGCCCACTTGTGGAAATGTTCAATGCATTAAGGGGTAATGATGGTTTAGCGGTTGGGGCTAACACGGCGGGCATCTGTTATCGCCAAACCTGGTAGAGACCCTGAAGTTTGCGGATCATATCGACCTATCTCATTGATTAATATCGATCTGAAACTCTTGGCTCTGGTCTTAGCTGAGCGACTAAACAGGGTGCTCCCTGGCTTAGTCCACCCTGATCAGGTGGGCTTTGTCCCCGGTTGCCTAGCTGCTGATAATGTTCGTCGAATAGTAGATATTATAGACCTGGTACAACATGACCACATACCGGCAGTTTTACTATCGCTAGATGCTGAGAAAGCATTTGATTTAGTGCACTGGCCCTTTTTATTCACAACCTTAAAACATATGGGATTCGGCACTTTTTATTAATTGGGTCATGAAGCTCTATGATAATCCCCAGGCTAGAGTCGCATTCAATGGAAGGTACGGGGAAGTGTTTAAAATAGGCAGGGAAAAGAGGCAAGGTTGTCCCCTTTCTCCTGTATTATTTGCTCTGTTTCTGGAGCCATTTACGACCAGGGTTCAATCTTCACCCCATATATTGGGTATAAAGTGGGGTACTCATCACTTTAAGATTTCATTATAACATAAGAAATTGGCATGCTGGGTCAGACCAAGGGTCCATCAAGCCCAGCATCCTGTTTCCAACAGTGGTCAATCCAGGCCATAAGAACCTGGCAATTACCCAAACACCTAGAAGATCCCATGCAGATGATATGTTCACCCTGACAGATCCCTTTCTTTCTCTAACAGGTGTCCTGACACAACTTATTTATTTATTTATTTAGCATTTTTATATACCGACTTTCCAATAACAGAATTACTGATCAATTCGGTTTACATTTTAACAGAACAATAACATTGACAAGTAAATGTCTTACAAAGAACTTAAAAAAAGAACAAAAAACTTAAGGCCTTCAGCAATGTTTCTGGACTTAGTCAATTTTGACAAGTCTGAAATCTTAAATCTCACCGCCTTATACAGAACCTCCCTTTCAAATGGGCTAAGCAGGCCTTAAAGTACTTAGGGGTCCGTATTGGAAGTCATACCAGTCAATTGTTCTCTCTTAATTATACCCCCCTCATAACGTCAATACAAAGATTTAGATAGGTGGCCAAGGGTCCCTCACTCGTGGTTTGGCCACATCGCCATCATTAAGATGAACATTCTACCCCAGCTCCTATACTTTTTTATGACGATACCGATTTTTATTGACACTATTCTGCTGAAGAAGTGGCAACAAATTTTATGTAAATTCATTTGGTGTAAGAGACCACCCAGGGTTAACAGAGCTACCTTATACTTACCTAAAAACAGAGGAGGTTTAAGCATCCCAAACCTCACTTGGTACTACTGTGAAGTCCAGCTGCATGCCTTGGTAGCCCTCCACAAGTCCACTGCGGTCCCTCAATGGGTTTTGCTAGAACATTCATTCTCTGAAACTATCCCATTATCTGCGCTACCGTGGCAACATAAGTCTACTTAGCAGGGCCTCACGTACACGCCATACGCACTGTTGACTATGTTCAGAGTTTGGGCCCAGTGGAGACCTACTCTGGTTGGAGTGGAACCGTATACACTGCAGACTCGCCTCTTCAGCAATACATTTATCTTGAGTACCCTGATAGAGGGCTCGGCTAAATGGGTGGAGGCTGGCATAACTCGCTTAGACCACATGCTGGTGCAGGGCAAAATTATGACTAAGGAGGAACTGCGTAATTATTATCACTTGGAAGATGTACCATTTTTTGCTATACGCTAAACTTTATTTCGCCATCGCTAAAGCAAAATGCAATGGCATAATACGCACTTCCCGATCTTTGAAAACTACTGCCTTAATGCACACATCATGCGAGGTCTCATTTCAAAAATTTACACTTTATTAAATAGGCCTCAAGGTCTTTTCCAACAGCAAAAAGCATGGCATACCAATTTTAATCATCAGCTGGAAATAGAGGAGTAGGATCTTGTATTCGCTGCATCACAAATGCTCTATCTCAGCCAGCTTACAAGAAAATTGTTACAAAAAGCTATATCGCTGGCATTATGCACCTGCCATTGTCCATAAATTCGCTCATTCAATCCCTGAAGTGTGTTGGAGAGACACTGGGAGTATTACCATATTAGACCCAGTCTTGCCAAAGTACAAAATAGACTTCATAATACAAATCAGCTTGCACGTCTCATAGCAGTACATAAAGACAGAGACGTCTTTTCTTTGGATATGGGGCCCATAGGTCACCTGGCTAAAAGCACAAAGCGGCGAGGGTTAACTCTCACCTTCCAATTTCCTTACTTCTTCTCAGCAGGTTAATTGGACACCAGCTAATTATGAACATACATGGGCCATGGGTGATTCACATGGGATATGGTTTCTGTCTTTGTAGTACTCCTCGCTCAATGATATAGCTAGATCTTCAACCTCACAGGATTACTGTTGCTTGCTTCCTTGCCAAAAAGGGGTGGGTGGGGGAAGGGCTAATGTTTATATAATGTTTTATGTTGCTTGTACAATGTTTACATGAGGATCATTATATAATGCATGTTATACATGATAACTGAAGCATTGTTTCTGTTCTATTCTTTGCTATATGTCTCACTATTTGTTGACAGTGTAATGGATACGATAAGCTGACATTTGTTTTTGTAACAGACTTTATGCTTTAATAAAGATTAAAACAAAAAATAATTATTTGAAGGTGTAAATTAGTATGTGGATAAGGATGATCTGCTGAATTGTAATGTATCTGTTCAAAAGGACCTTGCAGAAAATGAAATTAAAACTCTCTATCTTTTAGTAGCAATCACTTCTCCAACAAAGTGGAAAAAGACTGCAAGCGGTGACATTCACATTTTCAGGAAGCTGTGAAACTGCCAAAATTAAACAGGCAGGATAAAATGATTAAAATTCTGGCACCAAAAGACCAAGCTGCCTCTCATAAAGCTTATTCTGAAGCATTGGCACAGAGCAAAACTATGGTCCCCACGAAAACATGGGGCCTTGGTGCCAAATAAAAGCAATCTTGCAGTGCAAAAAAGAAAAAAAAAAAAAAAGTCCTTGGTGTTGAAGGCTAATAGATTGGTGCCGAAAGCATCCCCCTCTGTGCCAAAGCCTTCCATATCAATACAAAACAAAGCCACTGTCATGGCTAGAAAGAAAACAATCCTAGCAGTTCCAAAGCAAGTTCTTACCAGCACTGATTAGTGCAAACGCCACAACCTATTTATTTATTTTACAAATGTATAGCTAATCCACAGTTTTTAATGGGTAACCAGAATTACCTACATAAAATACTCCTGGGGGAATTCTGTGCAAAAAAAACTTAAAATTCAGCAAACTTTTATACTGGTCAAAATAACACAATTTACATGACAGTCTTAAGTAATTACATTTTAAATTAATACAAAAAAGTTAGATGCAGAATTTTAAATATTTTGAGCAGAATTTCCCTAGAAATTCACTGTAACAGTGTCCCTTCCACTCGCTCTCCCTACTCCCCTGACTACTTTGTCCTCTCAGGCCCCCAACTCCTCCACCTACCAGTATCTCTCCCCTCCACCTCTAGACTCAACCCCTATCACTCTATTGCCAGTCCCAAAGTTTGACCTTGTTCTCAGTACTGCCCCTCACACAGTCTCCCTCTGACCCTTCCTCTCTCACACATGCTCCCTCTCTCTAATACATATACACACCCCCACACAAGCTCCCTTTCTCATACATCCTCACACAGGCTACCTATGTCTCTCTCTCATGCATCCCATCACACAGGCTCTATCTCACACATACACAATCCCTTCACACGGGCCAGCACTCTCGCATACACATGATCCCTTTTTCATACACACTACCAATTTCTCACATACACACTCCTTCACAATCTCCTCATATAGGCTCCCTCTCTCTGGCACCCACACTCAAGCATCCCTCCCCTCTCACACACACTTTCACTCTCACCAGGGCCTTCATCTTCGCCTTGAGCAGAGCACACTCCATTCATGGTCCATGGGGGGGCCTTCATCCTTGCCGCAAATGGCACGCTGGGGCCTTCATCTTTGCGTGCTCTGTTTGCGGCATGCCGGGGTCTCTGCCATTTTCTGTGCAGAATTTGGCATTTCTGTGCAGAAAATGTCAATTCTCCGTAAATTATGTGCTCCACAGTAGTGCAGAATTCCCCCAGGACTAATAAAAACACAGTAAGTTACAAACGGTACAAAAATGAATACAATGCCGGGACTAGAATTGAACATTAAAATCTTAACTAGAAATTTTTGCTGTTGTGTTTATCAACCATAGTAAGGCATACTATAATCCCTTGAGATAACTAAGTGGGAAAAGCTTTGCAGAAAAGAAGTTTTTAACTTCTTTCTAAAATGTAGTAGGTCATATTCCCCTTTTAGTGGTTCTGGAATCAAATCCTGTCCACACAATCCTTCTATTGTATGGTGGGGGCAAAAACCATATTGAGCCTCAGAATGTTGTCATCTAAGAATTCCTTAGTTGGGTGTGGACTACCTTATCAATGACCTTTGTTAACATTGGAAGTAAAGAGCTGGGATGATTAAAGTCTGAAGGATCAGTGCCTGATTTCTTGATGTACAACTGCAGACTAATTCTGCTGGTAAGAAGTCTTCACAAAAAGAAGCATGTACTATAGAATTAATATAGTCCCCTAGAGTTGGTCTCAATACCTTAATTAGAGCAGTTGAACATGTATTAAAGAGGCATAGGTTATCCTTCAGTGAGGCCAGAATAGAACAGATTTCTGCTGTGGGAGGAAGGGAAAACTCAGTCCAACCAGAAATCCAGTGGAGATAGTGATACAGGTATAGTGGAATTACTAGAAAAGCTTCCTATCAGCTGTATTTTTTGATGTAAAAAAAAAAGTGGAAGGTCCTCAAACTTGAGAGCTTAGAACAAGTCGTGTGTCGTCGTCCCCCCCGTCCCCCTTTTGGTGGTTGCACTTAAGAGTGAACCACTTGGAACAATTCATGAGGGTGAGGAACAGAAGCCAGGATTTTACATGAAATAGCATAATCAATGGTAGTTCTAGAGGCAGCCAGTTTAGACTGGTAAAGGTCCAAAGTTAGGGGTGGGGTTTTTCCTCCAGATATGTTCTGCATGCCCTACCTCTCTTTTTAAACGTCAACTCAAGAGAATATCAAGGAGCTTGGTTCCTACCAGAAAAATTATACAGTTTCTTTGGAGCAAGTATGTCACGAACTGAGTGCAAAGAGGATTACCAATTATCTACTAATCTCTGTGCATCGGCTCATACATCAAGCAGTGGAATCCACCGTTTACGTAAATGGTCAGCTTCAATATGTTGATGGAAAGTAACACTTATATGAATGTCACTTTTGTAAACAGTTGTGATCTTCTTTTGGAATGGTGGCATATTAAATGCTTAAAGTTCAGGCTCATGTGTGCAAGTCCTGGCTTGGAACAAAAACCACAAAAAAATCAAATAGGGATCTGACCAAGGAATTGGGTCACATGGCTGGATGAGATTTGTAAGGGCTGCTTGTATTGTGGCCTTCCTGAGTAAAAAGGTCTAACGTTTGTCCTACTGTACATTCATATGTGAATTAAGTGTGACCAGCCTAAAGATTGCATCAATGAAAGAAAACAATCATACTCTGAGGAGGTGGGTGGCATCAGCATGAACATTGAAGTCCCTTAAGGTAATTACATTTTTTTAATCTAAATTTGCTGCAGCAAACATTCGAAAAAGGTGTAACAATTGGACAGTAAAAAAAATCGAGGGCAATAAGACAAATGCCCCAATTACCCACATTACGTATCGCAGGCTTACTTGATTAAAGCAGCAGCCATATGTCCTCCTGATGAGGAGCAGCATTCACCTTGACCATGTTTAAGCAAGGATCCACAATGTTCAAATCCATCACTTCCACATCTAAGCCCAGAACTAACTAGCGTAACAAAGGGATACCCCTCCATCTCCTGTTACCCACCCCTGCCAGAATCTTATATTAAAAAAGAAAAAAAAAACCCTAGGGAAATATTTTGTAAAGCATTACATGATTCCAGCAATGATTTATAAACAATCTAAATAAAATAAAAATCACCAGAAGTACCAAGAACACATCCTGATATTTCTTAGAAAAATGTCTGAAGGAGTACCCTTTGAGCTCGAGTGATTTAATCCATGAACATCTAACTGGCCTATAACAATATATTCACCCATACCCATTCACTAAATTTCAAGATCTTTAAATGTAAAACTGGCACAATCTTCACTAGATTCAGCCTACAACAGGATCTGCTGAATTAATTTAGCATTCAGCAAGGTCCATGTTACTCCAAACCACAGATACATCATGGCTTAGTAGTAGTTGAGTCTGCCCTTAGGCTAAAAAGTCTAGCTCCATATGTGAAAGAACGATGTTTCTGGACACTATAGCTAAAAATTTAAATCTGCTGCCGGCACCGGCTGAAGACAACACGATTCTATTGAGGGGGCCGTTCTGGACCACCGCCGGATCCCCAGGTAATTTAAAGCATGGGGGGGGGTTCGGGAGGGTGGGGGATTTAATTTAAAGGGTCGGGGTGGGTTTTAGGGGGGTTTAGTGTGCCGGCTCATGATTTTAACGATTTTTCACGATAGTTTACACACCCAAACGGCAACAATACGATTCCCTCCCCCTTCCAGCCGAAATCGATCGTTAAGACGATCAAGGACACGATTCACATCTCTAGATACCAGCCTTCCGAATAATTTCACCAACTCTGCTCATAAAAATATTGAACAGGATCAGAGAAATAGACAACCCCTGCGGCACCCTGCAACCCACCTCAACAGCAGCACAACAATTACCTTGGAAAAACACCATCTGTTTTCTCCCAGTCAAACACACTAACCATTTCAAAGCCTCCCCTCTTATAGCTAAAGCTTCATGTCGTCTCAGAAGCAAATGTTGGTCCCTTTGAGAACGAATAGGGAGGAATGTTTTCTGCAGTTAGGAATTTTCTTGGATTCATGAAGAGTTGGTTGAATAGGAATAAGCTGGTTCTAAAGTCTAAGAAAACAGATTTTGTATTTCGGATATAGTAAAATTGAAGTTCCTCTGAAATTGATGGGGGTGGAGGTCTTGGCTAAAGAAGAGGTTAGATCACTAGGGACCCAATTAGATTCCTCTTTCAGGTTAGAGGAGGAGTAGCCTAGTGGTTAGATCCGTGGACTATGAACCAGGAGACCAGGGTTCAAGTCCTGCTGTCTTACCTTCCATTGCTTCAGGTACAAACTTAGATTGTAAGCCCTCTGGGGATAGGGAAATACCTACAGTACCTGAATGTAAACCAATGTAATAGCTCAGATCAAATATTTTTATATAAAAATAAATAATAAATGTTATGCTCTGGGGAGAAATAGTTATCTGAGGATTAAATTGTATATGCAAATCAGACCATATTTGGATTTCTCTATCTTAAGATCGGTGGTTTATGCTCTTGTTCTTTCATATATCAACTACTGCAATGCTTTTTCTGGGACTTACCGCAAAATCTACACGAAAATTGCAGGTAATACAAAATACGGCAGCTTCTATTGTGACCAGAAGTATCAGGAGAACCCCAGTGGAGCCATTGCTATTAGATCTGCATTGGCTCCAATTGAGTGCCAGATGTAAATTTAAGAATCTCTTTGGCTTTTAAATTATTGAAAGGAATAGGCTCAAAGCAGTTGGGAAATCGTTTAAGTACAAGTCTGAGATCAAAAAATGCCCTTTCATCAAGTATTTAAAATGTACAGTCATTCCTGTCTGAAAGCTAGATCTTTTTCAGGGATGATCCCACAACTTTGGAACAGGTTGCCATCCTGTATGAGAGAGGAGGTGGATTTACTAAAATTCTGGATGGCTGTAAAAACTTGCTCAATGAATGATGATATTCAGCAAGGTTAATGGATCTGTGTGTTAAAGGATGTTTATTTGTTATTCAGGAAGAAATTGTGTAACTAATTGTTTAGTTGTGTTGTAAATTGCTTAGGAAGATTTTTTAATGTGTTAGACGATAAATGATTTAAAATAAATAAGTTCTATTTGCCTTTAGGAGCTCCGTCACATACTGAGCTGATGATTTCAAAGTGTTGTCCATAAAAAGTCCAAGGTCCTTTTCCAGGGTGGTGACTGCTACCATGGAACCCAGAAGCATGTACCTGTAGTTGGGATTATGTTTCCCTATGGGCAGCCCTTGTCCACATTAAATTGTATTTGCCAGTCTTCTAGTCTCACAAGGTCCTTCAGTAGTTCTTCACAATCTGCTGCTTTTAACAACCTAAACTAATTTTGTGTCCTGTGCAAATTTGGTCACCTAAGTAGTTCCTTTCTCCAAATTATTTATAATATGCTAAAAAAAACTTGGGTCCCAATACAGACTCCTATGCATTTCACTAATGCCTTTCTCCATTTGGAAAATCCATCATTTAGTCCTATCTATTTCCACTAATCAATAGGACACTGCCTCTGATCCCATGACAACAAAGTTGTGCCTTCTGACAATACACCATATCAAACAGCTCACCTTTGTCCACATATTTGTTTACACCCATAAAAAAATGTTTTGATTAGTAATTCATGATTGAGTTACTGTTTTTAATATATTCCATATCCTCTGCTACTTGCCTATTCTAAAAACAAAAAAACCCAAAAAACACCTCATGCTTTGGCCTTACTTTCACATACCTGGTCATTCATCAAAATGTGTTATGGTGTTAATGCACGTGTTGTTCATAACATATGGTGTGAATAAAAAAATGTTGGAGGGGTGGGATTTAGTTAAATGAGGGATGCTATTGCATGGTTTTAACGCCAGAAATAACTACACTTTTTTTTCCCTAGCATTAGCCTGTGTCCTATGCCTGAAATGGCCATAATGCAAGTTATGATAAATTTTTGGAATTGCATTTTGGCCATTTCTGGGCTTGGGCAGCCAGAGGGAGAGAAGGAGTGGAGTGGAGTGAGGGAGCTTCTGGGGAGGGCCTCCCTGTGTGCACCTATTTATATTGCTATAGGAGGGCCCTCTACTAGGTCGAGGTGAGGTGATGGTTTAGGGACCAGTTTTGCATGTAGAGTGGGATGAACAAACAGCACAGTACACCCTGGTGAAAATCTGATGTCACTTGCGAGTGAGGAAAGTCTCACAGCCATGACATTTTTACTCACTCCAAATGACGTCAAATCTTCACCAAGGTGTACTGTGCTGTTTGTATATCTTACTCTCTATGCGAAACTGGCCTCTAAACCACCCCCTCAGATGGCCCTCCTATACAGCGATAAATACTTCCCTTTCTATAAGGGCCTTGTGGCTAGGCTTTTAGGCTTAGCACAAGAGCCAAAAATAGGGATTCGTGTGCTAAGTTTACTGTGCATGCGCTAAATCTGATGTGGTGTGGTAATTAAAAAATTTCCATAAACATGCTCCTTTTTGTTATTAATGCATTAGTTACACTTTTTGATTAATCTGGTCCATAATTTGTTAGCGAAGGCCGTACCGAGCAAATGGGAACATAAGTGTCTAGTCTGGCAAATTAACCTTTCATTTCCAATCTATCTAAAGGTCGTTTTATTAATCTAGCGCGAGTTTTGAAACTACAGCGCTAATATTTTTCGCTCTTCAAGCATGCTACTGCATGGAATAGGTGTTGGTCGAAAACCTGAGATCAGCTGTTTCTCCTCCTGCCGCCGCTCAACCAGGAATGCATAGGGAGGCACTGGAGAAAAAGCAGCAAGGAAACCTCCCCGGAAAACGGACTGGGCTGTCACGGGCGGGGCTGGTGTGTGCTGACTGCAGATGCTGGAAGGCAGAGGCGAGCACTATTCCCAGCTCCAGCCGTCTCCCGGGAACATTCCACGCTTGACGTGTGTGTGTATACACCTGGTGCGCGCGAGGCTCCCGGGAGGATTCCATGCAGGTGCGCGCGGGCCTGCAGCCCGGGACGATGCAGTCCTCAGGGAGCCGGCTAGCGGCTGCCTTCCTGCTGCTTTTGAGCTGCGTTCTCCCAGTTGTCGGGCGTCTGGTGTCCGAGGAGTCCCGCCGGGGCGGAGCAGAGGTAAGGCCCCCCCCTCGGTTTATCGCCCGGGTAAAGAGGTGAAGTCGTTTGTGCTATGCAGTGCTGTACCTGCTCTGTATGCTGGAAAAAGAGCTCAGAAGATCCACCAAGTAGTCCCCGCAAGGGGGTCTGCGTTCAGGGAGCTTGGAAATAGGTCTGTAAATACAGGGACATTGCCGATTATTTTGAAAGACTCCTTAATGAAGGAGAGAAAAAAATGATCAAAACGGTATGTGTAAACTACGACAGAAAGTTTAGGGTGTGGCGTACGTGGGCAGAATTGACTTGCTAAGCGCTTGCAATAGAACTTCTTCCTAGAAAGGAAGAGAATTGGTTTATGCAAGTATAATTAGGGAGAAGCACGATAACTGATTTATACTCACTAATACCCTTGCTCCCCCTTCCCCCGAGAAAAATAAGATTTTAAACCACTTCTCTGGCTTTGTGGTGTGGCTGGGACTCCCTTGACTAGATTTGTAACTGGAGGGCAGTAAAAGGCAGAGGTAAAAGTCATGACCATTAAAGAAGGTTCTTGCTTTCATTTGGAGAATCCAGCATTAAAATTACATATCAAATTCAGATGTATTTTTTTTGTAACTTGTGAAGAAAAATAAGTCGACAGGTTATAAACGCTCCTTAGAGCCAGTCTTGCTGTTTTGACTTCCAGTAAATTGGGAGGCTGGTGAGCTGACAGAGCAGAGCCCCCCAACTCCACCCCCAATCCCTTATGAAACCGAGGACAGCACAAACGGACAAAAAGACAAACAACCGAAAAGTTTCATCTTTTTATTCAAAACCAGTGTAAAATAAAAAAAAATAAAGAATTAGAGGTCAGGGGAAGACAGAATAAAATAAAGACTGGAAACAACCCAAGAAACTGAAAAAAAATGTATAGTTTGAGTAATCCCAGAAAAAAAAACAGCTGTTTCAAAATGAGCCATGTGGCCTCTGAGCTTTTCCCTAAGGTACAATTGTTGTTCAGCTGTAATACACTGTGGTGAAACGGTAAATTCATTATATGAGGGGATTAATCCCACAGATACCAATGGGCAGGCTGGTTGGTCCTCTTCGGTTGAGATCTGTGTTTCTGTACTGATCACTGCCATACAGTACATATCGGTTGCATCTGTGGCTTTTGAGGTGCAGAGTTCTAGGTGCTTGGGGGGGGGAGGGGCTGGGGCCTTCCATGTTGTCATAAGCAGTTTCTTTTGTGCCAGCCTGCAACGTCCTTGGCAGATTTTCAGTTTGGGAAAATGTTTCATTGGGATTTGATGGCCTACAGACTGCCAATGCCGGCAATCTCTTCACAGTGCTTAGAGCACAGAGCTGTGAACTTGGAGTTCCCACTTCAGTTCTGCGTGACTTTTTGAGCAAGTCACTTCAGATTCAGGAAACGTTATTGGCATGACAGTCTCTTTATATGTTGCCAAAGTAATACATAAAGAAGTTGGAATAAAAGGAGAAAAAAAAATATAATAGTTCTAATAGTAGAATACACGTGCGTGGTACAGACAGGACAATAACGAGCCCAATTTCTGGCTTCTGGCGCTAGCTGATATTGTCTCTGGTCAGTTTGTTTCCAGCCTGGTGGCAGGATTCAGCATATTTTGCTGCTTCATCTCTGTGCTGAAGGAGTTTACAATCTTACAACCCAACAGTATTCTAAAATATGACTGTATAAGTCGTATTTTTCATGTCACTTAAACTTTTACTGTAAACAAGCGCACATGCTCCATTTTCCTGTGGTGAAAATATGGAAAGGAAATTGCTTGACGTGCCAGGTTATTTTACTGCTGGAGCTTTGAGGAAGGTTCAGAGAATTCACGGCTAAAAATATTTAGCTGCCAAAAGTGGTGTAGGAGTTTGTACCTGTGCATTTTGAAATTCAGAAACTTTGCATGGTACTTTGTGCGCCTGCTGATAACACTTTTTACCTTATATTTAGGTTTCAGCCCAGGGTTTGTATAAGATTTGTGCTGTAGGCCGCCTTTAGTGGCAGGAACATGGTGGGAGTCTCTGTGCCAGGGCAGGATGTTCACATCCTTAGCTCTGAGAGAAACAAAGCAGAGGCAATAATTACATGGGTTAAGACGAGAAAGCTGCCTAGATGTGATTTGTAACTGAGGAAGAAACTGTACTGGAGCTGCAGTGCTAACCTTTATGACTATATTTACTGTGAAATGAATTGGCTATGTCGCTGAGTTGCTAGCCTAGGACTAAAAATCACATCATGGCTTAAGGGGGAAAAAATCCCAGCCTGCACTTTGCTAGGCTATTTAGGAATTGTCGCTCAGGAGGCTGTTTGAACTACACTTCCCAAGATGCTTCTCCTGGCTGGCGAGTTTGGAGAGTCAGGTGGCAGCGGGGGCTCCAGGTGGCCCCAGATGGGACAGGAAAGCTGCACTGCCTCTGCTGCAGCTCGAGCAGGGTCCAAGTTTTCAGGTCCTGCCACAGTTTCCTACTCTAAAATTGGATAGGAAGGAAAAAAGAGCTGTAATTGGAATGGGGCAGGACAGTAGGAGGAAGGAGGTTGGGTGTATTATAGTATGAGTGTGCTAGACAGGTGTCTATATGACGAGCTGTCTGCGTGTGACATAATACTGACTTTCCTGATAACCAGAGAGGCGTGAGCGTGCTGTATGTAATATGACCTAAATCTATTGCTCATTAGACTTACTACATTATCATGCACGAATGGTGGAAAGACCCAGGTAGGGCTTTTTTCCCCAACTGCGGAGGTGTTCCCTGGAAGGGTTTGTCTAGTGCACAAACTAGCAGCTGTAATTATGTGCAGGTAGATTTTAGTGGGAGAGCTTTCAAAACAAAATTAGCGCACCTTCTCTCTTTGAAAACTTAGTATAACATCTGTGTGTTTTTTGCAGACTTTCTAATGCACGTTGTTGCAAAACAAAGTCATCGTGGTCTAGAGGTTGGAATTTTGATCTGCAGGTCAGGCGAAGCCCTGGAAAATGAACTGGCCTCCCCTCTGTTACGACTCTTGATGACCTTGGGGAAAGTGACTTGATCCTTCTGCCTCACTTCTTTCTGTCTTTTAAGGTCCAGGTAGTTTTCTCCTGCTCTGTCGGGCTGTAGTGCTATGAACCTTCATTTGCAATTCTTTGGTTTTTCTCCTATTTTCCATCCCCTCCCATTGCAATGACAATCTTCAGCTGGAGGTATACACCAGGGCTGCTCCTGGAGCTCTGTGATCATGCGTCCTAAATCCAGCCACCAGGTGTCATTGTTGCATGATCACTAGGTCTCCACCCTCTCCCTCTCGTTCATAATTTTATTGTCAGAAATTTACTAAACTAGAACGCTGCCATCACGGACTGGGGGGTCCCCTCGGCTGTTTTCTGAAAGAGAAGACTGTGCTGCTGCTTAACGCTCACAGTTGCAAAGATTGGCTGAAATATTTGCAGCTATAGTTTCTGCTTTGCTACCGATTTGGTACAAATAGAGAATATTTCAAAAACAATGTTGCTAATTAAAAAAAAAAAAAGTGCCGTGTTTGCGTGAGGAGTAACAGATTTGCACCAACTTCCCATGCCTTTGCTACAGCCTGCTTCAGCAGGTCCAGGGCTGGCTTTATATCTCCATCTCACCTAGGCACAGATCATCAGCACCTGCCCCCTTCCGGCAAGAGGAAGAGAGGACTGCACCAATGTGATACTCAGACATTCAAGCCTCCCAGAACTTACAATATCTTCCCATTTAAGATCAACTTTTTAAAATAAGCTTACGTACCCACGTTTAATCTATGCTGCAGATATGTGCCTACCATGAGTAATCCAGCTGTAAGCACGCTGCTTTCATGGCTTTCAGCCCGGCTCCGTCCTTTCCTGCTTCTGTAAAGTGCTTGCCGGGTTCTGTGAGAGGGTATAAATTGTACGCCGACGACGTCCGGGTTCTTTCTTCCTGGACAGAAACGGTTGATCTGGCGAATCTGTGCGTGTCGACCATTAAGCCTTGGCTATTTTTCAACAAGCCGTCCCTCATTGATTCTAAAACTGTGTCCACCGATTCAGCGTCCTCTGTCCAAGACTCCACGCGCCTCCGTTGTGATAGAGAGCGTGTCGTTCTCACTTAACTCCTCCATTCGGAATTTAGGTGTCTTTATGGACCCAACCTTATCGTTCTGCCCCTATGTCAGAAACAGAACTAAAACGGGCTTTTTCAAACTCCGAGTACTCTGCGGCCTTAAACGTCTGTTGGATAAAGAGGATTACCTCCCAGTGGTACATGCTTCCATACTTCCCAACGTAGTCACTGAAAGGCCATTCTCTTGGGTCTACCCGCTCCCACTCTGAGACCTCTTCAGCTACTGATGAACGCGGCTGCGCATCTCGTCGCCGGCACCAATAGGCGCGTACATATCACTCCTGTGCTCTTTGACTTGCACTGGCTCCCGATTGCAGAACGAATCAAATACAAGGTCACAGCTTTCACTTTCAAACTGATTTCCTCCCCCGTTTCACGGTGGTATAATGCTTTTGCTTCGGATTCACTGCCCGACTCGTCAGCTCCGCTCATCACAAAGGGGCCTTCTAGACGTGCCCTCTCCTCTGCATGCCAGGCTTAGTGTTCAAGCAGGGCCTGGGCTTTCTCAGTGGCTGCTCCAATGTTTTGGAGCTCCCTTCCTGAAGCACTGCGCCTTGCAAACAGCGTGAAGCCTTTCAAGACTTTGTTAAAAACACATCTATTCGGACAGGCATTTTACTAGGCCCGTGGATCGTTTTGGTTTGTCTGGCATTTTTTTCTATTGTTGCAAGTATTGTTTTGTACTGTATATGTATTGATTTTATGTTCATTTGCCTAGGATATAGGCAATTAACAAATGCAAATAAAGATAAAGATTACCTGCTTGTGTCTTGTAACTGGTGATCTTTTTTCTGGGGAGCAGGTCCAGACCACTAATATATCACCCACTACACTACAGCATCACCCTTGGGTGCCAATAATGAATGTGCTGGATTCAGATATAACCTGAGCCACCCTCTAAAGGTAATAACAAGTTAAAGATGATATCTCTAGAGCAGGTGCATATTGTAGGGATGTGTAGGAGGGAAGTTTGCACTGTTGCTGCCTGTGCTGTATCTGTTCTGTGGTGGGGCAGTGTTTACTCGCACTAGGTATTGATGTGGACCTTTAATTATTTATTTATTTAGATTTTTATATTCTGCTTTTTGCACTTTTTTCAGCGCTTCAAAGCGGATTACACTCAGGTACTGTAGGTATTTCCCTATCCCCAGAGGGCTGACAAATATGTCTGTACCTTTAAGCTTCCAGGTGCTGATGATCGGGCACTTCTGCGCTCTGGATTCACTGGAGACAGGCTGCAGTGAAATAACTGCTCTGGTTCAGAAAATTTCATGAAGCCTGCAGGAATGACCAAATCCCGAGGGGAAAGCTGACGTCTAGAAGGTTCCCTTTCCCTCACCACTCCTTGCTGATGAGTCAGTCAAACTGCGCCACAGCTCGTTTAGATCACACACCCAGGAATTTGGATTCCTGGAGCCCCTGGGCCTGCCTAGTGGTGAGATCACTGCCGGTTTTCAGCTTTGCACATGGAGTGGTGCTCCTCGGGAACAGAGGCATTCTTGCTTCAGTAGTTCTCTTGGCAGAGCAGTAATGACTCCTCATGTAAGGAACATTAACTATCCCTCACCCCTTCTGAGACAGCATGGTTTCTTACCAGGTTCATTTCAGTTGATTCTTGAGTGGTTTTCTGAAGCCTGGGTACTTCTCCGCCTCCTTGCTTGTAAGAACCGGCTCCTCAGTCCTGCATTCACCAAGTGGATTGGTAATTGCTCCCAGAACGAGTGTTTCAATGCTGTAGGGCGAAACCAGTGAAATTGAAGAACATCTACAACACCAATAAAACCTTAACACAAAGGTTTAAGTGCAATTTAAAACTGTGATGGTAAGGGAAAGGTCTTCTGTGCGATCAGATTCATAAATGAGGTTGGATTAATGCACTCCATGATGGCCCAGTGGATGTCAACAGTGACACAGTTTTCATTTCTCCCTGCCACCTTCAATCCCACCGATTTTAAAACCGTGCCTTACACTGTTTGGGGGTAAAACACGCCTGCTTCTCTCTCACCCCCTCCTTTAATGTAACCAGTCCTTAGTAGCTCCTTTACCACCACTGCCGAACTCTCAGAAAAGCCGGCACCATGTCGGAGATGGGTGCGGGCTGGGAGCCCGGGGATCAGGTAAGCGGAGCAATGCAAGGGAAGTCTGGGGAGGGAGGGAGGGCTTTGAAGGAGCTTGAAAGGCACGGGTTTAAGCATGCAACTAGCACATTGTCAGTGATGTGCACTAAAACGCTGGAGTGTGTTTATTGTCAAATAGCGCACACCCTAAAAAAATCAGAATGGAAAAAAAATAAAAAGCCATACGATGATTTTGATCTGCTGCTAAAATTGTCTACCCCTGCTGGTCTGATTAGTATTAAATCAAGCTTAAAGCTGAACCCGGTTTCTGGCCCTAGGATGAGGGGCTGCCATCCTGCATTAATTCTTGGAGTCGGCTAAACTGCAGTATTTTTCCTGTGGTGTTTTACTGCTGGTGAAAATGCTGCAGGATTGATAAAGCTACGGAGCTGATTATTGCAACTTTGTGAATCCTGCAATATTTTCTCCAGAGGGGACAATACTGCAGCATGGTACATAAACCCTTTAGATTGTAAGCCCTCTAGAGACAGGGAAATACCTCCGGTACCTGATTGTAATCCATTTTAAAGTAGCTGACCATTTACAAAAGGCATCATATAAATCAGAAATTAAAATTAAATTGGCCTGAGTGCTTTTATTGTTTTTCACTTCCTATTTAATGAGTACAAGGCATGTATCTATTAGGATTTGGCTTCTAAAAAGGATGTATGGTCCAGCACAGGGGTTCTCAGCCTTATTGCTTCTAAACAGGAACCATTCTGTCATGAAGCAAGGTGATATTACAGAGGGAAATGCTTTTTTATAGCTAAACTCTCTAATAGCATATAACAATATCACATACACAGAGAGATCACATGTATTCAAATTATCAAAATTTTTATTAGAAATCACAAGGTGTTTCCCTATCTAGACATTTAAAATCTAAACTCACACACTCACTCATCAATCACACTTCATATAAAAATGAAGCAAGGTGAGGCAGCTGCCTCAAGTGGCAAAATTTGAGGGTCAGCAAAAAGTAGGTAGAGTATACACAGTCACTAGTGCTGCTCCTGAAATCCTGCAATCGTGCATCTGAAATCCAGCCATTGGGTGTCACCATTGCATAATCACTATGCCTCCACCTCCCCTTTCCATCCCAGGGGCCCATGAACATTGCCTCTGCAGCATTCCCAACCCTAGCCATCTTGGGGAATAGAAGACCTGACCCGGGAATCAAACCCAAGTCTCTTCACTTGGCAATGTTGTGTACTACCACTGAGCCAACCGGACAGCCTCATTTTTATTCCCAGCTCTGCCACTGATCCACTATGTGACCCTGGGCAAGTCTTCATCTCCTCCCTGTACTTCAGTTTGCTGAGTTGTAAATGAGTATTCCTTTTCCAACTAGATCAATCCTTGTGTATAGGATTTTCCTCTTCCTCAGCTGACGGAAACAGAGGACGCACCTCTCTTATGACCTCACTAGGGGGCTATAAGGGAGATGTGGTCCTAGGCAATTGTCAGTATTCTATGTCTCTGACAATTACAGACGTATAAGGACTGGTAGCTGAGCTCCTAGAGTCTAAGAGGCCCTGGCATGCGGACCTAATAAGGTTACTGAGCGGAACCCCACTACTCTTATACAGGGAGCTGAGCCTGCTCTGGCAAGGATGGTCTCAATGGAAGACCTGTCTCCATTTTTTCTTATGGTGTGGCCCTCTATCTGTGTGGAAGAGGTCTTCTACTTCCTGACTGGTGTTTGAAGGATTCTGCCAGAAATAAGGTGGATCCCCATGGAACGCAAGTTTTTCACAAATATTACATTTTCTGTAAATAGGCCAGGGCAAGGGTTTGGCTCTCAACTCCTTGAAGATACATGTGGTAGCTTTATCATTCTATAGGGGCCAAATTAAAGGCACCCAAGTAACAGCGCCCTCAGATATAATACAATTTCTGAAATGAGTGAAACATATTTGACTGCCCTTCAGACCAATAATCCCACAATGTGACCTCAACATGGTCTTAAGGACCTTGGTGAAGTCTCCTTTTGAGCCAATGAAACAGATATTCTTGAAGGATCTGTCTCTAACTGTGTTGCGATCAGCGGCCTTTGGGTTGCCCCCATGGACTGCCCTCTTACCTCCAGGCCCAGGCTGATGCGGCAGGATGCCGCCAACAGGCCCAGGCAGCCACTTCCCTAGGCAGTAGGAAGACGATGCGACCCAATGCGGTGAGGCGCAGCTGATGACCCAATGCAGCTGGATGCCACCGCAGATTCCCTGAATGGCGCACTGCCTTAGGCAGGCGTGCATGTGCGTCTCTCCGCAGTATTTAAACGGACCGCAGAGGGAAATTCCTCACAGCCCATATTGCTGACATCTGGTGCTGAGGCTTATAAAAGGCCTCGCCTGACTCTGCTCCAGCGCCTCAGCAATAGGTCGACTACCTTCAGTAGAGCAAGTTGCCTCTGTGTGTTCCTGGTCTTTGTTCCCATGTTTGCCTTCTTCTTCAGTGTCTTCTCCTGCCTGCTTTTGTTGTTCTTCACGTCCCTGCCTGCCTATCCATCCCATCTTCCCTTGGACAGATCTCTGGTTCTGACATCAGCTTGCTTGACACGAATTACAACTGAACTCCACCTTCCACTGACCCACGATTGAGCTCTGCCTGCCTCTGACCACTGTCAGATTCTCGTCTATGGCTGAACACCACCTGTCACTGATCACCGCCTGACCTTTGATCAAACCTGAATGCCACCTGCTGTGACTGTTGTCTATCTTTGCCTACCCTGGTAGTCCGCCTGCCCTGGACCCTGGCCTGTGATTCATCCATCTCCACAGATCTCCATCTCGTCAACAGAGGCCTGCACCTAAGTCCTGCTGACCCTGGCACCCGAGGGCTCGACCTGAGAAGAACCAGGGCTGGTATAGGTGAAGCTCTAGTTGGGCCTCTGCCAAAGCCAGCTCCCTAATCCAAGGGTCCACACCCACGACACACTGATTTTTTTAATAGCAATATGCTCTGCTAGGCGCATCACTGAGTTGCAAACCCTCTCATGTAGGGATCCTTATTTAGTTTTTTCTCCAGACTCTGTCACCTTTCATCCAGTACCATCTTTCTTGCCTAAGGTGGTATCCTCATTTTCACGTGAACCAGTCAGTTTCACTTCCAGCCTTTAATAGCAGCAATTGTCAGGGGAAAGATAAGAGCCTGTATTTCCTAGATATGTGGCGCATACTTCTGAGGTACCTAAAGATGAAAAATTCCTTTTAGACAAGCCAACAAGCTGTTTGTATTATTTGGAGGTCCCGAAAAGAAGAGGCAGCTTCCAAAGCCGTCTCAGCCAGATGGATCAAGGAAGTTAGGGTACTTGCCAGGTTCGTATGGCCTGGATTGGCCACTGTTGGAAACAGGATGCTGGGCTTGATGGACCCTTGGTCTGACCCAGTATGGCATGTTCTTATGTTCTTCTGTAAGTAATAGTTTCAGCTTACCTACTATGAAGCAAGCTGGCACCGCCAGCAGGCCTACTCCACAAACATTGTCTTGGGCAGAGGCATCCTCAGCCTCCTCGGAGAAAATCTGTAAGGTGGCCACTTGGTCATCCTTACATTCCTTTGCAAGGTGTAGATTGGTCATGCAGGCCTTTTGGGGTGGGAATTTTTAAGATAGTTCTGTCTTCTTCCCTCCCCAGTAAGGAGTAGCTTAGCTAACTCCCGTACATAAGGACTGGTCTTTTAGGAAGAAAAGAAAGGTGAAATGTATTCTTACCTGATGATTTTCTTTCTTTTTTTTTAAATTTCTGCTAGACCAATCCAGGGCCTGCCCCGGAATACAGAGTAGGTGGGAGCAATGTTGCTATCCAAGCATGTCCTCGGTCTTCCTCATTCTTACTGTGCCAAGCCTTTCTCGCACCGCTTGGCTCGCTTGGAACAGTCTCGTGGACTCTTTAGTGTTATTATTAATTATAATGTTTCAATTGGGGGATTTTATTTTGATCATAGTGCTTCGACAGAAGGCTACTGGCAACTGCCTAGAACCACACCTCCCTTATAGCCCCGAGAGAGGACATGAGAGCGATGTGTTCTCTGTCTCCGTCAGCTATGGAAGGGGAAATCCCATACATAAGGACTGGTCTAGCAGGAATCAAGGAAAGAAAATTAGAATAAATTTCACCATAACGTTGTTCCTCCTTCTCTCCTATCTTTTAAAGCATGTTCTGCTGCCCAAATCTTAAAGATTTCAAAGTCTGATGTTCCCGGTTTCTTTGATTGGCTGCTGTGGGTATGTTTTGCTGGCAGAAGTGACTCGTGGAATGGAGATGGCCTGTCACCAAGTGGGGCAGCGTCCTATGAAAACTCCTCTTATTTCAGTAAGATGATTTCCTACAGAAAATTAGCCCATTTTGCCAGTGGGTTGGCTCTGCTTCCTGCATCCTGGCCTCAGAATGCAAATGGCAGCCAAGAAGAAGAGCGGGTACTTCTGAAGTTTTTAAATAACTAGAGCTGTTTCAGTTAAGAGAACCAAATCTGAACAGCAAATCACGTATTTATTAACCTTTTCAGAATTCCTTTTGATCGTTTAGAATCAACAAACTCATTAAGAACCTCCTCAGCGTGCCCCATTCAGGCATCGCGCTTAGAATGATGGCAGAGGACAACACATTCTAAAAACGTAGCTGTACTAGCAGACATTTCATCGTTTAGTATGTGTGCTGGTTGCTTTATGAACCGATTGCTCAGGAATATTTGTAACCATTTCCGGTATGTTTGATGCCGAGGCATCTGCATTATCTATGATCTGTCTGTCATGTTATATTGTATATTGATTTGTATATTTTTTATTGTAAACCGCCATGATCTTTGGGGTGCATGGTCTATTAATAATTTTAAATTCACACACTTAATGCACGAACATAGCAGGAGAATCGCTGTGCTGCTAGTGTTCAGAACCACAGGCTGGCTGACACATGTAAAGCATACGTCTAGCCTGGAGAGGGGTCTCGGGGAAGCCCTTGGCTGCCTGGCCACATGTTATAAAGGACTGTCAGACTGCAGGGTCTCTGCAAAGGGGCCTGCTTCACATCCCACTTTAAAACAGGCACATGATCCTTTCTGCGGGATGTGGTGCTGCCGTTCTGCCACCTTGTTGAACTCATTGGGTTGATTCTAGAGCTGTGTTCATGAGCCCCTAGATGCAGGATCATTGACTTTTCCAACTCCTTCTGTTCTCTTCTGGGGGCTCCGATGCCTTTTCTGCTCTCTGACGGTCAAATTGAAAGTAAAAGTCCCATTTTGTTCTCAAAACCTGAGATTCTCAGTTCCATTCTGCCAAAGCAATTCAGGTAGTCCTAATGCAGTTCGGTGGGACTTTGACAGGGCTCTCATTCCTGGCAAGGAAGTTCCAGATACATCCCCCCCCCCTTTCCAAAAACTGCCTTCTTCCTCTCCTGTAGCAAGCCTTCTATTAAAGCTGAAAATGGGAATAGCAAGGTTCTGTGCTTATGGTGAGGTCATGCTGAGACCCTGTAACTCAACGTCTCAAAGCTTGTGCTGGAACCACCCTCAACCAACAAACGCACTCCTGATCCACGTCAGTCCCCCCTTCCCCTTTGCGCTAGTACTGCCATCGGTGGCCCCACTGCACCTTCCCAGATCTGTGCAGAATAAGAAAGCTGTTGGGGGTGGGGGGCATTTTATTTCCTATTCCCCCACCCTCTTTCATTTTCCCTCGTTTCCTCTCATGTTTGAGTTCTGAGACGCGTTAAAATTACAGCAAAGGGCAAAACCATCTGTGTGGAAGGCTGTGGAAGAATTGCATCTCAAAATGCTTTCAGTCACTGAGAAAGGAAGTAAATTCTGATGCATTTTTTTCCCCCCAAGGACAAAATGAGGCGTGGGAGCTGACCGATGGAAAAATGTAACTCCCATTCATGGTGTGATGCTGGACAAGCCAAAAGAGTCAAAGGTCCTGGGAAGAAAAGAGGGTTTAGACGTAGTTTAGAGGGGAAGAGGAAGGAGGAAGTGGGGAAGCTAGTTCCTATTTTTCATTGGAAGAGAGAGATCTTCTTTTGCCAGCCTGAGAAACCAGAGACCTTTGTTTACCGATTAAAAACCGGCCTCTGTATCTGTGCAGTGTTATGTTTGCTCTAGAGGGTTGTAATGCCAATAAGAAAATATGTTGATGAGAGCAGAGCTGGTAGACCGAAGGGCCGCCAAGAGATCAGTTGGCGGTCATTACGGATCACTTGGGCTTGCATCAATGCTGCACCAAAAGGCAGAGGCATTTAGTGTTTAACCGATCAGCTTCATAAACTCAGGCTTTTTATCTCTTCACATTACTTTACTTTTTTTTTTTGGGAGGGGCGAGGGGGTACAGTTGCTGATGGCTTCCTTCTGCTTCTTCTGGGCTTCCAGCTCAATCTGAGCCAGATTCTGCTGGGATATGAGCTCAATGATCCTTCCTTCATAGCTACAGGGAGGACTTGTTTCCTTGTGTTTAACCCTCCCTGTCTAGTCAAGTCATTGCAGTCCCAGACTGCAGCTCCAGCCTGGCCCCAGTAGGTGTTGTTGCATGACTGAGAGTCCTTGGTTGAGCCCTGGAGCCTACCTGCACAGCATCCCCCATCCTGAGCAAGCCCAAAAAATATGAGGTGGGCCCAGGAATTCTACATAAACAGCCATGGAGTCACCGAGCCAACCTGCCCTCCAGCTCTTAAAAGAAAATTTTGTAATTGTACAGAGCATAGCCTTTCCCAGCCTTGTATGAGTGAGACGTGACTGTTAAACTATGCTCTGACTGATTTTGACATTCTTTAAAGCTCATCTTTTCCCAGTGCAGGCTCTTCTGAGGGAAAAATAACTAGGAATGTTTGGTTTTCTGTTACATTCCCATGTTCTCTCCTTGATATATATATATTTTTTTATGTAGTCTGCATGGGACAGAGCCAAGTCCTAGGGCACCGGGAATCAGTTGACAGCTTATCGGCACAAAATCCTCCTGGTAAAAAAAAAAGGTTTTTGACTCTGGAGACCCCTTTTAACGCTGGGCTGCTTGGAGCAAAGGAAGGTGGAATGAGAGCTGCCTGCTGCTGACTCTTAACACTCACCACGTGTAGCAAGAAGCAAGGCTAAAGGCCACGCAAACAGAAGCCCCATTAAACCTATGAATAACAGAGAACAAGCCATCAGCAGTTCTCGGGCTCTGAAAGCAGCAGGTGTGATGTAGGAAGAGCCCCTTCTACAATGTGCTCGTGATTCATGCACCAGGTTGCTGAAGGAGCTGCAGCCTGTGGCCCCTGTAAGGACCGGTCTAGACTGGAGTGGGGGGGGGGGGGGGGGGGGAGGGTTAAAATAGTGAAAAATCCCCAGGTAGATGCAAACAAAGGCTTATGGCACTATAGGTCCATTAGAGGCCAGTTCTGACTCAGCTGGAAGCTGAAAGAAACAAGAGGGAAGCTATGGGCTCCTCGAAAATAAATAAATATATGTAGCCCCTGGCCCAACTCGCCCGTGACAGGGGCTCACGTGGGAGTCGTGGGCCATTGCAATGGGGGGGCAAGGACACGTCTTTCAAGACCCTTTAGGATTACTTGGAGTCTTCTGGGTGAGTTCAAGAAAAATAAACACACACCACCACTGTAAGTGCTGTGAAAACACAAATCCCTTTTATTGGTAAAACTTGATAGCAGGTACAAAATTAGTGGGTGCACTTCTTCTGTTTAGTGCCATCGGTACAGAAAATAAAGTTTCAAGAAATCATAGTCTACTTCAATAACAAATCTTTACACCCTGGCAGTGCCCAGGATTGGGGGCCCCAGCTTTTACAGCAGTAGGTACTTTCTGGTAAGGGAAGCCCTCCCTAAGCACTTCCCTGGTAGTACCTGCAGATCTGGATGCAGCTCTCTGCATGGGATCCTCCTCTTCAGATAACGTCAGACGAGCCCCTCTGACTGATGCTTTCCTCCGACTACAGCTCTAAGCCGGCTCTTCCCCAAGCTTGGCAGTCCTCCTCCAGACTCCGAAACTCCACCCTGTATGCAGCTTGAAGCAATCTCTCCAGACAGCTGAGAAGTAGGGAGAACACCTCTCTCTTCTCTGAGCCCACCTCTGGGTCCCCTTGGACCTCATGACAGAAAAGAAAGAGGCTCCCAAGTCCTGAAGGCCTAGAGTCCCCGAACTTGGGCCCAGCCACCTTCTCAGAGGAAAGGACAGAAAGACAACGACCCCTCTGACCTCACCCTTAGGGTGTGTTGAGACCCCGAGGCCTACTAGTAAGGGACAATTTTGTGAGCCCTCTTAGTGTGAAAGGCCATAGCCCACACTGTATCCCCTTCACCAGGGGAGGACACGCAGCAAAGGCTTCCAGAGAACCAAGCGATGTAGCATCCTTGATGCCAGTCCTTCAGCAGGTCAGCATCTGCTCAAACGTCAGGAAGCTGCCAGTGCCAGAAAGAAGCAGGCCTGACATATTCTGCCTTCCTGCCTAAAATCTACATCTCGCTACTTCAACCCAAACATTGTAACTCCAACAGAAGCCAGTTCTGATTCAGCTGGAAACCCAGAGAAATGGGAAGAAGGAACCACGTCCCCCTCTGCTCACTCCCCAAGAGTAAAGAAACTACTGCACTGTGAGAGCCCATGGTCCATGCATTGTTTGTGGGTTTCATTACTTTTACAGATTAAAAAAAAACAAAACATTCCTGAGCTGGCCATGCAATGCACAGGTGTGTCACACACCCAGGTCTGAGTCTTGGGCCGGGTGCTTGCGCCTCTGGAGTCAACTTGACAGCGTCCAGACTATTTGGGAGTGGGAGGGGAGGGGTGCGATTTTGGTGTCACTCCAGAGTTGTTCCTTCTGGTACAGATGTAAAGACACCTTGGTCGCCACTAGATGGCCCTAGCTCCCTACCTTTTGCATTTAGTCAGCTAGAGGGGACGTACCATTCCTTCCAGCACTTCCCACTGGTATAATCCTAATCTGGTCAGAGGGGGTGAGTCTAGGGATAGTTGGGGCAGTGTAGCTTTGAGTTTGATTAAGATAGAAGTGTTTTGTGTACTCTCCAAGTTAGGCCCTCAGTCTAGCACAGCAAGGGGGAGACACAGCCCTGCCAGCTCTTGGTACTGAAGACTGGAGGAAAGAAAGAAAAGAGGTTTTGTCCATTTTTTTTAAATACTTTTGATATTTTTGGCTTTCCAGAGAGGCAGAGATCCCCCTGTCCAGGAGTGTAGGAGGAATTTGTACACCTTTACATCCAACCAAGAGGAGGTTACAGAGACCACAGAGAGATCCCAGGATTGTTTGCCCAAGAACTGAGTTTTGCCTCCTTTTGGGATGGAAGTATTTTTTTTTCTGCCCCCTTTCCTTGCCCAGGTCTGGAAATTAAGATCTGCTTCCAGAACAGACCGTTCCCCCTAGAAAGGTCCCCTGAAATAGAACTGGAGAGAAGAGAAGAGACACCTGGAGACCCCCAGTTGGAATCTCCACCCCGGGATGCTGGAGATCAGGACAGGCGCCACGGACCTTGGGCAACGTGGGAACCAGGGATCCTACACTCTGATAGGACACTCCGGCCACATTGGGATTTCTGCTCTTCCCCAATAGAGACTTACAAGGATCTCAGCTCCCCACATTGAGGGACACTTAACTCAGAAGAAAAACCTTCTAAAATCCTTTACTCTAAAGCCATTACTGAACTGGATGTAACTGGATCCACATCTTGATTCCTTATTACAAATCACAGTAAAATATTATTTGAACACTCATCCAGAGAGTCCTGCCTGGCCTGTTCAGGTACCTGCCCCAAAGAGCTATGGCAGCAGCCACACACAGGTTTCCAGTGCTTGTGCCCGAAGGTTAACCCTCCCTCCACAGAAAAGAATCCGCCCCTTGGAGACAGGAGAGCCGGGGGAAGGACAGAGGAGCTAGCCCAGCTAAAGAAATTCTTTGGAATTAGATATATTCCCCGAAAAAGGCTTACACAGAATTTCCTGACATTTCTTAGAAAGCAGATTACAGGAACGTTCAACCCTAAAACGTTCCATGTGTAACCAGGGCCGGTGTAAGGGTTACACATGGAACACAGACCAATGTAACACTGCAGGCCCCCCAAACCCGCTCTGAATTGAATGCACACTCTGACATTGGTCACCCTCTTACAGTGAGTGCTGAGTGACTGCTGTCACTTCTTTCATATTTTGGAAAATGCCACCCTAGGTGACCGCCTAGTCCCGCCTAATGGTCGCGTTGGCCCTGTATGTAACACCCCCCCCAGCCTTCATAGGGTTTCGCCTTTGGCGTCCGCAGGGACGGTGAATGCCCTTCTGCAGCCCTGGAACACATTCACTCCAGTGAGGAACAGCTAAAGCCCAAGGGGAGACTTGCACTTAAACAGGAAAAGTACAGGTCCACGCCCAGCTTGTTGTTCCAAAGCATAAGAGAATTTTTTTGTAAAGTCCATGAGTACTCACAATCAAGATAGGCAGAAGCAGAATCGGGATACAATCCAAGAACAAAAAAAAAATTCACAGCTTCCCAAAACCCAGTTTAAGTACTCAGGATTCTTATTCCCTTCACTTTGCTCTGCCAGACCCAAGAGTTTGGGGCTTAAGCTCTCTGGGTGCAAATGCCAGCAGGTTCCTCGATGCCCTTGCAGACCCTCTGAAGAAAACACCAGTTCCCGCTGCCTTCAGACTGTGGGGCTCGCCTTCTCTTGGATCCTTCTGGTTGGCTCTGTTACTTCTGGCAGGAGCCCTTCCTAGTAGACTTGAGCTGCAGCCCTCTCAGCACGCTGGCATTTATTTATTTATTTTAAAGTATTTATTGTTCGCGCCCTCCAATGTTCAGGGTCGGTTACAAAAAAAAAATACATAATTAAGTAGACAGACACAAAATAATAAAGGAGAATAAAAGAAATCATTACAATAAATGAGTTAAAAATAACTTTAAAAACAACAATTATATAACAGTGAATGTGGGAAATCCTTAACTGGGGACCTCTCAATCCTCCTCTTTCTCTCTGTAACGCCTCCCTGTGCCTGGTGGGATGCACGTTTATTACACTTTCCCAACCTGTCCCCTTTGGGGGGATGGAAACTCCTATCCATCACTTTTTTTAGCTGGCACCTCCTGAAACCTCCCAGTAATAACTTCTGCAGCATTAACCCCACAACCTTTTCTCTCTGGTCACTGTCCTTTTCTGTTTTTATCTTTATACGGAGGTAATGCACTAAACGTATCTGCCTTTATAAAGCAGCACATTTCTGAAAGGGTTAATTGTTCCCTTGTTGCTGTTACAGACTAAAATGAAGACTCTGTCCTGATTACGCGATTTTCAAACCTGAGCTAAAGTCCTGTCTGTTTAAACGTGCTTTCGATACCAAACGAGCGGTGCGTCGTGAGGATGTTGTATCAGCCAGCCTAGCAGGAGTTGTGCCGCAAGCGTTATTTACTAACTCTAGATTTATAATTATCAGGTTTGTCTTGTATACAACTTTTATATCTCGGTCATTTCATTTTTAACTATGTTTGTTTTACACTTGTTTAATCTTTTATCTTTTGTGTAACTTTTTTTTACAATATATTAATAATCATGATTGTTCTTATTTTCTTCTATCTGTTATTTCCATATTATGAATCGTATTTTGTAAACTGCCCTGATCTCCTTGGAAAGACGGGCTTTAAACATTTGTAAAGTAAATGTAAGGGCCAGGTTTAAGCACAGGGGCAAGCAAGAGAGAGGCCAAAAGCCTGCAAGACAGTCAGGGCTCAGCAATGTTTGTCAGTGTCCAGAAACCTGCATCTCTCCAAGGATATGTAGGGCGTGCTGACCCCTGCCTCTAGGGAACAAGGGGGGAATCATCCGTCTGTCCTTTGTCCCTGGGAAGAGGAGGGGGGGCAGCTGCCAAAAAACCTGGCTCCTCCAGCCCACCCCGGCACATTTTATCCGCACCGCGTGCCTGCTCGCTCTAGAGTGCCAGCCCTGCATTTTCCAAACACACAGGATAACCAGAGCTGCGGCGCTGGCATCACAGCGGGAGAGCAGCACGCTGCGAGGGAGGTCACCTGATTGTCTGCTTTCAGCCTCATTAACTAACTAATTTTAACCATTCTCTTCCTATATGAAGTTCCCCATCTTTTGCCCAGTATGTCTGCCTTGATTAGATTGTAAGCTCTATTGAGCAGGGATGGACTCTTGGGTGTTTGTACAGTGCTGCGTACGTCCAGTAGTGCTACAGAAATGTGTAGTAGTAGTAGTAGTGGTAATCATTTCCTGAAAGTGAGCTGGGAAGGCAGGGGTAACACAAGGTTCCTGGAATAAATCCTGTCCTCACAGCCCCCAGGGAGGGGAGATTAATACTTTAAGGTGTGGGAGTGACAGAGAGAGAATATATTTTTTTTTTCCCCCCAATGTGAGTAGGAAGGATATGGAGGCCAGATCAGAATTCAATCTCTTTTATTATATTAAATCAATACAATAAAAAGAAAACAAAAACAGCTTATGTACAGGAGTGTTTTCACAATCAAACGAAATGTACTTTAGGAATCCAAACAATCAGGTATGCATTACCAAATTACATGTATTGTTTTTTCTGATGCAACTTACTTGCTGCAGCTAATTTTTATATTTATAAACCATACAAACTGTATTCCACCAAAATGTGCAATTAAGCAACCTACAGTCCTTCCAATTTGCAAAGTATGAGCTAATAGTATATCCAATAATTTGTTTAGATGAGCAGTTAATTTATCTGAGATGGCACGAGTCCTTGAAATGAATATTTTGTATGTTATGGGTGGTTTGAGAAATAATATTTTAGAAATGAGCTCCCAAATCTGTTCCCAACATGGTTGCATTTTAACACAACTAAATAGCATATGCCTTAATGTACCGTCGTTCTGATGGCCATGCCCGTACATAGCAGAAGCAGGCAGCCCAGCTCTATGCAGCCCTATGTGAAATAAACGAAGGTCTGGGTTAGGCTCGCAGACGGAGAGGTCTTAAAAGTTCTTTCCCACAGACTATTCCAACGTAGGGTTCCAGGTGTAATTGACAGTTCGCTTTCCCAGGATATTTTCAATTTTAAACAGCGATAATCACCATGAGCACGAAATTCCCTATAGAATAGGGAGGCCTCGTGCCTTTGAAACTGAAATTTAAGACAAATCGTAAAGTTCAGGATTATCATAGTTTATTTAGGGAGGAAACAGATCTTTTTATACTGTGACACATCTGAAGCCATTTGCCCTGCTGTGTTGTGTTCGTGGCAGCTGATAAAATTGAACCAGATCATCAAAGGGTCTCGTTTGACTATTATCTATCATATTCCTTCTGTGTGCCATATTGGCCAAATTATGGGTTAGGCCACAGTTGGGAGCGTTTGCTGAAACTCCGGTTTGCTGAAACTTGCTGAAACTCCGGTGCGTAGAGCCCGCTGCGTGGAGAACAAGGCTGGGAACCTTTTCATGGACTGTTTCAAGCCAGAAATTAAGTTTAGTGGTAAGGGAGCGACCATGTCTTTTTTTCTAGTGTAAGCCAATTTGGCGTACAATTGAAATCTTCATCATATAAAAGCTACCGGGATCCAAATCTTAAAAGAAATGAGTAGTTGGCAATTTACAAAATCAGGGAAACCCACCTCTCCCCTTTCCTTGGAAAGATTACATCTACGAAGCGCTATACATGGAGGCTGCTTTTTCCTTAAAAATTAAGATATTCTATCAGTTTTGCCAGAAAAAGAGAGGGAGACGTATGCTTAGAGTATAACTGCTTTGCGGAGTCTCCCCCACCAGGCTGGGTATAATGGGGACCAGCGCTAAAAGCTTATTTGCGCTTTGTTGCAGCCATCTTAGCCAGGTCAGGCCCAGTCACACATTTTTTCCCCTCAGATATAATTGGCAGCTGTAAAAATTTCGATGGACGATCAATCAGTCTTGGGAATTTGGAAATGGGCGTGAAGGGACACGTTGTGTGCACTTTCCACTTCAAACGGCCCTGCAAGTTTCATGTGCGATATTCTGGGCACTGTACCTCCCTCCGGTATACGCAGAAGATGGATATTATTGCGTCGGCTGCGATTTTCTGAGCTCCTCAATATCCTTCCGGAGGGACTCAATCTCAGTTTTGTACTTTCTCTCACTTTATCAGGTATTTCATCTAATTCAGCAAGCGGGATTTCCTATCTTCCCACAGCGACTTGCAGGGAGGTCAACGGATTTGCAAACTTTTCTGGATCAGACTTGACATCTCTAGTAGTTTGAAAGTGTAACCCCATTAGCTCGTCTGTATCGTGCAATCCCGTCAGGACTGAGTCCCCGCCCTGCAGCCAGTTTCATTTTATCTGTTTCGGGGGTTGCAGGATCCTGCCTGAGGCGTTTTACTCCAGTATTATAATTTAGTTCAGGTTTTCCTTATGCTTAGAGCCCGTTATAAGATCTTGGGAGGCAGTTAGGGTAATGATGAGAAGTTGGATGCTGCTGAGACCGGAGTTATGCGTCCATCTTGTGTCAGTTCCACAAGGAGCTCTCAGGATGGGCGTCCAGAGAAAACTTTACTGCGGCTATTCTTCAAAACAAATTTGTGGCAGTATACATAGGGCAGATCATTGACTCGGTTGTCCTTTATCTGAGCAAATTTCCCCTCCGTGGATAGGTCATGGAAAAGTAAAGCTTTCCCAGACGGGCAGGGGTTTTCTAGTATTGGGCAGAACTCAATTTTCAACATAGTGGCAGGTCAAACAGAACATCAGACGCTGCACGGCTGCCAAATGAACCTCTCTTCCCCAGAGCGAGGACCCTAAATGGGGTTCTCCAGATGAAAGAAAAAAAAATCTTACAGTTCTCCTTTTTAGGTGAGACTTGGGATCTTTTGGATGAAAGGGCCACGGGGCAAGGAGCAATCAGCTCTTCCAGGTTTCCCCCACTCTAGGGCAGGAAGTCTATCAGCAAAAATCTTGCTCCCAGGTCCATAAAAAGCAAAATCCTTTTTTTTACACAAATGTCCAGAATTGGAACCGTCCTGCAGGAGGTCGTCATCAGCCACCACCCGCAGATTGTGCCGTGGGCTGGGAAGAGTCTTCCCCAGGCTGGCCAACCCGGGCAAGAGGCTTCTGCATAGTTCCTTCCTGGGCCAGGAACCAGGGGACTTGCAAGAAGCTCCAAAGACAAAAATCTCAGGAACACAAAAGTGGAGACAGGCCAACTGCACAGGTGGTGAATCGGAAGAGATGGTCTTCCAGCTGTCCTGCAGGCCCATCTAAGAAGGCAGCTCACCGGTGTTGAGCACCCGCTTTCCTAACGCGCACCCAGCCGCCTCTCCTGGGCGGGCGATCGAATATGTAAATGAGGGGGTCCTGCTGAAAGGGAGGCGCTAGGGACAAATGTGAGCTCCTGGCGCCTCCTTGGCAGGAGGCGCCCAGGAGAGGTGACTGTCAGCGGGTTAGGAAAACGGCCGCTCGGTTTTACAAGCATCCCTTTTCCTAACCTGACCACCGGCACCCTCTTTCTGTCCATTTTGTTCCTCCGACCCTAATATCGCCACAATATTAAGTCCGAGGATGTACAGAAAAGCAGTATTTTCTGCTTTTCTGTACACTTTTTTTTTTTTGTGGGCTGCTCAGAAATGAATGCCTACTCTGGGCAGGAGTTAATTTCTGAGGGTAAAAATATGTGGGTTGGATGCATCTTTTTTTCTTTTTTATTTAAATTTAATTGAGGCAGAATAGCTAATGGCATCATCGACATGCATTTGCAGGGGGGTTGGAAGCGTTAATCCCCTTATGAAATAAGAGGTGGTGGACGCGCATCCAAAACCCACGCCCAACTGTGGATTAAACAGTGCGCTCGGCTGAGCATGTACGGTATTGGATCAGCCTGCTGGAATGCAGGCAGTGAGGCCTGGTCCCTAGAGTAGGCAAAACCACAAGTCCAGAGTGTATGACTCAGCCTGCTTTGTGCAGACAGGGACCACTCCAGCTGCTCGGGGGAGGTGCTAGACTCAGCCTGCTTTGTGCAGACAGGGACCACTCCAGCTACTCGGGGGAGGTGCTAGACTCAGCCTGCTTTGTGCAGACAGGGACCACTCCAGCTGCTCGGGGGAGGTGCTAGACTCAGCCTGCTTTGTGCAGACAGGGACCACTCCAGCTGCTCGGGGGAGGTGCTAGACTCGGCCTGCTTTGTGCAGACAGGGACCACTCCAGCTGCTCGGGGGAGGTGCTAGACTCGGCCTGCTTTGTGCAGACAGGGACCACTCCAGCTGCTCGGGGGAGGTGCTAGACTCGGCCTGCTTTGTGCAGACAGGGACCACTCCAGCTGCTCGGGGGAGGTGCTAGACTCAGCCTGCTTTGTGCAGACAGGGACCACTCCAGCTGCTCGGGGGAGGTGCTAGACTCGGCCTGCTTTGTGCAGACAGGGACCACTCCAGCTGCTCGGGGGAGGTGCTAGACTCGGCCTGCTTTGTGCAGACAGGGACCACTCCAGCTGCTCGGGGGAGGTGCTAGACTCGTCCTGCTTTGTGCAGACAGGGACCACTCCAGGTGCTCGGGGGAGGTGCTAGACTCAGCCTGCTTTGTGCAGACAGGGACCACTCCAGCTGCTCGGGGGAGGTGCTAGACTCGGCCTGCTTTGTGCAGACAGGGACCACTCCAGGTGCTCGGGGGAGGTGCTAGACTCAGCCTGCTTTGTGCAGACAGGGACCACTCCAGCTGCTCGGGGGAGGTGCGGTTCCACAAATAGTAAGCCCCTCTGTCCATAGCCCCAGTGCCAATCCCTAGGATTTAGGAAATCTAGTGGTGAACCCAAAGGGTCGCCTCACAGAAAACCTGTACAAGAAAACGCATGCGTAAAAAGTCCTAGAGGACCTTTACCCCGGGGATTATATTTTAAGGACCAAGCACGAGCTTTTCAATGCCTTTTAGACAAGGGTTTTGTTTTTTAGGGTTTTTTTTCTGTGAAATATTTTACCTTCCAGAATCTGCAGGAAATTATTGCAGCTTACAGCTTTGTTTTAATAAAGAGTAAATGGACTTGAAACCATATTTGCTTTTTTTTTTTTTTATTCTGCTATGTCTGATCCTTAAATCTGGCTCTGGTGGTGCCGATTCATTAAGCTGCACTATTTTAGGAAGATTACGTTTTTTTTTGCAAAATTTATTCCAAAGATGGATTCTGTTCCTCGGTGTTTTCTTGGCAAAGTAAGTCCCCTGACGCTTTTGTTTCTTCTGGCACCTAGGGATTCCTTCAGAAGTACGGGTATCTGGAGAGCGAAGTGCATAGGGGCCCCAAGTCTGTACAATTCACGGAGGCACTGAGGTAAGTTGGGCTGTTAGCGGTCACATCCATTGGATCTTGAAAGGAAATAAATCACAGTCTGGTGTCACCGTTTCAGGCGGGTGAAGCCAAGGAGCCTGACCCGGTTCTGGTTTTGCCTCCATCACGTTCACAAATCGGAACTACGAGTCCATGCACGCAGCGGGGCAAAGTTACAACCGGATCAGCCTCTTTGGGTCGACCTGGATGAGCTGGCAGCCCTTCGCACGTGGAGGCTTTGTTTCGGGGGAGGCGGTGGGAGTTGGACCTTAACCCACCCATCGCTCCCTTCTGTTTCGCCACATTGGCGAGTCGCCGCTGGATGCCGTCCGTGCAGGTTGTGCTGCTCCTTGCAGAGGGTTGCGCTGCTTGTAGTGCCCCGCGCCTTCTCCTGAAGGGATCTCCATGTGTGGGCAGCCCCCTTCCTGCCATAGCACAGGGCATCGTGTAGATCAGGGCTGGGAAATTATTATTATTTTTTTCCCTAAATGAGGGGCTGTATTAGCCCTAAAGAGCCCCTTGGGGGAAGGGGGAGTGCATTAGCTGTTTGGGGCAGGGGTCCCCTCTGAGTCCAAGGACTTGGGGTGTTTTGGGGGGGGAGGGGTCCTCCCTTCAAAGTCAGCCCTGTATTTTGACCTAGCAGATGGAGGGAACCAAAAGTGGTGACCCTCCCGGCCTTACACAGGCAGCCGGGCAGTGAGGCACGGGGCTCTGGGTGCCTGCCCCTGCTGACTGGCTGGTGAGGCGTGGACCCCCTCCAGGTGGCGTCCCCTTCAGGCTAAGCAGTGAGGTTTGGGGGCCTCTGGTGACGCGTGATCAGGTGATGTAATGGGGCAAGGGAAGGAAAGGTGAAAAATGCAAAGGAAAGCCTTCCGGTGAAGAACAGACAGACCAGAAACCAGTGTAGTCGTCATGCAGATATCCCCAGGAAGATGTACAACATAATAATGTTTTTGAGAGCAAACGTTCACGAACTGCTCTCAGTCAAGGCTCTAATTGTTTTTACTTTTATGGAAGGGAGCTGAGGCAGTTCAGGGTGGGCTGGAAATTGCTTCTGGGGTGGTGTCTGATTTTGCTTGTACAGATAATGTCTGGGAGGGATGGGATTGCAGCAGGCAGAGAGACGTGCCTGGGGAGCCTGGCCATAGCAGAGACTGTCTGTCTGTCTGTCTGTCCCTAATGATAGCACAGAATGACTCTGTCTCTGTGCAGGTGAGTGGAACGAGTGCCCAGCGCAGCCACTGGACCTTGGAACGAATGGGTCTTGTGGGAAAGGCATTCGGCTCCCTTCAATCAGTAAGGCTGGCAAGCAGGTTTCAGGAGGCACCTTGCACACACTCTGGCTCTAGCTTGAATATGAACAGGATAATTTGCATGGGCTTTCCAGAAAACCAGACCTCTCTGTGGCCCAAAAGGGGGGACCTTACCCATCCCTGACCGAAATGAAAGTATTTATCGCTCTGAGCTTAGCAGGTTATGAACAGTTCCTGAGGGTGACCCTCTCTCTCACACCTGCATCCTCTCCTTACAGACCAGAAATGAATCCCGAACTGGAAAAGCCTCATTAAAGTCCATAACTATTTTATATCATAGGATTCCCAGCACACAGAGTCTGTTTATGGATAACATGGATGAAGGTGCTAGAAATGAACCTTAATACTTTTAAAACTTTCTGAAAACTTCTGTATTTGCCAAGCGTAGTGTTCAGATTTCTCTTTTCTTATTTTATGGTTTTACTAAAATGTAAATATCAAATTTTTAGTAATGCGCTTTTTAGCTCTCTGCATCTCGTTCCCTATTGGGGGATGAGTAGCCTCCGGTGATACAGGAAGGGAAGCCTCTGGTCTTGCCTGTCCCTGCGGACTGCAAACCCAGTCCTCCCCTTACTCCTTTTATTGAGTAACTGGGAAGGGCATGTCGTGCTCCTGCTGCTGAGGAGGAGCTGTTGTGTCGGGCTGGCATCCGCTGGGCGAGTGCTTGGTGCCAGATTCAGACAAGGCAGTAAGTCTTCTGGACAAGTGACTAGTTTTTTCTTTCTGGGCCTAACCCTTCCATCACAACGGCTTAATGCCAATTAACATGCCAGTCTGTTCTTTTTGTGTGAATTGGTTGACCGTGATAGTTTCTTGCTGCCCCTCCCAGTACTGTGGCACTGATTTTCTTTCTTGTCGTCATCCCCCCCCCCCCCTTCTAGAGAGTTCCAGTGGGTCTCCCATCTCCCAGTCAGCGGGGTGCTCGACGATGCCACGTTCCACCAGATGGGTAAGCCACGCTGTGGCGTCACAGATGCCAAAAGCCATGGCCAGTGGGCAGTACGGAAGAATGCCCTGTTTGCCGGGAGAGGCTCCAAGACTAGACGAAAGAAACGCTACTCAAGCTTCTACCAAAGTAGGTTTTTGTGTGTGTGTGTTCTTCCACCCTTCTGAGTAAACTTGTAGGGCACAGCAGGACCCAAGGCAGCTGGACAGTGTGACGTCTGGGGGCTGATCTCCCTTCCCAATGTGTATAGGGATTGCACGCAGCAGAGATTGCTATAGCACAGCTGTAATTATGCCTGGCCAAAGGCTGGTCAGGTTCCCAGGACTGCCAAATCCTGTCTTTCCTATACAAGAGCTTGATTTGATGTTTTCCTCCTAAAGTTACATGGAGCCATCTTCTGGGCAGATGTTACAGCATCTGGCTCCATGGAGTGCCTGAGGTGCCTCCGGTCCAGCGTCTCGCGTGGTGGCATCATAATGTTGCTGGTTTTACTACACTTAGGCAGCAAGGCATGCCCACGATCACACAGAGAGCCTAATTTACTGAGGATCTTCTCCCATTCTTTGTCTGGGAGCGGGTGGAAGAGCTCGGTGAATCGGGCTCAAAGTCTGTGACAGAACCAGGATTAGAATTCAGGTTCCTGACTGTAAACATTGCACCTCATCAGCTGATACTGGACTGTGATTAATGCTTAGGCCTTCTGCGTTAAGGGGGGGGAGGGGGGGTCTATAACGGGGATTTTCAGCCTTGTGAATGCTGGGTGTATGGCACTCACTCAGAGGGAGAAGAGGACTACGGGGAGAATAGTTTGGTTTTTTGTTTTTTTTTTTTTCAAAGCAGTCTAGCCCCTTTAAAATGGATTTGTGCGTAGGTAGTCTTGCCTGAAAATGTCCTCCTTGCCCTGGGGGGGCTTCCCTAGCCCACTTGCATATAGCCAGACTGCCCGGAGGCATTTCTGAGGGGAGACGGGGGGAGAACATAGTGCACATACGTGACATTTTCAAAAGCCCCTGACCTGTTTTACCCACCTTGGTTGCCTGCCTCAGCAGATGGGCGCTGGGCAGGAGTAACCTAGTGGTTAGAGCAGCAGCCTGCAACCCAGGGAAAACCAGCGTTCAAATCCCACTGCTGTCTCCTATTACCTTGAGCAGGTCACTTCACCCTCCTCAGGCACAAACTTAGGTTGTGAACCCTCTGGGGAGAGGGAAATACCCACAGTCCCTGAATGTAATCCACTCTGAAGTGCCAGAAAGGTGGAATATAAATGATTAAAATAAATACGTGGATGCTTTTACCACATGTGTGTGGTGCTAATTTTCAAAGAGAAAATTCCCAGTCTAGCCCTGTTTTCAGTGCTGCACGCCAGTGGAACAAAATTTTAGAAACAAAATTAAACCATCTCCTCACCTTTTCAGCCTCTGTGGGGTTCAAATGTGCAGCTGCCCTTGCTTAAAACCCGGGGAGAGAGAAACCCCTACGGCACAAACGCTGCTGAGCTGCAGTAGCGGACTCTCAGGGCGGTTAGGATATTCAAATGGAAATCTGAGAGAAGGCCCGTTTCTACCCTAAAGATCCCCGCTGCCGCTGCTGCTGCTCCTCTCTCCAGAGAGTTTGATTGGGACAAAGTCTGTTCCTCCTCTACAGAGCACAGTCAGGACAGAGCTACTCCTCTCTCTGCTGCTAGCCAGGTCCCTGTGAAAAACCAAGAAATCTGTTCTCATTCACAATAATCAAGGTCTTATTTTGGACAGAGCGCGCATTGAAGAGCAAACCCTGCAGCTGTGTTTATTAAAGACCTACGCAGGGATTGCTTCCAGTGGAAGATGTAGCAATGGGTGTAAAACTCATCCCTGGGTATTATCCAACAACAGCTAATAAACCCTCCCCCCCCCTTCCCCCTCCTCCCCTCCTCAAGCTCATAGTGCAAGGAATATTATTTCCTGTAGCAGCTCTCCTTCCAGGACATCTTGATATGAAGGATCAAGGACCCCCCACCCCCATACTAGCTAGAATGCCCCCAACATCCCTCTAGGGCAGGGGTGGCCAACTCCGGTCCTCAAGAGCCACAGACAGGCCAGGTTTTCAGCAGATCCACAATGAATATTCATGAGAGATTTGCATGCATTGCCTCCATTGTATGCAAATCTATCTCATGTATATTCGTTCCGGATATCCTGAAAACCAGGCCTCAAGGACTGGAGTCTGCCATCCCTGCCCTAGGGTATCTCCAAGGGGCTCACTAAGGGATGCTGCCGTCGGCTGTCGCCTTCTACGAGCCACGCAAAAGCAACACAGGCTGAGTAAAAAGGCCCCGTGGGTGATGTCAGCAGGCATGGCAGGGCTTTTGAGTCATCCTCAAGATGAAAACCAGCCCCAGGGCAGCTGCTGATGGCAAAAGATGTTACAAATGAGCTTCCACAGATCCTGCTTACTGGTAAGGTCAAAATTCTTGACCGTGGGGGGTGGGGTGGGACACTAAAATATGTGGCCTTGGAAGCAGAAAAAATGCATACTGCAGGGAGGCTCAGTGGCAGATTCTGTGCACTCAATCAACTTCCACATGTGTCTTTCCTTTTGAAGTGATTTGTAGGATTATGGAACTTATCAACGATCTAAATCAATGAACCATAATGATTTATACAAAGACGCTTGTTAACTATAATTGATCTTCATAATAGGCATCATCGTATAGTGCTCTGACTTTATTACTCTGCCTTTCATTTAATCATTGGTCAATGATGACCATAGTCTCACTTGTTCTTATCTTTTCAAATTTGCTCTTTTTTTTTCTCAAAATGCTCTAACAAAATCCCAACGTGATTAAAAGTTCCAACTTAGCTTAGAAGTTTGACGCCGTTAGTTTTCCATAAATATTTACGATGCCAGAAAAACTAACTGCGTCAAACGTCTAAGCTAAGTTGGAACTTTTAATCATGTTGGGATTTTGTTAGAGCATTTTGAGAAAAAAAAAAGAGCAAATTTTGAAAAAATAAGAACAAGTGAGACTATAGTCATCATTGACCAATGATTAAATGAAAGGCAGAGTAATAAGGTCAGACCACTATACAGTGATGCTTATTATGAAGGTCAATTATAGTTAACATAAGCGTCTTGTATAGATTCTGTGCACTACCATGCAAAAGGTCCCTGGTTCACTCCCTGAGTCCGCTGGGGCTGAGAATGCTGTGGAGGCAGCATTCACAGAGTGAGTTGCGGTCATTGCTCAAGGGTGACACCTAGTGGCTGGATTCAGACAGAGCCCATGATTACAGGGTTCCCCTGCAACAGTGCAGCCATGCACAGGCATTGCGATACGGCTGACACGTGGGAGATTATACACAGTGGCGAATATGGTGGCTGGGATGGGTCCCTGATTCGGTTTCAATAGGTGGGTCCTTAAATTCCTCCTTCCAGCCCTGGAATACTATTAGAGGTCTTGACACTTCTTTGCTGCTGTTGATGATTGCTTCAAGCTGGCTGTCAATTTCATTGGCTTCTCCTCTGATGGAACAGAGCCCCCAGGTCACAACCATCCGTGCTCGCACATCTGTAATAATTCTCCCCCCGAGGGAATACAGCTGTGTACAGCTGCATCTACATCATGGAAAAAATTATGGAGAGAGTAGTCAGATTCTTGGTTTTTAGACTTTATTTCTCCTTTTTTTTTTTTTTTTAAATCAGCATATTCCTGGGCTTTTTCACTTTCTTACTGCGGTTTTTACTGAATTTTACATGGAATTGTAAAGGCTTTCAAAACCTGACGGATTCTAAAACAACGTACAAAAGAACAGCTCAGAGAGAACACGACGTGCACAATTATCAAGGGCATCGGAATGGGAATGGATTTTTTTTTCCCCCAATTTTTTTATTTATCAAATTTCCATCATTATCACAAAGAACAATCGTTGCACAAGAAACATTATGAGTGATAATGATGGAAATGAAAAAAGAAAAGGAAAACATTGTTTATATTTTCCATCTGCCACTCATTCAAGAAAAATGTGTGGGAAGAGAGGAAAATAAGAGGAGAAAAGAACAATAAAGGAAAAGGCATTAGCAGTCTAAAGTTAAATTCTAACAGACGTATCAAACTCAGAGCTCTAAAGATATTATGGCTCACTTCTCTTTCTTCCATCAATAAACAGTGTAAGCTGCTTAGACAGGAAAAAAACACCTAAGAATCTGCATTTAACTTCACAATGCACCTGCCGGGCTGAAACTTCTTGGCGCGTGCCTAGAAATCCCTTCCTTCTTTCCTGCGTTAAATCTGGATAGATTCGTACTGTTTCCCCACCCCCCCCCCCACCCCAGGAAATTGTCATTCATGTGGCAGAAATATGTTCTCATGATAAAACTGAAATCTTTATCGCATATAAAGGAAACTAACAATGTAGATCTTGTGATAGTCTGACAAGGTGAGGACTCCAGAAAAGCTGTGAGATTCCCAGGGTCCAAGGAGGCTGAAATGTCCTCCACTTCAGCAACCCTGGATTTTAAAGGAAAGTTTTGAAAGAGGGAATTTGCTCAGTGGGAATCTGTAAGGTCTCCGTCAAATATATACGTAGTGTGAACCCAGGGAGCTCCCCCATCACTCTAGGAAAGTTAGTTAATCTCAAATATAAATGGTGAAGCTGATTTTCCATATCCTCAACTCTCCTGGTGAGGAAGGCCAGTTCCCGAATTACAGCAGCATTTATGTCCTTTAAATCTCGAATATCTCCTTCCCCAACTTGGATTTTCTGTAAGTATTCCTGGGAGGTACGTTGTTGATCTGAAGCCAAAAGATCCACCCTCTGAGGAACGGCCTGAATATTCAAGGAGATAGGTCCCATAGAGCTTCAAGAGTTACCACCGCTGGCTCAGTGAATGAAGAAGTATGGGGAAGCAACATCGACTCTACCCATAAGAGAAAACCGGGTGTGGATTAAGGACAGCAGCCAATTGCCCTCCACCGGCCCCTTCATGAGTGTCCTCCAACACCTCTGAAGACTCGGCTCTCACTCCGATGGAAACGCCGGCAGCCCCCTCCATGCGGGCGCTCTGGATATACATCATCGCGCAGGAGGCAGGAGTTAATTTCAGACGGCACCGGGCAAGTGTACAGAAAAGCAGAAAAAAGTCGGAGGCCCCAAAAATAAAAAATCTTCTGGGGGGAAAAAACAAAAATCTGCCTGTGGCCCGCGGGTTGGAAGACGGACGCTCAGTTTTGCCGGCGTCCGTTTTCTGAACCTGTGGCTGTCAGCGGGTTCGACAACCGACGCCGGTATAATTAAGCGTCCGCTGTCAAACCCCACTGACAACCGCCGCTTCTGCCACTAAGGAGGCGCGAGGGACCCTAGCACCTCCTTATTAGCGCGGGCCCCATTTTGAATACAAAATCGCGCGCCCAGGAGAGGGGCTTGGGCGGGCGTTGGGAGAGCGGGCGCTGGCTCTCCCGCGCAGTTTACTATAATTGGCCTGTATGTTTGTAAATGGTACAGTGAGTGCTGCTCAGCCTTCTGCTGTCTGATTCTGGCAGTGTAACCAAGGCCAGTGCAATTGGGGGTGCAACGTGCATTTGCACAGAGTGGCAGGGTCTGGGAAGAGGGAAATAGCAAAGAACAGCAGCAGCCATTGCACTGCGCCAGCTCAAAGAACCATCAGTGCTCTAAATCACTTCGTCGTCATGTTTTTGTGGCAAAAGGTACAGCTCTAGAAGTCTTCAGCCAGGCCCAGGATTCAAAGCAGGAGTTCCTGCATGCGGGGATGGAGCCAGCTTAGGCACAAGAGTTTGGAAAGGGTTTAGGGCTATGTGAGCCCCCTTGGGGGAGAAGCGGCCAAATTGAATTAAGGCAGGAAGGACCACATATGGACATAGTCCAGTTGGTTTAAGACAGGAAGCCCTTATATAGTCATAGCCCAGTTTGTTTTAAAAAGGGTCTTAACTGGCTTGAGTGGAGGAATTAAGCCCCTTATAAGTCTACAGGTTTTAAGTCCGACTCCATCACGCCCAGGCGCTGAAGGAAACTCTTATCTCTACCTGAAATGTCTGTTTCTGCAGACTCATTGGCTTTGCTGAAGAAGAAAGGAGCCAGGTTGCAGGTTGTAAGACATCCCTGACTTTTAGGGATTGTCCCTGAATTTAGAAGCTTGTTCCCGAAAATCTCTTGTAATTGTGCTTGTGTCTCCCAGTCCTAACCTGTGCAGCGAACTGTTTGTAGACAGCTCAAGAAGATTCTCATTCATGTTTTCTAGAATTCCAGATTTTTCAGTGATGCTGTCAATAAATGGTAGGGATGTTCATTTGTTTAAAAATAAATGGCAATCCAAACCAAAAATGAGCATTTTTGCTCCATTTCGTTAAATCCAAAACTAATCAAAATGACCCCAACCACCACTCACCCCCCCCCCCCCCCCCCCAAAAAAAAATTTAACTTTTAATCATTATGGAAAATTTTGTGTGCTATTTGTCAAAAAATTTCAAAGCAAAATTAAATGAAAAAACAAAACCTCTGAAACAAAATTTAGGCCAAAAATAAAATAAACTAACAAACAAATTTTGGCCATGCACATCCCTATTACATGGATTAAAAAATCACTGTTTCTGTGGATCTTTACTTTTTAAGATTTAGGGGAAAATGTTGCAAGTTGGACTCCAAACTTACCAATATTCTTTAATATTTTTAATATTTTCTTTTTCTCCTTTATCCAGAGCTTTAATTTTCTTCACCGAACTCTGAGCTGTGGAAATGAAACAAAATTTTCACACCAAGCTAGAGTTTTCCACAACGTTTTTTCTAAATGCTGCTATTTTGTTATGCAAGGTAAATGTGTTGTATCCCTGAATCTGAGGGTTCAAGTCATTGGTTTTATACAAAATGTCACAAAGAGAGGCTAATCTGCAAATTCATGCATCATCATTAAAATGCTGTATGACTTCAGATTTCATATCCGAGAGAGAGAATGTCGCAACTCAACAGGCGATTCGACAGCCACTGAACTTCAGTGTGAAGTAGCGAGGTGTTATGTTCGGATCCCTTATCACGACACGACGACCGGAGAAGATGTGAATTTAATGTTTCCATTTTTGAGGTTGACTGTTTTCCTAGCATACAGTTTAAATCTTCAATCATTCACTTTACAGTCAGTGCCTCTCTGAAAGATTTATAGCCTTTGAGCAAGTGACAAGATCCCCTTCTTTAACTATTACTGCTGCTATACCATCTGTTCCCTAAACTCCTCTTGTTTTGTTTGGAAGTCATGTGTTAATTCCCGCATTCTTTGCTTGCCTTCATCATCGATGTATCCGACGGACAGTAGTGCACAGTTGGAAACATCCATAGATTCATCCAAGGGCAACAGAATATCTTTGTCGTCCCGTCCACCCCCATTAAAAACCTACCAAAGTCCTTCTTCAGAGGCTTCTACGAAAACTAAAAAGTCATGGGATAGGAGGCGATGTCCTTTCGTGGATTACAAACTGGTTAAAAGACAGGAAACAGAGAGTAGGATTAAATGGTCAATTTTCTCAGTGGAAAAGGGTAAACATTCGGTGGAGTGCCTCAGGGATCTGTACTTGGACCGGTGCTTTTCAATATATTTATAAATGATCTGGAAAGGAATTTGATGAGTGAGGTTATCAAATTTGCAGATGATACATTACAGGAGGACCTTGCAAGACTGGAAGTTTGGGCAAGTTGATGCAAGGTGTTGCATATAGGGAAAAATAACCCTTGCTGTAGTTACACGGTGTTAGGTTCCATATTAGGAGCTACCGCCCAGGAAAAAGATCTAGGCATCATAATGGATAATACTTTAAAATTGTCGGCTCAGTGTGCTGCAGCAGTCAAAAAAGCAAATAGAATGTTAGGAATTATTAGGAAGGGAATGGTGAATAAAACAGAAAATGTCATAATGCCTCTATATCGCTCCATGGTGAGACCGCACCTTGAATACTGTGTACAATTCTGGTCGCCGCATCTCAAAAAAGATATAGTTGAGATGGAGAAGGTACAGAGAAGGGCAACCAAAATGATAAAGGGGATGGAACAGCTTCCCTATGAGGAAAGGCTGAAGAGGTTAGGGCTGTTCAGCTTGGAGAAGAGACGGCTGAGGGGGGATATGATAGAGGGCTTTAAGATCATGAGAGGTCTTGAACGAGTAGATGTGACTCGGTTATTTACACTTTCGAATAATAGAAGGACTAGGGGGCATTCCATGAAGTTAGCAAGTAGCACATTTAAGACTAATCGGAGAAAATTCTTTTTCGCTCAACGCACAATAAAGCTCTGGAGTTTGTTGCCAGAGGATGTGGTTAGTGCAGTTAGTGTAGCTGGGTTCAAAAAAGGTTTGGATAAGTTCTTGGAGGAGAAGTTCATTAATGGCTGTTAATCAAGTTTACTTAGGGAATAGCCACTGCTATTAATTGCATCAGTAGCATTGGATCATCTTAATGTTTGGGTACTTGCCAGGTTCTTGTGGCCTGGTTTTGGCCTCTGTTGGAAACGGGATGCTGGGCTTGATGGACCCTTGGTCTGACCCGGCATGGCAATTTCTTATGTTCTTATGTAAGCACCATCCCTTATGGCCCCCTTCCCTGTCCCTTCTTGTCCCCGCACTGCTTCTTCCCCCCCTCCCTGCAAATCATCCCCCTGATGCCTTTTTTCTCTCTCCTACATCTCCCTGCCCAGCCAGCGTTCACATTGCCCTGTCCTCCTGGCTTCCAGTCAACAGAAAAGCCTCTGTATAGACCCAGGCACTCCCTCCTCCTTACCAGCCACCACATTTTGGCCTGCAGGTAATGGCAGGAAGCAGTGGGAGGAGGAGGAGGCAGCTCCAATTCCATGCTTCTCTCTCCTCCATTCTTTGCCGTGGCTGCGCCAGCAAAGCCCAGAGATGAAGCCGGAGCCACGGGGCTTCCAACTTACTACCCCTGCCAAAACCCTGATGGCCCAGCCCTTTCTACTACCTATGGACAGGGCCGGCGGAAGCACTAGGCGAACTAGGCGATCGCCTAGGGCGCTGAGCATTAGGGGGCGCCGAGCCGCTGATGGCCAATGGCCGCCGGTGGACGTCATCCCAATGGCGGCTGAGCGGTGAACTCAATGCAGGAGCTTCTCCTCCTTCCTGCCTGCGCGGCCCCGGAAGAAAAATGTTGCCGGAGCCGCGCGGGCAGGAAGGAGGAGGAGCATCAGCCGCGTGCAGAAGAGGATCAGCGCGGCTCGAGAAGACCGGGGCCGCTGCAGAGCCCATCCTGCAGTGGCCCGTGAAGAGGAAGCCCAGAGGTGAGAGAGAGACTGAGGGTTTGTACAGTGTGTATGTGTGCGTGTATGAGATGAGTTGAGAGACTGTGTGTGTGGGAGTGAAGGTTGCTGGCAAAAGAAAGAGAGGGGGTCTCTGCCTTTAGTGTGTGCATGTGTATGAATGGGAGTCTGCCTGGGGGTGTATGTGTGTGAATGCATGGATGCCTGCCTGGGGGTGTATGTGTGTGAATGCATGGGTGCCTGCCTGAGGGTGTGTCTGTGTATGAGAATGAATGGGTGTCTTCCTGGGGTTTGTATGTGTGAGAATAGGTGCCTGCCTGTTTGTGGTGTATGTGTGTGTGTGAGAATAAATTGGTGCCTGCCTGGGGGTCTGTGTGTGTGAGAATGAATGTGTGCATGCCTGGGGGATGGGGAGGGAGTGGTGTGAAAATGAATGGGAGCCTGCCTGGGGTTCAGTGTGAGAATGACTAGGAGCTTGCCTGTGTGTGTCTGTGTGTGTGTCTGTGTGAGAACGAGTGGGAGCTTGCCTGGGAGTGTGTGTTTGTTTGTATGTGAGGGAGCCAGTGAGAGTGAGAGCATGAGTGTGTATGAGAAAATCCAGGGGAGTAAGAGTTTGTGTGGGGGTGTGTGTGGAGGGGGAGAGAGTGCCTTAGAGCCTGAGTGTGTCAGTGTCTGTGAGAGCGAGAGGTTATGGTTGGGTATAAGAGCATGAATGTGTATGTATGTGACAGTGTATGTGTGAGAGAGAATGGACATGTGAGTATGTGTGAGAGAGAGAGGATAACCTCCTAATCCTCGACAATATCAGGGTGACTGGAAATCAAGAGCTCCCATGTATGGACAGCAGGGGCTTTTTAAAATCCTTATTAGTTTTAATTATTGTGTGTTATTTGATATATGTACTGTTTTGAAATATTTTATTGGTGTTTGGGAAATTGTAAAAAATGATATGATTTTAATTAATAGAAATTCTATTTATCAGTAGTTTTAAAATATTCTTTTATTAGTATGGTTTTACTATTATAACTGATGCTTTATGTTTCTTGATTTTATTTGTTTTATGAGGAATGGTTGTTCTGTTTTTCCATTGTTAATACACAGTCTGGCTTCTTGGGGTTTCCATTTCAGTTTTTTCTAATTTGTGCTCCTTTATTTTGTATTCTGTATTTGGTGAGGGTCTGTCTCTGCTCTGTGTGTGTGACCATGATGAGAGATTCTGCTATCATATAGTGTCTGTATAGAGATCTATAGCAATCGGGTTTGTTTTGTTTCCTCAGTAGGTGGTGTATTGGTATTCTAGGACCCAGTGTAATATTTACCCTTGCTTATTCACAGGTAGGGTTATTGTTGTTTGAGTCCTTGGTGTTATTACTGTTATGTTACGATGGGATTGCAGTATAGATTTTAAGTGTCTTTTTTGCGGGGTTTTGTGTTAGTTCACAATGTGTCTGGCAGTGGAAGGTGTTTGTGCTGCTGTTACTGTGAGGTGACACCAGAATTTGAAAATATCTTTTAGTATGATGAGCTGTAAGGGAAACATCCAAGCTCCATTGTTTGGGGGAATTTCAGTGGATGCACAGAGTTACAGAACTGGAGGTGCAGGATTTGTATTGACATTCTGTCCCTTCCTATATATTCCAGACTTCACTCTCATAATCATATAGAATTAGTTGAATGAGGCTATCAAATAATTTTATAGTAGTTTTACTAGAAGTGTGAAACTGGCCAGCTTTTTAAAATAATGCAGAGGACCCTTTGGACTTTTTTTAACAACACTTTTTTTTATAACCAGTTTTAAAGCAGGATCCATGCTATAGAGGTGGGTGTGATGAAGAAATGTCATTTTGGCTCCCCCCCCCACCCAAAACAAATTCTTCTGTCTAGAGATGCCACTGATTTTCTGTGGCACACAAATGCATTGGCCCCTGGGCGCTGGAGACCCTTGGTGCGCCACTGGGTGCGAGCCATATGGGGCCGCAAGTGGTGGCAAAGAGGAGTGGAGATTTGGCGGCCGCAAGCAGTGCCCAATCTGCTCGCGACCCAGAAAACCCCAGTCAGCGGGCGTGATTGAGAATGAGGTAGGAGTCGGGGCCGAGACCGGGGGGGGGGGGTTGCAAGGAAGAAGGCTCGCCTAGGGCGCCAAATCCCCTTGCACCGGCCCTGCCTATGGAACCATCTGTTTGTAAAGTAAGCTAGCTGTTCTGGATGACTTCTTTCTGAAATGTGTTTAATTACGTCTTCCACCATGTCATCAGTTCCTTTTGCCCTGCTGTCATTTGATTGTGGGACGATTTTAATTCTATCTACTTCTGTTTTGCCAAGCACAATTTCAGTAATTCTGATAGCAGCAGGGATGATGAGGTTCCCAGCAGTGGTGTGTGATTTATTCAGTTTTGCCAGCATGTCCGCGATAACAAATGAGACTGGTAGAGCTTGTTTAGGATTGCAGGCTACAGTTTCATAGCAGCACAGTTTTTTTTAATTTTCACGTCGTCTTGTGAATTAAACCTATTGATTTGTCCTTCAGATCAGGATGTTCAGCATGAAGGTGCCGATTTCAAAAGGGAAGGCTTCCTACCATGGTCAGACAACGTCTGGCTGCAGATCGCAGCAAACCTCTATCATAATCCCGAAAGCCCGGTAACTGGCATCGTAGCTATGTGCTTTATGAACCTGTATAGATTTTGCGTTTTCTTATCCACATGTTCCACTGGTGCCCACACTTGGCTGTGGAGTTGTCTTCTGTTTGTTTTGTGACCTGGCAGTTTTGGACTTCCGGCTCAGCTGGAACCAGGCCTGGGATCCAGTACACACGATGCAGTGTGCAGGTTCCTTACCTTCACAGCTTTTCCTGCGTTTAACGTTTGCCAGAGCCTAGCTATCAAATTGTTACTATGGAAAAAAACAAAACAGAAATAACTTCAGTTTGTAGATATGCTAAGGGAAAAGCTTCCTCCGGCTCTTGTTTTAATATCAACAGTGCCATGGAAAAATGGGAGTCTGCTATTGCTGACACTTTAGACATTGTTGCACCCCATGACTTGATGTATAGAGGCATCGCATTCAGTTTGCGAAATGGTTTAATGAAAGCCTACGTAATTCACCTCGCCTCTAAGGAGGCATGAAAGACAGTGTCGGCGTTCCCAGGCATCTGAGGCCTTGCAGGCCTATAGGTCTCAGCTAGAATCTGCTAGAAAACAATGTGCCCTAGCCAAGAGAGGTTTTTATTACGCCCAACTGCGTAAAGCAGGAAATAAACCAAGGGATCTTTTTCATCTTGTAAAGAGGGACTTTTTCCACTGTGCCTGATATTGTTAGTTTCCTTTCCTGTGATTTTTCACAGAAGGTTGCAAAAATCCAGACTATACCTTCTAATGGCAAAAGCTGGCTCTTGGGTGCGTTGGAACCTGTTCAGATAAGAAGGGACACATTTGAGCTTGTCCCTCAAGTTGAAGTAATAACTGCTCTGCATTCTTCCTCTTGTCCTTTGGATGTTTGCCATTCGTCGCTTTTGAGGGGGCTAAAAGATCTTATCACCCCTACCTTAACATCTCCCTAACCGAGGGTTTACTACCCAGATCAGTAAAGCGTGCTTCTGTCCGCCCATTGTTAAAGAAGCCTGAGATGGATATAAATGATCCCCCAAGTCATCATCCAATCTCTTCTTTCTCTTTCCTTGCAAATATTACTGAAAGAGCCATCTTGAAACAACTTGATTTGAGACCATCAGATGCTGGAACAGTTTCAGTTCAGTTTTGGAAGGGGCTGAACACTGAGATATGTTTAGGAGGGGTTTTAATGCTGGGTGGGGGTTTGTTTTGGTTGTTTTGGACATCTCTGCCAACTGTGTTCTGTTGTACAGGCTACATGAGTGCGGGATCTTTGGCACTATCTTGAGCTGGTTTGCATCCTCTCTCTCTCTCTCTCTCTGATAGAGCTCCCAGAGTATCCATTGGCTCTAATATCTCAGTAACACCTGGTGTCTCCCAGGGCTCGACCTTATCAACCATGCTCTTTAATATCTATTTGGTCTCCCCCTTTGCACACTGCTGGCCAGGCTCTCTGCGGGATATCGCATTCACATGGGTGATATTCAGGTTTTTTTTATTCCTATTGCATTTTCCTGGTCTTCTACCTTCTGGCTTACTCTCCATTTGCCTCTCTGCCATTAAACAATGGTTAGGCCGTAATGGACTATCCCCGAATGTAGAAAAAACTGAGGTCATGGTGCTGAGGAGACACACCATGACCTCAGCAATTTCCGATAGTCTGGCTTGTTTTTATTTTGAAAATTCCAGTGGCTGCTCAAGTCAAATTCATGGGGATTATTTCAGGCAGGGAGCTTTCTGAGTCAGCGCAGGTTGGTGCTGCAGTTAAATCCAGCTACTATAAGCTTCGTCTTTCAAGGCCTCCGAAGAAGCTTTCACTAAATATGATTTTCATGCGGTCATGTGAGCCACGATCCCCCCCCCCCCCCCCCCCAGTTTAGATCATTGCAGTGCTTTATATATTGGTCTACCTGCGTAGGCACTATGTGCTTTCCAGCTGCTACAAAATTCCACCACCTGGTTAATTACTGGACTTAATAAGAGAGCACATGTTTTGCCAACAATTTGACTTTCGCTGGCTAGCAGGCGAGATGAGAGTCCACCTTAAGCTTTAAAATGACGTGTATGGAGAAAGTCCCCTCAACTCGCAGTCCATCCTCCGTGGCTGCTCTCGAGTTATGGAACTCCCTGCCAGCAGCATTAAGAAATCTTTCACAAGGCAGCTGAAAACCTTTTTATTTCAGCTGGGGTCTTTCTTGATAATGTTTGGAGCTCAGCTGCTTTTTCAGAGGCATCATCATGGTGCCTTATTTTTATTTTTTGGTAGACCTGTGATATGTTGGGGTTTTTTTGTTGTTGTTTTGATTTGATTTAATTTTATGAATGCACTCTTTATAAGCCACTCTGCTCTAGTTATTGAGCAGCGTATACATATTTTAAATAAAATCACGCCCCAATATTGCTTGCATCCTTTTCATTGATCAAAGAGACCCTCACCTTTACTGCAACATCATTAATGAATGTAATGAGCTCAGAAACCAGGGCAAATGTTAGGCAAGTGGTGCAGGAGGTCGTGGTGAGGCAGTTGTCGTGCCCGCCTGAAACCAACGTGCGCCCACCCGCCCGCCGGCTCCCGCCGCCGCCGCCACCGCCTGGATGAACGGGCGCCCGCCCGCCGGCCGCCTGGACCCAACGCGCGCCCACCCGCCCGCCGGCTCCCGCCGCCGCCTGGATGACCGCACGCCTGGGGGATTCGGAAAGTGACAGGAAAGTGACAGGTATTTATACATATTTTTGTTTTTTTACACTTTACGCTGCAAATATATATATATAGAGGTCGTCCATGGTACATTCCGCTATGTAGCTGTTCGAACACCACACTAACACCAGGTAGAGGGTAGGCGGTAAACTAACAGGTTAAGGCCACGGCAAAATAGCGGGTTACTAAGGAGATAATCTGAGCGCGCGTCACAGTATCGGAGGGGAATAGCTAATTCCTTCATTAAACAGCTAATTTGTTCATTTACACATCATATACATGCTGGGTGCGGAAAGGGTTATGCGTCTGTTTTAAGAAGCGCTAAGGACGCGTGAAACTGGAGACTGTATAGCAGGATCGCCTTACGCGTCCGAATTGTGCGCCCTCAGCGTGTTACGGACGGGAAATCTTCAACCGCACGTTACAGTATCGATCTGTTGATTAATAAATTAATGTGCTTTTTCATAGTAAGGTTCTCATCGAGCTGGATACCTAAATCCCATACTTGGTTTGAGGGATTAATTTGAAAATTACCCAGGTCTAGAGTCAGTGGTTTAGCTATCGATGAGTTTCTACTTAACCAAATTATTTCAGTCTTTTTAGAGTTTAATGTTAGTTTAAGTTGTGATAGTTCCTGCTGTATTGCTTTCTTATAGGTTAAAAGTGTTGATGCTGTATTTTCAAATGATTTGGAGAATGGGATGTAAAATTGCATGTTGTCCGCGTACAGGAAGAATGTGATTCCTAAATCCACCAGTAATTTGCACAGTGGGAGCAGGTAGCAATCGACTTACTGAGAGTGCAGAGCCTTCAGGGACCCCCGTATCAATATGGAAAGTATCAGATATGCGATTTCCCAGTTTGACTTGGAATGTTCTGTTAGAAGTTATCAGCGTCAGTTACTGTATTTAAGTTTTATTGGGGACAGGAGTCCCTGTCCTCTTAAACTAGCCTTCTGTAAATTGGGATTTTCCTGCTTGCCTTGGGTTACAGCGTAGCCCCAGAAGGAGGGAGACCCATGCGTCCTGCACCTCAATAAATCCCATTTGTATTGATTAGGGAGGGCAGCTGTAGCCCACGTCCCTCAGGCCAGTGGATCCCTTCTGCTTTCTCTAAGTTATGAGCCGAAAGGCATTTGGAGACTCAGCAGTCACAGGGGAAGACACCCCTGCCCAGAGCATGTCGTCAGCATGGCATGTGGTGCTGTGGCACATCCTAACCGGGCTCAAAACCAAGAGCAGGAGGAGATTCGTGGGCCAGGAAAGCCTTTCCTACTAGACTGGTAACCTTGTGAAGGTTTCCTACATTGGGGAAAATGTGAAAAGAGGGCCAGAGCATGTAGCCAGCAAGTAATGGCAGGGATAGACCTGGGACTGACGTGCTGCTTCTCTTCCTACGTCCACAGTCGGCCCTCGCCGACGTTGTTCTGTTCATGTTGCCATGGGTTATCCAGGCAGAGGAGTCGGGTGCTATAAAGGTTTTCTTCTGTTTTGTGCCCATGGGGAAAATGCCTTAGTATATAAGGCTCTGAACTCATGCCGCATGTGTAGGCCGATGCAATGCCGTGTGCTCAGGCTAGCGCACAGGTTCACCCGCAGCTGGAACCCCTGATGCCACGTTGATGAGGCTATTAGTTAGTACTCGCCAGCGTAAAAAATAACCGTGCGCCCGCTGCGTACATTTTAACCTTCAAAAATTCATGCCAGCCCCAGAACTGGTGTTTAAGTCTTGAGGAGCCCCAAACGTTGAACAGAAAAGCAGAAAATACTGCTTTACTGTGGTTCCTCCGACTTAATATTGTCTAAATATTAAGTCAGAGGAACCACATAAAGCAGCAACATGGGGGGGATAAAAGCCTTGATGGTGGTCGGGTTCAGAAAATGGACGCTCAATGTACAGGCGTCCGCTTTCCTAAGCCGGGCACAGCCCCTCCTCCTGGGCGCCCGATGCTGAGGAGGCATTAGGGATGCACAGATTCCTTTTTAATGCGCCAGCTCATGGGCACTCTGCATCGCGCGCCTGGGGGAGGAGGATGGGTGCACGTTAGGACAGCGGGCGCTCGGTCATGAGCGCCTGTTTTTCGCCCGCCCGTGTTGCATTGTCCTGTTGGAATACCGCGGGTACATCCTTTTCAAAGTGCAGTCTCCAAAATGAAACAGGGTGGAGTTGGTCCAGTGGCTACTAAACTGGTGGGTGGTCTTTGTTCTAAAGCACATGGGGACAGACGTAAAGATCTAACCTGTGTACCCTACACGACAGGCGGGATAGGGAAGATAGGATAGAGATGTTAAATATCTCCAAGGTGCCTGTCTAAGGGACCTGTTTAAGGACAAAAAAAACCCAAACAAAAACCGTGCGCATGGGAGGCTGCTGCCTAGCACACTGGAAGCCTCAGTGTTGATGATGTGGTCTATTGATGTCGTTTACCTCACCCCCTCAAATGAGGAGGTGGTAAAGGGAACAAATAGAAAAAGGAAAGGGTAACCAGGGAGAGGGAATTTTCCTTATGTCTTCCTGAGCCAAATCTTTGATTTGGGGGTGGGGGGGGTTCTGGGACTGCCTAAAGGGAAATCAATATGGGAGAATCGGAGCTGCACCTCCATGCAGGCGCCGGGGCACAACCAGGACTGCGTCAGCCTGCTGAGTTGGCGGCCTTTACTCCCAGGAGCCCCTCCTCCCTGTGCTGCCTGAGCTTTCGCCCTCCTGCCAGACACCCCCCCCTCCCCTAGTGACTGTGCTCTTCCCTCCCCCCCCGGTGCCTGAGCTCGCTCACTCCCTCTTTCCCCTTGGGATCGCTTCCCCTCCCCCTTGCCTGAGCTCCCCTGCCTCCAGGAGCCCCTCCCTTAGAGCAGGGCTTCCCAAACCTGACCTGGGGACCATATCAGCCAGTCGGGTTTTCAGGCTGTCCACCATGAATATGCTGATATGCAAATGTATCTCATGCATATTCATGGTGGATAAGCCTGAAAACCCAACTGGCTGTGGGGTCCCCAGGACAGGTTTGGGAAGCCCCGCCCTAGTGATTGCTTTCTCTCTCTCCCCACCCCCCACCCCACCTCGGGGTGCTTGAGCTCACTCCCTTTCTTTCCCCCTGGAATCCCTTCCCCCGATGCCTGAGCACAGAGTTCCCCAAACCTGTCCTGGGGATTGTGTTCTCTTCCCCCCACCCCTGGGTGCTTGAGCCCCCACTCTCCCCCCTTCCCCTGAGCTTATATCCTTCCTAATGCCAGAAGACCACAGCTTCCCCATATTAGCGTAACTCATGGCTGCGTGTTAACTCCTGTCTGTCTGTCTGTCTGTAGTGATTTTTCTTCTTAGACACATTTTTAATTTCATTTAAAGGCGGGGTCGTTTTTGGTTTACCACACCGAGTAATCATGGAGAGATACAAGAAGTGGTGATTGGTAATTATTTGTTATGAAAGTGATAAAGTGCCCTAGGATTATTACTCCATCTCCTGCTTGAGGGTTGTTGTCATTTTGAATCATCAGTTTGGTGCACAAAACAGCTCAATCAGCAGGTTGGTCACTTACGCAGCATCCAGTGTCTATGAACCCACAGTCTGAAGAGCCGTCAAATCAGCGAGGAGGATGCATGCTGATCTGCTAGGATCTCAAGGAAAAGCTACAGATGTCAATTAGTTCTGTTGCCAGCAGACAGGCCGATTCAGTAAATGTCGCTGGAGAGCGTCCCCTCTCCTGTGCCCGCGATTCAGGGAGGAAGAAGATGCAAATGAGGGCCCGTGGTAAAAAGAGGCGCTAGGGACACTAGCGCATCCCTAGCGCCTCCTTTTGGACAGGAGCGGCGGCTGTCAGCGGGTTTGACAGCCGATGCTCAATTTTTCCGGCGTCTGTTCTCGAGCCCGCTGACAGCCACGGGTTCGGAAAACGGACGCCGGCTAAATCGAGTGTCTGTTTTCTGACCCGCGGGCCGCGGGCAGATTTTTAATTTTTTTTTTACTTTTGGGGCCTCCGACTTAATATCGCTGTGATATTAAGTCGGAGGGCGTACAGAAAAGCAGTTTTTACTGCTTTTCTGTGCACTTTCCCAGTGCTGGCAGAAATTAAAATGTGCGGCTTGGCTGCACATTTTACTTTCTGTATCGCGCGGGAATAACTATTAAGGCCATCAACATGTTGAGGGTGCTATTGGTTTCGGGGGGGGGGGGGGGGGTTTGGCCACGCGTTTTCGATGCGCTATTACCCCTTACTTGTCAAACGCGCGTCCAAACCCGGGCTGACAGTGCGCTCCACCAAGAGCACTGCACTGCACTGTACTGTATCGGCCCGAGCGTGAGCAGCGGCAGGACAGCCCCGTCTCCTAACCCTGCCCTGTGGCGGCAGCGCCTCTAGCAGTGCCTTATTGCTTGTTCTCCCGGGGAATGATTTTGATGTGGGGAAGCCTTAACACCATGAAAAGAGAGAGAGAGTGCGCGAGACAGGCAAGGCTAACACAGCTGATGGAAGATGAGAAGAAATCATGTCAGAAGCCAAGGAACCCTCCATTGCCTAAAGCAGAGATATTTGGGTGGGGGTTGGAGTGAAAAAAATAAGATAAACGTTAAGCAGAAAAAGTTTCCTTATTGCTTTAATGGATCGGTGTATCTCCTGGAGAGAGCTGGGGCAGATGCACTACCCCGGGGCGGATGGATAAAAGCTTTGCCCCTGTGTAAAACTGCCAAAGATAAAACCCCTGGGACTTGATGCCTCTTTAAAGACAAATCATTGAAGAACTGGCGCCCTTTTCTAATGTTTCTGAGAAGTAGGTGTGCTTGGTTCGAGATCCTGAACCTTGTCCTGAAAACGATGTCCCCTGGCAGTGGGAAAAGGGGGCGCAGGGCATGCTCAGGAGCGGGGATAGGCAAAGTGAAAGCAGGGAGACCCAAAAAGGAATCCAACACCTGTAGACTGAAGAAGAAATACATTCTTGTAAGGTGATGGGAGAAAAAGTAAGCTTATTGTAAAAAGTATTTGTGCAGAGAAGATCTTCAGCTTGAAATACCGTTTTGCCTGTTACAGGTAAGAAGTGGTATAAACGTCAGCTGACATACCGGATAGTGAACTGGCCCTGGTACCTGTCCGAGTACCAGATGAGAGCGGCGGTGAGGACGGCCTTCCAGCTCTGGAGCAACGTGTCGTCACTGGTGTTTCTGGAGGTGCTGGAGGGCCCTGCAGATATCCGCTTAACCTTCTTTCATGGGGATCACGACGATGGACTCAGCAATGCCTTTGATGGGCCAGGTGCTAACCGCTTGCTCCTCGTAAGCTTCTCATTTATAACACAATCCTTAGGAAGAAAACTGTCTTTCAGCTATTTCACACATCTCGCAATTCTCCCACTTTTGACAAGAGCAACACTAGCCTGGGACCTTCTTGTCTTCCAAATCAATCACCTCCCAGCGACATCAAAGGCACCGCCTTCCTGTTCACACCCTTCACCCCTTAAAGGGCCCCTCCTTCCTGACCGCACCCTGCTCTCCTTAGATTGATTTGAAGGGCCCCTCCTTCCTGACCGCACCCTGCTCTCCTTAGTTTGATTTGAAGGGCTCCTCCTTCCTGACCGCACCCTGCGCCCCTTAGATTGATTTGAAGGGCCCCTCCTTCCTGACCGCACCCTGCGCCCCTTAGATTGATTTGAAGGGCTCCTCCTTCCTGACCGCACCCTGCGCCCCTTAGATTGATTTGAAGGGCTCCTCCTTCCTGACCGCACCCTGCTCTCCTTAGATTGATTTGAAGGGCCCCTCCTTCCTGACCGCACCCTGCTCTCCTTAGATTGATTTGAAGGGCCCCTCCTTGCTGACCGCACCCTGCGCCCCTTAGATTGATTTGAAGGGCCCCTCCTTCCTGACCGCACCCTGCGCCCCTTAGATTGATTTGAAGGGCACCTCCTTCCTGACCGCACCCTGCTCTCCTTAGATTGATTTGAAGGGCCCCTCCTTCCTGACCACACCTTTCGCCCCTTAGATTTTAAGGCCACCACTCACTTAAAGGATAGCAGCTTACCTGTGCAATCAGATTAAATGTTTATTTTCTGTTTTCAAAATTGCATGTAAAATCTTAATACACAATCCAGCTACAGGGGTCAGGAACCTATGGCTCGCGAGCCAGATGTGGCTCTTTTGATGGCTGCATCTGGCTCACAGACAAATCTTTAATAAAAAAAAAAGTAAAAATCTAACAAAACCCCCCACCCTCCTGACGCTCCCCAAGACCTGCCAAAAGTCCCTGGTGGTCCAGCTGGGGTTCAGGAGCGGTCCGGGAGCGATCTCCTGGACTTGGGCTGTCGGCTCCCTGTAGTCAAAATGGCGCCGATGGCCCTTTGCCCTCACTATGTCACTGGGGTCGACCAATGGCGGCGGTAGCCCCTGTGACATAGTAAGGGCAAAGAGCCGTCGGCTGCCAGTAATCAAAATACCGCTCCTGAACCCCAGCTGGACCACCAGGGACTTTTGGCAGGTCTTGGGGGGTCAGAAGGGTGGGGGGTTTGTAGTAAATTAATTTTGGAGGTCTTAGGGGGCATCAGGAGAGTAGGGGGTTGTAGTAAATTAATTTGGCAGGTCTTAGGGGGCGTCAGAGTAGGGGGTTGTAGTAAATTAATTTGGCAGGTCTTAGGGGGCATCAGAGTAGGGGGTTGTAGTAAATTAATTTGGCAGGTCTTAGGGGGCGTCAGAGTAGGGGGTTGTAAATTAATTTGGCAGGTCTTGGGTGGCGTCAGGAGAGTAGAGGGTTGTAGTAAATTAATTTGGTAGGTCTTGGGGGGGGGGTCAGGAGGGTGGGGGTCTGTCTCTAACCGTGGGGCCTAAAACTGGAGACAGAGGACGGTAAAAGAAACCACTCCTCCTGCTTCAAAAGCCAAATCAAAGTGCCACCCCGCTCTCTACATCTACCTCCCCTTATGCGATCAGGAGCTCATCATTCTAGCAGGCTTCAGAGGAGAGGAGGGCACCATTCTTATCTCCCTAACCAGGGCTCAGCCTAGCGCCATCTAGTGGAGACCTAGGAGGGTCCCCCAGATATGTCATTAAAAACAAAAAAAAAAAGTACAAGGAACTCAACCTTTTAGGCATCGCTTCCTTTTTCGTTTTGACTTTTGCCTGCTCCGTAACTGTGAATGTTAACAAAATCAAGAATCAAATAGGCCTGGAGAATGACCTTTGTTTTCATTCCTACAGATTGGGGCAACGGGCAAGGGTAGGTATGCGCAGCCCCAAACTTTTCTGTTTGTTTGGTTTTGTTTTGTTTTTTTTTTTCTTTTTCTTTTTTATTCAGTTAAAATTTTGGTTTGGTTCATTTGCCAAACCAACCCCCCCCCCCCCTCAACCCCCACAATAACCAAGGGGAAAAGAAAAAAGAAATCAGGCCTCCAGTCCAGCAGCCCTGGCTTGAGTCTTCCTAGGCCTGGGGCCCGCCCCCTCTGAAAAGCTGCCAGGGGTGGGGAAGCTCCCATCCTGGCACTCTCCCCCCGCCCCTTCTCAAATCCTGCTGTAAATGGGCAGCAGTGAGGCCCAGGTCCCAGTGCTTTAAAAATAGCCACGTCCGCCTAGAGGACGACGCCCAAGCAGTGTCACTTCTGCGCTTTCCTCCGGTGCGGCAGGCTCCATTTTGACGTCTGGCCATGGAAACGCACAGATATTTTTGTAGGAAGCTGTTTTTTCGTTGCGTTTTTTGGCATTCGTTAAAAACTAAGGTAGATCCCTAGATATGCGCGAAGCTTTCGCAGCCACACCTGCTGGGTAATCAAGTTTAGCTCTGGCTCCGTTCTTTCACTAAAAGCACAGCTCCCACTTTTCAATAATAGGAGCAATACAAATGGCATTTACAATGACTCCATAGCTCAATTTAAAACTGCTCCCAGGTTGGTTATTGTAAATAACGGGTAATTATATATTCCAAATAGCTTTACACAATATTAGCGCACAAGGACTCCAAGAAACGGTTAAGCTGGATATGCAGGATTTGTTTTTTAAACACGAGGTAGGGGTATTTGATGCTTCTTACTGACTGGGGCTGGGAATGGTTGGGTGGGTCTGTTGCAGGAGGTGCCTTGGCGCACGCATTCCTTCCCCGCCGGGGAGAGGCTCATTTCGATAACGATGAGCGGTGGTCCCTGAGCAGCAAGGGTCGAAACCTGTTTATCGTCATGGCGCATGAGATTGGGCACACCCTGGGGCTGGAGCACTCGCCTGTCAAGAATGCCCTGATGTCTCCGTACTATAAGAAGTTGGGAAGAGACTTTGTCCTGAGCCTTGATGACATCATAGCCATCCAGGACCTGTATGGTAAGTCTGGGGCGTGCCAAAAGCCAAAGCCTACAGATCCTTAAAGAAACCATGCATTTGACCGCTTTGAGGTCAATATTCAGACATAGCCGGCCTAGTATGTTAGCCGGGATTCTCAGTGGTGCGGCTGTGCTGCTGAATATACCCAGATAAGTTTCAAGTTAGTTGGATAAGATAAGTGGATAACTTTAGACCTGCTCAATAGCAGGCCCCAAGGTCCAATCCGCGGACCTTACCCCAGTCACATGGCTGAGGCAAGGTCAGGTCAGTGCCATTTTGGAACACGGGGCCAACTAGACCAGGTACGAGGGTGCACCTGGCCCTGATGCGGGATCCATTTTTAGGTATGGGGGGAGTGCTGGAGGGGGGGTTGGGGGTGGGGGCCGGTGGTCCTTTAAGCTGATGGCAGTCCCGTGAGGTTGGGACTCGCCATCACATTAAAGGGCCGCTCGCCGCGTTCTTTTGACCTGTGGTGTTTGGCCGCGAGATGAAAAGAACACGCCATACAGCGGCGATGCTTTTTCAGGAGAGGGGACCCACTATCGTGGGGACCCCCTCCTGCAAAAAAACATCACAGCTTAGTGCATCCAGGGTTGTGTTAGTCAGATAAGTAGCTCCTCCCAGTTATGCCCCCAGAATGCCTCTTTTTTTTTTTTTTTTTTTTTTTTAAATCCGGATAGATTTTAGCTGCATAATGAGTTATCCATCTTAAAATCTAGTCGGATAAGAAGCTGAATATACCAAATCTTGCTATTCAGACACATGCTCCTGACAAATAATAATCCGAAGACCTCCATGCTCATTCTCCCTTGCTTGCATCTTGCTTGTAATCTTGGTTACGCATTGCCTGCTATTTGTAGATTTGTCTCATTGCATATGTGTATTGTTTTATGAATTTTCTTGTAATCCACTTAGCACAGCTGGTCTGCTATAAGCAGAAAATATTTTTAAATAAACTACTACTGCAAAGCATCAAGTCATACCTAGACCCTGGTTGAGGCCCGGAGGTCTCCGGTTACCGATCCAGGGGGGAGACTGGGCATCAGCTAGATTCCTCTCTCCTCACCTCTGCTTTACATGCTTGAGCTCGGTACTGCCGAAATCCTCTTGAAATTAGACATTCACCAAGCCTCAATCCTCTCGGTCACTTGCTCCGTTTCTGTCTTCGTGCACGTTACGTCTCAAATGCTCTTCTTGGCTCTCTTGTTCTTCCATCACACTCTCTCTGAGGCTCTCATGCTCTTTCAAGACGGTGGTCTGTGTGTCTCTCACGCTTTCCTACCTTCTCTCCCTCCTCCACTTCTAGGGGGGGGGGGGCTATGTTGGAAGAGCCCTGGCCAGCAGTAGCCGAGAGAGAGGGGAGGATGAACAGGAAAAAAGTAAGCCAAAGATAATGGAGCATCCAGGAATATGAATTTCCTGCATGCTCTGTTATGCAGAGCTGATGGAAAGAGATGGTTTAACCTCTGTTAGAGATGAGAGTCGGATTATCGCCGACCTCTGACCCTGTGTCCATGTAACTCGCACTGCTCATTTTAACTCATTAGCAAATCTGTGGCTGAGACCTGTCGCTGTGACTGTATTACAGGGGAGCCCGCTGGCGGCCGGGCCACACAGCTTCCAGGAAAACATCTCGCGCTTTTCCAGGACTGGCGTGCCGACGTTCCTGGTGGTACAGAGTCCACACCCCTGGGAGCTTACTACTGCCAGTCCTTCTTTGATGCCATCGCTGAAGGTGAGCTGCACTGGATCTTGGCGCATGGAAGGGTTCATTCACCCTTTGGGGAGGGTTTGGAAATATGACACATGGGAGACCCAAACTTCTGAATTGTTCTTAGGTTGCCTCCTTATGGATAAGATCAAATGTAAAGTCATGAGCTGAGGGCAGTCTCTCGTGCCCCTTGTCTCCTTATGCACTGGGGACGTGAGACCAGTGCCGTCCTCGGGGGAGGAGAACTGGGAGAATCGCCTCCGGCCCAGCTCTGGTGTGATATCATTAGGTCCCTGGCTGGCCAGCAGGAGAGCGAGTCTGCTGCTTCTAGCCCTCTCCTCCCTCCAGTGCCTGACAAATCGCTGATCTCACCGGCATGGCAAGGAGAGAAGCCAGCGGAACCAGGGGTAGCTAAAAGCACCCGCCTGCCAGCCCCTGCTCTCCCGCTTCCCAGCCCCAGAGAAGAGGAGGCAAGAGAAACGCCCACTGGAAGATGGAGGCTGGCAAATCCCAGGGAATGGGGAGGAGACGATGAGGAATGAGGGAATGGGGATTCGATGTTTCGCTTGGGGAGGGAGAAATGTGAATGAGGGATGAGTTTGGGAAGCAGAAGAGGAATTGATGCAACTTGCCCCCAGCATCACTTGTGGTGGACCGGGAGTTGGATGCACTCTGGCCGATTAACCCTGGGCCCTGCATGAAATCACTTGGCTGCTGGCCAACCAAGAGGATCACACCTCATGGTAAACAAACTCGGAGAGAAAATTACAAGACAGAAAAACGGAAAGGAACGTATCCCGAGGCCAGGCTAAGGCAGGCACCCGGGAGCAGAGAGGGCGAGGGAAGGGGTGAATCCACATGCTTCATCCAAAACGTGGCAATCACGCAGGGCTGCTGTAGGGAAAGCCGGATAAAAGTGGGCACTTTGTTTTCAGCAGGGGGTCCCTGAGCCACAGCGGTGGGTGGGGGGTGGGGTAAAGTGACTTGCACAGCGCGAGTCTATGGAAGCGCAGGGAGAAAATGACTTGCCAGGTTCACCCAGTCAGGCCATGGCACTCGTGTGGTAGAGCTTCTCCTGACTCTGAGAGCCCCATGTAATGAGGTGCGGCTTAAAAGTGTGTGCTGAAACTCAACACTGAGTAGAAAATGAGTTAAAAGCTGCACTCGGAAAGTTTCGACATGTGATTATGGTAATTTGATTATGCCAGGAGGTTTGAGTGTGTTTGGCATTTTGCAGTTGTCCTATGTGTGTTTTATGATGTAATTATTTTGATCCATTTGATTTAGTTGGCATTTATGAATGTTTAAATGTGTGCCACTTGAGTAACGTGTTTTAACAAATGGATTCATAAAATGAGTGAAATGAAATCTGCATTTAAGGGTCTTTTAAGATAGGTGGATGATTTATTTCTGTGACGCGTACTGTAGTGCCATTAACTTAAATGCAGCTCTGGGGCCTGCTAGGAATCATGTGCAGCTGGCACGGGTTTTGTTTTGTGTTTTGTTAAGAGGCTGAGACTTGCCTATATATTGCTTCTCAGCTTCTTTCCTCCAGGGCCACAAGCGGGACAGGTTTTCAGGCTTATTCATTCCTGGATGAAAATGCACAAGACAGATTTGCCAGCATTGGGTTAATTGCATTCAGTGGTGACCAGGGTAGATGAGACCTGTGGAGGGGCCACGGAGACCAGGCCTGGTGCGACCAGGTGTGCAAACCGTGCAGTTGCACAAGGTGGCATGCCCGGGGGACAGCATCGAGAGCAAAGAGAAGCCTATGCTACCATGGGTGGACCCCAGCCCATCCTGCAGCTCCTCCTCAAGTGCTGACCTTGTGCTATTTCAGCGCTCACGGTGCTAGCACTTCCTGTGTTCTCATCTCGAGATGCCGAATTACCGCCGGGCCAGCATGCAGGAGTTGCTGCAGAACAGCTGCTCTCCCCAACCAAGAAGATTCAGACTGGTGGCAGCAGAGGAGGAGGAACGACCCGTGAACCCTGCCTGCCTGGTCTGCGTGTGTGTGTGAGTGGGAGGCTGCCTGGGATGGGCAGGAGGAGTGGGTGTGAGAATGGGAGCCTGCCTGGCATTTGGATGGAGTGAATGAGAGCTTGCCTGGGGGAGGAGTGTGTGTGTGTGTGTGTGTGTGTGTGTGTGTGTGTGTGTGTGTGTGTACCTGCCAGCAGCTGAAATGAAGAAGGTGCTGGCAGATCCCAACCAAAGAAGAGCTGGAGATGCCTGGGGGTTTATCTGAGAGGAAAGCGCCTGTGTGTAAGAAAGAGAGGAGAAAGTTTGTGCACCCCACTCTTGCTAATCCACGACAATCTCAGGGTGATTGGAAATCAAAGGTTCCCAGGTATGGAGAGCATGAATTTTAAAAATCCTTTTTAGTTTTATTTTTCGGATGTTATTTAATGTGTCTGCTGTTTTGAAGTTTTTTATCGGTGTTTGGGGCATTTAAAAAAAAACTGTGAGTTTTTAATTATCCAATCTTGTGTTTGCCATCTGTTTTTGGAATGTCTTTACTATTATGATTATGTCTTTATTTTATTTCTTAATTTTGTTTGATGTTTAAGGAATGGTGATGGTTCTGTTTTTTTCATTGTTGCACTGCATAGAGTGACTTCTTGTGGTTTCCAGTTCAGTTTTTGTCTGCGTATTTGTATTTCTACTTTATGGTTCTCGGTTCTGTATTTGGTGAGGGTCCCTTTATGTTCTCTGCATGTGTAACCGAGGTGAGGCATTCGCCTAATAGGAAGTGTATTAGTGTTTTAGGGCTTTCGGAGGGTCAAACCCACACCCAACACACATCACAATAAGCCTAATACCATATGGGCTCCAGGTGTCTTTTTTGCAGGGATTTCTGGTTGGCATCACAGCAGTGCTTGTAAATATAATGTAAAGGATATTTTTACCTCAGAATATGATATTTTTCAAGTAAAATGTTATAAATGCACAACTCTTAACTGTGTGTGGAGTGGGCATTGGGTAAGATTTGCCTAGGGCACCTGATACTCGGGGGGGCGGATGGTATCAGTTTCCAAAGTTTGTATCCCTGACGGGAGCTGGGATTTGTTTTGCTGGGCCTGGGACAGGCCATGAATGAATAAGGGGAGGCGGGCAGCTCAGTTATTGTTCACACAGGGCACCAAAAAAGCTTGCAGCAGCCCTGACTGGGACCAGCGCCGAGGAGCGCCATGGTATGGATTTTACCCCCCCGACACGTAACATGAAATTTACCGACTCTGGAGAGGTGAAAAATCCAGCTTCATGCGGACCTCCAGTGCTTTTTATCTTGTCCCTCCTTTTTCTTTCGCACACACAGATTTGAATCGGGATCTCTACGTCTTCAAAGGACATCACGTCTGGGTTGTGTCCCGAGAGGGCGAAGTCTCCCAGCCTCAGCTGCTTGGGAAGAAGTGGCCGGGCCTGCCGGCTACCATCGAGGCCGCTGCCGTGTCCCAGGAAGATGGCAGATTCTATTTCTTTAAAGGTAGAGATGGGAGGAAGGCGCAAAGGGGAGAGAGTAGGCAGAGCCCAGGAGGTCGTGTCCCCCCCCCCCCACCCAGCACAGAACTAGCAAGGGCTCATCTACAAATTACCCAGGGATTCGCCCTAATCGTGTTTATAACGCTTCACACGTCTGTTGCCCGTACCCATCATCCCTTGACTGCTCCGCCTGCGGTGTACACGGCTGTACAAGATGATTCACATGGTTACAAGGTCCCTTTCCTGAAGAGTCAGAGCAAAGCAGCTGAAGTGACTTGCTTGACAGGTGCTCGGCAAGGGGTGGGGGTGGGGGGTCTCCAGCCTCGCTGGGCCAGACTTCCAGCACAAACCTATGCAGCCGTGACTCCTCGGAGGCATCACCTGCAGCCGGTGTGGGGCATGGGGTTTGCTAGCAGGGTTCAGCACTGCCACAGCTTCTAGAACCATAAGAAGGGTAACAAATAAAAGGTAATAGCGTTATTTCCTGAATATAATTGGATAAACGGGCTAGCACTCAGCGTACCAGGGGGGGAGGGGGGAGAGCTGCAGGTCAGGAATGGCAAAGGTGCTGACCCTAACCGGGGGGGTTAGGAGCCCTAAGGAAATCAGCCTGTAGGGGGGCCCCTTATCCCCACATGGGGGTAGACTTCCAGGTCTTTGTCAGAAAATATCTTTTCATGGATAGGTGGGAGATACCAGGAATGGCCCTCCCAGTGGCGTGGTGGAAAAAGAAACATGGGATAAACACACAGGACCCACTAGGATGGTAAAGCAGTGACACAAACTGCACAGAGCAGCAGGTACAACTAAAAAAAAACCCCCAAAAACAAAACCTTGCTGAGCACTCTGAATGGGCTATTTGTGTCTTTTTTTTTTTTTTTTTTTCCTGCCTTTCATTTTCTGTGGTACACCTGCATTTTTCTCCTTTCGCCCCATATTATCCTCTCCCCCCCTCCCCCCATTCTCTCAGGTGCCGTCCTCCTTCCAGCAGGAGGAGGGAGGGCAGCACTTCTCGCATGAGAATGCGGTGCCCCGCGTGCTTCGGGCGGCAGCCCGCAGATTAAGGTTAAAAAAAAAACCCAAACCAAAACGCTGCTGCTGTCCTCCTGCCAGCGGGATGAGGTGGGGGGGGGGGGGGGGGGGGGGGCTGGCCTGTGTGAAGTTCTCTGCTGGGACAGATGACAGATCACAGCTTTAGGGGAGCCGTGTGTGCCTCTCTCGCTGCTGCAGGACCAGGACCCCGAGGTGCATGGCCTCGCTGCTTCCCCAGGCTGTAACCGCCGGTGCTCATCCGCCGACAGTCCCCAGGGCTTTAATTTTCTGCTTCTGACAGAAAGGGAAAAACAGCCTTGACCCTGTGTAATGCTTCTTCTCCTCCCCAGGGGGGCGATGCTGGCGCTACAGGGACACCGCGCTGGAGGTGGGATTTCCCCAGAAGTGCCGAGAGGGCGGCCTCCCGCGCCACCCCGACGCCGCCCTCTACTTCCCACCCCTGGCCCGCCTGGTGGTCTTCAAGGGGCGCAAATACTATGTGGTGGGCGAGGAGCCGCTGAAGGTGCAGCCCTACTATCCCCGCAGCCTGCAGGACTGGAAAGGGGTCCCTGCCGCGGTGAACGGAGCCCTCGCCCGCCATGACGGCTTCACCTACTTCTTCCGGCACGACCGCTACTGGAGGTTCGACCAGGACAGGCTGAAGGTGGTGGCCACCGGGAAGTGGGCGACGGAGTTAGGCTGGATCGGATGCCGGAACGCGGAACCCGGGGACGTGGTCCGCTGATGCGCACCCGAAACGCATGGATTGAAGCCGGAGGGAAAAAAAGTGAGGTCGGCTCCCGGAAAAGGCTGCCAGGAGAAAATACCTTAATACCATTAGGGAAAGCAGACTGCCCATCCTCGTGTGGACGTTTTTTGCTGAGCTGGTTTCTTCAACTCTTGTTGCTTTAACTCTTGCCCGCTTCAATACTTCTTGCCTTTATATTGCAGTCACCCAAGGATACTGCAAACATCTCTGATCATTCATCTATGGAGCATGAGATGCAGAAACATGATGGCAGCTGAGGACTGTAAGGCCGTCTACTCTGCCCAACTGACTTCCTGTTGCATTGCACTGCAGACCTGCCTGTCGCCGCTGGATTGATTCTTGCCTCTTTTCGGATGGGGTTGACTCTTCTCTGAGTATGGGTGACAGGAGGTACAAACATTTGTAATTTAAAGTTTGTCCACAGGGGGGCAATATTGCTCTATTGTAATGTGCAGGAGTCACGGCGCTAGCTGAGTCTAATGCACTTTTAACGAACTCGGCCTGTGGGGTTTTTCTCTGCTCCAGAGATTAGCCTAGTGCTGGAAGATGAAGATTCCCGCAGAGGACTGTTGCAGAGACTGGATCCTAACTTCCTTGCATTAGGGATGCTGAGTGAATGAATGGAAGTTTCCCAGAGCTGCCAAGTGACCTGGAGAAAGCCGTTTGGTCATTCTTGGTTTTGGATCTGATGCTCCAGAGCACTGTGGGGATTCATAGTCCCTGCTTCTGCACAAAAATACGTTAGCAGGGGGAGATGCTAGAAAGTGAGGCCTGGCCTAGGCCAGGTCACCGGGCAGCTCTGGCGGCATCCTTAGCAACCGTGGATCAATTCTCAGAGAGCAGTCACAGCTGTCGTTAAAGCTCCCCTCCCGGTGTTCATAGCAGATGCCTTCTCTCAGTTTAGGCCTTTTAGAGGGAGACCAGCATAGATTCCTAAGTTTTTAATTTGAAATAATACATCTGCCGGGCATTTATAAACTCTGGGGTCAAGCACTTCTTTTTGCCTCAGTAGATTTAGGAGTCTCAACCTTGCACTGGGCCCATGAGGATATTACCTGCCAGAAAATGCCCCCCTTTTCCTCTACACCTCTGCAGCTTTCTCAGGCGACTTCACTGGGCCCTTTGGGGCTTCTCACGAAGCCCCAGAGAGGTGAACTGAAGGAACTAATTATTTTACAGAGAGGGAAAGCAGAGGAGGGAGTGCGGACCCGTTCCTCCAGGCTGCTCCCTCCCTTTTGGGACAATACAAAGGGGAATGGGAGGGCCTGCTGGCTGTTTTCTCCATTTCCAGTTGTGAACCAGAACAACTAAGACGAAGGGTCCCCATGGTGCCCCGAGGGCTGCTGTTGGACGCCCAGGAGGTGCTGATGCCATGTTGGCTTGTGCAAGCGACGGGGCACACGTGCACTCCTGTACCGGCAGAATATTCCTTTTAATTTTGGTTTCTGCTGATGAGGAGGTGTTATGATCTTGTAAAAGGGCCTCCCCTCACCAGTGTTCTGCCCTGAGCTGGACCAGCGGCGACCAAATTACTTAGGGGGCACAGTGATTCCTTGCCCCGAAGGGCTTACAGCCTAAGTAGGTATCTGAGGTCATGGGAGATAAATGGGGCAATTTTCAAAACTGTGCAGGCAGGGGCAAAGTCTGTAGCTGCTTTTTTTTTCCTGTGGACTTAGCACCAATTCTCACAGGGAACATATACAAATTCCTTTCCCTTTGAACATTTTCAACAAGGAGGGTGAACTTGGAGGCTTAATCAGCTGGAAAGAGAGGCCTAGGATGGCAGAAAACTAGTAATATAATACAATAGGGTAAGCGGGCTAGTGCTTAATGAAATTAGAGGTACAAGGTTGAATGTACTTTGCCGATCTGCACCTGTTTTTTCTACTGATACTCCTCCTCCCCCTCACTCTAAAAAAAAAAAAAAAAAAAAGCACTTATTTTTTTAAATCATAACTCTGCGCATTGTGATATTCCCCATCCCCAGGAGCGACTCTGCTCAGTGCGGGTAACAGTTACATGCGTTCTGGCACACGGAAGCAAACTAATTTTTTAAAAGCCCCCTTACTGGCGTAAACAGCCATTTACCTGGCTAAATGGGTTTTGAAGGTTGCCCTCAAAGTGACATCCCCCAAAGTCTCAGCAAGGGTCAGTGATGGGAAGAAGCAGGTCGTGACCTGGTTAGGGGGAAAGATGCAGTGTATGGACCTGCGTGTGTGCTGACGCTTTTGGAGGTGCGCGCGCCTGTGCGCTGCTGTGAGCTGGTTCTGTGTGTGCACTGTGCGCGGTTCGGTCGAGGCCACCCTCTTGCTGGCTGAGTCTGCTCAATGGTTCTCTTCCTTTGAGAAAGGAATTGCTTTCTTATTTCAGTATTTCAGCTCTGAAGCTGGGGTGTCTGGGATTCTTTAGCCTGCGGAAATAGTCAGCGAAGCAAAACCCTACCCAGTGAGTGACATTAGAAATCACAGCCACTATTTTAAGACACCTTCAAATCAAAACAAAACAAAAAAAAAACCCCACAGCTTATGAATTTGTTTTTTCTGTTTATATGCACTTATTTTTCTGAAATATTTAACCTACTGCAACAAAATTTTCAGGATAAGCTTTTTTGCACAAAAGATAGAAACCAGAATCTTGTTTTCATATGAAACTTATGGATCTAGGCCAGAAGTGTGAAAAATAATATATTTTTTAAAAGACCTCATACAAATTGCTCTGCAGTTCTTTTCTTGTTATATACATGTGTTACTTAATAGATGCACTTATTCTCTCTTCTTTTGCCTATAGTATGTGTGTGTGTTTGTGTTTGTGTTGTGATGTGTGTGTGTGTGTGTGTGTGTGTATAGAGAGAGCTCCTGAGAGGAATGTCCCATTCTCCTAGGAGATAGAAGCAGTATTGTGGGAGACTGCATGGTAAAGTCCCCAGAGTATATAAACCCACACCACCATTTTAGGGTGTGGACTCTCTACTTTCCCTGGTAGGGGCAGAATTTCCTTATGCGTGCGGTACTCCTGCTTTGTTTCCTTGTGCCTCCAGGTTGGAGCCCTGCGTATGGAAAAGTAGAAAGGGTGCGTTTACCTATCCATAAGATGCCTTGGGGAGCCCTTCTGGTTTAGGAGAAGGAAGTTGTTCCACTCTTCCTCGCTCTGCTTTTAGTTTCTTTTTTTTCAAGGTTTAGTTTTACTCCTTGTCCAAGCACCCCAGGGCCCAGCTCAGAGGAGCGCTGTGTCTCAGCCAGAGGGCATGGGTGGACTATTGTAAGTGCTGGTGGGGGAATGGATGAGAGTTCATTCCTGGGAAGAGAGGAGAGGGTGAAGAAGATCAGAGGCCCCTGCCCGGTGTAACCCCCACAGGCATCACCAGAGATGTTGAAGAAAGGAGTGATGAGAGAGCATCCAGGTATCAGCTGAGGAAGTAAAGAGATTAAGGAGTAATGCAGAAGAGAACTGGACGAAAGGTATGTAAAATAATGCATCTAAACTGGGTCATCATCTTATCCTCCAGCTACTGGGAGGAAGCTTGAAAAGTAGCCCATGGATTGGAATCGAATGGGATGAAATTAAGTGACTTCCTTAATATCAGAAATTAATTGGAAGCGTAAAGTCACACATTCATTGCAAAGAACTAAACCTGTAAAATGGATTGTGAAGATATTGAACTTGTAACTAACAGATTAAAGATGGAAATTGATAAAATCATTCAAAGTTGGAAACCAAATCTGCTTCCAATGTAATTATTAGTGTTGTGTACAAAAGATTTTTAGTACTGAATTGACGCTCAACTGAATACTTTTGCTTTGATGATTTGTGAGTCTTATAGGACTGTAAATTTAAAAAAAAAAAAGATTTGATACATTAAAGTAAGGGAGTAAAATCATCTCCCATGGGTGTGAACAAGTGGCATTGACCAACATATAATGACCTGGGAGCCTCTGCGGTGACGGCCTGCAGGTCATTAATTTAAGTTAATAATGGTAAAAGCATTGAGTGTTCCCTGCACGACTTATCTTTTTGCCACTGTCGCTAGACCCCCCTGTAACCCCCTCTTCTCATGGGCTCCCTGTCTGCTTCCTCATAGAGTTCAAGCTTCTCCTGACATTACTGCTCCTCTCTTACCGCTCCTCTCTATGCCTTCTCTAGTGGCTCCTCCAGATGCTGCGCGTTCCGCCTTGCTGTACTGGACATCTGGAATAGTCTTCCTGAGGCGCCGGGTCACGCTTCCTGTCCAGCCGCATTCAAATCCAATCTAAAACCCACCTTTCTGCGGCCTGCTTTTACGTCTTGACCCCTGCTTCTCCTGGTCACAGCCGTTTTGGTTTTGACCGTTTTCTTAATAAACGAATATCACAGAAATCTCTTTTCCCTCTGCCTTGACTGCATTGTAAGCTCTCCAGAGAGAGAGCCGTCTCTTGTGTGTGTATGTACAGCGCTGTGCCTTTCTGGTCGCACCGTAGAAATAAGAAATAGCAGAGTCCTAACCCCCCGGAGCGATATCCTCCTCTCGTCGCTGAGCAGTGCTTTTGCTCTGCAGTTGCAAAGCTGCCATGCGTTCTTTCTCTCTGGAGATGTCGCCTCGCGGTTTTAAACCTGCGACGGGCAATCTGCAGCCACCTTGGAGCACGTGCAAAAGCACTCCCTCCCCCTCCCAGGATGGGCCGCCCTTTGGTGGTGCGCAGGCCAGGGAGGGGGGGTGGCCATGCTAAATCTCCTTTGTTTTAGCAGGGCTCACGCGCTGGCTCTTTGCTCCCGTCCAGGGCTTCTGTGGGAGGTGGCCCCCGGACTGATGCACCCCCCCCCCCTCATCTCCACTCTGAGCAGGCACAAGACAAGTGGGAGTGCAGCTTGGGGGGGCCAAGGGGTTTAGGAACTTGGTCTCCCCCGCGGTAGCCGCAGATATCTGCCCTATCTAGGGTTGCCATTTCTCCCCAGGTCATCTGAACCGGCCCTGGCTTTGCATCGTGCCAGACCCAGACTTCTAGCTCAGGGCCATAAATGAGCACGACACATCCACGCCTGCTATGGGGCCACACTAGGACTGGGGCAGTCTGCTCCACTGACCCTGGCCCTGCCTTCCTCCTGCATTTGCCATGCTTTGCATGCATCCTGGCTTATTTGCAGCTCTTCGCCCGATTCTCCAGAGGGCCCTTTCCCAGGCCGTTCTGCAAAGTTAGAAAGCGATCCGGTGCACGCATCGCCCGCGCATCTGGCCAGGCGCCGGATGCAGTTTGGCCTTTCGGCCTCCATGCGTGGTGCACGATAAACTCTTTGAACTGTTTACCCCACCCCCACCATTGGTCGGTGGATGAACTTTATAGCCCGGGATCTCTGCACCGTGCATGCGAAGCAACGCTCGCACAGGGGATAAAGAGGCGCATGAATGCCCAGGCGAGCTGTGGAAAACTGTGCGGCACAAATGCAGAGGCCTTGCTTTACAAAGAGATACAAGGGGAACCGAAGTGCCATTGGGTTTCCGTGTTTATGCAGGAAGGAAGACGGGCAAAGGGGAGAGCATACATGCACTCAAGTAGAAGGTACCATGACTCGTGGGTTAATTTTTTGCCCGACCTTGGATTCTTTCTGGACTCGGATAATGGATTGTATTGCTAAATGCATCCAGGTACCCCTTCAGTTGTCAGCAGCTCTTCTCTTGGCCGGACCATAAGCGCTTTTGGACGCGTGCACTGGGGGTCAGGATCGCTTTTGGCAGGATTGCGGTTTTGTTAGCGTGCCGAAGTATTCTTGCTGTTTGGACTGATCCCTTACCTGCGCCACCGGTTGCGGCCTGGCATCATCGTATGATGGACCGGGTGCTGTTGGAGCAAAATGGGTTACCCACGTTCACCCTCGATCACGAACAAGAAATATGCCGATTGTCGGGCTGCATCCTACTCTCTGCTTTCTCCTGAATATCAAGGTCATTTGACAACAGCGGGTTACCGCGCTCATTGGTATCGCACTGCTTTAGTCGCGTTTAAGCCCTGAGCGGGACTATGGTCTACGCTCTTCTTTTCATTTGTCAGTTGCCGTCTGTGGAGGTGGGCCCCGGGGGCTCCTGGGATGGGTGGGGCAGAGGCTGCGTCTGATGGTTGGATGGGGGGGAGGCGTGGGGTGTGTCTGGTATGAATGTCGCGAATCTGTGTTCTGAAGTTTGGGATGTTTCATTTGTAGGCAAGGGGGGAGGGGGGAGTTGATGTTTAAATGACAATGTGGATTTGCACAACCACCGTCTTGATTGTTCCATTGTTGGTCTCGTTTCTGTAGCATTTATGAGCTTGTGGATTTGCGGGTTCTTCACAATAAAAATGATTTTGCAAAAAAACCAAAAAACAATTTAAGAAGGAAAGGGCAATTATGTAACCGGTTTTAAAGCAAAACTCCTTGTTCCTTCCACTATCCATACATCCATTGCTTCTGGGTTAGATATATCTAAATCAAGCTAATGGGTTTCATAGAAAGCACAGGCGGTGTGTGTGGTTTCCCTAACTTTCAGTGCCACGGAGCAAGAATTGTGTTTGGATTTTTCAGCAGCAGAGTCAGGAAAGAGAGCGCCTGTGTTCCCTCCACCCCAGTGATGCTGGATCGGCCGTACTTATCGCAACGAGAGCCTGTGCCAACACAAGGAGGGGGACAAGCAGGCTGAAATACGGGAGGATCCCCCCCAAAAACGCTCTTTAAGAGAGAGCAACTTGACCAGTCTTTTCCCCCTGCTGTTAACGTGGAGGGGGCCCGTTTTTGGCTTGAGCGGTGTTGCCGATGACAGACGCTGTTTATCATTCATGTATATTCCCCGCACTTTCTTTACCTTTCTGAAGACTGTGCACGTCTGCCGCCGGATTGACTGTTCAAAGGCAGCAGCGGAAGCCAGAGCCAAAAAATGAAACGCCGCCCTCTGGTGGGAGCGTGATGGACCGTGACAGGACGGGGGGGGGGGTGGTCAATGGTCTCTGGGGCGCCTACCTGGCGCTGTACTCGTCTGCTTTTCAGCCCAGACGATGGTCAAAACACCAGGCGCCCCCATGCAGTGTGTGCACAAATATCGGCTTGTGATGCAGCTAAAAGTCCGTGCATGTGCTTAAACTGTGTAAAAATAATGGCATAAAATATGCACATTAGGGATGTACATTTTAGATAATGAAATGTACACGGGTAGTTTCCAACCTATGCCTTTTTTTTTTCTTTTTCCCACCAACAGTACATATAAAAGTGTATCTAACCACATATTTTTGATGTAGGCGGATTATCTCTGTTTACTCACATAAAAGTGCCTAAGCCTTTGAAAACTTACCCTGGGCCTGGCTCATCAATGACATCCAGACAAGATGGCTGCCTCCACGTCAACGACAGTGTACATTGAACCAGAAGTCCTCCATCCAGTCCTTGGGAGCACACCTAGCCAGTCAGGTTTTGCCACAATGAATATGCATGAGATAGATTTGCATACAATGAAGGCAGTGAGATTTGCATACAATGAAAAGGATGACCCATTTTCAAGAGTTGATGCAAGTCTTTAACGTTGAAAATGGGACGTCTTTTTGATTGTAATGTTGTTGACTGCCTTCCGCCTTTACCTGATTAATCAGGGCTAATAATAATTGTCCTCTTGTAAGTGGAAGAGAATCCAGAACAGCAGAAGCCTTGAGGCAGGAAGGGTTTCAGTGCTCCCTGCACATGACTAATCAGAGCTAACACCAGTTCTCCTTTAGGTGGAAAAAAAAAAAAAAATCCAGGAATGCAGCAGCCTTGAGGCAGGAAGGGTTTTAGTATGTGAAAGCAGCAGCAGTCACAAAGGGTTAATGGGGAGTGTTTGTAGCAAGGCTTTGTCGCCAAGGAGAAGAGAAGTACTGGGGCAGAAAACCAAACACTGCCCTGTGTGTGTGATCCAGGCTCACTCC